>NC_046169.1:43132872-43732872 GCF_011064425.1 Rattus rattus
TTTCCCCGCCTACTCCCCTTCCCCTCTTCTCTCCCTCTCCCTTTCAGATTGCTACAGTATTCCTGAAAGTGACCTGACCACCCATCATTATCCTACCAGAGAGACTCTTTTAGCATTGGAGTGTTGGATCTTTTGAGTTATGTTGTCCCCACTAGCTCAGCCCTGATGACCGACATTTATCTAGTCAAATGAGGACCTCAGAATCAAACACTTCTTAGACTGGCCCTTTTCTGTGCACAGATATAAGCGGACGATCCTGTCAACCTTCACCGCTAACGTTGATGATGTCATAAGTGAAAGGAAGACAATCTTGTTAGACTGGTCCTCATACTTCCACTAGAGTAGCCAGTATCCGAACGGGCTACTCAGCCCCAGAACTGTGGCTGCTCCCAACAGAATCCGTGGCTGGAAACGTATTTGCTGCGTTTCAAAGATCCCATGCAAAAAAGGAACAGGACACTCAGTAATTTTATATTGTTTGCAGGCTAAGGTAGTAATCTTTTGGATATATCCAGTTAATTAAAATGATTATTTAAAAAGACGAATGAAGCCACGGCAGCTCAAAGCACCGCACTGGGGCTCTGACAGCCTAATTGCTTCCCCTCTGAATCAGAAGAAAGAGGCCAGGGTTTCGGTCGAGCCCACAGAGTTCAGCGTGCCCTGAACTTGCACAGACTCTGCTCTCATTTTCTTATACCCTCGAGCTCCCTGTTAAGTTTCCTGTCAGCTGAACTCTGAGAATCTTCCTGCCTCAGGGCCTTTGCACTTACTGTTCCCCCTGCCTGAAACAGTCACCCCCCACCCCTTCCTAATGATCAGTCCTGCTTCCTGTCTGGACTCTGTCATCCCGTCGGCAGACCTCTGCTCTGCTAAGTGGAACGATAACCGCCATCAGTGTGGCTCTCTTCAGCACGCTTCGCTTGTCTTGTTATTGCTTGCCGTTTTCTGACAGCATCTCCTTTACCGGGAGACTGCCTGCTCTCCGCTGCTAGGCTAAAGGAAGAAACCTGACTGTAGAGAATGAGGAGGCGGCTGCATTCCCAGCCCTCTGGTGTGACAGACCCTCAGCAGCACTGGTTGAATAAATAAAAAGGGTCAGGCAGCACCAGGGAGGTTGCCGAATTTATCTGAGACCTGTTTTACCAATAAGATGGAGAAAGGGAATCATCTGTAGGATGGGGCTAGTATAAGCTCTAAGTAACACAATTCACTTGGCTATTGAACAGTGTCCCAAACAATGGCTTTGATTGGCGTGTTACTATTTATTATTTATTATTATTATTATTATTATTATTATTATTATTATTATTATTACCTTTTTGATGTTACAACTATCATCACTTTTATTATCATATTTGCCGTAATGAAGGATGCCCACCATCTTCGACAAGCATTTATTAAGCTGGGTATCTGGCTCTATACCAGGGATCCATGTAGCTGTGAATGATAGTCATTTATTTCAGGAAATTTACAACACAGCACACATAGGGCCTAGAAAGCAGTAGAGTCCCAAGCTGTCTGGATGGGTACCTCACAGATGAAGGAGGGAGAAACTTCAGGGTAAATGCCTGAGGCCCTAGGTCATGAGATAAAGTTGTTGGCTATACCTGGTAGTCCATTGGTAGTCACCGATGGGAAGAAGAGTCTAAGGATTATATTTAAATAATATTATTCGGTGGCAGGAGAAATGCCCATGGAAAGTTGTAAGCAGTCGAGGACCAATAATATATACCAGTTCATACCTGGTTTCAGGTGGCTCAACATCAGTGATAGGCCATGTTATTTAACCAGTCTCCTGTTACAGTTCTTCGCTATAAACTGAATGCAGGAGAGGCTATCTGTTCACTTTGTGCTTGGCACTATGACAGTTGTTTGCCGCACTGACCCCAGGGCCTAGGAAGTGAGATCATTGTTCGTGAGATGCTCGTTGGAGATCAGGCATCATAGGCACAGGCTCCCCTCAGTCCTCAGAATACACCAATGAGACCCGATGAGCTTTAATCTGTTTTATGTACACAGAGACCGACTTACTCAAGTCCTCACGTAAGTGAACGACAGGGCCAGTATTCCTGCCTCCGAACCCATCCAGCCTGACATAATGGAGACACAGAGTCAGGAGAGCTAAGGGCCGCCAGCACACTTGAATGGGTTACACGAGATAGTGTCTGATCCCACCACCTGGGTCACCAGTGAGAAGAGAAGCAGGTGGCGTTGGCAGCCATCACAAGTCAGCTGCACAGAAGACAGATGTCTGATGTGCAGCTTTTGCTTAGCTAATCGAGGAAGAAAAGGTGTAGCATGTGTCAAACTGGGGTCACACTGTGTTATTTAACCAGAACTCATCGTGTGTGACATGTTTTTCACCCCCTGAGCAAACTCAGTGCAATGCACAACTCAGGACAAGGCGAGTGTGGGAGGGGAGGGGCTGAGATGAGACCGAGATACGCTCACACTATCCGCAGGCCACGCACACACACTGCACAGTTGCGCTCAGTCTGCTTGGTGCAGTGTGGCCTCCACATGCTCACTGGGCCGCACTGCTTTGCATTTTCCATTACGATGAGGAAAGTTGGTGTCTTCCTTTGAACTTTACATTACTGGTTTGAACTCTAGCTTTTCTTCAGTGGGAACTGTGCTAAAACATCCTTAAAGGGCACTCATACAGAGACATCTGGATCTCTCTGTGTTTTCAACCCCAGGAATCTTCTGCGTGGAAGGTATTCATACCTTTGAGATAAATGCAGACTTGAAAAAATATTAACTGATGGGAAAGATGAAAGATTCATTTAAGATATATCTAGGGAAGTTTTATAAGTAAAAAGAATAGGTATTGTAGAAAATTAATGAGCATTTTTCAAAAACATCAAAATTGGTAAAAGGACCTAACATTGATTTACTATAATATATATATGTATATATATATGTATATATATGTATATATGTGTATATATGTATATATATAATAAGACTGTGTAAAGGAATATTAAGCCCTCCTTAACATATTTCCAGAATTCTTAGAATGTATCAGAAAGGACTACTGCTGACAAGCGCGTTACTCAGTTCTCAGGTTTATAAATACATCACATATGCTCAAAACGGGATCTCATCGGCGAATGGCACTGCCCGCCTTTCTGTTCTCTGACTCCCAGTTCCTGTTTCTCCTTTATCAAGTATTTATTTATTCATTTATTTTCATGTTCATGAGTGTTTTGCCTTCACATATGTCTGTATACCAGTTGTGTGCTATGGCCCCAGAGGCTAGAAGAGGGAATTGGATCTTCTGGGACTGGAGTTACTAACAGTTGTGAGCTTTACTGTGGTTGCTGGGAACGAAACCCAGGTCCTCGGGAAAAACAGAGCTCTTAACCACTGCGCCATCTCTCCAGTCCCACCAAGGATTCCAGAGATTGCACTATTGGTAGCCCCTACCCTCATCCACATATCTCCTCTCGCTCTCGAGTCAGAGCTCTCAAAATCCCACAGCAGAAGCCTCTCCACTGTGCCTTTCTCCTGACCTTGCTCGTTAAGGAAAGAGCAGCCAGAGCAGTGACCAAACAGAAGTCAGATAAATGAACTCTCCTCACCAACTTCCATCAACGCCTCTGCCCTCAGCATGAAGCCCCCAAGCCTCCACTTTATGTGGCCTCCACCTGCCTCCCTGTAGCATCCAAACACCTTCTGCTCATTCTCAGCACCTCTTCTACCAGCTGACCCTTGGGTTCCTCAGTCCGATGGTCTTCCTCTTGACTTAGGGCTATCATCCATAGAATGTATCTCGCTGGAACCTTCTCTGGTACCTCATAGGTTAATTCCAAATCAGGCCCGGAATCTCAGCTCAAACCTTGCTTGTTCCGGATGTCTTCTAAGCAACTCCCAAACCAGTCCTTAGCGTTCAGTTACAATTTATCACAATGCCCATGAACCTGTTGTCCACTGTAGGGTGAGAAACTTAGATATGTAGCTCCTTGTTTACGGCCATCACTGTTTCTCAAGACCCATGACGGTAGGAAGAGACTGTTTTGACTCAAAACTCTATCCCTAGCACCTAATTGTGCCTAGCTCAGTGTAGGTGTTTGAATAAATACTCAACAAATGAACCTTTTTAGTTTTATATAGAAACTCTGTAAATTCTGAGCTTTGAATGGAAAATGAGAGCAAAACTGTGAACCCTCCCACCTGTGTAGGTAAAGTTACCTCTATTCCCTCTCAAGACCACAGAGCCTCTGAAGTGGTTTCTGCTGTCTCAATGAGTTTCCAGCTACTCCCATCCCCAACACACCTGTCTTTGCCCACATCCTGATGCCCACGTTGGGCCTTCCATGAATGCTGTGGCTTCTATGACTGTTCTTATGAACCGTTATCTCACTTTCTTCTTAGAGGCCAAATGCTAACCTTCAAACCTGGCTAGTTCCCGCGGGAACTCCATTAGACACTATTTCAGCTAAAACACAATCTTCTATTTCTCCTTTGACTTGCCTTTCCTGCTTAAACCTTAATCTAATTGTGATGTATTTCTAAGATACCCTTTGAAAAAATAGATGTCAAGGTAATAAAATCAGCTATTTCCCGTTTATATTGTCATCCAGTAGCAAGACGACCATTGTGCATTTTAATTGCCCCAATCCTGGCTTCAGTTATGTTTGGAGAATTTCTGTCTCTGTAGAACACTTTTCCTTCTTTTCCAGATTTGACTTTCATGGATGATAGGTGAGAGGTGGTTTTGAAAACTCTTCACTGAGGAAATGAGAGTTAGCGTATAAACATAGATAATGCCATTAGGAACCTTCAGCCTGGTGGCTCATTAGGAGACTCGGATGGGGATAGACCCAATCTCCTCTCTGCCCTGAACCATCAGAAGCCTCTATCTTGGGAGAGCATCTTTCTAGCTGTAGAATAACTTGTTGGGAAATGGTGGTTAGCCGGTCATCAACTTTGTCAGAAAAGAACGTAAAGTCTCATCATGGGGAGTTGAGTTTCGACTGTTTTGCTGGGAAAATGCATAAGTGATGCTGAGAATTGATACTGCTTGTTCAATCCTAGGAAAAACAACATGGTTCATAACAGATGGTGTTTTTACAGTGGCTTTCATTCATGATTAGATGAATGACCTTCATGGAGTAGACCATTGGCCTAAAGACAATGGTATATTTTATGCTAAAATGAAACATCTCATTAAGTCCATGAAAATGAGCTCTCATACACTGTGTAGCATGTTTCCATATGGAGACAGTATGGAATAACTTTGAAGGCAGGCTGCAAGGGTGCAGATGATAATACAAATGCCACAGTCAGACAGTCTGGCTCAGCTCTCCAGTGCTTATGAGAGACTCTGGGGTAAGAGTCTCAACATCACTGTACTCCATCTTCAAGATGAGGGCACGCAAGGAACTGTACCTATTCTGTAAGATTCTTACTAGCATTAAATATGACAGCTAAACAACGTTCGTCTAATAAGTTAGCAGTAAATTATGTCAGCTGTAATTATTACAGTTGGGACCTTAATTTGGGGGGTGGCTATTGGTAGCTCAGATGCTTGTAGAGACTAGTTTCCTTAGCTTGAAAACTTAGACTGTTTATAAAACACTTAAAGACTCCCAAAGGGACACTTGCAGTGAGTAGTGGGTAATAAAAGCCTGCGGAAGTACCTGCCTTCAGGACAATAGAGAGAATGATAAATCCAAATGGTGTGGGAGAGAATCACTGCTCCCCTCGGAAACACTGACACTTTCACTTGGGAAACAGAAAGGAACCGGCTGAATAGTGAAACGACTAGACCTTCCCAGCTGAGGAGAGCAGGCTCAGGGGCCAAAGGGAAGCAAATAGTGAGCTACAAGAGAAAACCCTGGTCCTGGGGCTGCAGAGGCAGAACAGGAAGGAGCTGTGCCCTCCCCTGGCTTGCATTACAGTTGGGAACTTAGTTTTCTTTCCAGACACCTGAGTCTGGGAAACTTTAAACTTGGTAAATACAGTGTCTGAAAGCAGGGCCTATGGGATCTGGGTGATTAATTACGTGGGGGACAAGACTGAATTTAACTAATGGTTCTTAGCTGATTCCTTGGGATTACTGTAATTATGTTGATGTCACTGGCCTCAGAGCTGTTGGGACAAGTGACCTGGGACAAATGACCTGAAACAGTAATAATTAAAAGCAATAAATAAGCACATTACTTGGCAAAAGAGGAGAACTCTGTCCTCCACCCCCACCAGGCAATACTTGAAGAGAAGACTTGGGAGTTTGAGACACCCAAGCTGGTCCTTAATAATCCTCCTTCCCTGCAGACCGGATGTGGAACTTACCCTCTGGTCAACTGAAGGTGAGCTGTGCTCCCGACAGCCCTGGAGTTGCTATGTGGCAATCAGCTTAGACAGCGCTATGCTATGAGAAAAGTGGATAAGCAAGACCATTGCTATTCTCGGAAACCTCAGGTAGCTCGTGTTACAAATGTCAAAAGCGAGCTGAGACTGAGCGATTGAAACAGGTAGTTAAAATAAATTCCAAGCGAGAAGGAGGTCTCATTTGTGTTGGAAAAGACTGTAATTGTAAGTGAAGTGATGAAACTTTAAAACCATAGTAACGGAGAGCGGCCCAGAATGGTTTCATTAATTGCAAGCCTGTGCTCTGTGCTTCCTCACAGCGAGTGCGGGGCTGTGCTCCCATGAGAGAATGGGGCTGAGAGGAAAGAACATGAATCTGGAGTTCATGCTTTTCGTCATCTTACCAAGATTAACATTTCCACTACTCGTTTTTAACCATATGCTTTATGCAGCACAGTGTTTATTTATTATTTATCTGTATGGTATATTGTGTATGTGATGTGTGTATGTGTGTATGTGTGTGCATGCATGAGTGTGTGTGTATATGTGAATGTGTGTATATGTGTATATGTGTTTGTGCATGTGGACATTTGTGTGGGCATGGGTGTGTATTTGTGTGTATGTGTATCTGTATGTGTGAATGTACATATGTGTTTGTATGTGGGGGCATGCATGTGTGAGTGTGTGTGTTTGTGTTTGTATGTATGTATGTGTATTGTGTATATGTGTGTGAATGTGTATGTGTGTATGTGTATGGATATGTGTGTGAATGTGTATGTGTGTGCAGGAATGTGTATGTGTATATACACATGCATGTATATACACATGCGTGTGTGTGTGTGTGTGTGTGTGTGTGTGTGTGTGTGTGTGTGTGTAACCTAGAGGTCAGAGTCAGTTCTCTTTCTCAGTCACTCTCCATCTTTGTTTTCAAGACATGGTTTCTCACTGAAGCTGATAGATTACCTATTTGGCTGCAGTGGTTAGCAGTGAGCCAGGGATCCACCCCTCTTCTGCTTCCGTGGCACTGAGATTACAGGTGTGCCCAGCTGTTTATGTGGGTGCTAGGGATCCAAATGCAAGTCTTCCATGGGAGGCCAGGCCATAACTGACTGAGCCATCTCCCTGCCCAGAACAGAACTTTTAGAAAAACCAGTCTCCGAACCAGGTCCTCAAATGACCTGGCCCCAGGCCCAATCTGCCCTTTCACCCAGTTCGCCAGCTGATAGTCATGAGTAGAAGGAGAGAAAACCCTCCAGGTAGATAACAGTTTTGATAAGTTGGCTTTTCACCCTGTGTTTGAGGAGATGACTACATACGAATGAAACCAATGGTTTAAAGGTCTAGAAAGAGTTTGGGGGAGAAAAGGAAGAATGTGTAGGGACAAGCTTAGGTTGTGTTCATTAAAACACTTCTAGTGAAAATCATGTGGCGGTAAGGAATTTCCTCCCTTATACCATAAGTACTAACAAATGTGATGAAAACCAGTTCTGAAGCTGGGGCGATGGCTCAGTTGGTACAGTGCTTGTGTACAAGCATGAGTTCAAACCCAAACACTCACCTAAAACAAAGGGCACGGTGGTAATGTTTGTATTCAGTATTATAAACGAAGAGACAGGCAGTCCCTTGGAGACTCACTGGCCAGCTGGCCTAATCAAATTATTGTACCTCATATCCAAGTGAGAGAGGCTGTCTCCCAAAGCAAGGTGGACACCTCCTGAGAACCCATGTCCAAAGCTGTCCTCTGACATGCACACATGAGCATACACACAGACATATACATATGAACATACACACATCCACATACATACTCTGAAATCAGTTTTTAACTATTAATAAATTGGCTATGTTTCAGAATAAATCAGAGTTACTTTGTGAATTACTTACTTTAGGCCAGGCTTGGTATTCATGACTTTCAGGGACTTCCGGAGGAGAGTAGGTGAGATCTGCACACTTAAATCATCAGTATAATAATACATCTCATGCTTGGACCTTGGGTATAAATATGCAGACATGCATAACTACCCACAGCCACAGATGTCAATATCAGCCACACCAAAGTAAAAGAAAACACCTAGAAAATGGGGTTCAAGGTAGATCCATCCTTTGAGATGACTTCTAGTGGAAATCACATTTAAAAAGTTTCTTGAAAAACAAAACAAATGAACAAATAAAAAACTCTTCCCAGAATGCTCCTATGATTCCCACACCTGTCCAGCACTGTTAAAATCAAAAACCATACCTGACCTTCGGAATTCTCTGAGACTTGGTCCTGAGTACATAGAACTTTTCACAGCCTTTTTTAATTTCCATTGTATCTTCTTATGTAGACATGGGTTCTGTGGTGGTTTGAATACACTTGGCCCATGGGAAGTGGCACTATTAGGAGGTGTTAGAATAGATGTGACCTTGTTGGAAGAGGTGTGTCACTGTGTAAGCAGGCTCTGAGGGCTGCTAGTGATAAAGCTCCATCCAGTCTTCTCCTGGCTTCCTTAGGATCAAGATGTAGAATTCTTAGCTCTTTCTCCAGCACCATGTTTGCCTGGACATTGTCATGCTTCCTGCCATGATGATAGTGGACTGAATCCCTGAACGTGTAATCCAGCCCCAATTAAATGTTGTCCTTTATAAGAGTTGCCTTGATCATAGTGTCTTTTCGCGGCAATAGAAACACAAACTAAGACAGATCCATTTCTGTGAATCATGTGACCTTGGGAAAGTCACACCAACTCCTGGTTCATGAAGAGACTAGCTACGAAGATCTCAGTTTAACCCCTCTCCCTTTGTGCTAATTCACAAAACATTTCCTTCTGTGCATTCTTCTCAGTGGCTCTAGAAGCAAAAGGCTCGACCCTTTTTTAGATAAGACATTGAGTCAGGGTGCTTCCGTCGCCGGCCTGTTGCCGACCCAGAATTGTTAGCTGTCTGCTCTCCCCTAGCCAGCTTCTACCACACACCTCCATTGCTGTCTGTCCGAATCCTGTCCACCCCGTGAAATGACTCATTCTCTTCTCAAAACTTGTTCCAATTTTTCCAGACCCACTTGTCTGCTACAGGTAGAAATACCAAGTTTGGCACTGCCTGCCTTCCTATCTGCCAATCCAAACCTGGACTCTCCTGTGTGGCTCCCAGACACTTGTGCTTGTCTCTACAAGTTACTGGCTTGATGGTCTCTGTATTCCACATTCCTAGATCAAGAGGAAATCAAGAAGCAATCCAAAACAGCCTGTGAGACCAAGGAGTTCATTCAATATGGCCTTGCAAGCTTGTAGAAACCAGTGCCCAGGATCCTCTTATCTTAACTTGCTATCCTGTGACTTCCCATTAGATCTCTTCGTAAAACACACACATCACCACCAAAGAAACGTCAGTCACCCTGTATGCAAGTTTATTTAATATCTAAATATCACTAAGCTTTGACTCATCCTCACAGTGCCTGTAGGAAGACCCAAAGGACTGCACGGTCCTGAATTACACTGATTCCTGAGAGCCAATAGAGAGCAGACAAGCTGTCCAGAGCAAAGGCCTTATCTAATTCTTGGCACAGTTCTAACACTCCAGCCAAGACTGTGGGGAAGAGTAGTGAGCAGTGCGGATTGCAAGCCAGCAAGCATGTCCTTGTAGCTGGCCCTTCCGGTTATCAACATAGGTCCTCAGTTTCTCCATCTGTAAAGTGGAGATAGCAAAAGTATTGAGTTTACAGAGTTCTTACAAGGGGGTAGATATACTAAAATGCTAAAGCTGATGGAGTTGAGAGCAGGAAAGCATTAGTTGCTATCGTTTGTACTATTGTTGTTTCTTACTGTAATTATCATGATTATTAGAAGGAAGGATATCACTTCTGTAAAGGTGGAAGAGCCTACCATAATGGATTGAAATTCAGGCACATGCTATTCTGGTACTCAACCCTCCCCCAAAACACATTCACAGACAGACACTCAAGGCAAATGCCCCTCTCCTCCTGACGACCTTGACTGAAGGAGCTGCTGTACCCTCTGAAGTGGCCACCTGCTCCTTTCTATTCCTTCCTGACTTTATGAACCAGGAAGGAGGAGAGGGATCGTGATAAGACTGAAGAGCCGTTGAGAGAGTCGTTAGCAACTCTGTGTGTACATAAACGCAGAACCTTGGTCAATCGCTCACACATGTGGACTAAACACTCTGTGTGGCTCGATTGTCAAATGGACAGGAGCTAAGCACTCACCTGTTCCTCATCCTTGGTCACTCCTCCACTGCCTGCCCCACCCGCTGAACTCTCAAACAACGCTTGTAAAAGCACTCTATTCCAGTGTATTCATAGGGGCTTAGACTCACTCTATCTGTCCCAGCATTTTTATTCTGGGTATGCTTAGCAAATATTTCCATCAAAAAGCTCAAATGAAAGGCTCCTTTTGTGTTTCACTGGGATGGGGGAGTCCTCCAGTAAGATTCTAAAAGTGGGCACTTCCCAGCCAAGTGATAGCAAAAGCATAGGGAGAGGCCTTAAGTTTGAGAGCAACAGCTCACACGTCTGTGATTTAAAGGCAATCATGGGGAGTGAGCACCCTTGAAATGTCAATTCCAGGACTGCCTCTGGGCACTGACAGATGGAGTAATGGCTGCCCAGCTCTGAGCTGGGGCATGTTCTTTTAGAAGTTGACTCACAGCTGTAGCACAGGTCTAATACTACTCTAACCAAACATTACTAAATTAACTCCCTTCCAGCCACTTGGTCATCCATAGAAAGTCGACATTAAATAGTGTGAAGGGTGAAGGTCTAGGGTGGCAGGGCAGAGATGGAGTCCTAGAGATAGACCCTTGGATAATACCTAGACCAGAAGATTCCAGGATGGATAGGTGCAAAGCCTATGTTCAAGAACTTTCTTAGTACAGTGACTAGGGTCAAAACTTCCAGTGTTTCTTGCCAATATTACAATCATGGTTCTACGCTGAAGGATAGTGTTAAGAACCCACTATGGGTTTGAGACTGTGCTTGATGCTAAAAGCATGATGGGAGGAGACACAAGATAGATATGATTAGAATCTGTCTAGGGAAGCCCTAAAACACAATCCAGTGTTAGTAAAAGGAGACACAGCCATGTAAGAACATCCAGACACACTGTTAGTTACTCAAGTCATCAGGGAAAACTTCTCAAGACACCTTGGTATTTAGTTATAAAGAAAAAAAAAAGAGCCAAATGAATGGACCAAGAAGATGAGTCCAGGAAACAGGCTATAGGAAACAGCTAGCATAGTAATAATTAAAGTGCACAAGGCAAGTGAAATAAGCCTGGGTTTAGAAGCTAGCGCCATGACTTACCCACTGTAAAACTTTAATCAACATCTCAACTGTTCTTGGCCTCGATTTCCTCATCTATAAAATTGGGTGGGTCCATTCAACTTGTAAAGATAGTTAAATGAGAGGTGTAACAACCTTCACGGTCAAGGGCTGACCCGAAGTAGCTGCCGGCAAAAGATAGAAGCTGTGGGTACACATGAGCCCATTTGTTCTCGTTCTGGGGTATTCTCGTTATGAAAGTCACAAACAGGGGACTCTAAGAAATCCCAGGCCTTGGGGGTAGCAAGAAATTCAAGGAGGCATTGGTATTTGGCTCTTCAAGTGCCCCTTGTTTAGGAAGAACACATTGGCACGGTGCAATGTGCTGGCACAGGGGGATAGCTTGTATCTTGGCTCACAAAATACAGGTAAGTTTCCTCCAGTTCTCTTTTAAGGTCTGCCCATCCCAGCATGAGTCACACCAGGTCTGTGAATAATGGACCCTGAGGCGGAAGAAATAAAATGCCAGCAAACTTCCCACGGCCCTTCCCAGGACAGCCCCCGAGGTCCTCTACTTTCCTTCCCCATGTGTCCTGTAACCATACCTTCTGCCTTTTTCTTCTCCCTACCCCATCTTGAAAAAAAAAAAAATGAGAACAAGAGAAGGGGGAATTCCAGGTTAGTTTAAACAAAAGTCAGGGGGGCACAGCACTTGTTTCCAGAAGGAAAGAAAACAGAACTTTTCGGTCGCCACAAAAAGCAGTACATGCTTTCTGGGACTTAGCGGCTGGTAGACAGGCACACTCAGGGGCACACAAATCCCAGAGCTAGGTAGGGCTTCTTGGGCCAGACCTGACTGGAACCTGAGGCAACAGCTGCTGAGGGAAGGCTCAGAAAACAGAATCTTCTGGACTCCAACTGATAAAGATCTACTTTGAGAAGACTCCAGCTCCTGGGGATGGAAAGTGGGGCAGGAGAAGGTAGTGCACTCCCTTTGAACAGCCAATTGGTAACAGAAGAGTTCATGAAAAGGTCCCAAATTTCAACACAATGTTACCTCAAACCCTCTGCCACATACTAGTGGAACCAACCCTCTAAAGAGCCAGTTATCCGGCTTCCTCCAGGAGACTACCAGGTAAAATGTCCTATGTACCCTCCATCTCTGGTAAAAAGGATGATGTCACTTGTGGTCTTGGACAAGTGGCCTTTGGAGATGCCCATCTGGAGACTGGAACAGCTCCTGGAGCTGGACAGCCACCAGGAGCCACTGTGGTGTGGAGAAGGAGCAGGCCGCTCTGTTGCTTGCTGTCTCCACACGGAAAAACACAGCTCTTGAGTTGGAGAAACTGCCTGGTTTATTTTTAAAAGAGGTGGTATATAAATACACCGTGGAAATGGCAGAGTTGGAGGAGACCCAGCGCCTTAGAATTAGGCAAGAAACTCTGAAGGTCAGGCCTACAACTTCCTATATTAAATCATCCTTAGGGTCAGGGGAGGGGGAAAGAGTTAAGGGCAGAGACTTCTAGGGGAGCCACCTGGGAGGGGAATTAAATGAAGAGGTCAGCTTTTTTACTGTTCCTAACTGTAATGACTGTGTTTTATTTTTTTTTTGAATCTTCAGATTGCCCCCTCAGCTTACCTTGTGGTTATAACCCTCCCTTTCAAAGCTCCCAGCTCTTAAGAAGCTTCAGTGAACTTTGAATTGTTCTAATTTCAGCACAGTTTGGAGGCCAAGATGCTAAGAGCTGCTTTTCAAATTAGGAGTGGAGGTTTTTCATAAGAGGATCTGACCTCGGGCTTTCTCTGCTTGACCAGATCTAGATTCCAACAATCAGCAACACAATCTATCTAATGCCATAAAAGGGAAAGATAGCCACACTGTTAAATACACTCATCTGGATCGAAAGCCTTCTAGAAGCAAAGAAATAGATACACAAACTGTCCTGGAATATGCAAGCTCTGAAATGGAGCCATGGAAATTGCAAACTCTTCTCATTGTCCTCATGTTAGCAATGACCCTTGAAGCTCTCCTGTAGTCCTGTAGATGCCTGGTGTCGCCTTTCATCTAAAAGTTTAGGGGAATTACTGAAGAGTTAAGAAATAGCTTGGCCTTTTGGCTCTGTGCTTCTTCTTTTGGTAGAAGGAATGAGAGAAAACAGCACAAACCATTCATGGAAGTGGGGTGGGAATGAAAGGAAATGCCAAAAATTTTACAACTGATAAATCTTTAAGGGTGTGAGAAAGATCCCTGTATAAAAGATAGGAAATGGCAGGACCATGCGTTTGGACAGTTCCTCAGATTGGTGCATGTGGCATCTCATTGCCTGTATTAAAATCATGTGCTGGAGAGATGGCTCAGCGGTTAAGAGCACTGACTGCTCTTCCAGAGGTCCTGAGTTCAAATCCCAGCAACCACATGGTGGCTCACAAACCATCCATAATGGGATCCGATGTCCCCTTCAGGTGTGTCTGAAGACAGCAACAGTGTACTTACATACATGGAATAAATAAAAATAAGTCTTTAAAAAAAATCATGTGCAATGGGCAGAACATACAAATCAACCCAGATAGACAATAGCTTATGGCTGCATAGTCAATCATGTGCACTCACTCGCACACATAGACACACACACACACACACACACCACACCACACACACACATACACACCACAACACATACACACACACACACACACACATACACACACACACACACACACACACACACACACACACACACACACACACACACACACACACTCACACACATAGATCTACATACTTCACTCCAGATCACTCAGCTCTTTTCTGGGCATTTAAGAGCAGCTCCATTCACTTGTTAAAGCAGTAAGTCATGGACCTACTTAGGAAACAGGTGTATTACACCAAAAGTCTTTTGCAACATTTAGGGACAAGAGTCCGATTGATCCTGGATACTTGATTCATACTCCATTAGCCCAAAATACATATTGAAAGAGTGCTAGACTTCAAAGATGTATTTAGTGCAGAATGGTTATTTTATGGGGACACATGCTTAAAGGGTTGGTCTCTCGGCCTGTCTTTTTACCTTCCCATTAATAATCGCTGTAGGGACCAGATTTCAAGCTACCACATAAAGCATTTGTGTTACTTTATAAGCAGTGGGTTTCAACCTTCCTAATGCTGCAGCCCTTTAATATAGTTCCTCACACGATGGTGACCCAAACCATAAAATTATTTGGTTGCGACTTCATAACTGTAATTTTGCAACTGTTATGAGTCGCAATATAAATATCTGATATGCAGGTATCTGATAAGAGACTCTAAAGGACCTATAAGCTGAAGTCACTGCTTTATACCAATGTCTCTCCAACAAGGACAACAAAAACAGCGCTCCCTGAACACTTGACCTTATTTTGCATTCAACATTTGGCTTAATTCTCTATAATCCAAATAGACCATTTGAATGCAGAAGCTGCTCACATTTCCCAAAGGGGAGCATTTTTTTTTTTTTGCAAATGCTTTGAGATGATGACATCATTGAAATTTGCATATCTCCTACCGAAGCGACCTCTTTAGAGTGGCTGCTACTGATACAGCTGCGTAGTTCCAGTTTGTTAAAAACTCAGATGCCACACTTCATAGTGGCACTCAAACAGGATGCCTTCCTCCCAATATTTCACCGGGGACTCAACGAGACATGAAAAGCAACACACACACACACACACACACACACACACACACACACACAAGGGCTGGTAACTGACCGCCATCATTCTTCAGAGGACTGTGAGACATTACTGTGTTCTGCCCTTTGGATTCCAGAGCATCCAACATCATGATAAACGCTAAAAGAAATACTGACCATTTACTGAACTTTCTTTGTATTTTTGTTTGAAGTTCAACAACAGAGTTAAATCTTGGGTTTTCTAGTTCTAATTAGAATGGTGAGGCGAATAGCGTTTTCCTCTCAGAGGAGACATGGGTGGGTATTGCATACTGTAAAGTCCCTGAGCTGCCCTCATTGTCTTTTCTGGGTCTTTCCTCCTTCACAGGCAGCATCGCCGCCATCACTGTGACAGTCATTGCTGTGGTGTTGCTGGTGTTTGGAGCTGCGGCATACCTGAAGATCAGGTGAGTCGCTTCTTCCTCTTTGAAAAGAACAGGATTCCATTTTTGAGGCTCCAGGCTGAAGGCTGTTTTGCCAAGGACTTCTTTTGTGGTGGGCATCTCATCCCTCAGAAATATTGGCAGGAAAGTAATGTGGCCAGTAAACTAACCCCACAGTAGGCAGGGGCAGACAGTTTGGAGAAGGAAACATTGGGTAAATGGCTTGATGATATCATGGGTCAAGGTTTACCTAGAATCTGTCGACTCTATGGAGACGTCTGCCCTGAAATCACTCCATTGCTCTGGGGAAGTTGCACACCTCTGGGAACCCGGGCCTCTTTATCTGTGGGCTGGGACAGAGGGTAGGATCAGCGGTTACTAAATACCAGTGTTTCGCACACTCGTCAGTCGATTGGCAATCCGTCTCTTCAAGGGGTGTTAATTAGTTCTAATCCAAGTATATGTGAGATAAAAGGGAAATGTAGCACTTTCTAGAAAACTGAGCTCTGGCACCCCATTATGTCCCTGTATTGTTAGTTTTCAAAACACCTCCTTTCCTTATGTTACCCCATTTGTTATCACGTGATGTCAAATCAATCTAATAATGGCATCAGGAATGAGAGTGGCTTATAACATCGCTTCCATCTACTAGGTACGAAGGACAATTTTCAAGGAAAAAGTGGGTGACCTATGTCTGAAAGCTTTTAGAAAAACATCAACATCTCCTTCAGATGTAAAACAAAAGTCTTTGTCTTCATTAAATTCAAATTTGTTTGACTAGCAAAGGTAATTTTATAAATCAGGTAGTTGTAGACAGCATCTTCCCTTCTAGCCTAACTACTAGTTCATTGCTGTCACTATGGTGGATCTATGAGTTAAGTAGCTTCACTACGATTCTTTCAGAAAAATATGTTAAAAATATATTCCTGCCTCAAAGAAACAGATAAATTTTAATCGTCTTTCAAATCATGGAAGGTGATGTTCTACAGAACTATAACACCAAAACAAAACAAAACAAACAAACAAACAAAAAACCCCATGAACTCAGTAAGAATGATGTCCCACTTGGCTATATTCTCCACACATAAACAAGAGGGGGGGTGTTTAAAATCAGCTAAAGGACTCTTTGTCTTGATTTAAAGTAAGAATTCAAAATTACCATCTCAAACAAATACTGTCTACTGGCAGACAGGCTAGAACAGTAATTCTAGATCCTGGGAGACGTTGGTTCAAGTCCCAGCCCCACCACGTCATAGCAGCCTTGGCTGGTCATGACACTTGAGTGGCCTTCACCCTCCTATCCTGAGAAGAGCAGTGAGGTTAACCACCTGGTGGGACATATTGGGAGACTGAATGTGGGCTGTGTGCCTCTGACATCATCGGCAAAATGGTAGGCTAGAAAGAATCTTGGTAACATAGTCATACATACACAGATACACAACACACACAACACTAACACACACACACACACACACTCACACACACACACACACACACACACACACAGAGGCATCTCTCCAAATAATGGAACCACTTGCTTGACGAGACATTACAGAGTCCTGCCATCACAGAATTCACCACCCTTAGAAAATTAGCATACCATCACAATTTGTTCTGTGCGCTTATGAAAAATGTCCAAAATTAAAACCCTATGCTCCCCAGCTCTAACAACAGATAAATTCAGGGCTACAATTAAATGAGTTTCTGTTTTTCTCTCCCATGTCTCTCTTTTTCAAATGAAGACGGTCCACAGTGGTGTAAGCGGAAGGACGCTGCTTTCTAATAATCTACCCAGATTTGGCACTGTAAACTTAAGGATAAGGTAGTCACACACAGGCATTAGAAACTCCCCAAGGAAAGCCCCTTTCTACTTCTCCATTACATCTGGGGCAGTGGGGTAGAGGGAGTGCTGCGGGGTGGGGGTGGGGTGGCAGTATAAGGAGGTTAATTGTTTTCATAAGTTTTACGCCACGCTAAATCCCTTCAAATGCTACTTGGCCAGATTCTTGGGAAATGCCTCTAATTAATCCTTTATCAAATAATAGTCAGCTCCATTGAGGTCTACCTCCCCTACCCCTTTGGGTGGTGTGTGTGTGTGTGTGTGTGTGTGTGTGTGTGTGTGTGTGTGTGTGTGTGTGTGTCTATGTCTGTGTGTATAGACACAAGTGAACTCGTACTTACATGTGTAACACTAGGCATGCATAGCAACCTTTACCTTGGCTAAAAATTCATTCTGCTTCTCTCAGCCCATATTTCTAAGAGCAATGCCGTGCAACTGCTCTCTTATCTGATGGACTCTTATCGCTTGGACACTAACTGAAATCCCAGTCATATGGGAGCTGTTAGCCTATGACTTAGATCCATGGGCTACAGCCCTAGCACAGCCAGTGTCCCTTGAGTGCAAAGCCACTGCAAAATGCACCCTCACCTCTCAAACACAGTGACCCTTGCAAGTTCCACTGACAGGGCTCAGGGCCTTTCCCTTTCTCCCTAAGCCATCAATGAACTCATCAGCCATCTGTTTGCACACTCTGCTCTCCAGTGGCCTGGGACCTCTACCTTTGTCACAGAGTCTGCCGCCCTGAGAACTGTATCTTTTAATAAGCTGAGCCAACATGGGACGCCGCTTATACAACTGAACTCGGGGAGCTATTTCGAGCTCTCCTCTTGTGGGCCCACTTTGACCAGCAGCAGTTCCATGTGAAAGGGGGAAACAGGAGCTCTGTATTCAAGTTCAAGACCACACTAGCCTTTTTGCTGTAGCTGTCAATATTCATTTAAGGTTGAGATGATGTATATAGAATGTCCAAGGAGACCACAGCATGCGGTAAGCACAGGACCTATGGGTGAGTGTCTCAATCGGTCTACACTGGCTTCCTCTGTAAAATGGGACTATAATAAAACACTTAACTCCAGTGTGTGGTGAGGATTGTATTAGGATACCTGCACATATTCAGCGGGGAGGCTGAGGGACACTACTAAACCAAGTTGCTTGCTGTGTGGCATCTGTCAGTTTCAGAACTGTACATGTCATGTGACGTGGTACGTGGTAGTCTCCTATATAAGGCTAGAAGAACAACTAGGTCCTTGGCATCCCTGCTTGGTGAACACACACACACACACACACACACACACACACACACACACACACACACACACACACACTCATAGGCTAAAGAGAAGAGGGGAAGAGAGGAAGAGGATGGAACAGGAGCTCGGTAGTGTCACCGTGCGTTGCGTGGCAGCTCTCTCGTGATGCTGTTATAGATGAGGTTGCATTTGGTTAGACATTCCTAAGCAGAAACACTCTCAGGCAATCTCTACTCCAAGGCTCATTTGCAAATTTAACGGGAAGCAAACCCTCCCTCCCTCTTGCAAAGGGGCGTCTTTAATTAGTGATGATTGAAGTGCGGTATAGAAGTCAGTTCTGTTTTGTCTAAATTGCTCAAGTCTGCTCAGGTAGGAGATAATCTCCCCCACACAAGAGCCCCTGTCTGCAGAAGTGGATGAAGCTATGATTAGGTAGCCCTTCACAAAAATAAATGTGGTCTTGATTTTTCGACACAGCAAGGCCTGGCTCTTCAGATGTCTTTGTTAGAAATTCTCTGTCTCGCGGTGACGGCAGATTGCTTCTGCTTGTGGTTGGGTTTAATGACTAGTCCTGGCCAGCTGTGACAGTCAGAATCTGTTAGAATTTGTTGTCCATATGATGGATAATTTTCAGATTAGCTTTTGGAACTTTTGCACATCTAGTTTACTTCATTTCCCACCTCTGCTGTATAAAATTGCCAGTTGGGGATATTACGTCTCCATTCCTAGTTAGCCCCGCAAGGGTACTGAAGCGGAGGGTCCAAGATCCATACTTTTAATCATTCTGCTTTGTAAGAAATACTTTGCTGTGGAGGTCTCCCAGACATATGGCCCTGTCTCTTCATGCTTCCGTGACTTTGGACAAACTAGGAGGTGTTTGATTCATCCTTTTAAAATTCCAAAGTGGTGACTCCAAAGAGGCCTCCTTCTGGAGCCTCCATCCGCCCCCTGCCCCCCATACTGAGTTCCTGGATGCTCCTCCCTGCTCTGTTCCAAGCACTTTCCAGAAAGGAGCCGTGTATCACAGCCTCTTCCACCAGAGCTCTGGTCCAGCCACAGCTGACATGCCATAGTTCCATTGGGACATTTCTTGGATGGAAGAATGACCTGGGGTGAGGAAAGTTGGGATGTGACAGCAGCATATATTTCAAATGAGGAAGAACTAAGAGTGAGGGAGTGGGAGCCACTCATGTCCGTTGAGCCACACAGATTCTCTGATCACTCTTCACACTGGGTCTGTTGACAGAGGCAGAGGCCTCCAGCCCTCTTCTGTGGCAATGGTCAGACAGACGGCCTCTCACAGAAACCTTTGAAAAATAGGAGACGCAGATGTGAATGTGTGAAGGTGGTTGATTGTTGAAAGATAGGTTTGAAAATACTTTCTTGGGAAAAGAAAAACAATGAACCGTGAAAGGTTTGGAAAACAATGTTTGGAAATGTGCCCAAAGTTGGGACTTCTGGTAGAAAGAGGCAGGACTGCTAAGGTCTGAGTTGTGATACTCGGCCACTAACTTGCTATAGTGACTGCTGCTGAGTAATCTTGGTCCCTGTGGCCTCCGTTTTCATAGCTTTAAGACCATGATGCAGAACTTTAATGCCCCTAACTTGGACAGACAGTAATGCAGAGTACTGACCTTAAACGACTCTAGGCGGTGAACTGATAGAAGCCACAGTCACCATTTCCTGCAACCTTTCCGTGAATTGAAACATCCAACATGAAAAGTTGGTTTTATTTGTATTAGGGACCTGGCATGTGTCACACAGATGTCCTGTCTCTAGAATTGCCACCTCTGTCTTTAGAACGTTTCCAGACACCCATGGGACTCATCCCTCATCTCAAGAGTCAGCTCAAGTGATGCCTCCTTGAGACCGTCTCTGGACACTGTTCAGCACTGAAATCTTCACCTCCCACTAGAAAGTCCTCATGTCTTTCTTTAATTTCCCCCATAGCACTCACTACCACCTACCTTGTAACGTGGCTATTGTGACTCCATCCCAGAATGTAAGGTCCCTAAGGATAGGCATCTGAGTGCATTCAGTTGCTCGCTGTGCCCCTCCCCACCACCCGTTTCCAAAACAGGGTCCCATAGACTAAGTTTTAAGAGTTCAATGAAAGGAGCTAGGCAAGGATGGGAAAGTTAGCAACAGGAAGCAAATGGTAGAAGCAGAAAGAAGACAAAGGGACAGCCGCATGGACATCTTTGCTAATGGAAGATAAGAGTTTTAATGCTTAATTACTAATGGCTAATGACTGCAGCATTCTTCCTGAACTAAATCCGGTTTTAATATCTGTGCTTCCTTCCTGCTCAGCTTGTGATAAACACTAATGATTGAAAAGTGAGGTCTCCCCTGCCGAAGCAGAGGACTGGGGGTGTATTAATCAGCATAGTGAAGGCTTTGCCGAGAGCTGGGACGTACCCTCGGACAAACATCAGGTGTTCTCTAAAATCTGTTAAAACGCAAAGAAAGCATGGCATCATATTCATCTTCAAGGACAATTAGGTACTGATAAAAAGATGAGGGGATAAAATAAGAGATTGCTCCTTAGTTCCCTCTCAGGTTCTGCTTTAGCTAACGACACCATACAGAACAAAAGGAGTACAGCTAGGAAGCATGGAGCCATTGTGCAGGGCACTCTGGGCACTGAGCTAAGTGCCAGAAAACCACAGCATGGCACAGGGTCCAGCCATACTTCTTCTCTTTCTTCCTCTCTTTAAGTCAAGAGGAGCCTTTGACCTCTGGCATTCTTTATTGAGAATTTATTTTCACTTTGCCAATGTTGCCTCAAGCCATAAGAACCCTCTCTAAGATTGACCAACTTGACACCTGCAATTTATATGCTCCTAGACATAAGCAATCACCTTCAAATATTTACACCATAACCATGGTATCGAAGTCAACACATTAAGCATGTGGATATTTAGAGAGTAAGTAAGATAAAGATTATCCCCAAGAAGTCCATTTAAGAGGAGACAATTCGAAGCAAATGGAAAACAGAGTCATGTAAAGATGGTGCCCATCTATCTGTATTGAGAAGCCACAGGATCAAGATGGCGTCACGCACGCCAACTGCTCTTCAGGCTGTAATTAGCTAGAGCAGTGCTGTCTGACAGAAGCAAAACATGGTTTTATTATTGAGTCTCCCATTAAATAACATTGACAAAGCCATTGAGTTCCTTCATGCCTACTTTCCTAAGTAAGAGGAAGTTTCCATTTTTTTTTAACTCCTTAGACACACCTACATGGAAACTTCCCTGGGTCCAATCACCACGTGCTATGGTTTAAGAAGCGCTGGCTCAGACAGAAAGGTTCAAATGCTCACTAACTGCTCTGCCCGGCCACAACTGTGTTTCTTTTCCTCCATCCACGACAACATCAGGTTTGCACAAGTCCAGCGCTCACCTCAGCATATCCACCCTGAGATCCAGCCACTGACTGTATTAAGAGGCAACCCTGCAGGTTCAATACATTTCCTATTTTTCTCCCTTTATTTCTCCTCACTCAGTAGCACTCACTGTTCAAGCGTAAAGACAAAGAACAATGAAAGCCAGGACCAGTGCTTTGTTTCATTTCCCTTGTGTCTGTACGGCAGACGCTACTTTCAATACAGCAAACTCAGGTGAAGCGTTGTCCCACGTGCCCAAAATAACCACAGACTGTACAGCTCGGTGACCAGAGGACTTCTAACCCTTTGACCTCACTCGGACTGTAATGATACTTTATAAGATTCAAATAACAATAACATCAGAAACTGGATTTATTACTGTGCCTGAAGCGCAGTTTCAGTCGTTCGATTTTACTGTTTGCAGATTTAGCATGGGCTTGTATAAGTTTCATTATAATAAAAGTTACAAAGCAGTGTTGGCCAATATTTATTGTGTGCCAAGCCTTTAAAACGCATTACCTCATTGAGACCTTCTAACAACTTTAATGCATTTTTTAACTCACCATTTTGTAGATGAAGGAACAAAGGGGTCAAGGAACCCACTCAAGACATACGTCTGTTGACCAAACTGGCAGCCTATGAGAATAAAATTATAAGAAAGAGATTAAAATGTCACAAAGAAATTAAATTAACTTCCAAGGTGAAGCAGAGGCCCCCCATCAATGAAGGCATGGGGTTACTATGAGAATGCTTGCCAAACTTATCGCAATAAAGACATGCTGAAATAGAGGGTGGCATTTCAAGAGTGTTGAAACGCCTAGGACTTTATTTTCTCACACAGCAGCTCCCACTTCTCTGCCATCCTATTTTGTTGGTTAAGACTGGAGGCTTTTAAGTAAATGGAGAGTTGGCGGTGTGTAGCTCATGATCTTCACCCACCAAAATGACCTCTGCTCTTCCTGTATATTAAGAAGGCAATAGTGTGCCTGGGTTGTTATTTATGATCTCTGTCTTTCATACACACACAGACACACACACATCACACACACACACACTTATACACATACATATACACACATACATGCACACACTTAATACACACACATATATACACATACATGCAGATACACTTAATACACACAAATATATACACAAACATGCAGACACACTTAATACACACATATACACATATATACGCACATACATGCATCACTTAATACACACACAAACATATGCACACACACAAACATGCATACATACACACACATACACACACACACATACACACATGTACACACACACACACATGCACACCATATACACACATATACACACATGCAGACACACTTACACACACACACACATATATACACACACATGCACCATAATACACACACACAAACATATGCACACACAAACACATGTATATACACACAGACACACACACATACACACACACACACACATGCACACAACACATATACACACATGCAGACACACACACACACATACACACATATATACACACACATGACACACACACACACAAACATATGTACACACACACACACACACACACACAAACATATATACAAACAAACACATATATATACATACACACATACACACATATATACACACATACATGCACCACTTAATACACACACACACAAACATATGCACACACACAAACACATACACACACACACACATACACACACAATTGTGAGTTGGTAGTGTAAACCAATTATTTTGTGAAACATTTTCAAGTTGCTAGGGATACAGACGGGATCCACTGAGTTAGCTTGCAGGAGCTACGTCAGAATTCTGACATGAGCACAGCAAGGTTCTTACTAAATGTCATCTATCTCTTTGCCAATCCCTAACTGATGTCAGTAAGCTACAGGAGGACAGGAGCAAGTGTTTGAGCAACCAACAGAAGCAGAGCGAATGCTTTTTGTGGCCCTTGGGTTGTGTTTCTGTCTTGCTTAATACCCACATCTGACTGTGAGACCACTATGGGGAATGGGCATGTCCATGCACTGTATTTAGCATCCATAATTTCTAGACCAATCTCAGCCCCCTGGATCTATATTCAGCTCTTAGACCTCAGGTTTCCAGAGTCTGATTGGCACCTTAGCCCACAAGAGTACACTCTAAACAGGCTCTGATGGGCAGTGTCACTGTGGGAGGCTATGACACATGTAAGAATGCATATACTAGTGTGGACCTCAGGGTCACCGCACGCTTGTTTATGACGTTCTTCCAATCCTGTCATTCTCTTTAGTCTTTAAATGACCATGCCACTCCCAGGGAAGCTCCCATCTTTGTGAACAGATTGAATTCTGTGAGAACTCAAGATACATCTTTTTCAATTACTATGTCTGCCACAGAAGATTCTGGATAACTTAGTGCATGTATCTTCTAGAAGCTAGAAATAGAACCATGAATAAACATGACAGGCGAATTATCCCTGCCCTCACAAGACATAGAGTCTGGTTGGAGAGGAGAAGTAATTACAAGACGATTATATAAATCATGTAGTATCTTTGGAAGATGCAAAGGCCCTGGGGTGAGGCTGCTTACACATGGGAGACAGAAAGAGCAGTACACTTGTTGTTGAGAAGGAAAGCGTGTTTGGGGGCAATCAATGTTTCTCAGAAAAGAAGAAGATCCAGAGCCTATGCCTTTATGAACCATTGTAAGGACTTTGGCTTCCATGAGCAGCCATTCAGAGATCTTCAGGAAAGAAATTATGGCAGTCTGACTTCAGTTCCTTACAGAAATCCTAAGTGTCCTACAACTTCTTGGGACACATAGCCTGGCTAGAACATGTTACCATTGAACTAAGAGGCTAACCAGACTCAGGGGGATTCAAGGTCTGAGAACTCCATCTTTAGATCAAGGTGGGGATCTGACACACAGCTCAGCTGGATAGTTGGGTCATACCAATCAAACTTCCCAAATGTCATTTTTTCTCATCAGAGAAACATTTCTTTCCCCCAGCCTTGATTCTGAGGATCTACTAAACACCTAACATAGACACACTTCACAAATCACAACACTAAAAGCTGTGTTTAGCAGCAACAGTGGCTGTGGCTGTGCGAATATTACTTCACAGAAAATTAGCCCCAGAGCCTACATCAAGACACTGGGACCCAAGCTTCCATTCCCTTTCTTACTGGGTAGATGTTGGAATAGACCCTTCTCCCTTCTGCTGTACTGGAGGGGAAAGAGAGACTCAACCAATCTCAAGAGAATGGGATAAGCAGGTTCCTCAGCAGAAGCTGCTAACTAAGGCTGACGTGGTCCAGGGGTATCTTGCTGAGATCATCTGATCTTATCTTTCCCTCCCAGGGAGCTGTGAGCTCCTGGGTTCAGGCTACAGGGTGTTAACTTGTCCTCAGATTGGCACATCCTCAAGTAACCCTTCCCCCTCTTCTTCCCACACAGGCATTCCTCCTACGGAAGGCTGCTGGATGACCATGACTACGGGTCCTGGGGAAACTACAACAACCCTCTCTATGATGACTCTTAACAAAGGAAGGTGGCTGAGGACAAGAAATAACTGTCCTTTATTTATAAGTGCTTATCCAGTAGAATTAATAACAAGTACCTGATGTACACTGAACGACAATCGCAAGCCCTCTTTTGTTGGTTTGGTTGTTTTTGTTTTCCTTCCTCTCTCCTCTGGCTGCTACTACAATGTCCCCCTTCTGGTACAAAAGAACCATTGCGTAAAGGCCAGCGGAGGCCGATTTGCAGCTGACGCGGGCCATCTTTGCACTGACCAAGCCAGATATCATGAGGTGGGGGGGCTGCAGAACCCCTATCACGGGAACCACTCTGGAAATGACCTAGGAAAGGGGCTCGGAGTTGCTTGGTTGGGGATTTAATTTTAGGCGATCTTTTGGTTTGGGTTATTTCTTAAAGTTCTCGACAGGAAATTACATTAAATATCAGCAAGGAGAAAGGAATAAATCCCAGGAGGCTGCCACCCTGTGTGGAAGAGGTAGGGACTTCTTGATTCCTTTCTAACCCTTGTTTGCCGGGTTGTATCTGACAGGATGCCGACTTAGTCCTATAAGCAGATATACAATTCTCAGCTGCCTAACCGATGACAGGTAAAAGAGGCCTTGCCCAGGAGGAGAGCAGCAGGCAAGGGCAGAGCAGCACAGCAGGCTGTCAGTCAACAAACTCAACCAGCTCTCCCCATCCAGGCCACCGGAAGGCGACAGGGATCCCAACCTGATAGCTTTCAAGAAAGTTATAGGTCCAAACGTGAAGCGGGGAGGTGATCTTGAAGAACAGGCGGGGAGAGACTGCAGAGACTAAGGGATGGGGGAAGAGGGGAGAGACAAAAGCTTACGTGCACCACGGACCCTCTTGAAGCAAGCAGGAGTCGGCTCTCCATGGTAGTGGGAGATATCAAAATCTTGGAGGAACACCATAGAACTCTAACCCATAAAGCAACTGCCTCACTGCCTTGCTATCTGTGTTGAGTAATGGCTGTATGCTATTCCCCCCCAAAAAAGCTAAGAGAGGCCCTACTCTATCTGCAGTTGTTCATCCAAAGCACTCACTTCCATAGGATGGAGGCATCCAGAACTATCTGTTTGCTCTCCCTAACACTTAGCCTTCCCCACCCTTCCTTTTAATACGTGAATACCTCCAGGCGTGCAGTCTCAACTCCCGTACAACCAGTTCCGAGGAGAGATCATCCTTCTTTGTCAGCTCTTTTTCTTTCACTTACGACCCACCAGGAGGTGATTGAGTATCTCTCATACCACCCCCACCCCCACCCGAGGTGTCTAGTAGCAATTTTTTTATTGTGACTTTGTTCGTTGGGCGGTGTAGTTAGGTGTAGAGACTATGGATCCTGCTAAACACCCTACCTGGCACAGGACAACCGTCCACTCCGAAGAACTTGCTAGCTGGAAACATCAAAGGCTGAGATTCACCGCAATGCCCTTGTGACGTAAAGCAAACAAACGAACAGGCATCAGGAAGACCCTTTCATGTTTAACAAAGTGAAACATCGATTTCTTCCCCCAAAGTGTTTAGTTTGCTGCCCGATGGGTTGGCTTCTGGTATGCGCTGTTGTTGCCTCATGTAGGTCGAAGAGAGCTTTATTACAGGGCTACCCCGCTGTTCTTTTGAAGCAGCTGACACCTAGTATCTTAAGTCCTGATTTCATGGAGGAGGAAATCTACATCACAAACTATGTTACATTGTCCCGTGATGTCAGAGGAAACAACTATCCATTTTAATTCCTCAGATGGATCTGGCCCCATGACTCGGTTGAGGAAAACACTCTCAATTGCTATCTTGAACCTCTCCAGTGTAGAGTCCACAGATAGGGGTACTTTCCACAACCTGCCACCCCAGGCTTTGAAGAAAATCCTTCCTAAATTTCAGAAGTGCCAAAAGGAGAGATCAGTCCTGGAAGTTAGCCTGTAAGCAGAGTGGGTAGCAAGGAATGAGGTTACGGAAATTAAGATATCCCTGAATAGGAAACACCTGATACACAGACAGACAGACAGACAGACAGACAGACAGACACACACACACACACACACACACACACACATACACACACACACTGTGTACAGCAAGGGTATGCCCTCTGGCCACACTTGGCCTGAACAACTGCCCCTCCTTCCTACCCTGACCCCTTCACCGGTCTCTGGTTAGGCAAAGGACAAACCAGTACACACCAGGATTCTGCACGTCACTGTCCTCCATCAGTCTAAAACACTTTTGACATATGACACAAAGCTCTCTATGAAATACCTTAGGGGAAGTGTACTTCAGATAGGTAAAATAAATCCTAGGCCAGAGGAACCGGCTTCTTCCTAAGCCCTCTTACCTGTTAGAAACCGGAGACACGGCAAGAAATTTTTCACACCGAAGGATGCCAGTGTATATGAGCTTGTGATTGCCAGTGCTCTGATTAGCTTCTAATTGCGTTCAGCAAAACACAAAGCAGTCATATCCAACAAGGTAACCGGCAGTATCCCCTCAAAGCTCAAGAATGACCCTAGCCTGTTTACTATAAAGTGTGAGAATGTACTTTGCCAAATATATTTTTCTGCTTTTGAATTGGCCAAAAGATTTCAGCATATTTATTCTACAAACATTACTACACACACACGCATGCACGCATGCACACACATCTGAAATATATATATATATATATATATATATATATATATATATATATATATATATACCAATAATTGACCTTTACCACCTCAGGGAGAGTTAGTTTAAGTCTACACAAGGGTAATTAGTGGTCCCCCTAAGTAGATCCAAACAGTCATACCCCATCATGGATCGGTCTGGCCAGAATGTTTTGGAGAGAAAGTCAGAGCAAAAAGAAAACTAGGAGCTTCTTCTCCGTGGGCTGCAAACGATCCAAGAATGGTAGGCAACTATGCTTTCTTTCCCCATGGCCCCGATGGGCCCCACTCCTCCCTGCACATCTGTGTCTTCATCTATAAAATGGGGGTGATGCTTTCATAGTGGCCTTACCCCTTCCTACCTCACAGACGTGTTGTGAGGATTAATGAAATTGTGTCTACAATGTTTTCAGTTTCCGGAGAAAAACTATTTATGGACACTTCAAGTATTATGTAGATATATAAGTGATCTCAGTTTCTTACTTGCTGTTATACTAGTGTGCTGGTTTTACTTCCTTTATGAAACTACAGTCAATGTCATGGCCACCTCAGATGGCTATCAGAGCTCTGAACTTCCCTCCTGTGCACCCGGCTGATGCAGGTTTAACTGTTCCTGGAACCACAGAGGATATCTCCCCTCCAACTGAGAAGATGGCCCAGGACACAGGTCTCAGAGACCTGCATTAGGATCCAGGTCAGGATGGCGCATGTCAACATTGCGGAAGAAGGCCTCTGACTTCCACACCCCGAGCTCTCAGAGGACTAGACTATGGGCTGATGCCATCAGTTTGCCCTTCATCTTGCTTGCAAGGGTGCATGGTTGGATCCTATGCATCCTGAAAAATGAATTTTGTGATTGGTCCGGATGCTAATTTGCACGTCGATTCACCTTCTTTGCCTTTAACCTTCTTTTGAGGGCAAATGGATGTACCATTTCAACTTTGATCTTGGAGGCGTTAGCTCATATTGACTCATTGGCGCGTTGGTCTCTTGGAGTAAGTTAGCCGACGTCGTTTGAAGATGGGAAGGTGTGCAACTTCTTTGATATTTGATGACGTCATACCTGCATTTGTTGTAAGACATATTGCATACCAATTATAACTCTGCCAATTAAAGTGGTTAAAAGCTTCTGTGTAGCTGTGGTGATTCACATTTTGAGATGTTTTGTTGCCCAGGCTGCTGGGTTTGTTTTTGTCAGTCATATTAAACAGCTCTGACTTGTTCTTAAAGAAATCGTATCCCTCACCCCCACCCCATCAATAAATAATAATTTCTGTAGCCCGGGAAGGTCGCTCTGATCTTGAAACAGGCTGGGGAACTTCCGGTGCTGAACGAACCTTCTGAGCAGCGACTTCGCTTCCAAATATTCCGTGTGCTCCATCCAGCCGAGGTGGAAGCAAACATTCTGATTCAATGAGCAAGACAATGAGCATAATCAAGTCACATTAAAGCACACGGCATTAGCAGTACATGTGGTGTTTGCTCCACTCTGTTTCAAAAAAAAAATTAAATTCAGCATATTCATCCTTATCTGACAGCTAATTAGCAGGCAATTTCAGCCATCCAAAGTATAATTTCAACCCTGAGAAGCTAACCAAATAGTATTTTGATTTTGAAGAAAATAGCCATGGCAAAGCCCATGCACTTTACTCCATAGGGAGGAGGAGACCAGCTGCACGTCGGGGGGTTGGGGGAGTTTTATTCCATCTTTCTTTCTCCTTTTTAACCTTGGCACAGAGCCTAATCAAGTCCTGGTGGCCTTCAAACTTACTATGCAGCCCAAGCTGGACTTGAGCTCTTGGTCCCTCACCACCATTTCTGAAGTGTTAGCATGATTGACAAAGACCACGAGGCACGATTGACTATATGACTGACTAAGTCAGGGTTGGTTCATTTAGTTGTCTGGCTACCAGTAACACAACATCAAAGACTTGCTAGGACATCTTAAGGAATGGATTCCAAACACAGAACAAGCCGCTTCTGTTGATTGTTCTGGGTGACGTAATCTGAGTGTGCATCCCTCCGAGGCTTGTGTACTGAGGGCCTGGTCTCCTCTCTGTGGTGCTGCTGGAGGTTATTGTGAGATCGTTATGAAGCGGAGCTCAGTAGAAGGACTTTAAGTCACTGATTTGGAGGACCCTCCTCTGTCTTTCAATTTCCAGCTGCCGGAGATGAACATCTTCTCCTACTTAACACCCCCACTACCGTCCCATGAGAGCCAGGACCGTGGACTGTCACCTCTGAAAACATAAACCAAACCAAAGCTCTTCTCCTGACCAGACAGCTCTCACAAACAATGGACCCACGAATTGTAACCTCCTGAAGACCTATCTCTCGAACAAAAGCAAGAGAAGATTCCTTTTTGATATTTCTTAGGCTGAAAAGATACCTTTCTAGAGGACTTAAATTCAGTTCCCAGCACCCTTGATAAGTAGTATACAATTGCCTGTAACTCTAGCCCCAGGGCACCTGACACTTCCTTCTGGTTTCCTTGGTCACCTGCCGCCCGCCCCCCCCCCACATACACACACAATTTTTAAAAGATAGTCATTTCAATAAAAAGAAAAATAAAACATAACCACTTCATAAAATTAATGATCATAAGATAAAATAAATACATAAAAAAAATAAATAAAATTTTTTGAACTATTTAAAAATTTAAAAGTCTTTCCTGGATGAAGGTGGTAAGAAAATGCTTTAAATTTAATAGTAAGCAAAAGATTAATAAGAATTTGTAGCTAGGGCTAGAGAGGTGACTCATTCAGAAAATTACTTGCTATATATGCATGAGAACCTGAACTTGGGTCCCAGCACCCATATGAAAGCCGTGCCCGGCACTGATGTCTGTAACTCTGGTCATGGGCATCCTGAAGATATGCTGGAAAGCCACTCTAACAAAAACGGGTCAGAGAGAGAGGATGGGGGAGGAAGAGGAAGAGGAGGCAGGGGAGGGGGAGAAGGAGAGGGTGAGACCTTGTCTCTAAAAGTAAGATGAAGAGTGATAAGATACCTGACAACAACCTCTGACTTCCTTCTGCAGTCAAACACGCGTGAGCCCACACGTGAACACATGTACATCCTATATGTATAATGTACATTCATATATATTCTATATGGAATAGTATATCTATTCATTAACACGAAAAGAATGTGTAGCATTAACACACTCTCAGATCTGATGTCCAAATGAATATCTTTCCTTATGTGACAATTTGTCAGCATTAAATCGTGATCTTTTCAAGAATTTAGTATTCAATCTAAAACAGTTTACACATTTATAATTGGATGGTTAACGTTTGAGCTTTGGAAGAAAGCATTGAGTTGAAAATCACTGTTCCAAGACACTGGTCTTATGGAAGGAGAGCTGCAAGAGGTGACATCGCTTCCCTTAAAGGATCTCATCTTTGGCCAGGGCAGAGCAAGCTACATTCACTTCATCAGAACAGCCCGCTGCACAGTAACATCATCAGTTTGCATCAACAAATGTAATCTGTTTCTATGTGAACCAATAAATTGAATGGTTACAATACATTGGGGAACTCAGATGCTGATGGGCCTCGTCTGTATTCGCTTTAGAGGTCATACTCCCTTCCTCATGCAAATTCTAAGAGGTGAAGCTTACTCACCAGTACACTAAATCTGTCTGTATTCTCAGAAACGCATAACATGAACCAGCTTTCCCAATAGTTTGTTTAGTTATTGTCAGGGTTGGGACTCAAACCAACTCTCTGTCATCAGAGCTCTTTCCACACAAGACACTAATCCTAACCCTGCCACCTCCTGCTAACATGGGACTTTCCTAGCACAGGCCCCCCTAAGCTATTTTGAGCAATCTCAAGGGGCCTGGCATGTAGCCAACAGCAAGCCCAGTCAGCTCCCCAGCACATGGTCCCTGCCTGGCACTGTCACCTTTGTGCTAGCTCCTGCTGTCTGCCAAGCTGATTTCTCTAGGAGAAACTGCTTGCCCTAATGTCCTGAGAGGACCCAGCACAGGGCTATGAAATCCAGTATGAACTTCTTCGTTTCCCTGATATCCACGGGTATCATATTTGAGTTCCCAGCAAAGTCACCCTTGTTACTACCCAAGGGTATACACCATTGTGTCAGCTTGTCCTCCCTTAGAACAGCAATGAGACAGTTTCCTTACTTAGCACTTACCATGAACCACATACTGTTTTGAGCACTTGATATGGCTTAACATCCCTGTGAGGCAGATTTTATTCATATTCCCCATAGTATAGTTCAAGGAGTTATGGGCCAAATGTGTCTTTTATAAAAAGGTAGCCCGTGAATATGGATGGTGGGGTAGTCAGGTAGATGAAGTGTTGACCTGTGGTCTTCAGAATCCATGCTCTGCAGCCCTCCCAAGCAGAATCCTCACCCCATGCCAGATATCCAGGTACCTGTATTCTGCTAGCCATCAGACAGGACTATCCATGTGGAATAGCCTACAGCTAGACCTGGGTATCTAGCAAAGTGTTCTGAAGAGGCCCTACACTTTGGGTCTTTCAGAGCACAGTCCCCAGGGCTGGTCACTTGGCAGTCTCTATACTATCTGTCTACATCCTATTCTTGTGCTCAAGGTCACTATATATTTCTACACAGAGTGGAAATACATATAGGAACACAACACCTCAGATTGGTGAGGAATGCTGGGAGGAGGTCCATTTTGACTCACACTTCTAGATAGAACATGGTCAAGGTGTCACATTGGGTGATGGCCATTTTACTGAGTCTCATAAGGCATCATATGGCAAAAGACCGTGTGTGTGTGTGTGTGTGTGTGTGTGTGTGTGTGTGTGTGTGTGTGTGTGTTCTAGTCTCTTCTTTAAAAGCTAGCTACATTCAGTTATAAGGACTCTACACACTAGCAACTTCCTTACATTGAAACATCACAGACTATCACTATACTCTCTCTACACATCGTGAAGAGATGTAAATCTCAGTGTGGGTTCTAAAGGACAAATCGGGTGGGGTATAATGGTTTGAATCCCAAATGCTCTGCAAAGGTCTGCCTGGTAAAACTTGGCCCCTAAAATTGCCCTTTAAAAAAATGATAGAACTTTCAGGAGGCAGAGCCTAGTAAAAGGCCTTTGGGTCAATAGGACATGCTTTTGAAGGGGGTTATGGGGCATCGGCATCTCCTCTGTCTTTTGGTTCCTGGCCATGAGGTGAGCAGTTTTGTCCCTTTGATGGGCTCATCACAGGCCCAAAGGAAGAAGGACAACAAGCCATGGCTGGAACCTCCAAATTGTGAGCAGGAGGGTACACTCTCCTTATAGATGAATTTTCTCAGATAGTTCATTAAAGTAATGAACAGCTAACTACTATAGGTGTTATATGAAGAACCATAGTGGTCACCCATTTAATCACCACCAACTCAACATCAGGAGTCTTCAGGCTTCAGATCCATAAAAACATGAGGACAAGGTCCAGAGCCCCATCTTGTCTCCCTACTGTTTCCCCTTGGCACATGGCCATGATTCACTTGTACAAACACTTCTGGTTGGAATGTTGAAAAGTTCAACCAGTCATAAAGGCAGGCGTTGCTGAGAAGTGTGAGAAACAGAAGTTCACTGCCAGCCCCAGGGCCGGGACAGACAGCCCTGCTACAGGCATTGTCAGGAAAAGCAAAACCAATAACACTGCTCTGCGTATTCCAGGAACTTACGTTCAAATGTTAATGCAGAGTTAAGAATTTCATGAGGACCATCTGGTCTTATGCACACTTTGAAGGATCAGGAAAGAAGGGAAGGGTTGAGGAAGCCATTAGAGAGTCACTGTTCAAATTTTCTAAGGTTTCAGACTGCAAGGAGGAAGCAGGGCTCTCAGGAACTTGCTGGAGCTGCAGCTGAGAGCAATGAGTGTGAAGAATGGGTCACCTTTTTTTATGTCTTCATTTCTTGCCTGAAAACCTGGCATTGACAAATGTGAGCTAGAATCATATTTTAAAAAGGGAATTCTAAGAGGCATCTTTACAGGCTTCTATACATTATGAAAGAGGTCTTAGGAAAGGTAACCATTCTGAGACAAAAACAATCATGATCTAGCATGCTTCCTCCCCAAGGAGCAAGGCAGGACTGTAGGTCACTGTGTCTCCAGGCAGATACATCCCATCCCTAGTTAGCATGCGTTCTTCCTCCGGTGACAAATTATAGCGTGTTAACTCACTTTATAGTGTGTGGAAGACAAAGAAGAATAGAAAAGAACCTGAAGGTGTGTGTGTACACATGTACATAATAGAGACCTGAGAGTCTGTATGTACACATGTATATATTATAGACCTGAGGGTGTGTATGTGTTCATGTACATATTAGAGACCTGAGGGTGTGTATGTGCTCATGTATGTATTAGAGACATAAGGGTGTACATGTACACATATACATATTAAAGTGCAGAAGACAATTGATGCTGAAACTTTCTCTTTGCTGGACCGCATAACCCTGTTATAGTTTGTCCCTTTACCTTCCCATAACCATGACTGGAATGTGACACGAAAACATATCCCCAGGGTCTTCCCTCAACATTTCACCTGCCCATGACTTTTTTGAGGTGGAATGACTTAACCTTTCTGTGAAATAATCAATAAAACCTGAGGCCTAGAAAAATAAAGAGAACTGCTGAGCTGGATAATGTTTCTGCCACTTAAACATTTTCAAAAGACAAATGAACCAAGAAAAAGAGACAAATATGGAAAGAATGCAAAAAGAACTGTGTCCATTGTTCCAAACCTTCTCTTTCCAGATTTTTACTGGTCTTCCTTCTCTTCTCTCCCATCCTCCCAGCCAGCTTGTCTTCCTCACTCAAAAAAAAAGGGGGAAAGAAAGGAAGGAAGGAAGGAAGGAAGGAAGGAAGGAAGAAAAAACAAAAGAAAGGAAGGAAAGAAGAAAGAGTTTAGGGTGAAAATAAAGAATGTTTCAAAACCATTCTGAGCATGTGATATGCTCAGAGTCATGGACCATTCCACATGCCATATGTTTTAGTCAGGATTTCTGTCCCTGAACAAAAGATCATGACCGAGAAGCAAGCTGTGGAGGAAAGGGTTTATTCAGCTTACACATTCACATTGCTGTTCATCACCAAAGGAAGTCAGGACTGGAACTCACACAGGGCAGGAAGCAGGAACTGATGCAGAGGCCATGGAGAGACGTTACTTACTGGCTTGTTACACTTGTTTAAAATGTTCTTCATAAGACTTAACCAGAGAACAAACTCTATGATGGGCATTCCTGAGACTTCCTTTGTCAAGAAAATTACCTTAACCTCAGGCAGTCTCTTCAGACAAAGGCAAAAAGTAGCCACAGTCTTTATCAAAATATAAAAACAGGGGTCTAGGCCACATATTGAAATTCTCCACTGAAACCTCTTGGGCCAGGTCCATACAATTCAAATCACTCTCAGTAACAAAGTCTTCCATAGTCCTACTAAGATAGCCCATTAAGTCCCATTTAAAGCATTCCACCATTTTCCAAATCCAAAGTTCTCAAATCCACATTCTTCCAAATAAAAGTATGGTCAGTATCATAGCAATATCCCACTCCTGGTACAATTTCTATCTTAGGGTTTTCCTGCTGTGAACAGACACCAGGAACAAGGTAAGTCTTATAAATGACAACATTTAATTGAGGCTGGCTTGCAGGTTCAGAGGTTCAGATCATTATTATCAAGGTGGGAGCATGGCAGCATCCAGGCAGGTATGGTACAAGGAGAACTAAGAATTCTATATCTTCATCTGAAGGCTGCTAGTGGAAGACTGACTTCCAGACAACTAGGGTTAGGGTCTTATAGACCACATCCACAGTAACACACCTATTCCAACAGTCCACACCTCCTAACAGTGCCACTGCCTGGGCCAAGCATATAGAAACCATCACACTATATATCCACCACCTCCTGGCAGTTCCCCATCTCCAAGAGTGAATCTCTAAGAAGTATAAATGTCTCAGAAAGACTAAGGGTGCTGTGAGAATAAAGAAAGAAAGGACAGTGTCTTAGTCAGGGTTTGTATTTCTGCACAAAACAGCATGACCAAGAAGCAAGTTGGGGAGGAAAGGGTTTACTCAGCTTACACTTCCACATTGTTGTTCATCACCAATGAATGTCAGGACAGGAACTCACACAGGGCAGGAACCTGGAGGCAGGAGTTGATGCAGAGGCCATGGAAGGGTGCTGCTTAAGAACCCAGGACTACCAGCCCAGGACTGGCATCCCCACAATGGGCCCTCCCGATCACTAATTGAGAAAATAACTTATAGCTGGATCTCAAGGAGATCCCTTTCTCTGTGACAACCCCAGTTTGTATCAAGTTGACACACAAAAACAGCTATTACAGATAGACATACACAGAAGCATAGATGGCCATGGCTACCTGGCACTACCATTACAAAATGCAAATAAAGCCAGGGACAGTGGTACACACCTGTCACCTCAGCAGTCACTTGGAAGGCTGAGGTAGGAGGAGGGTAAGTATGTGAGTTCAGGGTTCATCTGGACAATGTCATGAAATTGACTCCCAAAACTCAAACAACAGAGAGACTAAGATCTTTATGCACAGTGCCTGGTAAAACTTGTGCTTGCCTTATCTTTCTTCTCTCTGTTGTAAGAAGAGATGAGAAAACAGAACAAGAAATGCAAACATTGTTAGTGGTTGAGTAACAGCCAGAAAAGAAAAGGGTTAGAAACTTGGGTTTGCAAAGACTATACATGGACTGACCCTGGGCTCCAACTGCATAGGTAGCAGTGAATAGCCTTGTTGGGGCACCAGTGGAAGGGGAAGCCCTTTGTCCTGCCATGGTTGGACCCCCAGTGTAGGGGATTGTTGGGAGGGGGCAGTAATGGGAGGTGGATGGGGAGGCGAACGTCCATATAGAAGGGGAGGGAGAGGGGCTAGGGGGCTAAAGGACAGGAAAGGGAATAACATTCGAAATGTAAATAAGAAATACCCAATTTAATAAAAATGGGGGAAAAAAAAGAAACCTGGGTTTGCTCCTGAAACCCCAGCTTACAGGACTAAAGTGTCAAATAATGATGAAAAGGAACCCCCCTGTGCTTTAGCACGCTTTGTGTTTCTCAGGTGTTATGTTTCACAACATAAAGACTCCACATGTAAAGTCAAACACATAATATAAATCTGCGCTTAAAAATATTTGGGCTAGCTAGTGTAGGTTTTGGCTAATTGTTAGGAAAATGCGTCTGGTGGATTGAAGGTCCTTCCTTTCTCTGGTGGAGTCCTGGGAACAGGAGACTGGCTATAAAGGCCAGTTTATGTTTTGACACTGATAAGGAGATCAGTATGAGGAAGCTAAAACATGGCTGCCACGGGCTATCCAGAGAACCCCAAAGTAAATAGTGGTGCAATCTTATATAATGGGGGGGGTGTTTTTATGACAGAATGCCACTTCTGTATGGTTCTATAAATAAAGTCTTGAGGTCAAGGACTTTTACCTGAGTCTTGGCCCCACATCTGCCAGCATGTCTATGTCTGTCTGTCTTACTGTGAGCCTACATGTGTGTCTGTGACTGCCTGGATGTGGCCCATGTGACCCAAAGTAGACCTTGGTGTTTGTTGGCAAGCTGCCCACCTAGTGACCTTTGCCCAGAGAGAATAAAGCATAGCTTATCTGCCCTCAATGACTGGAGTTCTTTTCAACACCACCACCACCACCACTAACACCACACCCTATCCCCAGCTTCCCGTGACTCTGCTCCCTTCCTGGAATCAGAGCGTGACCCTCACGTGGGGTGTTCATTGTGCTGAAGGTCTGGACATACTCAACATCTGTGTCACTGGAGTGCAAGTTTCCTACTGCTGAGCTCATGTGCAGGACTCCCTCTAATGAGTCAGCGATGCCTCCCCTCATCGTAGCCTCCTGCTCTCTGTTCAAGAACAGTAAACGCCCATGTGCAGCCTTCCAGCCTTTACATTGAAGCCTTCAGCTACCTGAAGGAGTGTCCTCTGACTTCACATCAGCCTCTCAGCCTCCTCTGAAATCAGTTTACCAGTTCTTTTTGTGAAAGTCCATCCTTTGATCCATGCCCCCCCCTTCCTTTATTTGATGGGAGTTTCTAGGCAAGGCATTTGTGAGACCACATAGAACAGTCAGGAACTCCTTCCCAAAATCCATCCTTTGGGAGCATGCTGCTTGGTCAAGCTTGGATCCTAATCATTACATTTCACACTCCTCAGTCCAGCACATCATACGTCTTATGACTAATTCACATCGACTTCTAATAAAGCATCAGTTTCAGCTGTGGGGCAATGGTAACTGCAAAGATCCTTCATGGTGGATAAAGTCTTGTTTACAAGAAACGTTTGTAAGACCGGACTTCTCAGCAGACGCCACCTTAAATCAAACAGTGCCTGTTTCCAAATATACCATGAATCATGAATGATATCTTTGCTTAAAGTGAGGATCCCTGCCTATTAACTAATTATACTGACATCCATCCCCTCTGAGCTAGAAAAAGATCCCAAGTCTCAGGTGAGCTATTTTGGGCAGAGGTAATTCCATGTAACAGAGATGAAGTTCTTTGCATAATCAGGTTTCAACATGTCAGGAGCAATTTGCAGTGATATTAAAGTGTTCCTGGCTTTTGAAAGGTTTCCAAATGCCCTTAAGTCTGTCTCGTGTTTTCTAAGAAGAAATATAAAAACTAAGCATTTTGTCAACTTAAAGAGCGTCTTGCTACGAGGATGCTGAGACCCGTGCTTAGACATTCGGTCCTGAAATATGCAACCCAGTCTCCGAAGAAGAATCCAGCCTGGAAAAGCTGATGGCACAAGCTCGAAATGCTCAAACTCTCAAGCAAGCAAAGAGGAGTCATGGAGAAGGATCATAGCCCATTAATTTAAAAAAACTTTATAATTAGCTCATTTCCAATGTAATACCTAATCTCATCAATTGGCCCCTTCCAGGAAGTTGAGACACTGAAAGACAGGAATAGTGCCTAAAATACTGACAGCAACCTAAAAAAATAGTTTTAGTCTTCAAAAAGTTTGTGTGAAGTAAGTAGGGAAGGAGTAAAAGAAATAGACGTTGGTCTAGAAGAGAAAAAGATGTTGATCTAGATTTTGTTAAAATGGCCAGGTTTAAAAATACCCATGTCCAGGGGAAGATGGATGGGAAACTGTGGTCAGGAAAAATATATAGGAGAGAAATTAATTAATTAATTAAAAAATAGTAACCCCACTGGTGCCCCATGATACTCACTGTTCTCTGCTCCTTGCACCATTTGGTTCTGCTTGCCTCACATAGAAACTGGAAGCTGGACCCCAGTACTCTAGAGGAGCCTATCAGAGGGAGGTGAGAAAAACAAGCATCCTACCATCCTACCATCCTACTATCCTACCATCCTAGCCATTACAGCCATCCTTGAGACTACAGGAGACACACATCTCATCTGCCCTCAGCCATCAGTTCTAAAGCTCTTAACCTGATGCCTTGGTAGCCAGGCCTCTGAGGTGCCATTCACTGGTAACATGTACTCCTTGGGCCTTGGTTACTACACCTGTCCTTATGCTGTTAACCTGGGCAAATGCTTACCAACCAACCAGAGTGGATCTCTGGGTAAGTATCTGTTACTCCTGCCCATGAAGCGACACCTTTCTTTGCTCCCTGCTTTCAGGGTATAGCCTTTGAAGCAACGGAGCAGCAGTCCTGCATTAGTAAATCCTTACTGTGTTACTTAATGGAACCTACAGTTGCAGGAAAGCTTCGGTTTCCCAACAAGCTGGCTGGGGTGGTAGCAAGCAAATTCATTAACATTTTCACCTCTTGTTCCATGGATCAGATTATTTACACATTTTAAAAACATATACACTAACTGGGGCTGAATGGTAATACTAGATTGTGTGTTCCAACCCCATAGGGCACCTATTATAGATAGCACCTCGGCAAAAATTTTATCAAAATACACCAGGCTGTGCTGTTCTAGGAGCTGCTGGATTCCGAAGTGCATGAAGCACCAGTGGCCGGCATGAAGAACGTGTCTACCACCATGCCTGGTTTGCTACAACAGATCTTTTTTTCCATTGCAGTTCTTTGTAGAGCCCCAGGCTACCGATCAAACTCTCTCTGAACTCTTGGTTGGTGCTCTTGGTATCACCCCGAAGGTAGAAAACATCCTATGGTTGAGGTAGGTGTCAATCTTAGTGTAGAAGTCATCCCGCAGCCTGACTTTCCTGCAGACCCTTTTCTGTCTTAGGCCCACAGAAGTTGTCAGCCTTAAGTATCTGGGTTAAAGCAGTATTCCCAAGTGTGCAATATACTATCTGCATACATCAGAGACCTCTATCAAGTATTGAACTCCTTCTAGGTGACAAGAATCAGAAAGTGTAACCTCTCTATACTTTGAAAAGAATGTTCTAGTGTCCCGCAGACCATTTTGCTAAAAGTGTCATTGTGCTGTGGGCACTGAAATTTCTGAGGGATTGTTTTCTACCCTCTAGAGCACATGATCTTAACTGTTGTTATATTAAAATTTACCACAAATTTAGCTTAAAACAATACCTGCATATTACTTCACAGCTCTCTCCATCAGAAGTTCAAAGAGGTTAATCTGGATTCCCTGTTTAAAGTCTCACTGGGCTACAAAGTGTCATCTGCTAATCATCTGGTTTACCACAGAAAAATGCTTCACTGCTCAAACACCACCATGTACCATGACCTAGCTATGTTCTCTGTAGCATCAGGAGATTTTATTGCTGCCACGTTTTAAAATAATGCTTGAACATGAAACACTAAGTCACGCTAGCTGTGCTTACAACCTTCACTATGCCCTCTCAAATCAAAACCTGGGGACTATATGCCCACCAACTTCCACTAAAACTCATGCCTTCAGCACAAGCTCAATTGAGATTTTTAATATCTATTTCTGCCTATGTCATGATTCACAAAGCCATTCACTGAGAGAGCAAAGACTTCCTATGAAAGGGGTCTCTGGGATTAATTTTTTTAAGGTTTTAAGCAATTTTGAGCATATATAACCTGATAAATATCAGAATCCAGTTTAAACTGAATCAGTGGTCCTGCCCTCTACAAAACATCTGTATTTTCTATGATCTTGAGCTTGCGGTAGTGACTGCCTATCACATCATATTTCCTTGATATTAGATAATACACAAAATAGCCATTTCAAAAGAAATCTGACACTTACCTCCAAACATGATCAACACCATGATTACATTTATGAAATTATTGTGATTTCTGTTCCCTTCTGTCATAGGTAGCAATATTTCAATTGGCCCATCTTCCACTTTGCCCACTTTCTTAGCAGTAGCAACAGAGTTTCTCACTACATGAAAAGCATAATATTTTATTTTCTTTTGGCAGATGGATTTGTTCTCAATAGAGGTTACTTGTGGATCAAATTGCTACTTGCCTATTTCCAATTCCTTCTTCCTCCTCTATTTCAGAACTTCCTGTTTTAGATGGACACTGTGATACTTAGATAAAGACTGACCGTGTGTCTTCTTCTGTCTCATGAGAACCGTCATATGTCTTAGCTCTGTCTGTGAGGAACCATTAGGAAGTCTCCTCAAGGGAATGATATGTTCGTCCTTCCCTCTTCCTACAATGGAACAAGACTGTGATGGTTGCCATGCCAGTGGCCATATACAATGATTTACATCTTTGCTATGAAGTAACTGTGAAGACAAAAATTAAGATGGCTTTCTCATAATGAGAAAGAAATCTGTAGTTCGATTGGTGTTAAGAAATCCTGTCAGCACCAGCTAAACCTCCTGTTCCCAGACTTGAAAACGATGAATCTATCGATTATTCAAGTTACAGCCATTTGAGGGTTAGTTTCTTCTGCGTGCCTGAAGTTGTTGTTTCTGAGAACTTTGTAAAAGATTGCATTTAGGAAAAAGTGCCAAAGCTACAGTGGTCTTGTGCCCATAGCTGATGCCGTTTATGGTGGTTTGAATATGGTGGTCCCCATAGGCCTATAAGGAGGGGCACTGTTAGAAGGCGTGGCCTTGTTAGAGCAGGTGTGGCCTTGGTTGAGTAGGTGTGGCCTTGTTAGAGTAGGTGTGGCACTGTTAGGAGGTGTGGCCTTGTTAAAGTAGATATGGCATTGTTAAGAGTAGGTGTGGCCTTGTTGGAGGAAGAACTTCACTAAAATCCTCCAGTTAGGTCTAATAGGACACTCATTTCCTACTACCTGCCCATCCAGTTGTAGAACTTTTAGCTTCCGCTCCAGCACAACGTCTGCCTGCACAGCACCCTGTTTCCCACCACAGCTACAATGGACTAAACCTCTGAAACTATGAGACAGCCCCAATTAAATGTGTTTTGCAGCAAGAAAATCTTGACAGCATTTTATAACAGGCAGCAAGCTAGTAAAGAAATTTAAGCTGCTGGTCCAGTAACATTCAAAGTTCTATTATTTATCATCGTTATATTTTCTAATACTAACTTTGGGTACATGTGCAGTCTCATCAAACTCAAAGAGTTATTTGCCCCAAATCATGTAACTTCATGGTGTGTATTCATTGTACTGACAGTCTACGTTGTAGAAGTTTGCTCATGTATTCTGAATTATAAAATTCATCTAATCATTGTTATTATATTTGCATTTCAAATCTGCTACGTCTTGGGATTATTTTAATGAAATTGGAAACTCATGTGATAACTAAAATTAATATAAATAAAAACATACATACATATAGGTATGTAATAAAAAAGAGGCCATGGATTTGAAAAAGAGCAAGGTAGAGTGTGTGGGAACATTAGAAGCATGAAAAAGGATGAGAGAAATGGCCTAATTATACTATAATTTCAAAAAAATAAGATAAACCATTAAGAAATAATAAGTATAAAGCATAACACCAAAAAGATATAATGGTAGCAATGATTATGAAGAATTATTCAAATTATAAGGCTTCCTGTGTCCAATAGTCTGTAATAATGGCACCCCCAGTGTAGGCAGATGGAGATGTGAGGTAGGTGGAGAGCCTGTAAGTCTCAGAAGTGCAAAGAAAAAACAATGAAGTAACCAAAGACATTTCTTCATTGAGGCTAAGTTAAGCTGACTTGTAAACAACCTAGGGTTATGACAAAGAATGACTGTAGAATGTTCACCCCAAACTGGGGGTCAAAATACATTAACACATATGTATACATCCGTGCATATGTAAAATAAGCAGAAAGTACCTGCTAAATGTTTGCAGGAATTGAAAGCAAGATTTAGTAGAAATAAAATATCATGTATAGATAGAGGAAAGTTATCTTGAAGAGGAATTAATAATTGAGACTGGAAGGTGGGCCTCCCATAACCTATGCAACATAAAGACGTACAGAGCACAGTGGGAAGGAAGAAAGGTCTATTTAAAAGGATCTTGCCTCTGTCATTCCATCTCATTCCTAGGTAGGTTGGGGAAAAATCTGTCACTGCCTGCAGCAATGACTGAGCTTTCTGAGGCCCAAGGCTGATTTGAGCACAGTAGTAAAGATGGCCTGAACACCTACCTCACCCAAGTGGGCCTTTAACATACAAACACCTAACGGAACATTTGGTTTATTAGGAACAAAACGTAATTTCTAATGAAAACATGTGAAATCTGTGTACAAAATGGTTGTTTCTTTTTCCTGTCTTATATACGTGTATGAAATCATCAAGAGAATAAAAAAAATCTAAAAATTATTTTTTAAAATATTTGAGAAGTGATTAGGTCATGGGGAAATGGAGCCCTCGAGACCTAGATTAGTGCTCTTATGAAAGCATCCCAGAGAAGAATTCCAGAGAGGTTTCTGGCATGAGCAGGACCACTATCTTTGAGGACGGTTTGCACTAGGAGCTAAATTTGCTTTTACCTAGAACTTAGACTTCACAAGTTTCCAGAACTGTGAAAAGTACATTTCAATAATTTATGAGCCACCAGTCCATTGTCCTTTGCTCTCACCAGCCTGAGTGGAAGACTCCAGCTAAGGTTTCATAAGGAATAAGAATCCTGGGAAGCCGGAAGCCGGAAACAGGAAGTCGGAAGCCAGGGCATGGCACTAAAGTTAGTAAGCATGGGTCCCACTGGGTCAGCGAAGTCCTAAATACGAAGGTTATCAGGGGTGCATGGAGATGCTAAGAATCTTCATCTCCCTGAATAGCTCACCCTTACGTAACCACAAAGATCATTTTATTTCATTTTATAGCCTCCAACACCTCATCTTGTCGGAGATTTCAGCTTCTTAAAGGGAGAGCTAAGCTGCTCCGTTCTGTGAACAGAGACTGTTAGACTACTGAGTAAATGTTCGGATTCCCTTGAATCTCCTCTACAGAAAATAAACACCTGCCCACTCTCTGGCCTTCCTAAACCCCAGCAGGCTCACAAGTGACAATGTCTCCACCTTGCCTGCCGTCCTGGGTTTTTGCCTTTTCCCCAAGTTGCCACGGTTTTCTCCAGGATCCAAAATTATTGATCAGTGTTGTCACCTGTCGCCACAGAGTCATCATGCTTTAAATCCTTGGAGAACAGAGGCCCCTCCCCTTCCCCACCGCTCAGAAAGATGATGGATGTGAAAACCTCTGCAGCCCTGATAGGAGCCCTGCCTCCACCGTGCTGTAAGCCTTGCAAAAGCGAAGCCAGCTTCATAAAGAAAAGGTTAAGGACTTAGCCTTAAGAACTCCACAAACCTTAACATATAACTTCTCCTAAATAATTTAGGAAGTTGTGCTTATTAGTTCAGTCTTTGGCCACACTACTCCAGGATGCCTCAGACTTGAAAGGCACCAGACTTGAAAAGATTCTGTCATCAGTATCCTAAGGGGCTCCAGGAAGAGATGGCAAGAAAAACACTCTCTATTCTTAAGGAGCTTAGAATCTAGGGGAGGGAACAACTAACCAACAAATGAATAAAGTATGGAAAGTGCTAGTGTGTGTTTGAATTTAAACACAGATCGTGACACATAAAGGCTCGCCATTTTATCTGTAAGGAAAAGGACATTTGATTTCATCACAAGAACTTTCCCTTTGAGTCTAAGGCACTGACCCCTTTAGAACACTTCATACAACTCTGAAAGTTTTAAAACTATACTTGGAAGCTAATGTTCGGTATTTCTTGAAAGGTAGGGAATTAAATTAAAGCCAAAAGGAGTCAACTATAAAATGGGAATTTTTGGTATGGTGGCCTGTTCTATCAATTTGTTAATACTTAAATGTTTCCTAGAATTCTCATGACCAAATACACCATATAAAACATGAATAAAATGGGATTATGGAGTGGGGCATGTCTGTGGAGTAGGGTGGTGAGTATTTTGGTTTTGTGCTAAGGAGTAGTACAGCTAGGTCAGGTGGTAGATTTAGATTCAGCTTTTGAGAGTTCTTCAAATTGATTTCCAGAGGGCTAGGCCAATTTGGAATCCCAGCAACTGAAAATAAGGGTTCTCTTTCCCCATGTCCTCGGCAGCATTTGCTGTCTTTTTAGTTAATTTATCACTCTGACTCAGGTAAGATGAAATCTCAGTCATCTTGATTTGCATTTCCCTGACTGCTGGGGAAACTGAACTTTCAATTTTTATTTTATTTCTAGATACTTCTCAGCTACTTTTATTCTTTCTTTTGAGAACGTCCTAGTTCCATAGCCTGTTTTCTGAATGGATTGGCTTTGGGTGGGGGTTCTTTGTTTCGGTGTTTTTGATTCTTTGGGTTATTTTCATATATATATATATATATATATATATATATATATATTACACTCTGTCAGGTGTATTGCTAGCAAAGCTTCTTTCCCATTCTATAAGTTAATGAGGTCCTACTTATCAGTTGTTGGCCCTAATTCTTAAGCAAATGAAGTCCCGTTCAGGAAGTTCTTTCCTACACATATATGATGTAAGGCATAGCTTGTGTTTTCTTCTAGTCAGTTCAGTGTTTCAGGTTTAGGTCTCTTGATCCATTTGAAGTTACTTTTATGCAAGTGGTAGATACAGGTCTAATTTCATTCTTCTACATGTGGACGTCCAGTTTTTCTAGCATCGTTTGCCAAGGATGCTTCCTTTTCTCCCGCATATGTTTTCGGTGTCTTTGCCTTTGGAAAATATCGTGTGGTTGTAGCAATGTGTACTTATGTTTGGCTATTTTACTCACCAAAGCTAGGAAAAGGAAACAGCCTAGATGTCCTTCGACTGACAAATGAATGATGGAAATGGGGTTCATTTATATTATGGAATACTATTTCAAGTGTACAGAAAAATCAAAGCATAAAATCTGCCAACAAATGGGTGAACCTATGAAAGATAACGTTGAGTGAGATAAATCAGACCCAGAAAGACAAATGTCACGTGTTCTCTCTCATCTGTGGCTACTAACTCCAAATCTTCAGATATGAATATATAATCTGAAGTAACCACAGAAACTAAGAGAATTAAAAAGGGGACTATGGGAATCTAGACAAAGAACAAGAGACAACCAGGGAATGCTGAGGGCAGGAAAAACAGTCTTACCCCAGTTGCCACCAACTTAGTAGCCAACCAAGTTGTGAGCCCTGAAATCATACACACTCAAATAACATTATATGGGCTGAACAGATTACATTTATATATTTAGCAATATAATATATATTAAAAGTTAAAGTAATTTAGGCCATGTGTGAGAGAAAGAGATGGGGGGGAGGGGGTTGGGGAATCATGGGAGGGATTGAATTGAAAAAAAAGAGGGTAATAAATGATGTAATTATATCTTAATTTCAAAAACTGAAATAAAATATTTAGCAAATAGATTGTGCATGGAGGATAGAGATGAGCCGGCAGCCATTTTCCTCTGACAGTCATTGTGCTTGGCTAGGGTGACAAGTACCCAGCCAGCACAATGCACATTGCCATTCACTGTTGCCCCAGCACAAGGTCCTCTTCCTGACTGCTCCTTCTGCTGTTGGCAGAAACCCCAGGTCCACAGATGGATGTGTGGCTGGGAAGCCAAGCAGGCAGCAGTTTCCCCTGACCCTCTCAGCTCTCAGTCATTCTCCCTTGGGTAGCTGCATGCACCTGGCTTTCAGATCAACCACTTTCAACTCGCACTTCACATCTTCATTACTACGGCCTCTCGTGATGCCCAGGGTTTAATTCTTTTAATAACAAACCCCATACCCATAGCTCAGAGAGATCAGCTTCCTGGTTTACTTATGAAGCTACACATTATTGAAAAGGGACATTCAGGAGCTAGAGAAGTGGTTCAGACATTAAGAACACAGACAGCTCCTCCAGAGGACCCAAGCTTGCTTCCCAGCAACCACTTTTAACTGAAGCCTCATGCAGAGAATTGACACCTTCTTCTGCAATCTTTGAGCACCCAGACTCCTGTGCAACACACCTATACAAACACACACACACACACACACACACACACACACACACACACACACACATACGTACTTCAAAATAAATGTAAATCTTTAAAATGTGAAAAAAAATAAGGGGTCATCCTATCCCAGTTTTGGACCAACTGACTTTCCTACATAGTATCCTAATTTTATCCTTAATTTTATATCAGTGTAAGTATGGCATCATAACCCCTGTTCGTAAACAGGGAAACACTATAAAGGAAATGACCCTGCTGTCCTAAGAGCATCCAAGTCAATGAGAAAGTTTTAGTGTCTCTTGGCGAGCTGCTTCTACTTGACACACATATACTCACCCAGCAAAGAGCCTGCTGCTTGGGTACAATTACAAGATCAGTAAGAAAATGAAATAAGTGATTCAATGGGTAAGAAAATTAATCAAATAATGAAGTCAGTCAGGCAAGATTAGAAGCAGGAAGGAGCAGAAGTCAGAGACACTCCACAAACTCTCCCGGCCACACAAGGTAAATACAGTGCCAGCCTCTTGTCATAGGTTAGAAAGCAAAGAAATCACAAAGCCCTCAAGTGAGTAGATCGAGAGGAAGCCTGTTTTTAAGCATCCAGCTCTTCAACATCAAAATCTGTAAGCTTCTGACTCCTGGTTTCTATTGCTGCCATAGGTAGGCCTGAAGCAATCAAGTATGGAAAGGGGTTAGTGAGCGGTTAGTTCAGTTCGTAGTCTTAGAGGTGCTTAGCTGTGATGGGTTGGCATATTGTTTGGAGGTCTGTTGTGAAGGTACCAGGATACCTAGAGTGAAACTGACCACCTCATGGACAGGAAACCACAGAAGAAACAGTAAAGGTTAAGTGCTGGTGTCCAAAAACTGAAGGAGCTCCTACAAGCCCCTCTTTTCAGAGTTTCCATTCTCTTCCAGTAGCAGAAGTTGGTGACTCAAATCTTTAGTCCATGAACCTTTAAAAGACCTTCAATATCCAAGCCACAGAAATGAACCAATAGGAAGAGGAAAGGGGAAAATGATGGCAAAATTAAGAAGCTAAGTTAGAAGAGAGTGGGAGACGATGAACACCACGGTCATGCATACAAAACCGTTTCCTGGTCACATGTTGTAGGTAGCTTTGGTTCTACACGGGTTGTGGGAATGCGATGAGTGCCTCTTTCTCAACCTCATGCAACTCACATTCCACGAAGTAAGACAGACATTGATCTGAAATTTTAATAACTACTATATTTTCAGCAATTTGTTTTAATTACTATATATAATGCGTGATGCTTGGGTGGGCATTTTAATGTATACCCTAGAGACGAGATTAATATCCAAATTACTACAGTCAGAGAAACACAATATATTCTATGAGGTAGCATTTTAAAGCTAATCAAAATGCCCCACAGGCCTCTACCCTACACCCATCAACACCTTAATATCACACCAGTAGCACCAGTAGCAAGCTTGTTAATTAGAGTAATGGATGCAAGAGGGGATTTGGCTTTGGTCAGCTACATAATCTTCCATTTGAAAAGTAACCAAAAGTGTGGTCATACACATCCCTGCATAAATAAATGTGAGTATCAGAAAGCCTAATAGCCTCATGTCCCTAATACCCTAGCCTTACTCTTTCATCTGATGTATATCCTAACTTGGCCTTACTTAAAAATTAAGCCGAATCCTACTGCCATGTGCTATGCCTCCTCTGAGCCCTTTAATTAATGGTTTAACAAGCTTTGGGGAAGTTTCTGCTTGTTTGATGCTATCTGCTGCACAGATTTGAAGTGTACCTTCAGTGTAGCATCTCTACTGACTGTGAGTGCTGGGTTAAATAGAACCAGAAATGACCGAGCTGGCTACATTATTCTACAGTAGCAATTCAATTCCCACCGTAAGGGCCTCTGGAGCATCAGCATGCAGGGAATGTGGAGAGGCATGACATCCATCCATCTTATAATTCAGAATTAGAGTTTACGTGAGGAAGGATTGTGGTATACACTGTAGGCAAAAGGTCCACAAATATTGGACACTTTAAAGATTAAAGAAGGCTACCTGTGTGCATGTACTAACTCAGGAGAGGTGACATTGGCTAAGGCAAGAAGGTGCCAGTTCACCTGTAGGCTGGTAGGTAAAGATGTTAATTAGCTGGAATTAAAACAGGACACACAAACGAATGAATGAATGAATGAATGAATGAATGAATGAATGAATGATACGCTCCAAAGGAAACTCTAGAAAAAAAGAATACCAAGTTCCAACATACAATTTTTTTTTTCTCTTGAAAACAAACAGAGCCAAACTAAGAGAGCGATGTGCATGGAAAAGAAGTTTGGTCTTGGTCAACTCAGATAAGCCTTCAACCCAGCGGAGGAGGAAGTCTGTCCAAGGCTGATTCGCTTGGGTATTTAGTTATGCTACTCTTTTAAGTGTCGCTGGTGTGCTTGACAGGGGTGAGGGTGGGGGTGCTTCTTTGGGCATCACTGTGCTTGGCAATGCCAGTTTTTGTACCAATGCCCAATTACCCACAACTCCTCAGTGAAAAAAAAACAAACCTCACTCATTTGCATAATTGTTTCCTTTGCTGCTTCCTTTATAAAAAATAATGAGCCATTATGCACATAATTAAAGCAAGCTTAACAAACGAGGGCCCAGCTGACAAGAAACACAAGAGAAGGTCAAGAAAAATTAGCACGGAACCTGTTCTGCTAAGCAGAAGGCCAGTCCCACACGCACCATCTCCAGGGAGTGGGACTCCCTTGGGGGTGGGGGTGGGGTTCAGGTTTTCAGAGAGTTCAGGCTTCCTGGAGGAAACACGGATAGCCTTATGCAACCCTTTCCTCATCTTCTTTTCCTCCTGGCTTCAAAATGAAGAATGTCTGGCTTCTTACCCTAGCACTGTGCAACAAATCTCTCGCCCTGACTCCTTTTCCTAAAGAACCTGGCCACAGATAACCATGTGAATAAATGGGGTTCTTCAACCCCAAGAAGGTTCATGATGATCACTTACGGAGAGGACATCCTTTTTGGCCTCAGAGCAGCTGGAGCACGGTAGAAGTTAAAGTGTCTTTTCCCCCAGGAATGCCTAATCCATAAGTATTTTTTTCTAAAGTGTATTTGTTATGTATGTGTGTTTGTGTGTATGTGTGTGTGTAGAGATAGACAGACAAACCAAGATGGGTAGGGAGCACATGTGTGCCATAGCATACGTGTGGCATTCAAAGACCAATCCTGTGGAAGTTCTCTCCTTCCACAGTCACATGACTTCTGGAGACTGAACTAGGCTCATTGGGGTTGCATGGCCTACGCCTTTACGGGCTGGGCCATCTCCTCAATTCTAAACATTGAGTTTATTTTTATTTTATTTATTAGTGTGTGTGTGTGTGTGTGTGTGTGTGTGTGTGTGAGAGAGAGAGAGAGAGAGAGAGAGAGAGAGAGAGAGAGACCACCCACACCACAGTGCAACTTTCAGGAGTTGATTCTTTCCTTTCACCAAGGGTTCTGAGAGTCAGATTCAGGTCTTCAGGTGAGCGTAGCAAGTGCTTTTACTTATTGAATCATCTCGCTGGGCGTTTTCTTCGAAGCATCTTCTTCCTTATGGTCCTGATGGATCTTTCTTCCCGGGCATCTAATACACCTGATCCATTTCTTCCCTTTCACACCCAATGACCCAGTTCCTAGAGGGAGGAATGAGGAGCAGGAGATCATCTTAGAAATGCAGAGTCTCGGGGCTGGGGATTTAGCTCAGTGGTAGTGCGCTTACCTAGGAAGCACAAGGCCCTGGGTTCGGTCCCCAGCTCTGAAAAAAGAACCAAAAAAAAAAAAAAAAAAAAATGCAGAGTCTCAGGCCTCCTCTCCAGACTCATGAGTCTGAATGAACACTTAAACAAACACCCAGGCTACTTTAAAGTGTGAGAGGCCGCCATCTAGAAAACTCTAGACGGTTTCTTCTTGAGGTGGTTGAAATAGAAGTGGCCCCCGTAGACTCTTGTATTTGAATCTTGGCCATAGGGAATGGCACTGTTAGGAGGCGTGGCCTGTGGCCTTGTTAAAGGAAATGTGTCACTGTAGGGATGGGCTGTGTAGGGAGGCATCCTATACTCAAGTCCAGTGTGGCGCACTCTTCTGCTGTCTGCTGATCAAAATGTAGAACTCTCTGCTCCGCCAGTTCCATGACTGCCTGGTTGCTGCCATGCTTCCTGACATGTTGATAGTGGACTGAACCTCTGAAACTGTAAGCCAGCCCCAATTAAATGTTTCCCTTTCTAAGAGTTGCCATGGTCATGGTGTCTCTTCACAGCAATGAAACCCCAACTAAGACACTTTTCCCATAGTGTCTGACCAACTCCTACTGTGCAGCATTGTTTAAAGGATTCTTGTCCTAGAATTATGGGGTGGCCCAGCATAACCTGACCCTAGGATCACAGGAGTTTACCTGACACATGTCCTCCCAGTAGGGAAGGAGTATGCTGCACACCCCCACAGGACCCCCGTGGGTTTGTACTCAGGACAGAGTGAATGGCTAATGGCTGTAGGAAACAGGGTGAGTGGAGACAGTGGGCTGTATCCTATAGGTGGATATGACCAGATCTTTGGAATAAATCTGCAGGACAGCATGAGCTGTAACAAAAGCAGTCACTGCTCCTGACTTGTTTATATGAAGGGTATTTGGGTTGTAGGGTCTTGTCAACAGAAACCACACAGGGAAGAAAACACACAGCTAGTTATAACATCCATGGGCGCTCAACCTCCTGTTAGACCAGATGTCAAGGCCACACTCAGGACTGAACCTTAGCTTTAGGCCTTATGGCCGATAGCAGAGCCATGTTATGAGAATACACATTGATACAATGACATGAAATTATAGGCATGTCTAGGGCTGAATTAGAATGTCTCATTCTTTACCTTTGTTCTGTCCCTCACTCGCCATCATGTCCCCAGCAACTAACATGTTACAGGCACTAAAATAAATATTTATTGAATTCATGAAAAATCACAGGCATGTAACTACCAAGCACAATGCGTAGAGTATGAGAGGAGCTCAGAGGTTTCTACAGCCCCCATCGCTCCTTTACCTTAGTCTTGGTTATATCATAACCAGACCCAAATAAAGAGGACAGTATGGTTAGTGTATAAAAGAATTTAGACTATGATAAGTGAACCATTTTATTCAGGAAGAAATCACATAGTATTTGATTGTTCAATGAAGGTTGGAAGACTGCGATTCAACCAGCATAATTTGAATGCCTTCTATGTGCACTACCAATTGCTCTCCTGTACATATTTTAATTTCATCCCAACCCCAGGTAACAATTGCTCTCACCCCCATTTCATAGGCCAGGAAACTGAAGAGGCCTTTACCCAGTCAAAGCTGGCCTGGCTTATTATAGCTAATCACTGCATTCACTAAGGTAATCTAAAATCTGTTATGATAATACAAGGACAACCCGGCAATATAAGAGATGCCTTCATAGCAACAGAGGTACCAGTCGCAATTTGGGAAATGTCAAAAGGAGAAAAATGTTGAATTTATCGGGCCAGCTAACTTAAGAGCAGCGGGGAAGAGGGACAGGTCTAAAATGCCTTAGACTTGGTGATGCTGATAAAATCTGGCAGTAACTAGAAGATCACCGGAGAAGCTGACAATAGGAAGAGACAGGCTAGGGCATACAGTAACTATCCATTTTTCTAACCCAAGTTCTATCTGATTAATGGACAGCATCCAGAGCCGTGCACCAGGACTGTATTTTTCAGTCCCCAGAAGAAATGTTCTCGCCGCTTCACGGTAGCAAAAGTACAACGGAGTGGCCAAGAATACAGACTCTGGCTCTAACTTCCAAAGCTCAGATCGCAGCCTGTTTGCTTTCTGGCCATGGATCCGGGCTGGTGATTTAATTTATCTCTACTTCAGTTTCCATCTGCAAAACATAGATAATAAGAGTTTCTATTCGTGGCGCTGTGGGGATGGAATACGTTAATATACACGAATTACTCAGAACAGTGCCAGGGACCGAGTATCCCGTGTAATGAGAGGCAGTTATTGTGATGAGTCAGTAATAAGCTTCTGACTTACACAAAAGGTCAATAAAATAAAGTGACCGTGTGACACTTACCCAAGTGAACAGAGCTGCGTGGCTCAGAAACCATCTTTAGAGGGTAGAGAAGAATGAAGTTTACCGTGTAGGATATAGAAAGAGTACTTGGCCGGTCAACAAATCAGGATATTGAGATAATATAACCTCACAACATCTTGCCCTCTACCTGGAGTCTGTCTGATGCTGCCCCTGATGACGATTTGAATAATCACCGAGCATCCCATCCCATAATTAATAACATCCCCTTCCTCCTAACAAGAGAGAGGAAAAGATTAGTCATGTATCCATCCTGCAAGTGAGAAATTTTGTCTCAGCATCACATTTCCACAGTTATATGTTTCCATTTGATTTGTTTGTTTGGTTTGGTTTTTTGTTTTGTTCTGAGACAGTGTCTCCTTTCATTCATCCTGCCTCAGCCTCCTGACGGTTGGAAGTCAAGTGTATGTCACAGTAACTAGCTTATAATCCCCTCTTGTTTTTCAAAACAGTAACTGCCCTGGCTGTCCTGGAACTCTCTTTGTAGACCAGGTTGGCCTTGAACTCACAGAGATCTACCTGCCTCTCAAGGGCTAGGGTTAAAAGTACCACCACATCTGACTAAAATCCCTTTTTAAAGCCCTCTTCCTAGATTCCCCCTCCTGGTACCATTCATACAATCTGTTAGACCTTGCAGAATACATGAAGTTCATTCAAATAAAGCAATAAGCAGTTTAGCTAAAGGATTATTGTCAAAATGTAGGGAAAGCTACTAAGAATGAGAGCGAGTGACAAGAGGTCTTATGTCCTAGGAAGGTATGAAGGAATTGATTCCTTATCAGAAGGTACTAGAACCTGTCATTATCAGATGGTTCACTGGCAGGATCTGTGGCTGGACACAAGCAATGCTAACATGGAGAGAGCAAACATAGGCATAAGCACCTTGCCTCTCTCTGCTCTCTTACCCTCTGACCTTCTGGAAGCCAAAGACTTCAACCAACCTGGTCTCTTTTAGAGAATTAAACCATACCCCTCACTGTAAGTCAGCTTCCTAAATGAGAGAAGCAGGAGTATGGAAAGGGAAGAATTGGGTACCTTAGTAACAAGTAAACAGAGAATGTGGGTCCTAAGAACACCTATCTGAAATACTAAAAGTGAGGTGAGCCATTGGCTTGCTGAAGTTTCCTAAGGACCCATGGGCATCCATCTAAAATAAGACCAGATCGGTGACATCACTGAAGAGAGTGTTGTTCAGGCATTGTGTCAACAATTCCTAACTTTAAAAGACCATGAGACCCACTTCTCCTAGAGTCGCCTATATTATTAATCCCTAAGTTACCTCAGAATCTACAGGCCATTGACTTTTGTCTTTAATTAGATTATGAAACTTTCTTGTGTTCGAGTGTAACTGGAAACCACTTTAAGATGGATAGATTCCACATGGTGTTGAGTATTTCCTGATTAGGTGGGCCACATGAGTGCTCTTTGGGGGAATTCCTGCTGTGTGGCTTTGTATTTGCCAATGACATCACTCAGCTAAAGTCATTCCATCACATCAGCCTTTCTGTGCTATAGTTCATGGGGCCTCCCAAATTCAGATGTCAATGGATGATATTAAGATGTGGCAACTTTAGGCAGTGACTAATCCATAAAACAGCTTCATAATGAGAATAAAGTGCTTTTAAAAGAGACTTCACACAGCACCGGGCTACCTTCTACTCATGAAGACACACTAGGGAAGTCCTGATTAGACCAAATGCTAGTACCCAGATCCAACTTCCCAGACTCCAGGGGCAAGAGAAACCCTGTCTCAAAACAAAACAAAACAAAACAAAAAACAAACAAACAAACAAAAAACGAATGAACAAAAAAGATGGATCTGACTTCTGTTTGCTCCTCTTCTGCTAAATTATGGCTTTCTCTGCCATCTAGGAATGTTAAATATATTTTCTTAATCAAGTTATTAGTGTCTTTTATGAAGCAGCTATAGCTTAGCTTCCCAGTGGACTGCATCCCTTAGCCCCAACACAAAAATAAATGACTAATTTTGTATATTTAAAAAAAATCACAAAGTTAAAAAATAAGCAATTAACTGGTTAGCTACATATTTGAAGGATATTGATTGGTGTTTAGATTCTTAACCTAAGAAAAACTTTTAACTAGACTTTTAATGAATGGACACTAATGAAAATGGGCCAAGATCTAAAAATGAGAACTCACAAAACAAACTTTAAAAAGCACACAGAAATTCATTTTTTTGTCCTGATCAAAGAAATAAAAATGAATTTAGCCATGCCTTGACAGAACTTGGTGAGGATATGGTAAGAATGATGCTCCCCAGGCTCTTGGGAGAATCATGCATATATGTGAAAGCCTTAAAGACTCCATGGCAACTCCTAGGAGACGAACCTATGCAAATCTTAAATACATTAAGAGAGGAAACTGAGGGGCTGGGGATTTAGTTGAGAGCGCTTACCTGCAAGGCCCTGGGTTCCCCCCAGCTCCGAAAAAAAAAAAAAAAAAAAAAAAAAAAAAAGAGAGGAAACTGAGATGTTGATGCACATGGTATTTATAAAACTGTTATTTGCTGCAGAAACACAAGCAAACAAAAACGTTTCAAAAGAAAAGTATTATGACAGAATGACACTGGGCTATTAAAATGTATTTATAATGAAAATTAAGCTAGTTGATGGGCTGAGGCAGAAGGTGGTACAAGTTCAAGGCCTGCCTGGGCTACAGAATGAGTTCAAGGCCAGCCTGGGCAATCTAAGTGCTCTTGTCTTAAAAAGTAAAAGGAGGGCTGGGAGCTCTGTAATAGAGCATGAAGCCCTAAGTCCAAGTCCCAGATGGTAATTGTTAATTAATGTCATGATAGCAGGTTCATAATATATAGAATGATAAAGTGACTAGAAAAATATGAAGAATAAGGTCTTTTGTGTGAAGTAGTCCCATACATAAATAAGCAGAGTTTTGTATCTGCTATTGGAAGGTAGCAGGAGAGAAGAGCCATCCATGGGAAAATGACCATATTGTACATTCAACACCATAATGTTCAGAGTCCAGTTGGATATCGTCATGATATCTACGAGTAGTTGGCCTCACTGGACAGAAATAGCCCACACCATAGTGCTTATAATGATAAGTGGTTTTCCTAAGCCCCAGGTGCTGATTTCCTGGGCCAGCTACAGTTTCTAGGCTAAGGTAGAAGAGGAATCTCAACGCAGTCACCCACGTCAAGGTAAAATGTGAGCAAAGACAAAAATTTCTGAGGCAAACTCTAAACATATACTGATGGCTCTTAAGCCTCTCACCCTCTGGAGATTGAAGAGTTGTTGGGTCTAGAGATTAGAAGGGAATCTGAAAGGAGATGTGCCAGGAAAGTTTCTTGGGAGAAAGCTGAGGTAACCTCTTGTTAAATGCCTCTCTCAAGGCCAGGCTATGGGAGCTCAGAGCCTGACTGTGTCGTGTATAGTTCAGCAAGAAATTCACGTCTGGCTTTTGTCTGGAAGACCTGAAAGGCAGAGACACAGGAATGCTCCTTCAGTGACGGCAGCAAATGGTTCACTGACAGAACAAACCAAAAGCCTAAAAGCTGCCGTGACAAAGGACGTATTGTTATAGACATGGGTTTGAGTCCCTAAGGCACCCTCTGAAGTTTCCAGGTTCTTATGTGTTATGACAAAGAACTGTGCCGGGGACACTGGTTAAGGTAACAGAAGCACAGACCATTTGTTAAGGGGAAGAAAGTGAGCTATAAGCTAGCCAGCGGAGGAAAAACCTGTGCTCAACAGACTCTGGGTTATGGGATTCAAGATCCTTTGAGGTGATTTACATTGTTCCTGCTTTTTCTCCCACTATGGCCTGTATTTGTAGCCCAGGTAGGGAAGTGTTTCCAGTTCTTGTCACTGGCTTATGTCACCTGTTGTTCTGGGGCTCTCTCCAGTCCTCCGTCTCCAGAACACTACATAGACTGACTGCAACTCTTGAGAAGAATTTTGCTGGAGCCATTTTAAACCCTGCCTGCATGCATACTCATAATCGGAACTGAGGTTAAGGAGAAACGGTCTACAAGATGGTTAGTGGGCTGTCAGTTTGACTAGGTTCCGGTCCCTGTTGTTTTAGTCAAACAGTAGTCCAGATGTTGTTATGATGATATTTTTCCGATGTGATTAACTATAGAAACAGGAGTGAAGAACATTATTTCACAATGTGGATCCAGGGCCAGATCCAAACCACTGAAGCCTGCAGAGTAACACTGGATTTTACCAAAGATGAAGCAATTCTATCCGGACACCATAACATGGAAACCCTGTCGAATACGCCACTGTTTGCACTTCAAGCACAAGACTCAACTCTTTCTCTGAGTCCCCATCATGATGACCTCCTCCAACAGATTTTGGAAAAGCCAGCTCCACTAATTATTTGAGATGATTCTCTAAAACAATGCTTTCAGAAATGTGTGTGCACGCGCGCACACACACATACACACACACACACACACACACACACATTGACATTGTTTCTCTGGAGAACACCGACTAATACATTTTGTATCAAGATAATCATTGAAAACCAAAGACATGGAGAGGACATGTATTCAAGAACTCGCAGAAGATGGTGAGGTGTAGGAGAGTAGAGAGAGTTTTATTAAATACCCACAGAGCCCCAAGCAAGGAGTACACAAATTTTTAACAAGTGGTAAGATACAAGTGAAACATGGAAGCTAAACCTGATGTAGGAGGAAGAATAGCAAAACCACCCCATCCCCCACCCCCATCCCCCACCCCTGCCTTGAGAAAATCACCAATGGGGTGGTCGAGACAATGTTTGAAATCAAGTTCAGACTATCGATGGTTACCTGAGCAGGTATCTTAATTTCCGAACTGAAATTAAGATTTTATTAAACGTTATCTCTAGTGTCACTATGTAAAAATGAGCAGGGGCAGAAAAATAATGAGTATATTTTACATTTATTTATGTATTCTTTTTATTATTTACCCCATGTATACGCCTGCTTGACCGTGTGCATCACAAGCATGTAATACCCAAGGAGGCCAGAAGAGGGCGTCAGTTATAGGAGCCTGTGAGCTGCTGGTGTGGATGTGGGTATTGAATCAAAGTCCTTTGCAAGAGTAAGGAGAGCTCTTGACCACTGAGCTATCCCTCCTGTCCCTCCACTGAGTATATTTTAAACTAATCATAGATTTAAAAATTAATATAAACACACCCTAAGAGTCCTACTTGTCCTGGGTACCAAATAGAGCAAGCATTACTTTCTATGATTAAAAGCATCAATATTAAATTTTTTAATATCAAATTAATGAGTATTTTCATATCTGTTATAAATCCTAGCTGACTATATCATCTGCAGTGCTGCCCAGCAATGCCTTTTATTTAAGGATTTATGTGATAAATATTTCCAATAATAAACTTGGCACCCTTAAAAGCTTCATTTTCCAGAGGGAAAAATATATATAGTAAAATTTACAGCAAAAATAATATTACTTTTACTCTGACAAGTATTAATTAGCAGACAATTATATGGTATCCATGAGCAGATAAGAACAAAGTAGACTCTCTTCCTGCCCTGGGAGCTCACTAGCTGGTGAGCAGTTATTACATGAATAAAGGTAGAGACACTGGTGTGTCCGATGTGTAAGGATAACTCCTAACGCACAGAGGTTTTCATCCCTCTTCTACTCCCCTCTGCTCAGACCCACCTCTCCACTCATCCACTCTAGCCTGCCATTCCCTGAACATGGCTCTGTAAGGATGGTACTGTCAGAGGGTAAGCCAAAGGTGGAAAATTTGGAAATGACTTGAAAGGCGCTAATGAGGAACTCAACCAACAGCTCGACCCGGATTGACAAACCATGCTCACAAGCCCTAACGACAGCTCCTATCAAGAGAGCACTCTTCTGACATCATAATGCATTTACTATAAGAATTCATCATTGAAACATTAGCATAATATTAAATTTTAAGTAATATTGAAATGCTGATGGCTCTAATTTATCATCCAACCAGGAAATACTAACAGAAGCATTTGTCTTAGAATCCCTGTGGTCTCAGCTGTCTTTCTGCTTAATTTCATACTGACACATAACCCAAGCCCACAATGCCCTAACGCAGAAATGGCACAGAACTAGAAATCAGACAGACAGGTACAACAGAATGTCTTGTCAACAGGTTCCAAAGTGTGCCAAAGAAACTACATTGTAGCAGAGATAGACCTTAAATTATTATTTTAGAAAGAGGAAGTAAAGAATGACCAATGACTGATAAAAGTCCTGGAAAAATCAGGAATTCAAGGCCCATATCTAAACATAGTAAAAGCAATATACAGCAAACCAGTAGCCAACATCAAACTAAATGGAGAGAAACTTGAAGCAATCCCACTAAAATCAGGGACTAGACAAGGCTGCCCACTCTCTCCCTACCTATTCAATATAGTTCTCCAAGTCATAGCCAGAGCAATCAGACAACAAAAGGAGGTCAAATGGATACAAATTGGAAAGGAAGAAATCAAAATATCACTATTTGCAAATGATATGATAGCATACTCAAATGACCCCAAAAGTTCCACCAGAGAACTACTAAGTCTGATAAACAACTTCAGAAAAGTGGCTGAGTATAAAATTGAGTATAAAATTGACTCAAACAAATTAGTAGCTTTCCTCTACACAAAAGACAAACAGGCTGAGAAATAAATTAGGGAAACAGCACCCTTCATAATAATCCCAAATAATATAAAATATCTCTGTGTGACTTTAACCAAGCAAGTGAATGATCTGTATGATAAGAACTTCAATTCTCTGAAGAAAGAAATTGAAGAAGATCTCAGAAGATGGAAAGATCTCCCATGCTCATAGATTGGCAGGATTAATATAGTAAAAATGGCCATTTTACCAAAAGCAATCTACAGTTTCAATGCAATCCCCATCAAAATTCCAATCCAATTCTTCATAAACATAGAAAGAACAATTTGCAAATTGTTTTGGAATAACAAAAAACCCAGAATAGTAAAAACTATCCTCAACAATAAAAGAACTTCTGGGGGACTTCAAGCAGTATTACAGAGCAATAGTCATAAAAACTGTATGGTATTGGTACAGAGACAGGCAGGTAGATCAGTGGAAAAGAATTGAAGACCCAGAAATGAACCCACATACCTATAGCCACTTGATCTTTGACAAAGGAGCTAAAACCATCCAATGGAAGAAAGATAGCATTTTCAAGATATGGTGCTGGTTCAGCTGGAGGTCAGCATGTAGAAGAATGCAAATCAATCCATTCTTATGACCATGTACAAGCTTAAGTCTAAGTGGATCAAGGACCTCCACATCAAACCAGATACACTCAAACTAATAGAAGAAAAATTGGGAAAGAGTCTTGAACACATGGGCACTGGGGAAAATTTCCTGAACAAAACACCAATGGCTTATGCTCTAAGATCAAAAATCGACAAATGGGACCTCATAAAACTGCAAAGCTTTTGTAAAGCAAAAGACACTGTCATTAGGACAAAATGGCAACCAACAGATTGGGAATAGATCTTTACCAATCCTACATCTGATAGAGGGCTAATATCCAAAATATACAAAGAACTCAAGAAGTTAGACTCCAGAGAGTCAAATAACCCTATTAAAAAATGGGGTTCAGAGCTAAACAAAACATTCTAAGCTGAGGATTATCGAATGGCCAAAAAGCACCTAAAGAAATGTTCAATATCCTTAGTCATCAGGGAAATGCAAATCAAAACAACCCTGAGATTCTACCTCACACCAGTCAGAATAGCTAAGATCAAAAACTCAGGTGACAGCAGATGCTGGCGAGGATGTGGAGAAAGAGGAACACTCCTCCATTGTTGGTGGGATTGCAAACTGGTACAACCACTCTAGAAATCAGTCTGGAGTTTCCTCAGAAAATTGGACATTATACTACCTGAGGACCCAGGTGTACCTCTCTTGGGCATATACCCAAAAGATGCTTCAACATATAACAAAGATACATGCTCCACTATGTTCATAGCAGCCTTATTTATAATAGCCAGAAGCTGGAAAGAACCCAGATGCCCTTCAACAGAGGAATGGATTCAAAACATGTGGTACATTTACACAATGGAGTACTACTCAACTATCAAAAACAATGACTTCATGAAATTCATAGGCAAATGGGATGAAATAGAAAATATCATCCTGAGTGAGGTTACTCAATCACAGAAAAACACGCTTGGTATGCACTCATTGATAAGTGGATATTAGCCAAAAAGCTCAAAGTACCCAAGATGCAATCTACAGACCACAGGAAGCTCAAGAAGAAGGATGACCAAAATGCAGATGCTCCCACCCCTTCTTAAAACGGGGAAATATTCATAGGAGGGGATATGGAAGCAAAGTTTAGAGCAGAACTCAAGGAATGGCCACTCAGAGCCTGACCCACATGTGGCCCATATATATATACAGCCACCAAAACTAGATAAGATTGATGAAGCTAGAAAATGCATGCTGAAAGGAACCGGATATAGATCTCTCCTGAGAGACACATCCAGAGCATGTCCAATACAGAGGTCAATGCTAGCAGCAAACCACTGAACTGAGAATAGGACGACCCCCTTGGGGGGAATTAGAGAAAGTATTGAAAGAGTTGAAGGAGCTTGCAACCCCATAAAAATAACAATGCTAACCAACCAGAGCTTCCAGGGACTAAACCACTACCAAAAGACTATACATGGACTGACCCAGGGCTCCAACTGCATATGTGGCAGAGAATAGCCTTGTTGGGGCACCAGTGGAAGGGGAGGCCCTTGGTCTTGCCAAGGTTGGACCCTTGGTGCAGGGGAATATGGGGAGGGCAAGAAGGGGGGGGATGTATAGGGGAATACCTGTGTGGGGGGGAGGGGAGGGGAGGAATGGGGGCTTATGGACAGGAAACTGGGAAGGGGAATAACCTTTGAAATGTAAGTAAAGAAATATATAATAAAAAATTTTAAAAATAAAAAATAAAAAAAAAGAATGACCAATGACTGCTGTGGGCACTGCGGGGCAGCCAGGTTGAGCATTTACTAAGATAGCAGAGAGCAGAAGGGCCATTTAAAGCGGAGAATCTTTAAGCTTCAATCACGCTGAGCTTGACTTCTCTGTGATGTCAAGGTGGGACTGTCAAGTTAGCTGTTGTGGACACGAATCTGAGACTTAGAAGAGAGATCTAAGTTACAGACAGAAAAAGGGGCCAGGGGACCTAAACTGTTAGAATACAAATGATCACTCAAACTTTACAGAAGATAAAATGTTCTAGTAATGGAAGTGTGAGCTGAAAAGGGAGACGAGGCACGGTCCCAAGTGAAGCTGGGTAAAAAGACAGGAAATTCAGCATATGTGAGAAAGGACGGCCTTCTCCCAGGGATCCAGGGCAAGCCAACAGAGAAGAATGCTCACATAGTCATAGGTATTCTGCTTTCCCAACTGTCAAGCTGTAGCTTTAAGAAACCCCAGTTAGAGGGAAAGGACAGGCCGCAAACGATCTGTGCAGCCCCAGGAGCTCCTGGTTCCACCTGATGGGATTACAATTCCATCCAAGGCATCTCGAGAGCCACCTTAAAACCACAGCGATCAAAGCAGAGAGGAAAGAAGAAGGAGTTTGTTAGCAACATTGAAGACATAACCGTGAGCCACCACAATGGTGTATAGGCCTAATGTCAAGACACTTGGTGGTGACCTGCCCCCATTGAAGGGTCCATGGCCAAACTTGTATTTTTCTGAGAGCCCCCCTTCCAACATTCATACTTAGAGTTTATATTAAAATAGCTTTAATAAAAACACTATCTCTGCTCCATACCAGAAATTTTCTTCTCTCTTGGAAGTCACAAATCCCATTTGGCTTGTATCAAGGTCCCTTTAAAAATTAGGGAAACTGCATCTTATACCTAATACCACTTATCAGTGAGCACATGCCATGCTTGTCCTTTGGGGACGGGGTTACCTCACTCAGGATGATATTCTCAAGATCCATTTGCCTGAAAATTTCTTAATGTCTTTTTTTTTAATATCTGAATAGTATTCCATTGTGTAAATGTACCAAGTCTTCTTTATCAATTCTTCAGTTGGGGGGACATTGAGGTCATTTCCAGTTTCTGATTAGTACAAATAAAGCTGCTATGAACATAGTTGAGCAAGTGTCTTTGTGGGATGTTGGAACATGTTTTGCCCAGGAGTGGTATAACTGGGTTGTGAGGTAGAACTATTCCCAGTTTTCTGAGAACTTCAGTGGAAGAACAACAGAGTCAACTAACCTGGACCCCTGGGACTCTCAGAGACTGAACCACCAACCAAAGGACATACACTGGCCGGACCTAGACCTCTCCATGCATATGTAGCAGACATGTAGCTTGACCTTCCTGTAGGTCCTGAACCCCTGGAGCAGGGGATATCCCAAAAGATGTTGTCTGTACATGGGGCATGTTCTTCTAGCTGGGCTGCCTTGTCTGGCCTCAGTGGGAGAGGATGCTCCTAGCCTCACAGAGACTTGATGTGCCAGAGTGGGACCCCCATCTACTCAGAGGAGAAGGGGAGAGGTAATGGGAAGAAGGATTGTGTGTGTGGAGGGGGGTGACCAGTAGGATGTAAAGTGAATGAATGAATGAATGAATGAATGAATAAATAAATAAATAAATAAATAAATAAATAAATAAATAAATAAGGGAACTCCCACTGGGGATAATAACAAGGAGCTGAGCCTATGTTCCCTCACCACTGACATCAAGTACTAGATTTAGACATCAGAGTCAAGCGCGTTTGAGACACTGTAGGATCTAAGGGACAAATAAAAATTGAAACTGTGAATCAGGAGCTTCAGAGACTGTATTTACATTTATGGTGACCACTATCTGACAGAAGCAACCTGTAGAGGAGTCTGCTTGGCTCACCGTCTCGGAAGGTGTGGCCCCTCACGGCTGGGAAGGCCCCTCACGGCTGGGAAGGCAGGACAACTGCTCCATCTCAATCAAGAGAGGCGCGGCATTGAAGGTCATTCCGTCTTGGCGGATTAAAAAGCAGAGAGCTTGGGCTCAGATCAAAACCACGTATCAACTTCAAGGATTATCACAACACCCTGCTTCTCTACTAAAGCCAAAGCCCCATAGTTTTCCAGCCTCCCAAGAAAGCGCCATTAGCTGGGACCAAGTAGTCAGATACACAGGCCTTTGGGGGACACTTCACACTTAAGCTACAAGAAGGACTGTGCCTGCTTTCAACATGGCAGTTCAGCTCCACACTTCTATATTCTAGGCACTAATCTTCCCCCATTCCCTGTTGCCCTATAAATCTACCTATGTTTCCCTAATTTTGCCTACTTACTTCTTGGTAATGTTTCAGGCAACATAAATTATGTTAGACAATTTCTCAAGGGAGTAAAATAAGTTCCAAGGGACTTTCATAAAAACCCACCTTAGTATACTGTCTACACCCAGACCCCCAACTACAATTCCTATCATTTTCCTGAATGGGAAGAGAGATGAAGGGTCTATGTTAAACAACAACAAAAAAGTGTTTTTTAAAGAGTTCTATTTACTAAATTCTCATCACTAAAATCTTTAGCCAGACACAAAAGCCTATTACATTCTCAAAAGCAATCTTGGTTTAGAGTAATTTCAGTCTAAAGCAGGATCTAAGGTCAAGAAAATAATTTAGAAGGCTCTCACTTGATACAGGGGAATTTACACAACAAAGAAGGAACTATTAATTCAAAATTCCCTAATTTGCTGTTGAAAAAGAAACTTGACCAATGAATTCATTTCCGAAGAAGCCTTTTAGTCCCTTTAAAGGCAAACAAAATCATTGTGAATTAAATGTAAAGTGGCATCCAGTATATCAGTAGGTGGGCAACAATTTACATATATTGTTCAGATATAGAGTTAATTATTAAGTGGCATATAGATCATTAGTATGTAGGAGACTGATGTGTGCTGTTTATACATAAAGCAAAACTGAGAATAAGACAGCATTTTTAATATTTTAGAAGACCTTTTATGTCTTTATAACAGTCAAGATTATGTCCATGACTAAGATTTTGTTGTAAATCTTAAATCGATAATGCAGCTCTCCATCTTGGCACTGTAGGTCTTCTCCTAAAAAGTGGTTAAATAATACAGACTTTAGAATTAAACCTATAATTAAGACTGGGTGCTACAGCTTCTTCCATAGCCTAAATGCCTAGCCTTTCTAAGCCTTCAGCACCTGTCTGTCAAATGGGCACATTAGAGTCAGTACCTCAGAGAGGTATTATGAGGCTCAGATAAGACAGACAATATGACTCACCTATGGACAGCCTATGTCCCTTTCTGCCATTTTAGGATACCCTTATAAAACGGTCCTCCATGCATAATGTTCCTGGAAACTTTACAGTGGGCTAAGCAAAGATGTCACTGTTGACAGTGAAGAATATTCTGATGGTAGCAAGTGGCAGATATAATGAGGAAGAGGCAAAATGTCACATGGACTCCTTCCCATCTTCAAGTATGAACATAAATCAGCAAAATAATATGATGTCGGTAATGACAAACGTCCCCTCTACGAGGGTTTGCATTATTAGATACTACATAACTGGAGAAAATTCCACCTCATTCTCTTTTCCTTAAGTTTATTTGGTCATGAATATCGTTATGGGGCAATAGAAGCAGTCCTGAGGTGCACAGAAGGAATCTGGTGATTGTAGACATACTAGTCAGAAGAATGCAGAGAGAGATAGCTAAGTCCCAGAAGTTTTTATCATTCCAGTTTCAAAGATGAGGAAATGGAAATTTGGGGACATTCTGATTAAGCAGCCGCTCTAAAACATTTAATTAGTGAAGTAATCCAGTGTCTTTGTCATGTTGGCCCAGGGAGAAAGTGTGTTCACACCCGCCATGCTCCTCTCTTCCCTGACTGTACATCTTCTGTATGTAAACTACAAGTGCTCTCACTACATAACCAAGTACACGTCCTCACCCCTTCTGTTACAATGCGGAAAGTGAGTGTCCCCCAAAAAAACCATATGAAGGCTCAGTTCCCAGCACGTGGTGTCAAAGGAATTGTAGGAAGCTTTGAAAGGTGGAGCCTGGTGATGGGAAATTCTATCAGCAGATTTAGAAGTCAGGTTCCTGTGGAGAAATGGAACAATGGACTGTAAGAATATCTCATAACAGAGAACTGAATGAATTGGTTTACAGGGTAGGGCCGAGGTAACTCAAAAATTGCAATCTACATGCTGCTCAAAAAAGAAAAGAGCCAGATGACTCCCTATTCAAGAAAACAGGAGCTCCAGCAGTCCGGATCTAGCACTGAAAGCCTGAAGAACCACTACAGTTAAATCTGTGTTGAAAGTCCAAAGAGACTGGAGTCAGATGGCAGCAGATGCTGAAGCAGCAACACACATGCACACGCACACACGCACGCACAAACTCAGAAAGGGGCATGCAGGCATGCGCACATGGCCTTCTGGCTTTCTATCTGAGCCACCAGCACAGAGAAAAATACCAAGCACATGCAAACTTCACTCTGAAGACACCGTCCTGCATGCCCACCCTCTCTGGAAGCACCCTCTCAACAGGGATGAGTCTACCAGACTTCAACATCTCCTAATTCAGTCATGCTGACACCGAGATCAACCATCACACACAAGGCTGCCCTTGAAAGAAGGGTTGGACTTCAGCCACTTCCTTTCTCACTACTTCTCCTTGGCTTCTGCAAGGTGAGCCACTTCCTTTACCATATGCACTTAACAAGCCTAAAGGCGATGAAGCCAAGTAACCATGGAACGAAACCTCTGACACCGTGGGGTATCAACTTTCCTCCATTTCAGCTGGTCACCGTGATAGAAATCTAAGTAGCAACTGACGTTTGCCTCCAGTACCCTGCAGCAGCCAGTTAGAATAAAAGATATTAAGGTAAAAGAAATAGTTTTCTTCTTTCCAAATCAACTCTACTGATTTCTTTAACTCAACTGATTCAATCAAAGGCAAATGTATTATCAGGTTTTAACAGAGCAAACAGAGAAAGCTACTTTTGTGCTTTCTCAAGAAAAGCAAAAGGCCACGTGTTTCTCAGCTACTCCTGATAGCCCCAGCCTGAGTTTGCCTTTGGCTTTCCAGCCACAGTCTGAGCTTTCTACAGCATTACATGCTACCAATGTGTCCCAAGACCAGCCAGCCCACCCACTCTGGGTTTCCTGAATTTTTAGCAACTTATAATCATATTGCAATTATCCTGATATAGAACAGGTCTTCATTATTTATTGAAAACAGTTATTTATGAAGCAATTTCCTGAACATAGATGTCACCTTCAAAATATTAAATGATAACTATGGTGGCTTTCCACCAGTAGCAATCTGTGCTAAATGCAAAGTCGTTCATTCAAAGTGAAGCTTCTACCATTCATCAAATCCCCCAAGTGGCTGCCTCCTTCTGTGTTCATTCTCCTATTTCATCCCTTGGCTGATCTATTTTTTCAACTCTTCAATAAACGGTAATGAAAAATGAGGACAATGATCTTGGGGACAGATAGAAACACTGGTTCCTAGGAAACACTATCATTAAGTATGTGATTGATATCACTTCTTCATCAAACTTGCAATGCTCAAATGAGTGTATATAGATTCATATGTGTTTGTTTTATGGTTTCTTGTTAGGACCTAGGTAAAATATCAAGGCCTAGTTGGAATGCCAAGGCCTAGGTAACATTTACCTGGCTAGCCTGCCATTGTAAGGAAACTTTCTCATATGTTTCTGCTGTTACTAGAAAACTTTCTAATGCCAAGATTGACTATATAATCTGTTATGTCCCAAGCCCTTGGAAACCAATCATGATAGAAGTCCATTGAACAGTTTTGTATAGTTACCCACAATAAGCTTGGACCCAAACTCACTCCCTGTACCTATGTATACCTTTTTATGGTATTTGCCTTTATAAGCTGCCCCTGGGATGGACCCCAACATAAGAGAGACACCTGCATCAATACAAGAAAATATATGGAATTAGACTCCCATTTTGAGTAGTGGTCTAGTAAAGTTTAAGTTCCCAAGACCTCCCTGGAATGACATGCTACTTGGCAGGAAGAGATATGTATGTAGACAACTGACAGCCTGGTTGGCAAGTTAAGACATGAATTTTAGGCAAGTCCAATCCTGGTAGACAAGATGGACATGGTCCCTGCTACGCTTGAATAGTGTACAAAGTCATGTTCCTAAGGAAATCCCCCACCCCTAAATCCTGATTGGTGAAATAATGTGGCACAGATGTTTGTGAATTTTGAACTTACACACACTATGGAATCTTAACTCAATGTCATGGTTCAGTTCCTGAATTTGGACCATGGCCCTGGTTGATCAATCCTTAACAAACTATCTCTGTCTGGTTTGTGTGGTTCATGAGGCAATTCCTGGACCCCAACATTCCTAATTGATTATGACTTTTATAGGATAAAAACTATGACTTTTCATTCTCCATAGTTTTACTACTCATCACCAAGTATCATCACATATAATCACTAAACATTTGGTGAACAAATAAGAAAAAGTCCCCTTTATTTCCATGAGAGTAATCCTATGGGCAACTGTCTTTCATTTTAATTCTCTTCAGTTGTGTTATAATTAATGTAAATGTAATTTTTATTCACCAGATGTAATTGTCATCTTGGAGGCTTACTGTTGAATAAACTCATCCTCTCTTGTTCTTTCTGAACTCTGGCTAACTGGTTCAACTCAGGTGTTCTGGTTCAAATCCCTCTCAAAGCTGACTGTTTCAAACTGGCTTCTCTTCTCTTTCTGGCAGAACTGTTCTGCTTGGCCTCTAATTAACTCTGGTAATCTATTCTTATCTTCTAGCTCCTTCTCATTCTCTGGCTTGTTCTGTCTTCACTTGCAACCTGTGATCCCTTGTCAAAGGAGTCATGTTGCTAGGCTAAAAATTTCTCTACAAATTAGCATGGGAAATAAACTATAAAGTGCCTAGCACAGTCTGCTTTGTTTTATTGTTCTTCACTTTGTGGGTAACTAAAATACTCCTATTGAGGAAGAGACAATAGTTACTTTAAAGTTATTGAACCTCAAGCAAAGGTAACAGAGAACGTCTCTGGTTTCAAAATCAACAACACCCTAAAAGTATGAATAAAAGCCCATTCTTTTATTGCCCTTTTCTATCCTCTATTTTTCTTTGCATGAACAAAATGTATACCACACACCCACAAAGGAAGGAAGGAAGGAAGAGAAGAAGGAAGGAAGGGAGGGAGGGAGGGAGGGAAGGAGGGAGGAAGGAAGGAAGGAAGGGGCAAGTATGCAAGCAAGTCAAATCAAGTCTGTGGTTAGACTTGTGTAGGACTATTGGCCTCCCCCTTCCTTTGGAAAGTTGTATAGTTCCTTCTGGTACCATAAAAGTTAGTCATCAGGAAGGGTGTATTCAGTTCAATTACAGCTCAGAAATTTCTGGGCCCTGTTTATGAAGTGTATGGAATATTCGGCAACAGAGTCTTATCTTCTATTTCTGAGGGGTAACCAAGAGCAACAACAATAGGCTGTCTGTTTGGGGAATCTATTGATCAGCCCTGACTAACAACCTAAAAGAGGCCTGCCTATGGCATGGACTGGGGTTTAGTTAGGTGGGTCTTTGGATCTTAGCGGGAGCCACGAGAGTCCAGATGAGAACAGTTCATTAAAACTCCGTACATGTATTAAAGGGTGGTTGGGAGTGGGTACATAAACATGTGATCCTTTATGGCTTTTTCAGTCATCCTTATTGTTATTGTTACCCACCTTCCTCCTTCTGTATTCCTCTTCCTTTCTTTTCCAAAAGGAGGCCATTCTTTTCCAATTTCCAGAAAACCCCTGTCAGATCACTTGCAGCCTACTGCTCCCTTTTACCAGCTATGACATGTATGAAGCACATCATCAATGACTAGCAAAGCATGATAACTCTAAAGGTGTGGTGGTGGCAGGAATACATTGGCAGTAACTAAAAGCTCTCAAATTGGACTTAAAATCCACTCAACAAGAAGGAAATTGTGCCTAGAACTGGAAACCTCACTAACTCCCCAGTGCTACTAAAGTCATGGTTCCTTGAAAAGAATGACCTCTGATTTACTAACCCAGCATGAATCCTAACAAAAATCCATAAACAGTTGCCCTCACACCCACAGATAAGTATAGTCCTCACCCTTCATCAAGGAAACTTCTCTTTGCAACAGACACCATTACAGAAAACCACAGCCAATCAAAATGTGGGGTTGTGGAGCCCAGTCCTGGTGGATACACATCTACAGAACATCCACACACTTGTGGTTCAGGGAATGTTGTGGGAAGACAGGAGGCAGAAAGATGGGAAGAGCTAGAGGATCAGGGAGTTTGCAAAGAGGGTATGTCTACTAGCAACACCAGAAACGACACCCGTAAATTCTCACCAGTGTGACTGCCCAATGTGAGCTGAAGAAATATGACACCAATGAACATGCCAACTGGATAGGGAAGAGCCCAGGAGGTCTCAACCCTAAACAAAAAATACCACTATAAGCTACTGAGAAAAGCTGGGAGAGTACAAGGCAGTCTTCCCCAGGAAAGGACAAAAAAATTGTTGTCCAGCACCAAATCGCCAGGCCTGAAAAATATCCACAAAGGGAACAGGTTATATTTAGGAGCATATATATGTACATATGTGGCACATATATATTCCCTAATATGTATTATATATAAATTTATATATAGATATATAAGAATAAATGTATATAAATATTTGTATAAAATATGTATATATGTGTATACATATTATATGTGCATATATTTATATTTTATATTTATATAATTTTACATATAATGTTAGATGTGGGCTTTCAAGAACTGACTGCTTTCATTGATGAGTTAAACCATCAATGGGTTTGATTTTGTATAGACTATGAGAGGTGGTAGAACTGTAGAAGAAGGTATCTGGTTGGGAAAGTGAGTCACTGGGCATGCGTCCTCGAAAGATAAACCTTGTTCCCACACCCTTCCTGTCACCCTGCTTCTGGGTCACCATAAGGCGAATGTCATCTGGCACATATCCCCCCACACACACACATGAGCTTCTGTCTCCCCCAGACCCAAAGCAATAGATCCAGCTGACCCTAGACTGAAGCCTCTCAAATGCCGAGCCAAAATTGATCATTTCCTCTCAAGGTCACCTTGCTCAGGTGTTTGTCACAACAGAACGGCCAATTAATACACACGTGCAGTGTCCTCAGCTCAGTCTCTGCCAGAGCAATAGATGTGGCTAATTAAGGGCGGAGCTCCCGGCAGTAACATGTGTGAACCAATGAACTTTGGTAGGGCACAATCTCTTGCTTTTCATTTTAAAAAGACCGTGTTTTTGTTTCAGTGTGACTTGGGAAAACATGTGTTTGTAAGTTTCATATTTTAAAACTTGAAAATATGATACACGTGACATATCTGAACAGTACTTTGGGATGTTATCATGAAGCATGAAAAGCAATTTGTTCTAAAATATGCTGGAATATATACTAAGTAACTGATAGGGGATAAAACGATTAGCAGGAATATATGAACGTTAGAAACCTGAGAGGCGCCTGGCCCACTATTCTCTGAGATCTATCCCAGGACTGGGTACCAAAAGTACTGGGTTTGGGCTCTCTGTATAAGGAACTTATTAAAGAGGGAGCTCACAGACATTCCTCACTCTCAGCAAGTGAAAGGGGGAGGCTTCTCTCCATGTTCAGATGGAGACAAAGAAAGGAGATTTTCAATGAAGAGCCAATATTCACCAAGAAGGCTTTACTGAGAGCAAGATTCAACCTTGCTCCCTTGACATTGACGTTGACAATTTTGTTTGGGACCAACTGATGGTACAGCTCTGACTCAGAACACAGAGGAACCCAAGATTTTCCCTTGATGGTCGCATCCACGTTTGGATTGAGGGAGAAACTGCAGCTGCTCCCTCCAGTGAGTCCAAGTTTGATGAACAGATGGCAGGCTTCCTCTGGGAATGGGAAGATTTAGGGCTGCAAAGCAGAAATTTCATCAAGTGAGAACCACAGGAGACGTGGGTGTAGTGACTCCATCTGCGCATAAGAATTGTTGTATGGCCTGGATGCTGCATGCCTGACAGGAGTTATCATTTTGCATTCAAAATGTTGACGATTCAAAAACCAGGAGACACTGGATAGATAGATAGATAGATAGATAGATAGATAGATAGATAGATAGATAGATAGATAGATAGATAGATAGATAGATAGATAGGTAGGTAGGTAGGTAGGTAGGTAGGTAGGTAGGTAGATAGATAGATAGATAGATAGATAGATAGATAGATAGATAGATAGATAGATAGATAGATAGATAGATGGATGGATGATAAAAAGATGGTAGATGGATGGTTCCAAGGAAACTACTGTCTAGATTGGCTTTATTTTTCTCCCTAAATTTTAATATCAACATCCTAACATCTTTATTTTGCATAGCAGAAGTCCTAGAAATTATGATCTCTGGCCTTTCCTCCTGGCTGTCTAGAGAAGTGTCTTGCCATGTGCTGTAATCCCCAGGTTAAAATCAAGCCCAGTGAGGGGAAAGGGGATAGTTTAACAGGTAAAGTACTTCAGTTTTGCAGGCCATTCAGGAGGTCTGAGGCACCTGTGAGTCCACCTTGGTCTTGAACACATCATGTCCACTCCGATAGGCATGGGATCTCAGTCTGAAGGTCCTTCAGCAATCCTGAATTGAAATAAGCCCTGGACAAGGCAACGAAGAACACAGCACACATTCAAAGCTGTGTCCAACAAACGCCCATGGGACTCAGAACTGTTAGACGGGGCATAAGCAGCCTCAATGTGAGCATGAGGAACAGATGGTGTCAGGGCCACACAGGGACCCTCTACACAGCACGAGAACCATGGAACGCTCAGTCACTTATGTCTGTGACAGCAAAGGCTAGACCAAAGCAGGGTGGGTTTAAAGGAGAGTTGGCGAATAAGACAGGGCATGGGACACTGCATAACTGACGTAGGTGACTGAATATGGACAGCTCATCAGGAGACCTCTTTGGGTCCTCACTGGTTCCTACTTCTTAGCCACTTATGCTTCCCAGAATTTTCATTTCTGAGAGAGAAAAATAAAATGGTCAGAAGAGTTAGATAAAGAGAAGATTTCTTGGAAAACTGTCCTCATCTCTAAAGCAAGAACTGGGTGCCCTGAACCTAGGGCCTCTCCCTGCCTTCACAGACTGTAGATAGGGCATTTAGAGAGTTTGGCATGATATCTGGTACTATGCATGGCCTTCCCCATCTTGGTAACAAGCTCCCTGACACTTCATGGGGAGGGGAATCTTAGAACTGTAGACGGGGGCAGGTTAGCCTATAGGGTTGCCTTGCTGTGCTGTGACCTAGATTGTAGATATCGAGAAAGAGAAAATGGGAAATAATCCATCATAGACCTTATGGATATGATAACCTGGGAACAAGAGAGAAGAGAAACAAACAGAAGAGGAGAAGACCCACAGTGTGGTTGTGTAAGAAGGTGAATTCCGTTATCTAACAGAAGTATTATGAAGAGTATTATGAAGAATAGAAGTATTACATTAGCTTAAAAATAATTCAAGACAAAAAAAAAGAGAAAACAGAGTAATTTAAGAAAGGCTGTTAGAAATCTGTTTTCTTAAGAAGTTAAAGCAAATTTATTTTAAAACACTATTGCTGTATTTCAGGAGCAGAAATTAGTAGGATTAGCAGAGCCATTACAAATCATGGTTATTATTTACTCTTCTTTTCCTTTTTACAATTTTAAGCACTTTAATTACTTTTGGTCTGTTAGCAAATTTACAGCAACTGTTTCCTTTCCGTAGAGAGCTCACCTCAGGGTCTCCTCTTTGAAGCCCAATGCTCCTGCTCTCCATAGTTTGATTTGTTTCTTGTCTAGTTGGTGAAGTCAAGGAAGATTTATAACCATAGTGCTGAGGAAGCTCTGGAGTCCTTGCGTGTAGAATGTCATTTGGTTGTTCTCAAACATAAAAGATACCTTCACTCAGTGTATCCCTCAACTCACGATACTTTCTCTAAAACCCTTGCCCATGTAATGTGATGGTTTGCATATGCTTGGCCAAGTAGTGGCACCATTGGAAGGTGTGGCCTTGTTGGAGTAAGTGTGTCACTGTGGGATGGGCTTGGAAAACCTCCTCCTAGTTGCCTGGGGATGCTCAGTCTGTTCCTAGATTCCTTTGGATGAAGATGTAGAACTCAGCTCCTCCTGCACCATACCTGCCTGGATGCTGTGATGCTGCCGTGCTCCCGCCTTGATGATAATGAACTGAACCTCTGAACCTGTAAGCCAGCCCCAAGTAAATGTTGTCCTTTATAAAACTTACATTGGTCATGGTGTCTGTTCACAGCAATAAGACTCTAACTAAGACACATGTCTTCAGGGTCCCTGAATTTCCCCTTTCTGCAAGTAGATGAATTTGAGAAATGTTATTACTCATTTTCAGTATTACTATTCATACATTACCCCTTGTCACTGGGAGAATTTTCCCTTTGTCCTTTGAACGCATGAAAATGAAAGGAATCAGATACTAATCTATGTTGATATCCTGAATGACTAGAGTTTACTGCAGATAACAAGATCCAGGCTATGACACTTGGTCTGTTTTCTTTGATCTCCAGTTGTGCTCCAAGGGACCACAATTCTCAAGAATACTGTCTTTATTCCCTTTGATACCCCGCTCTGGTCTTTCCTGAGTTTCAGGTAATGAATTGTGCTATTTGGTTTCTAGGAACTGGACATAAAACAGTTGACAGAAGAGGGAATCTTAACTGAGAAAATGCCTTTATAAGAGTGGTCTGTAGGCATTTACTTGATTAAAAATAAATGTGGGGTGGAGCAGCTCACTGGAAGAATTACTACCCTGGGCATCTTACATGCCAGGTGGTCCTGTACAATGTAAGAAAGCAAGCTGGACAAGTCGGGGGAGCAAGCCAGCTAGCCGGTTCCTCTGTGGCCTCTGCTTTAGTTCCTGCTTCCAAATTTCTGCCTTGAGCTCTTGCTCTAAATTCCCTTTGTGCTGGACTACATCTGTCAACTGAAATAAACCATTTCCTCTCCAAGTTGCGTTTGGTCGTGGTGTTTTATCAGAGCAATGGAAAACCTACTAAGACAAAATGGCTCCAGGAAGAGCAGGACATGTATTAAAAACAAAATAATACAATGTGCTTGCTCTTCCAAAAGCAAAGTCAGCACGTGGGTTGGGAGTTGGGGGGGATAGTCAGTTATCTTTCTTAACTGGAGCTTTTGTTCAATAATCAGTTAAACAGATAAAATATCTTCTCTTCTGACAGTTAGCAAGGTTAACGCTGTTTCACAAGATAAAATCCAACAGTACAATCTAGTTTCCTTTCTGTTGCTGGGATTTAAAAAAACAACAACACTTTGACCAAAAGCAACTTAGGAGAAGAAAGGGTTTATTACAGCTTACACTTCCAGACCACATTCCAATATGGAGGAGGGACCAGGGCAGAAACTCAGTTCAGGGACTGAAAGGCAGAATTGCTTGCTACTCCAGATAGCATTACCCCCAGCCAGAGAAATGATGCCCAAAAACAGAATAGAAAACATGGGGAAATGCTTCGTGCTTACATGGAGGGATGTAACTGTCCTGCTCATTCTGAGATTGTTTTCTTCTATGGCTCAGGACCGTTGCCTAGGGATGGTGTCACCCATGGTGGGATCAACACTCTTGAGTCTATTAAAATCAAGAAAATCCTTCACAGATATGCCCGTAGCTAATGTAATTTAGGAAATATCTCAATGGCTTTCCTCTCAGATGACTCTAAGCCATGTCAAATTGACAGTTAAAGCTCACTAGACACTCGATCCCTTGTCAACTTGTCATACAAGGTCATCACTTTAATCCATAACCTTTCAGTTCTCCTCACGTCGATGTCATAGGAAACAAAGCGCAACTTTAAAATTATCCTAGTCTTAAAAATTCCACCATTTTAAAAATCTGAAGTCTTTTACCTCTGAACTCCTGTAAAAATAAAAAAAAAACAAGTTAAATAATTCTTATTGTAAAAGGGAAGAACCAGGGCACAGGGATAACTGAATCAAAGCAGAACCAAATCCCACAGCTCCGCCCGGCATCTGGAACTCACGCATGATCTTCTGCACCTCAAAGAGCTTGAGAAAGCTCACTGCTCCAGTGCTGCTGTCCACAGTACACACCATTTGTCTTGTAGTCCTAGGCTAGCTCTATCCTTGGGGGTTGTCCCATCGTCCTGGCATCTCCAATAGTTTGGGGTTTCTACTGCACCTTCACCAATGTCTTCTCCTGTTCTTCCTTTTCAGACTCTGAATGGTTCAAGGCTGTGTCCCCTCAATCTATATCTTCCATTCCTTTAAAAGCATGGGGGGACTACTGCACATTGCCTACTCTAGGCTTAAGGTTCAGCCTTGACCCCTTTAAACCAACAACACACTGACCCTGAGGTCACTGTGACCCCGATGTCAAAATGAAACACACAAGATTTTGCCTCAATGGAGCTGATCTCACTCACAATTCAAGTTTTTGGGTTGTTTTTTTTTTTTTTTTTTTTTTTGCAATTTTAAATTAAAATAGTTTCATTATTCCCCCTCTGCCTTCTCCATTCAGCTGTACCTACTCTCCTGCACTCCCTTTCAAACTCATGGTCTCTTTTTCTGTGACAATCATTATTGTTTTACACACACACTACAACCTGCTGAGTCCTTTTAGTGTTGCTTGAATGCATATAATTCCAGGACCTCCCACTTAATATTGGAGAACTAATCAGGGGGCTCATTCCTGAGGAAGGCTAGTTCTCCTCTCAGCAGTTATCAGTTGTCTATAGCTCTCCGCCTAGGTGTGGAGCCCTGGGAGATGCTCTCCTTTCCATGTTAGCATGGCTATGGGTGCTGCCACTGTTGAGGTTTCCTGGGTGTAGCTTCCCTGTCACTCAGGCAGATGCCGTCTCCAAGCACACTTCCTGCTCTTCTTCCCACCCCCTCTTCTGTGATGTTCCCTGAGCCTTAGATGCAACCGCAGGCTCTTAATTCAAAATATGGCACAGAGAGTCACATGGCCATATGTCACATGGCGCAGGTGGTCAAGCTGGTGCTGTAATATCTGAGCTATGCTGTTTCCGATTGGGACCCTAGGAAGACTGAGATCTAATTACCCCAGCTCATAAACACACTTTCTTGTTGATTTTCCCTTACTTCCTCATCTGTGCATGCTGCCACTCAGTTAAATTACATTTTTATTTTTGGTTTCTAAGTGTATTGAAAAAAAAAAAAAGCAGAAAACGATGTCTACTTTGTTGTCCAAACACACAATTGAAACATGATATGTTTTGTTTTGTTGGTTTGGTTTTGTTTGGTTTGCTTTGGTTTGTTTTTTGTTTTTTGTTTTTGTTTTTGTTTTTGTTTTTGTTTTTCTCAAACAGTAGCATGGAGCCATGAAGGTTGCAACACCAATTCATTTGGTTCAGTAATAGGAGTTCCAGTGCCTACAGAAAGAACTAGAATGTACATCTGCAGGACACCTGCACGGTCCCTACAGTCAATACTGCAAACATGACATTAGCATAGACGTATATATTACTGTTTATAAATAATATTTAGGAACAGGTTCACAGCTTAAACATTTCCTGGAGTTAGACAGCCCCAGTCACGGACCGGCCCTGCTCAAATAGATCACTCGCGCCCAACTGTTCATTCTCCAATGTTGATTTAGAGTGAACACCAATGAAGCTTTGTATGTTATAAAAAATATTATACAGTTACTCACTGTTGTGGCTTCAGATTTTTACATTGCTTTTATTCATTGTCAGTGTGGGGGGAGGGGAGTGATGTGTGCTGGTGTATACAAACCACGTGTGTGTGTGCAGAGGTCACAGGACAACTTTCAGGAGTTGCTTCTCTCTTTCCACTGTGGACTCTGGGGATCGAATGCAGGTGGCTCGTCTTGCGTAGCGAGCACTTTCTCCTGCCGAGCGGTCTCTCCAGCCCTGGTTTTGATAAGAAAGGCGGTGCTTAAAATGCAACTCAGTTATAGAGTGCTTGTCTGTGTGTGCAGGTCTCTGTGTTTGATCCCCAACATTGAGAGAGAAGGAATGGGAGAAAGAGGAAGGGACTGAAGAAAGTTTCAGCTGAGGGTGACAGAAGTATGCCATTACTGTCCCCCACAACATATGTTGTCATTACTTTAATACTTTGTAATAATGCGATGCACTTAATACATCCTACTTTGTTATTATTTTTATTTCTGCTACCTGTTTCCCCCTTTTCATCCTTTGTTGGTCTGGAAGTAGGAATAAATTAGAATCACTCCCTTACCCACCATCTCCCCTTACCACTAATCTGCCCTTATGCTGCCTACAGGACATCCCCAGAATGTTTTCACTGCTACCAACAGACGGAACCAGACAGTGGGACTGAGCGACTGACGGGTAAGTCTGCAGGTCTGGGTTTTTATTTTTTATTTTTACTCTCTCCCTACACATTCAGACCTTACCTTCTGTCCACAAGGTCACAAATACTATGATTTACTAACCTCAAGCAATGTGTAACTCAGAGCTTACTCTATGGGGACCACTTGGCGTTTCAGAAGAGCTGCACATGAACTAGGACAAGGCCAGGAGAAGTCACACAGGGCTGTATGATACATGCAGAGGTAGTACAAATGTCTAAGGACTCATTTCACATATAAGGACCTCTTGGAAATTTTCAGTGAGCATGGTTATCCTATTTCAGAGTCACATAGATTCTTAATAAGGAAGAAGAACAAGACATACTCTCCGTCATCGTCGTCGTCATTGTCATCATCATCATCATCATCATGTCAGAAGACAATATATTAGGAAAGGGACAAATATTTCAGGATATACCAGCACATCTGGCGAATGCTGCTTGCAGTTGGCTGGGGCCCAGGCCTTGCTGCTGCTGCTGATTCTGCTGCTGCTGCTGCTGCTGCGTTTGGTCTGAGAAGAAGCTGGTAGCTTACAAGAAGCCTTTCCCTACATTTCATTTGCTTTATAACAAAAGCCCCAAAGCTCTGGCTTTGGGCCGCTGTTTCCCTCACTAAGCTATTTAATCCACTTGCCTTTGAGGTTGAAGTTCAACTGAGGGTCACTCGACAGTCACCCTAACAGCTTCCCAGGATACCCATGAGGCCACTGGCCTTGGGGGCTTTCAACATCAGAGGAACCCTGTCCAGTGCCAAGGAATATTTACTCACTTTTATCTGAAATGCAGATGCCTCGGTGAACAGGAGGATGGGACTTTAGTCAGCTCCTTCCAGTCTCTAGTTATGCAGGGTTGCTATACGGGCTTATGGTTGAATAGAGCTGGGCTGAAATGATTTGAGCAAATGACCCAGATACATTCCCCAGCATGACCTACATTGCTTCCTCAGACGCAGGAGTTCTCCATCTCACAAGTATGCAGTAACACAATTAAAAGAGAAGGAATAGCTCGAGCATTCCCGTTTTGGAGTTGACAGGCTTCTGATCCAATAACCGATAGCTGACACGAAGCGCTCAGCACATGTCATACACCTTAGAGTACCTGCTTGGGTACCACATTAACAAGTGATGTATCTCACCCCCTGGACTCTTCTTACACGGGGATGTTGACACTTCCCTTACTGAGTGGTAGGATATGCAATTCGTTTTCCCTACAGTGACAATAAATCTTTGTGCCTGCTTTAACCCATCTCGAGTGACAGAAGGGATGCCACATGACTTCTCAGGCTGGTTCATAAGAATGCAATGCCTTCTACATCGTCATTGTACTAAAACCATAGTTCTCAGAACCCAGTCGCATGCCATGAGGGAGCCCAGGTCACACACAGTGGTCAGACTGAGGGTCCAGAGAAGACACTATTCTTTCAAGAACCCGGCACCCAATAACACAAAATCAGCTTAACCTCCCCGCCCCCCCCCGTGCCTCCCTTATATGTGAGACGGGGCAAGTACGTACATCTCTGGAAACAGGCGGCAGTTCCTTCCCACGCCTGCAGTGCTAGAAGCTGGTGCTGGGGACAGCCCAGGTATCATTCATTTCGTGTCCATTGTGCCTTCCCTTACTCCATCATTCATCCGGTCTGAGCTCTGACCACATCTCTAGAGAGCACAGACTCCTCCTGACTGCTGGCACAAACTTTGCTATGAATTCGGAAGCCAGAAAAACAAGAATTGTGCGATTGTATGGCATCAGTGTCACGGCAGCCCTCTGGGCAAAGCTGAAGTGAACGTCCATACTTAAGGTGGGAGACGGAGAGGGTGATGATGGGCTGTGATCTCCAGAGTGGCGTCAATTCACGTGACGACACTGCGCAAGGTGGCACAGGGTTCTAGAGATCTAACTGAAAACATCGTACCCGATGGCCTTAGTCAGGTGCGAGCCGCCCGGGTGTGTGGAGACTGCTAATGTTACAACCTTGTAGTGCAGAAAGGCCGTCACTTTTGCGACAGGCCTCGTGGGGGTAGGAAACAAGAACTAGTTCCCTAAGAACCAAGTGTCAGTACTTGTGAGTAGAATCTGCAGGCTTCCTGCATTACAGGAAGAGCTAGCCGAGAGAGGATGAATTGGGGGCGACAAGCAGCCCGGCTTTCCAAAGGACAATAAATTATTTCTGACCTCAAAAGTTAAAGAAATGACTCTCCGATGTGTGTTTAGAGCCTGTCTGATCCCCCTCAGCTTCACAATGAGTTTCACAGCACTGGACGGAAAATCTATCAGGACTGAAATAAATAAAAGCGGAATTACTGCCTCTCAGGCAGTCAGCCACAGCCTCAAATGACTGCTGTGAAAATTGAAATTCGGAGTCTCTGGTTCCTTCTGGTCCTGTCTAGTCTCTTCTAGTGGTTGAAATTCTTTTGTTCCCACTTCACCTTAGGAGTCTCTCAGAACCTACATAAACCCTCACCCCAAATCAAGTCTCCTCATCTTCTGGCTCCCAAGCATTCTGGGGGTTGATGCCATATGAACCCCACTTTAGTTAAGAAGCCTGCCTCAGAGGTTGCGTATCAGACTCTGCGTGGTATGTCCTATCCCTCCCTTAATTAGGTTTACTTTCCCCAAGGTTTCGTCTTCTTACCTAATAGCCTTTCATGTAAGTTGCTTTCCCCTCTCGCCGTCTTCTAAGCTGTGTTTCCCTTTCTCCTCTACATGTTCTTCAAATAGTCTTCAGAGTTAGAACACACAAGCGCACAGGAAGGACATGCCTTTGGGTACCCGGTCTCCTAAATGACATTTGTTGTGAAAGTCTGCCGATTTTATAGTACTAAGTGTGCACACAGGTAGCCACAGGGCACTGTCCTGTGCCAAACTGTGATAAGAGCCTAGTTTTTAGTGGTGTTATTGTTGTTGTTGTTGTTGTTGTTGTTGTTGTTTTGCTTTGGTGGTGGTAGTGGTGGTGGCTTTGTTTGTTTTTAGACAGGGTTTCTCTGTGTAGCATTGGCTGTCCTGGAACTTGCTCTGTAGACCAGGTTGGCCTCAAACTCACAGGGATCTGCCTGCCTCTGCCTCCTGGGTGCTGGGATTAAAAGCATTCTGCTTTCTTAATGAGTAAATATTTAGGGTTAAATATAGAAGTCAAACCTCTACTCTCCCACAACATCCAACACCTAAAGCACATTGGTAGTAGGCTGGTGTTAGCATGCATCTTCCGGCCACAGTGTTTCAGGTAAAGACAATCAGCGCTGTGAATCCCCTTTGCGACACACGGATGAGGTCTGCAATTGTTTTGTCCTGTCCAACAGCCAGCATAGCAGCTCCCTGGAGAGGTTCCGGGCAGTGGTCCTCAACCTTCCTAATGCTGCAACCTTTAACGCAGTTCCTCATGCTGTGGTGACCCCCAACCATAAAACTGTTTTCATTGCTACTTCATAGCTGTAATTTTACCACTGTTAAGCATTGTAATGTAAATATCTGTGTTTTCTGATGGTCTCAGGTGCCCTGTGAAAGGATCTCTCAACCTCACAAGGGTTTTGACCCACAGGTTAAGGACCGCTGCTTTCGAGCCTCATGCTGAGGGAGAAAGTCATCAACAAGGCTATCTACACCATGATTCCACTCACTTAACATGAATCAACACAATGGTAGAAATGGGTACTAAATAATGTGGTTTCCGATAGTCAGAGTGGCATGGGTGAGAGGAACTTTGGCACTTGCTGTACATGGGCAGCATGAGACATCTTTAGTTGATGAAAATGTTGTGTGCCTTCATGACACCAAAATCAATACCTTCGTTGAGATGTTGCCACTCCTTCATGAGTCCTTTCAACTGTTTAGAAAACAATCCCAAAATCGGAAATGCAGTTTAAAAACAATAAAACCCAAAGCAAAAGCATCATCTTAAAACTAACAAGGGTAGGCCCTGTTCAGGCTTGCTAGCTGAGTCACTCAAGCTCTTTTATCCTCAGCTTCTTCCACCGGGAATGAAGTTGAGCCAAATCACTAAGTCCCAACACGTGGTACAGCTGAATGACGTGAGAACTGCACTCCATCCACAGCAGACTTGGAAACAGAAGGGCGCTGTTAGAAGTGAGTAATTTATGTAAGTACGACTGCAAAGAGCATTTTGGACCTGGCTTCCAGTAAACATAATCTGCAGTGGTAAAAACAACAGCAGCAGCAAAAGAGACTGAAAGGAAAAAAAAAAACCCTCAACCATGATCACACCCAACAGAGTCATGGCCGAAATAGCCAGAAGTTCTCTGTACAACTAAGAGATTAAATAAAAATTTTGTTTACTGCAAACGACAAAGGTCAGCATCACATCCATCACCTCATCAGCCCAGTACACCCTACCCCATGGTCTTCTTTCATTATTAACCTCTTCTTGTCCGTGACGCTCTATCTACTGAGGACCACAACACAAACAGGAAGTCCTTGAATATCACCTCCATTTTTAGAAGGGAAAAACCCAAGCCACTGAGTAAAACATGGAAATCTCAGTCAAATTAACTGTGTGCTTTTCTTCATGTCATCAAATGGCCAGGATATCTTTTTATCCAACAGACAAAACTGAGTTTAGTTTTTGACATCGGATATAAAAGCAATGTGAAAATACCAACCAATTGTCACATCAAATTAGGAACCTTCGCTCCTTTCTGGAAAGGACTTACGCCTTATTTACGTTGTTCTTAAAGCGATGAAGACTTCTCTTAATTAGAATGAACACAGAATGAATGATAACAAGGTAACAGGCAGTTGTGGTCACCTGTAGTACTTGAGAAGTGGGAGAGGGTGTGAATTATGACAGAGCCACCAACCATGTCTACAACGCTGTAATGAAATTACCCATATATATTACCACCACTGAAACCCTATACGATATCATTCATCCTTTTTAATTACTTAAGCACTATAAAATGTGACCATGTCTCCGACGATGGACCAGACCTCATCTGGGTGCTGCACAGAACTGAAATGCAGGGCTTTGAGAAATCCAAAGAGCCTTAGGAAAAGCAAGGTGCCAACTTCAAGATTATTTTTCTTTTCTATTTATCTAATAACTTGTTAGTTACATTTACTTCTTCTATATAAACACCCAGGCCAGGAAATGCCCTACTTTACTATTTTTTCACCTATGGATGGGTAAATGTTTTCTATACTAAAATCTCCCCTGCTGCCTTTGTTTATTTCTCAGGACTCCTAAGCTCCCCTATTACTGTGTTCTGAAGCCTCACACACAACCTTCATAAAAGCATGTCCATGTGACTCTTCGACTTCTTTAAAAATCATATTCAAGGCTTTCTTCATTGGTACCATATAAGTCAAAAACCATGCCGACAGGCATCTGCATTGTCCGCACAGTGGGTAAGGCACATTATCTTTAATGGCTTTGTTATATAAATATGATGGCCTAGACTTAAGTATTTCGAGAGTTGATGTTTATCTACTACTTTAAGATTTATTCTAAAGCAGCATTCCAATGCTTTTTTTGTCATGAGAAATTTTACAGAAATGGTGCTTGATAAATGATTATTTTCCTAAGATGGCTTTGTAGTGTCATTCTTGACATAATTTCAAATGCAAACAATAATAGCGCTCCAAGTCCAGCATTTTAATGACACCCATCCTCCCCACAAGATAAACCTAGCTCCTAGACACCCTTTTTACAGATAGCAAAGTCATTTCTTCTTCTAAAGCATGTGACTCACTTAGTGGTGTTTGCTGGCAAAAGACCATGAGTTTAGAAAGATCGCCGGATCAAAGATGGAGGCTTTTAGCAGGGGTTTGGTGGGAAATGTCCACAGAAAGCTTTGTTTAACGGTGGGCCTTTAGGCATACACTGAGGATCACAGAAATGTACTTCTTTTTAACTATAGAAAAAGACTTTACGAAATCTCTTTTTAAATTGATTGAGTGAAAATTATAAAAGACATTCCTTTCTATCTTTTATGGACCTCTAGTTTCTCCTTGGGTCCATGAAATCCTCCCAAAATGTCCATCAGTTTTGTACCTGAGCAGGAAAGGAGAAGAACACACACGCCATGGGTCTCTAATTACACTAGCCTAGAGTGCTTCTTGCAGTTCAAAGTTCTGACCCAAAGCAACTTGATTATGCAGTTTCCGCAGGGGCTTGGTAGAAGTCAGGCATCTCTATCAGCTGGTTGTAGGTCAAGGCTGTCATCCCATAGCTTCTCTGACAATGAATCTCAGACCGAATCTTGATGTGTACTTTCTTCTCTCTCACACTCTCCCTCTCTCCCTCCCTCCCTGCCTTACGTTCATAGTGAGGTGAAGAAACATCTTTCATGAGCTCCCATAGCCATGACGCCGCCCAAGTGCATAGAGCTATATGACAGCTGTGGAGAAAACCTAGCCCCTCCTTTAAGATTTTTCTGCTAAGTGTGTGGTCGTAGCAATGATAAACTGACATATACAGCTGTCAGTGTCACAAAGAAATGTCTGGGTCTAGCATCCATTACTCAAATTATAGAAACTTGTGGTGTTCAGATAAGAATAATTGGGTTCTCTTGGTTTCAGCATATTGATTAAATGCTAACTATCCAACTTGGATTGTATTGCTTGTTAAGACAGTTAACCACTGTTAGAGACATAGAATAAATCTAACATAAACATTCACACTCATAATAACATCTTATATGAGAGATTTTCCTAAGAAAATTTCCTATGATCTTCAGTCTCTGAACATCTGGGCCTAAAAATAAATCTACTGTTTAAAATATGTTTTTCATATGATGACTGTAAACAATAGAAATTTATGAACCACTGTCACAGGTGTTAAGAATAAGGGCTTCATTGTTGTCCACTGGCTTTACAGTTTGGTGAATGTGGGGGTCTGAATATGCTTGGCCCAGGGGGTGGGACTATTTGGAGGTGTGGCCTTGTTGGAGGAAGTGTGACACTGTGGGTGTGGGCTTTAAGACCATTGTCCTTCCTGGAAGTCCATCTTTTTCTGTTTGCCTAAAGAACAAGATGGAGAACTCTTAGTACCCTGTCTGCCTGGATGCTACCATGTTTCCCACCTTGATGATAATGGACTGAACCTCTGAATATGTAAGCCAGCCCCAATTAAATGCTGTCCCTTTTATAAGAGTTGCCTTGGTCATGGTGTCTGTTCACAGCAGTAAAACCCTACCTAAGACTGAGTTGTTAACAACTTTCATCCCTTAGCAGCGTGCACAGCACCTTCTAATACTATGCACGAGAGAGCTGGTCCTCGGTAACAGGCTTTCATACAGGTTGCAGCTGGATCCCTCCAAGTTCTGTCTCCAAAGGATGTGTTGTCTTTAACAATGGGGTTTTACCATCAATTTTGGGAAGCAACCAAAAGCAATGGCAAGAACACATATTGTTTTGGAAGTCTCTTGGATCCGCAGACCAACAACTCAAAGGGAGTTGTCTCTTGTCTGACACTGGGGTTCCTAGGGAGCAATTCACCCTGTGTGAGTTAAATTCAGCTAAATTACATATATAATTTACAAAATTGTGACCTAAAATGCAACTTGGTTATACAGAATATTCTGCATGTTTTGGTAAATGTCAGATACGTCTGTCAGTTGATTGTACATCAAGGATATAGGCTATCACTTCTCCAAATACAAAGACCAGATCTTTTTACATACCTTATATCACGTATCTGTCAAGATATTCCCAATGGTGCAATAATGACACTTACATATTGAGGGTAATCTGTAGCGGGAAATATTTAAAAAGCACTATCCCACGCTAATGCTGGCTACTCTCTGGCTCGCTGCTTCTATGGTTAGCCCCATTCAGTGACCGCCCATCTTTGGTTCTCATGCAGTGAATTCTGTTCACAATCCCAGCCATCTAACCTCTGTGGTTAGCTGTCACAAATCCCCATAACCCAGTTAAATAAAAACTCTAGAGGCTTGAAATATATCAATCAGATTCATATCAGTAAATTCTCACACACAAAATGCCCACACAATGAACTCAAAACTCCATTGATATAAACACAAGCTATACACCTAGATGGGGCTACATACCCTTATTATTTAATCATCTAAGAAATTCCCAATATGTATGGCTCCCAGTACTGTGAGGTTCTGGCCCCTCTCCTATATGTTCCATCTTGCCTCCTCTTCTCCATCTCCTCCTCTGTCCCTCTGTCCCTCTGTCCCTCTATACTTGTCTCTAAAATTCTCGGCCCACCTTCCTTTTCCACTGCCCAATCACAGACTCATGCCTTACCTTGTGCCTGCCTTGACCTGCATGCAGACAGCAATCTAGAGTAATCATCAGTTGTCTAAATGGATCTAAGGACCACTCAGTAAGAGAGAACTCATGGCTGATACCATAAACCTAGTCAACAGCCCATGGCTGGAGACGCCATAGACCCTAGAAGAAAATTATTACTGCCATTTTCATACGTTAATACAGTTTTCAACTGTATTCTAAATGGTTATCCTATAGATAAACATAGCCCCCCACCCCTTCATCAAAGAATCTTCTTTTGCAGCAAACAGAGGCTACAATAGAGATCTTCCACTGATCAAAATGCAGAAAGTGACTGTGGGGTACCCAGCCCCCAGATGAGACATTCACAGCATCACTCCTATATGGAAAGCTCCAGGAATACTGCAGAAGAGGAGGTCAAAAGGTAAGCAATCGACAACCAAGACAACTGCCCTGAGATGACAACATCTTCTGCTTGGGACAAGGATACAACACCTATGAATTCTCAACAGTGTGGTTTCCTGAACAAGACTCCATCAGTCAACATGACAACACAGATGGGGAAAATGTCACAATGAGCCACCCCTAGGTAAAGAGCTAAAACCAGGCACTGACTTCCAATGAAGGAGAAAGAGTTTTCTCCATGGGAGAGTACTCTAATAGGTTTTCCAATTCTGGGTGGTCTCTCCTATAGACAATGCTAACTGGACACAGTAGATTTTATATATACGTGTGTGTGTGTGTGTGTGTGTGTGTGTGTGTGTGTATGTGTGTGTAAGTAACCATGATAATTATATAAGAATAGATAAAGAGTTCTCTCAAAGGGAGAACTGGGTAGATGGACACAGGAGAAGTGGAGACAGAAGATGGAGAGATGAAAATGATGGACAAACTTGTAGTCGTCTATGTAATTCTTTTAAAAGGCTAAATTAAAATGAGAATAAGAGCTTTAGGGGATAAAGAGAGGGCTCAACTGGTAAAGTTCCTGTCCATGCAAGCACAAGAACATGAGTTCGTTTGAGTCCCAAAACCCACATAAAAACTGGATGTGGTGCCTCATGCTTACAATCCCAGCATGGGGAAAGAAGGCAAAAGCAGATCTCCGGGTCCCACCGGCCATGCAGCTTAGCCCACACTACATGCTTCAAGCCATGAAAGACCTTGGCTCAAAAAATAAGGTAGGCAGCTCTGAAGGAACTACCCCTGAAATTGGCCACTGGGCTCCAATATGCACATGCGCGCACACGCACGCACACACACGTAAGGGCTTTGGGACACATGCAAACACAGAGGCAGGAGAGGGAAAGTGAACTTCGGGACAAATTGAATTATGTTAAAATCCTGGTTCTTCCATTCTACCGCAATATAACTTGGCAAAAAAAAATCCCAACTCTGTGATTCAGTATCCTCACATAGAAATGGTCGTAAAAACACATAACTTACAGTGTTAGTGTAAGAATTAATTTGTTAGACACGTGCTCCACTATGTTCATAGCAGCCTTATTTATAATAGCCAGAAGCTGGAAAGAACCCAGATGCCCTTCAACAGAGGAATGGATACAGAAAATGTGGTACATCTACACAATGGAATATTACTCAGCTATCAAAAACAACGAGTTTATGAAATTTGTAGGCAAATGGTTGGAACTGGAAAATATCATCCTGAGTGAGCTAACCCAATCACAGAAAGACATACATGGTATGCACTCATTGATAAGTGGCTATTAGCCCAAATGCCTGAATTACCCTAGATGCCTAGAACAAAGGAAACTCAAGACGGATGATCAAAATGTGAATGCTTCACCCTTCTTTAAAAGGAACAAGAATACCTTGGCAGGGAAGAGAGAGGCAAAGATTAAAACAGAGACTGAAGGAACACCCATTCAGAGCCTGCCCCACATGTGGCCCATATATATACAGCCACCCAATTAGACAAGATGGATGAAGCAAAGAAGTGCAGAAGTGTAGATCGCCCTGAGAGACACAGCCAGAATACAGCAAATACAGAGGCATATGCCAGCAGGAAACCACTGAACTGAGAACAGGACCCCAGGTGAAGGAATCAGAGAAAGAACTGGAAGAGCTTGAAGGAGCTCGAGACCCCATATGTACAACAATGCCAACCAAACAGAGCTTCCAGGGACTAAGCCACTACCTAAAGACTATACATGGACTGACCCTGGACTCTGACCTCATAGGTAACAATGAATATCCTAGTAAGAGCACCAGTGGAAGGGGAAGCCCTGGGTCCTGTTAAGACTGAACCCCAGTGAACTAGACTGTTGGGGAGGGAAGCATGGGGGAGGGTGGGAGGGGAAGACCCATAAGGAAGGAGGGGGGGGATGTTTGTTCGGAAATCGGAAAGGGAATAACACCAAATGTATATAAGAAATATTCAATTAAAAAAAAAAAAAAAAAAAAAGAGGCCTGCCTATGGCATGGACTGGAGTTTAGTTAGGTGGGTCTTTGGATCTTAGCGGGAGCATTGAGAGTCCAGATGAGAACAGTTCATTAAAACTCTGTACATGTATTAAAGGGTGGTTGGGAGTGGGTACATAAATATATGATCCTTTGTGGCTTTTTCAGTCATCCTTATTGCTATTTTACCTTCCTCCTTCTGTATTCCTCTTCCTTTCTCTTCCAAAAGGAGGCCATTCTTTTCCAATTTTCCCTGTCAGATCACTTGCAGCCTACTGCTCCCTTTTACCAGCTATGACATGTATGAAGCACATCATCAATGACTAGCAAGGCATGATAACTCTAAAGGTGTGGTGGTGGCAGGAATACATTGGCAGTTACTAAAAGCTCTCAAATTGGACTTAAAATCCACTTAACAAGAAGGAAAGCCCTGGGTCCTGCTAAGACTGAACCCCAGTGAACTAGACTGTTGGGGGGAGGCGGCAATGGGGGGGGTGGGGAGGGGAACACCCATAAGGAAGGGGAGGGGGGGGGGGTGTTTGCCCGGAAACCGGAAAGGGAATAACACTCAAATGTATATAAGAGCCTGGTTGCTGCCGCCGTGGAGAGCCCGTGGGCAGCACCCCGCGAGCGAACTTGAGCCTCGGGTCCACAGGTAAGACCAACTTTTCTGCTACAAACGACTTGCCTGGTGAACTCAGGTCTCACAGAGGCGGAGTTCCTCTGGGACCGGACACTTCCGGTGTTTGGCCAGACTCCGGGGCCGGCGGATCCCTGCCCTCAGCAGCTCTCTGCTCCCAGGCCCCCTGAAGGGGAGTTCTCGCCGCCTGGTCGGGTGGGCACTCCTGAGGCAGCAGAGCGGAGGAGACCACCAACGCTGCCCACCCCTGCCCACATCCCTGGCCCAGGAGGAAACTGTTAACGGCCTCTGGGTACCCGTAGAGGAGGGCCCAGGAGCAGCAGGTCCACCACGTCTGAGACACCGCACCTGAAGGGACCGACCAGATAAACAGTTCTCTGCACCCAAATCCCGTGTGAGGGAGAGCTAAACCTTCAGAGAGGCGGACATGCCTGGGAAACCAGAAGAGACTGCACGCTGCACACAGTACTGATCCCAGAGGAAAACAACAAAAGATATCTGGAACCCTGGTGCACGGAACCTCCCGAAGGGGCGGCGAGATCTTCCTGGTTGCTGCCGGGCCGCAAGGAGAGCCTGTGGGCAGCACCCACAGCGAAATAACTTGAGCCTCGGGTCCACAGGTAAGACCAACTTTCTGCTGCAAGTGACCTGCCTGGTGAACTCAAGACATAGGTCCACAGGAACAGCTGAAGACCTGTAGAGAGGAAAACTACATCTGAAAAAGCAGAACACTCTGTCCCCATAACTGGCAGAAAGAAAACAGGAAAACAGGTATACACCACCCCTGACACACAGGCTTATAGGACAGTTTAGCCACTGTCAGAAATAGCAGAACAAAGATAACACTAGAGATAATCTGATGGCGAGAGGCAAGCGCAGGAACCCAAGCAACAGAAACCAAGACTACCTGGCACCATCGGAGCCCAATTCTCCCATCAAAACAAACATGGAATATCCAAACACACCAGAAAAGCAAGATCTAGATTCAAAATCATATTTGACCATGATGCTGGAGGACTTCAAGAAAGACGTGAAGAACTCCCTTAGAGAACAAGTAGAAGCCTACAGAGAGGAATCGCAAAAATGCCTGAAAGAATTCCAGGAAAACATAAATAAACAAGTAGAAGCCCATAGAGAAGAGACACAAAAATCCCTGAAAGAATTCCAGGAAAACATAAAAAACACAAAAAATCCCTGAAAAATTCAGGGAACACAATCAAAAAAGTTGAAGGAATTAAAAATGGAAATAGAAGCAATCAAGAAAGAACACATGGAAACAACCCTGGATATAGAAAACCAAAAGAAGAGACAAGGAGCTGTAGATATGAGCTTCACCAACAGAATACAAGAGATGGAAGAGAGAATCTCAGGAGCAGAAGATTCCATAGAAATCATTGACTCAACTGTCAAACATAATGTAAAGCGAAAAAAGCTACTGGTCCAAAACATACAGGAAATCCAGGACTCAATGAGAAGATCAAACCTAAGGATAATAGGTATAGAAGAGAGTGAAGACTCCCCAGCTCAAAGGACCAGTAAATATCTTCAACAAAATCATAGAAGAAAAACTTCCTAACCTAAAAAAGAGATACCCATAGGCATACAAGAAGCCTACAGAACTCCAAATAGATTGGACCAGAAAAGAAACACCTCCGTCACATAATAGTCAAAACACCAAACGCACAAAATAAAGAAAGAATATTAAAAGCAGTAAGGAAAAAGGTCAAGTAACATATAAAGGCAGACCTATCAGAATCACACCAGACTTTTCGCCAGAAACTATGAAGGCCAGAAGATCCTGGACTGATGTCATACAGACCCTAAGAGAACACAAATGCCAGCCCAGGTTACTGTATCCTGCAAAACTCTCAATCAACATAGATGGAGAAACCAAGATATTCCATGACAAAACCAAATTTACACAATATCTTTCTACAAATCCAGCACTACAAAGGATAATAAATGGTAAAGCCCAACATAAGGAGGCAAGCTATACCCTAGAAGAAGCAAGAAACTAATCGTCTTGGCAACAAAAACAAAGAGAAGAAAAGCACACAAACATAACCTCACATCCAAATATGAATACAACCGAAGCAATAATCACTATTCCTTAATATCTCTCAACATCAATGGCCTCAACTCTCCAATAAAAAAGACATAGATTAACAAACTGGATACGTTAACGAGGACCCTGCATTCTGCTGCCTACAGGAAACACACCTCAGAGACAAAGACAGACACTACCTCAGAGTGAAAGGCTGGAAAACAACTTTCCAAGCAAATGGTCAGAAGAAGCAAGCTGAGTAGCCATTCTAATATCAGATAAAATCAATTTTCAACTAAAAGTCATCAAAAAAGATAAGGAAGGACACTTCATATTCATCAAAGGAAAAATCCACCAAGATGAACTCTCAATCCTAAATATCTATGCCCCAAATACAAGGGCACCTACATACGTAAAAGAAACCTTACTAAAGCTCAAAACACACATTGCACCTCACACAATAATAGTGGGAGATTTCAACACCCCACTCTCATCAATGGACAGATCATGGAAACAGAAATTAAACAGAGACGTAGACAGACTAAGAGAAGTCAAGAGCCAAATGGACTTAACGGATATTTATAGAACATTCTATCCTAAAGTAAAAGGATATACCTTCTTCTCAGCTCCTCATGGCACTTTTCTCCAAAATTGACCATATAATTGGTCAAAAAAACGGGCCTCAACAGGTACAGAAAGATAGAAATAATCCCATGTGCTATCAGACCACCACGCCTAAAAACTGGTCTTCAATAACAATAAGGGAAGAATGCCCACATATAATGGGAAATTGAACAATGCTCTACTCAATGATAACCTGGTCAAGGAAGAAATAAAGAAAGAAATTAAAAACTTTTTAGAATTTAATGAAAATGAAGGTACAACATACCCAAACTTATGGGACACAATGAAAGCTGTGCTAAGAGGAAAACTCATAGCGCTGAGTGCCTGCAGAAAGAAACAGGAAAGAGCATATGTCAGCAGCTTGACAGCACACCTAAAAGCTCTAGAACAAAAAGAAGCAAATATACCCAGGAGGAGTAGAAGGCAGGAAATCATCAAACTCAGAGCCAAAATCAACCAAGTAAAACAAAAAGGACCATAGAAAGAATCAACAGAACCAAAAGTTGGTTCTTTGAGAAAATCAACAAGATAGATAAACCCTTAGCCAGATTAACAAGAGGACACAGAGAGGTGTCCAAATAACAAAAATCAGAAATGAAAAGGGAGACATAACTACAGATTCAGAGGAAATTCAAAAAATCATCAGATCTTACTATAAAAGCCTATATTCAACAAAACTTGAAAATCTGCAGGAAATGGACAATTTCCTAGACAGATACCAGGTACCGGTTAAATCAGGAACAGATAAACCAGTTAAACAACCCCATAACTCCTAAGGAAATAGAAGAAGTCATTAAAGGTCTCCCAACCAAAAAGAGCCCAGGTCCAGACGGGTTTAGTGCAGAATTCTATCAGACCTTCATAGAAGACCTCGTACCAATATTATCCAAACTATTCCACAAAATTGAAACAGATGGAGCACTACCGAATTCCTTCTATGAAGCCACAATTACTCTTATACCTAAACCACAAAAAGACCCAACAAAGAAAGAGAACTTCAGACCAATTTCCCTTATGAATATCGATGCAAAAATACTCAATAAAATTCTGGCAAACCGAATCCAAGAGCACATCAAAACAATCATCCACCATGATCAAGTAGGCTTCATCCCAGGCATGCAGGGATGGTTTAATCTACGGAAAACCATCAACGTGATCCATTATATAAACAAACTGAAAGAACAAAACCACATGATCATTTCATTAGATGCTGAGAAAGCATTTGACAAAATTCAACACCCCTTCATGATAAAAGTCCTGGAAAGAATAGGAATTCAAGGCCCATACCTAAACATAGTAAAAAGCCATATACAGCAAAACCAGTTGCTAACATTAAACTAAATGGAGAGAAACTTGAAGCAATCCCACTAAAATCAGGGACTAGACAAGGCTGCCCACTCTCCCTACTTATTCAATATAGTTCTTGAAGTTCTAGCCAGAGCAATCAGACAACAAAAGGAGGTCAAGGGATACAGATCGAAAAGAAGAAGTCAAAATATCACTATTTGCAGATGATATGATAGTATATTTAAGTGATCCCAAAAGTTCCACCAGAGAACTACTAAAGCTGATAAACAACTTCAGCAAAGTGGCTGGGTATAAAATTAACTCAAATAAATCAGTAGCCTTCCTCTACACAAAAGAGAAACAGGCCGAGAAAGAAATTAGGGAAATGACACCCTTCATAATAGATCCAAATAATATAAAGTACCTAGGTGTGACTTTAACCAAGCAAGTAAAAGATCTGTACAATAAGAACTTTAAGACTCTGAAGAAAGAAATTGAAGAAGATCTCAGAAGATGGAAAGATCTCCCATGCTCATGGATTGGCAGGATTAATATAGTAAAAATGGCCATTCTTCCAAAAGCGATCTACAGATTCAATGCAATCCCCATCAAAATACCAATCCAATTCTTCAAAGAGTTAGACAGAACAATTTGCAAATTCATCTGGAATAACAAAAAACCCAGGATAGCTAAAACTATCCTCAACAATAAAAGGACTTCAGGGGGAATCACTATCCCAGAACTCAAGCAGTATTACAGAGCAATAGTGATAAAAACTGCATGGTATTGGTACAGAGACAGACAGATAGACCAATGGAACAGAATTGAAGACCCAGAAATGAACCACACACCTATGGGCACTTGATTTTTGACAAAGGAGCCAAAACCATCCAATGGAAAAAAGATAGCATTTTCAGCAAATGGTGCTGGTTCAACTGGAGGTCAACATGTAGAAGAATGCAGATCGATCCATGCTTATCACCCTGTACAAAGCTTAAGTCCAACTGGATCAAGGACCTCCACATCAAACCAGATACACTCAAACTAATAGAAGAAAAACTACGGATGCATTTGGAACACATGGGCACTGGAAAAAATTTCCTGAACAAAACACCAATGGCTTATGCTCTACGATCAAGAATCGACAAATGGGATCTCATAAAACTGCAAAGCTTCTGTAAGGCAAAGGACACTGTGGTTAGGACAAAATGGCAACCAACAGATTGGGAAAAGATCTTTACCAATCCTACAACAGATAGAGGGCTTATATCCAAAATATACAAAGAACTCAAGAAGTTAGACCGCAGGGAGACAAATAACCCTATTAAAAAATGGGGTTCAGAGCTAAACAAAGAATTCACAGCTGAGGAATACCGAATGGCCGAGAAACAAGTAAAGAAATGTTCAACATCGTTAGTCATAAAGGAAATGCAAATCAAAACAACCCTGAGATTTCACCTCACACCAGTGAGAATGGCTAAGATCAAAAACTCAGGTGACAGCAAATGCTGGCGAGGATGTGGAGAAAGGGGAACACTCCTCCATTGTTGGTGGGGTTGCAGACTGCTACAACCATTCTGGAAATCAGTCTGGAGGTTCCTCAGAAAATTGGACATTGAACTGCCTGAGGATCCAGCCATACCTCTCCTGGGCATATACCCAAAAGATGCCCCAACATATAAAAAAGACACGTGCTCCACTATGTTCATCGCAGCCTTATTTATAATAGCCAGAAGCTGGAAAGAACCCAGATGCCCTTCAATAGAGGAATGGATACAGAAAATGTGGTTCATCTATACAATGGAATATTACTCAGCTATCAAAAACAACGAGTTTATGAAATTTGTAGGCAAATGGTTGGAACTGGAAAATATCATCCTGAGTGAGCTAACCCAATCACGGAAAGACATACATGGTATGTACTCATTGATAAGTGGCTATTAGCCCAAATGCTTGAATTACCCTAGATGCCTAGAAGAAATGAAACTCAAGACGGATGATCAAAATGTGAATGCATATCGCTCCTGAGAGACACAGCCAGAATACAGCAAATACAGAGGCATATGCCAGCAGGAAACCACTGAACTGAGAACAGGACCCCCGTTGAAGGAATCAGAGAAAGAACTGGAAGAGCTTGAAGGAGCTCGAGACCCCATATGTACAGCAATGCCAACCAAACAGAGCTTCCAGGGACTAAGCCACTACCCAAAGACTATACATGGACTGACCCTGGACTCTGACCTCATAGGTAGCAATGAATATCCTAGTAAGAGCACCAGTGGAAGGGGAAGCCCTGGGTCCTGCTAAGACTGAACCCCCAGTGAACTAGACTGTTGGGGAGAGGGAAGCAAGGGGGGAGGGTTGGTAGGGGAACACCCATAAGGAAGGGGAGGGGGAGGGGGATGTTTGCCCGGAAACCGGGAAAGGGAATAACACTCGAAATGTATATAAGAAATACTCAAGTTAATAATAATAAAAAATATATAAAAAAAAAAAGTGAAGGCAAAAAGACTTCCTCAAATAAATAAAAATTGAGGAATGTGCTGACAATGAACTGAAGATCTTCAGGCTGAAAGCAAGTGGTCCTGGACAGTAATTAAAATAAAGACAAAAAAATGAAAAAAAAATTCACAATTGCGTTGTATGATGTTACATTTGCAGTGGATAAAATTGGGACAGGATCTAGATTTCGAACAAATGTTAGTGTATGTGTTATAAAGCTCCTAATTTTTTATTAATCATATTAAAATTACTTTCTTTTCTTCTACAAAAAAAAAGAAATGTATATAAGAAATATTCAAGTTAATTAAAAAAATTAAATAAAAAAATAAAAATAAATAAATAAATAAATAAATAAAAAAGAATTAATTTGTTATGCAAGTTAAGTTCTTAACATAACGCTTTGTACAAATTATGAGTTACAGTTTTATGAAGTGCTGCTTTGCCTGCCCATGGGAATGCAAATCTTGGACAATGCTCTAATGTTTTACTATTCCTTTAAACTACAGTGCTCACCATTGTAGGAAATACCTCAGTTGTGGTCTGAGCAAAGAATAGTGGAACAGAGTTAACGTCTTCCTTATTCCAGAAAGAATAATGCAGTTAACAACTTCCTCTTTCTTTGTGTAGGTCACATCAAATGGTTGGTACGATCTTAATATTCATTAAAATGCAGGAACCTTATTTACATATACTGTTGCAATGTCAGGCCCATATGCTCTGGGCTGCTTTTCTGGAAGAACTACTACAGCATTGAATTCCATCTTGCTGAGTAGAAGATATGAAGATGTTTTGGGACTGCTTGTTGCGGCAACCTGTCTGCTCTCCTCTGATTCCATGTCATGTGTAGATGTGATTGGTACCTTTAGTATTTTCAGGGCTTGATCATACGGAATGTTCAGCATACTGGGATATCTCAACCAACTTGAAATCATTAGGGGATGTCAAGGCAGAAGCTGATCTCTTCCCCTGTTATTCAACCATTCATCTCATGACTTTTCTAAGCTCAGACTCAACAGTGTGACAAACTCCTTAACACATGCCAAATTTTATTTATTAATGCATAACACAACATATCTTGCTGTGTCGACTTTTACAGAAATAATGATAAGCTTACTGTGACACAGTTTGGTTAAATTATTTTGAGACTAGGATAGTTTATTTTTCTTATAAACAAGGAATAGGTTTTGCTCATGTCAACAATAAGAAAATAATTGGTGGTAAATTTTTTAAAGCCCAGTTTTAACAAGGATTTCAAGTAGTAATCAGACACAGCCATCTAAAAATGCCAAAGCCTGATAACGTAGTATGATCTGCCACAGATACACAAGACAAGGAGGTGGCAACACAATTCCAACACAATATTGTATTATTTTTAGCTTCAATTTTTAAAATCAAGGCCTTCATTTACTGGGCTTTGGAATTTTATAATGATAAAAGATGATATTATAGTTATAATATCATGTCATTTCCCCTTCCTCTAACCCATCTCATGTATCCTCTATTCTGTCAAATTTATGGACACTTTTTCTAATGGTATACATAGTGAATGTGTATATATACTCACATATACATGCATATATTCCTAAGTATGTAAACACAGCCTGCTCAATCTGTACAGTGTTATTTGTATGTATATTGATTATTTCAGGGCTGACCATTTGGTATTTGATAACCAAACTTTGTTGCTCTTACCTGGGGAGGACTATTTCTTACCACTCCTTTGTTTCCTGTAGTTCTCCGTCTAAGACTGAGGCCTCCTGAGCTCTCCCCCTTTCTCTGTATTAGTGAGTCTATTGGTATTATCCTTGTTCCGGTCTTCTAGACTTTTAGGCAGGTGTAACAATGAAACTCCACAGTTGTGCCTTCTCCGCTTTTAGGAGACACACTCTCACAACAAACTCGCTGTTCCTCTGGCTCCTACAATCTTTCCGCCTCCTCATCCACAGGTCCACAGGGATCCCTCAGGCTGAGGTGCAGGAGTTGTGTTTTGGATGTGTCAGTTGGAACTGAACCATGATCCTGCCTTAGTTAGGGTTTCATTGCTGTGAACAGACACCATGACCAAAGCAGCACTTGCAAGGGCAACATTTAATTGGGGCTGGCTTACATGTTCAGTCCATTATCATCAAGGCAGGAACATGGCAGCATCCAGGCAGGCATGGTGCAGGAGGAGCTGAGAGTTCTACATCTTCATCTGAAGGCTGCTAGCAGAAGACTGGCTTCCAGGCGTCTAGGATGAGGGTCTTAAATCCCATGCTTACAGTGACACATCCACTCCAACAGGGCCACACCTTCTAATAGTGTCACTTCCTGTGCCGAGCATATACAAACCATCACAGATCTCTTACTCTCTGCATCTTAATCAATTGTGGTTTTCTGTAATACCCTCTGTCTATTGCAAAATTTTTTTGAAGAGGGATGAGGACTACATATCTGGGAATATAAAGATAAATATTGAGAATATTGTTAGGGATGATTACAGTTTAGTAGCATGGCAGTTGTAGATTCTCCTCTATCTTAGGGTTTTATTGCTGTAAAGAGTCACCATGATGAATACAACTCTTATAAAGGAAAACATTTAACTGGGAACGGCTTACAGCTTCAGAGTTTTAGTCCATTATTGTCATGTGGAGAAGCATAGCAGCATGCAGGTAGACTTGGTTCTGGAGAAAGACCCAAGAGTTCTACATCCGGGTCTGCAGGAGACCGTTTCTTATACACTGGGCATAACTTGAACACACATGAGACCTCAAAGCTCGCCTCCATAGTGATACACTTCCTGCTACAGGGCCACACCTTGTAACAGCGCCACTCCATATCGCCAAGTAATCAAACACATGAGTCTATGGGGGCCACACCTATTCAAACCACCACATCGTCAAAGATCCATGACTTCTCTAGCCCTGGGTAGTTGACTAGGTTTCTGGGACCAGGTTTGATTTCCCTCTTGTTAAGCCTGCCTGCCTCTCCAAGGGAGAGAAGCTATATAAACTTCAACAATGACCAGCATGGTACAATAAGCCTAAAGGTACAATTGTGGCACGCATACCTTTTTGATAATCTGATTCATCTTTTTTGTCCTTTAGACACAATGATATGACAATCTCTCAGTTGTCATTGTCCCCTATTGCCATATTCAAGATTCTGCGAAGCACCACGGGAATGTGATTTGTGAGTTTCATTAGTGCCATGAGACATAATTCATGGGGGTATAGAAATGTTAAGCATTTTGTTTCGGCAAGAGCAAAATGGGCTGATAGACTTTTAAGCATTATGGCTTCTAATTAAGTTTTTAATTTGCTTTTAATAGTATTCAATTAAGTAATTGGCTGCTGAGGTGGCTTGAATGAGAAACGTCACCGATCGGCTCATGAATTTGAACACGTGGTCCCCAGTTGATGGTGTCGTTTGGGAAAGTTAAGAAAGTTCTAGGATGTGGAATCTTGCTGGAAGCTGTCACTAGGGCAGGCCTTAAGAGTTTGCAGCCTCACCCCACTTCAGTTCGCTTTTTTTTTTTTTTTTTAATGCAGTTGGGATGTGATCTCTCAGCTTCCTGCTCTGGCAACCTGCTGCCATCATGAAATCTCCCTCTAGACCATGGTTTAACTTAAATAACCTTGACTGTCCATAACCTGGACAGACCTTTGTAATGACCTTGACTGATGCGGTATACCAGAAGTGATGTCATGTCACGTTGTTGTAGAAATGGCACACATGACACACACTCCCACTTTGAGCTCTGGATGGACTCCAATCTTGGAATTCAGCTCCTGTGCCCTGAGAAAGTCCAAGCTGCCACCATAGAAAGAGGCATAGGGAGAGACCATCTCATACAGGCACAATAGTCTTAAGCCCAGTTGAAGAATTAACGATCGCCTTCAACAACGACCAGGCACATGAATGAGGAAATTCAGATGTTTCTATCCCAAAGCACCTTCAGCCTTCAAGTCTTAGTAGCTGAGGCTCTGGACATCATGGAGAGAAAAGTTGTCTCTGCTGTGCTCTGCTTGAATCAATGACTCAAAATCCGTGAGCCCAATAATGGATCTATTTTACACCACTACCTATTAAGTTGCACAGCAATCAAGAATAAAACAATCTCCTTTTTAAAATAAGCAAATATCAAGTACGGGGCTAGGACATGGCTCGGTTAGTAATGTGCTTGCTAGGCACGCTTGGGAACCTGAGATCAGACTCTCAGCACCCACATAAGAAGCTGTTTGGGGATGTATGTACTTAAAAATCCCAATTCTGGGGTGACAAAAGGATTTGGGGCTTACTACCTAGTTAGATTAGTTAAGCTGGTGAGCTTGAGGGGTAGGGAGTGGAGTGGGCTTAGAGATGAAGCAGTGGACAATGGTGCTGGCTGTGCAAGCACCTGAGTTTGAATACCAAGCACCTAGGGAAAGATCTAGATGTTCGAGAACAACCAGTACTACTAGAACCAGGAGTCAGGGACAGGAAGATTCCTTGAGTTTGCTGCCTGTCAGTCCAACCAAATCAATGAGCTCTGGGTTCAATGAAACATCCTGCCTAGATATATTAGATGTAGAACGATTGGGAAAATACTCAACATTGACCTCTGGCCTCCATATACATACATACACATGACACATGCATGTACATACCTAGAGTGTGCATGTATACACACACACACACACACACACACACACACACACACACAGCAACTATACCTTGTACCAAGATGAATCCTAAGACCTGTGTGTCTTGAGTTGAGTGTGTTGAATTCTACATTAGTACGACCAGAGAATAGATTTAATTTCAAATCTACTCCAGAAATTGCTGATATTGTTTCAAAAGTCCCAAATTCAAACGTTTTTTTATAATTGAACCACATTTCCAAAGCATACCAGGGTCAGTTGAATGCTTTTAAAATGCCATTTTCAATCTGAAATGGATGAAGAATGAAAGGAGAAGCTTGACCAAGATCACGGTAACGTGACCCTTACTGTTCTGCTGACCCCTCCATCTTGGGCAGGCTCTTGATCTTTGTTACTTGTGGGGGAGGGAACTGTCCAGCACTTCTGCTTGCTGAAGGAAAGGAACTCCTATTTCATCCTACAGCACGTGTTAAGGGCTGAACTCCTCCCTTGTATAGAAATCAAGGCCCTCCATAATGAAAATGATCTCACCTACCACCAAACATGAATGCCCAATAAGAGTACAATCAAATCATGTGGCATAATGCAGCCAGTCCAGTCAATGAATCCATCACTGACTAAAATTTCTATAATCCTTGAAGCATACAGAACTTCTCATTTATCCTTTTAGGAACTCTTCCTGTTACGATTTTTTTAAAAAGAAAAGAAAACTGGACCTTAAGACATATCAGACTATGCAGGTTCATCATGAAAGCAGAGTGTACTCCCTAACAGGAAATGGTCTACGTGAGAGACAAAAATGTCTTCCACATGCGGAGACCCTTTATTATGGGATCAGTTTGGATATTTCTTTACAAACGATTCACAGTTGAATTTTTACGTGAAAATGTTTTCCTGAAATGTAGTTACTAAGATCCACTTTGCTAGAGTTAAGAAATCCTAATTTAGGTCCCCAACATCATAAGCTCAGTAGCCAGGGGCTGGACAGATGCTTGTGGAATGATTTGTGCTTCAGATGGTTTTGAATATTTAAAGTCAGGTTGGTAGTTTTCAATAAAGCTTGTTTCTATTCAGCTTCAAGCAAGATCTTTTTAATAAAGAATATTAAGGAAATGGGATGCCAATGGAGATAGCTACCTAATAACAAAGGAATGCCGGGCGCTGTAGAGTACATTTTGGATGCAGTAAAGGCACAGGCAAAATGTATTCTGCATGGCCTGCTTCTTGATGGACACCTTGGGAGGGCCACGGTCTTCGTCGTATTTTTATCTCTACTGAGCAGTTCTGCAGACTACATTCCTACAATAACAAACTTTAAAGACCACAGTAAGTTTCTATTTCCTGCCAAAACACATCTTTGGTTTTTTGTTTTTGTTTTTGTTTTTGTTTTTTTTTTTCATCCTATAAGCATTTTTGCCCTCCAGTCCATACATGGTTCATATCTGTTCATAGAAAGAACACCATGGTTTGTAAATGTGGATGCCGGCCCACTAGTGATGCTACGCTGATTCCCCGAATCCCTCTGGATTCCAAGTATGCAAGTTGGGATGATCAAGTAGTTACCATGGTGACATAAAGTAGGGTTCACATCTTACTAAGGTCGTGTCATTCTTTCCCACAGTGCAGACCTCACATTCTAAGACTAATCCAGTATCTAAAAATATACCCGAGGCAGCTCATGTTGCCATTTATGGCAAAATATGCCTAAATCCTTTAACTAATTTCCTCGTCGCATAAAAAAAGAGTCCCTGGTTGGCAAACCAGGAGATCTCAGCTTTAGAAGGACAAAAATGAGAAAGGGAAAGAGAAATACTTCCTGGTTAGTAGATTGATTTCTGAATCTGAGAAAATAACAGGAGTAGAGAACGACACAAAAAGACATCCTACAAGTTAAGAGAGAGGCTGGTGACGTGACTATACCTATTTCTGCACTGCATGCACACACGCATGCGTATGCGCAGGCGCAGAAGCATTCCTCCAACCGGAACTTCCCCAAAACAGTCTAGCTCCTGCTCACCAGTGGCGTTGCAACTGCATTGGCTGTAGGACTGCCAGGGACCTCAGACAGAGTGAGTCTGGCTTATTGGCTGCTTGTGCTTACGGCTCTCTCTGCACCTGGTCACCCTAGTTCAGTGGAGAGACCAGTTCAGTGTTTCTTCCCCAGGCCCACTTTGAAGAATACAATGAGTGTCTTTGATTTGATCTTCAGACTTTAAGCAAATTCTGAATACCAAAAATGGCAACTAGAGAGACAGAATGTTTAAAAAACAAACAAACTGAACTTCCTTTGCAGAGGGTGGGCCTGCTACTGCGTATGTGATCTGGTTATATAAACTAGCTTGGCTGAGAGAAACTTTATTACTGTATGTCTCAGCCTTGACTACAAGGTGTATTGCGGTTTTTAGCTAAACCCCTTAGACATCCCACCACCAGGTTTTCTCACGTTTGCATTCAGGAGTGAACAAAACTTACTTGCCTCTAAGCTTCGCTGCACATGGGAGGATGTCTATTTAGTTCCATGTCCTCCCTTTCAGGCTTAGGCCATTCATTTTCAGGTAATGGCATTTACCTAGATTCGCATTGCCAAAGATCTCTCTCCTCCGCTTCTGATATACCCAATTCTAATCTTCCTGACTCCTTATAATGTTTAAAGTTTTTTTTTTTCAAGAGGTTCTGTAGACCCAGGCTAAGACTACTGATTCAAAATAAAACACCACACACACACACACACCACACACACATACATACACACCCATATACACACACACACACACACACACACACACAAGCACACATACATGCACACACACACACACACACACAAACACATATACACACACACCACACACACACACACCCACACACACACACACACACAACACCCATATACACACACACACACACACACACATACACACATACACACACATGCATACACACACACATGCACACACATACACATACACTCACACACACATACACATACATGCACACACATACACACATACACACACACATACACATACATGCAAACACATACACATATACACACATGCAGTGCACATACATGCACACACATACACACACATGCACACACATACACACACACATGGACACACATACACACACAGAGATACATGCAAATGCACACACGTGCACACACACATGCATGTGCACACACATGCACATTCACATGCACACATGCACACACACATACACACACATGCACACACACATACACACATGCACACACACATACACACACATACACACACATGCACACACACACTGCACACACACACACACACACATACACACACACATGCACACACATACACACACACACACACACACACACACACACACACACACACATACACACACACACACACACACACACACACACACATACACACACACACACACATACACACACACATACACACACACATACACACATACACACACATACACACACACACACACACACATACACACATACACACACATGCACACACATACACACGCACACATGAACACACATACACACATGCACAGACATACACACACATGCACACACATGCACACACACACACACACACACACACAGACACACATGCACACACACACACACACACACACACACAGAGGGGTATCGGGGGCAGGATTTGCCTATGGACACATTTGACAAGACAGAGCTTTCCTCTTGTGCAGAAGCCTGACTTGATGATCTAAGAATAAACAAGGCAGACTCCTTTGGTCAATTCTAGAAGAAAGGTTGGGGGATGGCTATTATGAAGTATCTAAAAAAGATGATTTAGAAGCCTTGAAATAAATTTAGCAAGCTCATTTAAGTACACAGCAATGTACATATAATCTATCTTCCTTAAAATAGGATGTACCCTGAGATGTTTCACTGAACGGAAAGTTGGTTTGGGAATCTATCCAGCTTACCAAATGAGATCGATCATAAGAAATGTGGATGATAAAGAAACGAGTTTTCACAATCATCATCTCCAGGAGAGAAGCTTTGGGAGGCAAAAACTGCAGCAGGAAAGCTAGATGACAGGAAACTGGGGACCTCTGTGTGGGAGACCAGGACACAGTCCAAGGTTACACTGTAAATCTCTTCGGAGGAACAGCAGTATTTAAAGTTGCCGAGCTTGACCCCAAAGCTGTGTCAGTAATCGTGGACAAAGCTAGGAGGTGCAGCTGTCTTCATTTAGTAGAGCATCTCCAACCAAGGCATGGTCAAAGGGAGAGCAGGGGATGCCACAGAGAGCGGGGCAGCACTCCCAAGGACCTGATCCTGCAGCAGCCCTGTGTGAGCACAGCTGCTCTCTTTCCCAAGGCTGAGCAGATACGCCTGGGAATTTCTACCGTCCTCCATTTATCCAGGGACGACTATCAGTTTCTGTAACTTTGCCTGGACCTGACTCAAGGCAGTTCATAAGGGGGTTAAAACTGGAGGAGACAAATTATTTACAGCACCAATTTACAGCCCCTACTTAAAATCCCTTTATTCGCTACACGAAACAATGCTGACTAGTAATCTAATGTTACTAGTTCTAGGTTTTTGCTCTATTAGTGATGGAATTTCTTTCCTTGAATTTTTTCTAAAGGCTGAATTGTGGAAACCACTCCATCGTATCAGCAATATTAGATTAAGAAAGGTTCATCCTTCTGCAATGTCTGTGGGCTTTAACCAGCTTTCTTCTGTCTTCCGGTCAGAGAGTACTACCGAAAAGTGGAAACAGATGAAGTCTTAGGTCAGAGTGTACTACCCACCAGTGGAAAGAAAGTCTTAATCGCAACTCTTGTTTCTTTGTGTAGACCCCCAGGGGCAGGAGGTAGACATTTTGTTCTCCGTTGTCTAGAAACAGTAAGCAGTAGCAAGTAGCATGTCGTAAAGCAAGACATCAAGTGTGAAGAATAGCCAGGCCTGGTGGCACTTACCTTTAATCCCTGAACTGGGGAGACAGAGCCAGGCAGAGCTCTGTGAGTTCGAGGCCAGCTAGGGCTACACAGTGAGACTCTGCCTTAAAAAAAGGAAAAGGGTGGGAATATGCCATAGCTTCTTGTCTCCTCCTGTATTGTGTCTGATCTAAATTATCAGGCAAGAGTGCAGAAGCCTAAACCTTAGTCTACCAGGCTGGCCTATGGGAGGTTAGTAATCCAGTTTCACATAGAGGGATTTATACAAACCAGTAAGAGATTTAGATTCCTCCGATGAGATTGCCCGCTCTTAGCTTTCAATCACGGATGTCATAATGAATGAGTGAACCAATTCACTAGAGTGTTCTCGGTTTCCTCCAGCTGTCAAACAGACACTGGCAGCCTTACCAAGTCCAGCACGGGCTTCCTTCCCTCCACCACCCAGCTACCTCAGGAGGAGCTTGGGAGCGCTGCTCAAACAATCTGCACCAACTTCACCTGCGCAAGAAACAGAGTTCGCAATGAATCTATTTCTGATTTGACTCCAGCAAATTCACAGGAAAAAATAGTTCAGAATTATAGTTATTGCGTAAGATATTTTTGAATGTTTGTATGTGACAAATACACTTAAACTTCAAATCTAAGTATTTCCGGGTGATTTTTATGAATGTGAGTTAGAGCGTGTCCTCTAAATGACTTTGAATACGTTACTTAATCTTTTCACTTTAGTTTCTAGACACATAAAGTGTAGTGAATAATACATATTTTATAAGGTTGTCTGGGTGATAAAATGAATTCATGTATGTAGCAGGAACATCTGGGCCACTCTATGTAAACACTGGTGGCAGCACAGCCGCAAAAGCATCGCCTCAGGAGGACCTTACTGAGGACTGCCTGAGAGACCAAGAATTGCTGGTGCAGACAGTGCCAGCCAATCGGTAACTGCTGCTTAGAAGCGATGCTTTCTTGGGACCAATGGGGCACAGATGGAGGGTATTAAAGGAGCTTGTGACAGTGTTCAGAGAGCTTGCTGTGGCATTTCTCCCAGAGTCGGTGTCCTTGACTCTGTGCCATCTCACCTCCAACCCCGAAGGGCAGGTAGGGTCAGGTGGTGAGCTGTCCAAGGCACAGGCAACACTTCCTTGTATATCTAAATATTATATATGTGTGTATATATACATAATAATTTAATAAATATCACTTTAATTTTGTCGTGAAATTTTGGTCACAGCACTTTGAAAAATAACTAAGCACATGAGGACTTTACGGTGGTCAAAGGGCAAGGGTGTCTCCTTGTTAATAGTTTCATTATCCTGAAATGGAGATCCGGTGATGGTGCTAAGGGCCGTTGTTGTGATGGTGGTCGAATGTGGACCTATGCAAAAGTCAGTCATATGATGAGGCCTGGCGGTGTAGTCTGGCTAAAACCTGATTCTGAGTGTGAGGCCAGTTGCATCTTGTTGAAGCTCCCTGCTTCCCTTTGAGAAGCAGGTGCTCTCTGAGGGACCATAAGAAACATCCCTTAACCCAGCCAGCAAATCTTTCCATCCTGCAAAACAGGATGGACCATGCTGGCTTCACAGCTGTTTTAGATCCAAAGCTACGTTTTTAATTACTGTTCCTAAGAGATCCTTAAAACAAAAATGTCTCTGACCTGGAAGCCCCCTTGCCCAAGAACAGATACTTCCTGAAGTGGGGAAGGCTATTGTTTATGAAAGATAGCAAGGCACTGTGTCTCCACTCCCCTATACAAGTTTGTTTGACCCAACTGCACCAATGTGCTTGATCACACAAAGGTGGGAGGTACGTGAGCAGGAAACACATCAGGATGTATTCTTGCCCCTGATTGGAAGTGCTCAGGCAGGAAGTACATCAAAATACATGTCTGCCCCTGATTGGACCTGGTAGGTAGTATTTGCATAGCCTTATGGGTTTGTTTTATAAGCCTCTGCAAAATGTGGCTGTTTTCTGGGAAACCCAGGATGGGCTTGTCTAGTGTCCATCATCCTAGCGAGTATTGCTTCATTTTTTGACTCAAAATTTGTGGTAGAGATCCTACTCTCAACTAGTGGCTTTAACGCCGTGAGCAGCGTCTGCCCATGGAAGAAAATGCAGCCCAGGCTGTCCCTCCCTGAAGCCCCAGACTTAGATATATAAAATGAGGTAATCCCAGCCAACCACTGAACTGAGAACAGGACCCCTGTTGAAGGAATCAGGGAAAGGACTGGAAGAGCTTGAAGGGGCTCAAGACCCCTTATGAACAACAATGCCAAGCAACTAGAGCTTCCAGGGACTAAGCCACCCCCAAAGACTACACATGGACTGACCCTGGACTCTGACCTCATAGGTAGCAATGAATATCCTAGTAAGAGCACCAGTGGAAGGGGAAGCCCTTGGTCCTGCCAAGGCTGAACCCCCAGTGAACTAGACTGTTGGGGGGAGGGCGGCAAGGGGGGGAGGATGGGGAGGGGAAGCCCATTTGGAAGGGAAGGGGTGGGGTAAGGGGGATGTTGGCCCAGAAACTGGGAATGGGAATAACAATCGAAATGTAAATAAGAAATACTCAAGTTATAAAGATTTTTAAAAAAAAAAAAAGTGCAGAAAAAGGAAAAAATTAAAAAAAAAACAATTTGAATACAAAAAAAAGAAAGAAAAAGCCATGTGGAAGCCCATTACTGTAATCACTTTCTAAAAATATATACATACACTTGTGAACAGACTTACTCTACAATGGAGGAGACAATGTCTCCCCCAGCCAAAATAGGCTATCAAATTAGATGCCCAGTGTCCTTTGGGGGGGGAAAATGAGGTAATCCAAGAAAAGCAGTGCAGCCTTTGCCTGACGAACACCCTGCCATTATCTCCCGCGGTGACCTCACATTGACTGAAGGAACCTGCTAGCCTCTGTTGACCCCTCAAAGCAGATTTCCACTCAGAAGGTAACAGAGGTTCTTGGGATGTAGAAACAAGGCAGTCACACTCCCCCAAGAACAATTAGTGGAAGGTGTGAGGAGCTGTCCGAGGAGCTGTCCTCACAGATGTGAGGAGCTGTCCGAGGAGCTGTCCTTACATACTCCATTACAAGATGGCACCAGCATCTGGCAGAACGCACCTAGTAAAAGGGCAATACGCAGGGCGCCTGGTAACTTCCCTACTCAAGGGACACGACGTTATGGTACGTCATCTGGCATAATTGGCAGCGACCAGTCAGAGAGTGACACGTCCTAGGCGAGGATAGTTTCCTATATAAGGGACGGTTATTCCTCACTCGGCGTCTCCGCATTGTAAGCTTATGCTCTCCCTCTCAAGACGCAGTAAAGCTTTTTCTGTAGAAGGATCCTGTGTGTGCCGCGTCGTTCCTGCTGGCGAGACGTAGCGCGGGACAGGAAGGACAAATAGATACCATCAACTAGTATTTCTTTTTTAAATCATAAAAAGAATATTTAAAGGCCATGTGCACCGGAAACATACTGTACGTGGGAGGAAGGAAGGTAAAGATTGCTTACGGAAAGGAGCCTCGAACCTCAAAGAAGACGCCATCGGGAAACTCCTTGTGAGTGTCTGGGGCAGACTAGGGAGCTGGAAACCAGGACGAATACTCAGATTGATCCAGGAAGGACTAAGTCAAGGTTTGTCCGGCAAAAAGTCAGAATGAGTAGAGCAGCTGAGGGTTCCATCTTAGATCCGAGGCTAGCCCTCGGACGAGTTGAGCCTGTTATGATCATAGCAGGAATTCCAGGAACGCAAAAGACCCAGCTGTTCTCTAATACCTGCAAAAGCTCCCATCCAAAGTACCTCGTGACCTTTAAAAGCCCTCGTCCCCTTTGCGCTGAACTGAAGACAGCTGCAGCCTAAATAAAAGACCGGCTAATTGCAACTGGCTGGAGTCCAGCGGTCTCTAGGTGTTTTCAAATTCCGTAACACGGTTCATTCTTCTCTCCTTTAAGAAACAATTTGAGGATTTCAATTTCTCCTCTTCAGTCCCTCTCAGCTTTTCAATATAATCAGCAAAGAGTGCAAGAGTGGGAATCACATTTTCTAACCCAAGTGATTTGAAAGCCCGCACGCAGAGCAGTACAAACAGTCGCGCTGGCCGCTGTATATTAGAGACGTCCCTTGTTTGGAGAACACCGGAAAGCATTATGAAGAGGAATTTTAAAAGCTTGCCTGTCCTTCTTTAAAGATCACAGAGTCATTGATAATTCGATAAAGAAAGTGTAAGGAGTTGGCTGCAGCCTCATTTTACAAAGGTGGAAAAGACAGTCCCCAGAGAATAAACAATCACACGGTTTTACTGGCAGAATCTGGACTAAATTTCTGCTTTCCTCACTTGTATCAATTTCATATTTTTGTCTTGGGCTTAGCAGAAAGTAAACAATTGAGATTTGTCACCTCCGACCGCATACGCATATGAATTTCTTTTCTAAATTTAAATGTAACCATCCCAGGTTTTGTTGGTGAACTCGGCTGTAACATCACAGCTTGCAAAAGGCAGGCGGACGTAAATGGTGCACATGCGTGAAAGGTGCTGTTTCACAAACGTCAGTGTCCGTGTTAGCATGACATTGATTGGATCCATCCCGTGTGCTTGGTTTAGTTAGCAGGCATTGACTGAACTCTTATTACATTCTAGGTGCCACTGTGTTGGAAACTTGAAAAGAGTTCATAATAAACGCATAAGAAAAACATGCTAATGTCATCCCCGTTGGGTCCTGGGAGCCTCTTGCTTTCCTGGCATCTGGGATTTTCTGGTGGCTACCCCAGTTCCTCATCCCCCATTGCTACACACCTCTGTTCAAATCCCTGACCCTCTGTATATCATCCCCATCTCCTCCCATACCTGATTCTGCCCCCCATTTTCCCCTTACCCTCCTCTCTTCCTCCCAAGTCCCTCCCACTCCTCTACCTCCTGTGATTATTTTGTTCCCCCTTCTAAGTAGGACTGAAGCTTCCACACTTTGGTCTTCCTTCTTCTTGAGCTTCATGTGGTCTGTGGATTGTATCTTGGGTAATCCAAGCTTTTTGTCCTAATAGCCACTTATCAATGAGTGCATACCATGTGTGTTCTTTTGTGACTGGGTTACCTCACTCAGGATGATATTTTCCAGTTCCATCCATTTGCCTATGAATTTCATAAAGTCATTGTTTTTGATAGCTGAGTAGTATTCCATTGTGTAGATGTACCACATTTTCTGTATCCATTCCTCTGTTGAAGGGCATCTGGGTTCTTTCCAGCTTCTGGTTATTATAAATAAGGCTGCTATGAACATAGTGGAGCATGTGTCCTTGTTATATGTTGGGGCATCTTTTGGCTATATGCCCAGGAGTGGTATAGCTGGGTCTTCAGGTGGACCTAACAGGGATGACATTAGCTGAAATACCTAACAAAGGGGAGAGAGAACCTGTCGAGACCATATCCAGAGGTTAGGCACGGCCCAGGTTGAGGGATGGAACCACCCACCCATATCAAAAATTTTAACCCAGAATTGTGCCTGTCTGAAGGAAATGCAGGGACAAAGAGTAGAGCAGAAACTAAAGGAAAGGCCATCTAGAGACTGCCCTGCCTGGGGATCCATCTCATATGCAGCCACCAAACCCAAACACTATTGCTAATGCTAAGAAGTGCTTGCTAACAGGAGCCTAATATGGATGTCTCCTGAGAGGCTGTGCCAGAGCCTTACTGATACAGATGAGGATGCTTGCAGCCAACCATCAGACTGAGTACGAGGACCCCAATGGAGGAGTTAGGGGAAGAACTGAAGAAACCGAAGGGGTTTGCAACCCCATAGGAAGAACAATATTAACCAACCAGACTCCACCAGAGCTCCCAGAGACTAAATCACCAACCAAAGAGTACACATGGAGGGACCCATGGCTCCAACTGCATATGTAGCAGAGGATGGCATTGTCCTGCATCCATAGGAGAAGAAGCCCTTGGTCCTATGAAAGCTTAAAGCCCCAGTGTAGGGGAATGCCGGGGCGGTGAAGCAGGAGTGGTGGGTGGTTGGAGGAGCTTGGTCATAGAAACAGGGGGAAGGGGTTGGGATAGAGAGTTGCAGAGGGGAAACTGGGAAGAGGGGTAACATTTGAAAATGTAAATAAATAAAATGACCAATAAAAAATTCTTAATACAAAAAAAAAAACCCAAATGCTTCAAGCTTTACCATCATAAGATGCCTCCCTTCCTTCAAGAGCTCCTAAATAAAAGATGTGACAGAGAGAGAAAGAAGCTGCAGGGTGTCGAAAGAGAGAGCAACTTGTGACAAAGCAGAGGGAAGGAGAGAGAAACCCACCCCCCACCCCCCACCCCAACTCATTTGAGACGTGTTCCATGGACAACTTGACCTCTGAGAACCCCAGCCAATAAGCAGATTGCAACTGGTAGAGCAAGTACCAGGTAGGCAAATCCTAAAAGTAGCATCACCCCAGGGTCTATTAATGATCCTAAAAAAACAACCATGAGGCCAAGGTATGGCTCAGCAGTGGACCCGTTTGCCTAAGAGATCAGCCTAAGGTAATCTTTATGCTTCTCAGCTGGGTTGCTCTACATTCCGAAAGGGCAGCTGGGTAAGTTAGCATCCTCCCCTCCCTTGTGGGCTCAGAGCTGTGATGACCAAAGAAATGAATGTGAAGGGCAGTGTGGAAACACCTGTCTTAGATGAGTGTCTAATCAGATTTCTATAATAAACGCTGGCAGGAACCAGTGACGGGGAAAAGCAAATTATGTGTTTCTGGAAGAAGGCAGACCCAGCTCCCTGCAGAGGACACCAGAACGATCAGGCCACAGACAACATTGCCCAAGACACCTGGGAATCACCTCTGTCCCTGGGCCTCATCAATTTGAACTCTCAGTTTCCACCTGATGCAGGAGTCAGGCTGGAATCACATAGACAGGAAGAGATTCCACCTGGAATCAAGGTGAGACGAATGACCAGCTGCAGGGGGTAGCAGTTAGGAATGAAAAACTAAGACTTGTAGCTCTGGGTTCAAAAAAGAAAAATCTCAGGAAGAACTGCAAGAAGGATTCTGAACTGCAGGAATAAAATTCCACTATTCTACAAAATGCTACTGGGATCTATTCTCAGAAAAGGCTAATAGGACGTTCTTCGTTCTACAGGGTCACCTTGATAAGTAGATCCTTCGTAAGTCACTAATTTCTGGTGCCATCGTAAGAGTGGGTGCTATGGAGTGGAGCTCGGGAGATCCTTGGGACGACAAACATGTAAGAAATAAACTCAAAGCAAAGCAGAACTGAATCAGTCAGAGCACCAGAGCCAAGGACGTGGGCCACACAGGGCTTACGTACTTAGATAAATCACAAGCGTGGAAAGAAAGTAGGACCCAGAAAAGGTATATTACTAAACTAGCCACCATTGTAGAGAACAGGAACATAATCTTACTGGCCACCCTCTGAGAAACACTGTGGATATGCATGAAGACTGTTCTAAACCAAGGTGACTGGGCAGTGCGATCTCACTGCACGTACCAATAGTACGAGACCGGCTGCCCATTATCAGTGAGAGTGGCAGTGACTCTCTCTAACTCGGACAATAACTCAAGCTGATGAATTGGGCTGTTTTCCCTGGAAAACAGTAAAGGTGATGAAGAGGAGCAAAGTGCTGCCCAAGAGGGACCAAGTGTGTGACCAAGAGGGGATCACAAACTTCCCCTGATTTTCTGGGAAGGTTAAAATTCAGTAATTACCCACTGGTCCTGCGCACAGTTTTAAAAGATGTTTTCCAGGCCAGTGAGATGGCTTAGCAAGTTACGGTGCTTGCCACCAAGCCTGGGGACCTGAGCTTGATCCCTGGGACCAGCAAGGTATAAGGAGAAAACAGATTCTCTCAAGTTTTCCTTTGACTTTCACACGCGCACACACACACACACACACACACACACACACACATACATACATACACACACATACACATACACACACACCACACACACACACACACACACACCACGGCATGTACACTCCCCACAACAATGCTGCAGAAATACAGGCTATCTTGATTCTTTCAAAATTAAGAGAAAGTTTCCTTCTTGTGTACAACCATTCTGGCATTGAGATTTGGGGCTTAACAGAATGCCAAATGAACCCGGGGACTACTACATGAACAATCTGGCGCCAGGGTCTGGTCTGGGCCTTATGACTAGGTTAAGAGACTACAGATGCCTGAGCTGTGAATACTAAATCCAATGGGCAGTAGGCCAGGTTATTCATATGCTAGAGTCTAGGGAATGGATTTGATATAATCTATTCTGTCTAATGCTGAGTAGAATCTGACCCAAGAGTTAAGATGGTGAAGAGACAGTGAGCCTTGTACCCTAGTGTCTTAGGCTTAAGTGAAAGGTAGGTGTTCTTAGCGAAATGGAGCTGTCCGGAAGTCTCTAAAAAGTGGCCTTAGCAACTGTTCTAACTCACACATCAGGAGCTGATGAGAAACCAGTCGGGTATCATCCAGCCGTATGACCTCCGTAGTCTGGAGTTTATAGGCGAACAGAGATCTAGTAGGACTGGAAGGCTTACTTATTTTGTTTTGTTTTGTTTTGTTTTTTACAACATCGGGATAGATATTGTGATGTGAGCATGATTCTGCTAATACCTGGGTTGATTCTGAGCACTTACCAGGGACATTTTATGAGACAGGCTCTTTCTTGGTAATAATGTCCCCTTGCCTTTTTAAATGAAGATTGCTCATTTGCTTATTTACTGGCAATTTCATATGTGTATGCAAAGTATCCTGATCAAACCCAGCCAGCCCCTCCTCTTTCCTCTCTGAGCCTGCTCAGTACTGCCTTCTCCACTCTTCATGCCTTCTTAGCCCACTAAGTCCACCTCGTGCCACCTTCAGTGGACATGGGTGTGAGACCATCCAGTAGACCGTGGGCAACCGACCAGCGGACACAATCCTGAAGAAAAATGACTCCTACTCCCCAAGAAGCCAATAGCTCCTCAGTCAGGGGTGCGCCTCATGACCACCCCTCTCAGCATGCTAGAATTTTAGCTGCCTTGATTTTGTTCCGTAATCACAGCCTTTGTGAATCCATGAGTCGTGTCCAGCCATGTCATGCCCAGAAGACAGCATCTCACAGCGCTCACTGGCCCCATTCGTCAGCTCTTATGGTAATTCCATTTCCTCTCCAAAGATGTTCACTGAGTCTTGGAGAGGTTGATACAAGTGTTCCATTTCCTGCTAACCACTCAACAATCACTTATTCTCAGCTTTCTGACCAGTTGTGAGGCTCCACATGGACCGCTGCCCACTGTGCAAAGAACCTTCTCTGGCCAAGGTTGAGGACAGCACTAATCTATGGCTATAAACATAAATATTTAAAAGGCAGTTTGGCAATACGTTTGTTCATTTAGCAAAGCAGTAGTAGTAGATTCTACCTGAGGGCCTTTGGCCTCTCCAGTCATGGTCTTTGTATAAAGTTTATGGTACCAAGCATGAATTTCCTCCTATGAAGGAAGTCACAGATCAGAAAGCTATTAGTCACCCCCTCATAACAGTCATGTCACTATTACACCAATGGGCACATCTTGCCTGCCACATGTTAGTGTGGTGACATGTAGGGACTGTCAGAAGGCCATTGTTTCTTCCCCAACAGTTTTTGGAGCACCTTCCAGCACTACGAAAACTAGCCAGGAGGTGACAAAGTTTCCAGATTAGCTCCAGTTTGATTACTCTATGTCCTACAATCAAAGGGAGCTGTGACCTCAGAAATGGGGTCTTACCATCTAGTTTTTATAAGCAACCAAGGGCAATGGCAAAAGCTTTTGTTCGGGGAGGAAGGGACGGGAGCCTTCCTAACTAATAGGGAGTTATCTCCTGTCCGACACAGCTAGTTTCCTTATTAACCCATGTCTCCTATGGAAAGCATTGCCTACCTCTATTCAGACTTCCCCTCTCTCCTCTCCTAGGCCCTCAACAGACACAGTAAAATGCACAAATCTAAAAGGTTGAAGTTAGGCTTCACATACAAGTAAGAGTATGTGGCATTGGTCCTTCCAAGTCTGGGTTAAACTTTACTTTTGTTTGTCATTTGGGTAGTCCCATAGCTCACTGGTGTTAGAATGGTCTAATCATTGTGGGACTTCTAGTCTACAGACATACTGACCTTATATGGACAAAGTCATAGAAAGATGCTTTTCAGGGCTAATAGATTATGGGCCAGAGTTTATTTACTTTATTGTGGCCTGAAGTAAGCAGCTGCAGTGTTTATCAATGTTTTTCTTGGTGAGTATGGCTCCTAGGGCATGAATCCTGCACCATGTTCACGCTATCCTGTGCATGGACCAGTGATGCACACAAGAAAGAGGAAACCCTTGGGCGGGAAGAGGAAGATTAGGATACCATCAGCATATAAGTGATGTGAATCCTCAGGCAGGGAAAGAGCTGGAGGAAGAGGATATTATCTGTACCAGAGTGACTGGAAGACCCAGGGCATCCATACTTATGGAAGGAGACACAGTGTTGGGCAAACAAAATCAAGGCATGTTTTCATCTGGTCATTTAAGGACACAAGGGTTTTAGGCAGATTAGCAAGACTGGAGCTCTTTTGTGTTCCTGGTGTCCTTTCTGAAAAAGTACATTTCACCAACATACTTGAAAAGCCTAAAAAGTAAATGCCACTTTTCACTCAAAGAAAGTATAAAGCAAAAGATCTAAACCTTTCTACAATTGTCACCTTACTCCTCCCCGTCCCTCAGTGTAGCTTTGCTCCCATATACTTTCCTGACTCTGTTTGTTCTAATGCAGCAAAGTTTTGAACAATCCACTAAATATGTCCTCATCTAAAGCTGATTTAAGACTGTGACTCAGCCGAAGTTTTCGAGTTGTAAAGTTGTGTATACACTTGGTTTAACAACAACAACATTTTCAAACATTTATAAAAGCTTGGCTCTAGAATGTCATGTCACTGGTCAAGAGCAGACATATGACATGGAGGGAGTCCTCAGATGGGAAGAAGGGTACCTATATTACTCAGGGTTCTCTAGAGTCACAGAACTTAGGGGTAGTCTCTATATAGTAAGGGAATTCATTCCCTTACTCCCCAACTCCCCAACAGTGGTCAGCAGCAGCTGTGAATGGAAGTCCAAGGATCTAGCAGTGGCTCAGTCCCAAAAGGCAAACAGGCAAAAAAGAGAGCGAATCTTCCTTCTTCCAGTGTCCTTATGTAGGTCTCCAACAGAAGGTGTGTCCCATATTAAAGGTGTGTACCAACTCGCCTAGACCTTGGACTTGCTTTGTCCCAAATGACCATAAAATCAGAGATCTCCTTGCCTTGGTCTCCTGGGATTCATAGTCACTTTGCCTCAATATCTCCATGCCAAAATCCAGGTCAGCCTCAAGATCAGGATCACAGGTGAGCCTTCCAACTCTGGATTGTAGTTCATTCCCGATATAGTCAAGTTGACAACCAGGAATAGCCATTACAGGACCTAAGCAGAGAGAACACATGATGTGCCAGAACATGTTAACCAGAACCAACTCACATGAGCGGAAGGCCATGGAAGACCAAGGAAGAACGGGAGTTCAGACTACATGTGAATGAGAGGAGGTCACAGACCAAGTCTCGGGAGGTTCTCAGGGTCAGGATTGTGTGGGCCTGTCATCGTGCCAGGGTTCACATGAAGGGGAGGTGAGGCAAAAGCTGTTTGAGGATGAGGAGGAAGAAACAGATGGGAGAGAGAGAACAGAAAGGGGAAGGCAAGGTGATCCCTCTAAGGTTGTTTATCAGCTTAAGTGTGAGTTTTTCATGCCATACAAATTTCATGACTTATAATCAAGTGCATACAGTTGTACGGGTTTTATGAAGAAGACATCCATTGAGAGAGTAAATGGAAGACCAGGACCTTTTTTTCTTTCATCAACCAGCTAAAGCACCTTTTTGCCAATTCCAGCAAAGAAAATAAAAGTGCCAGGTGAAGCCCTATTTGTAATTAATGCAAAAAGGAAAACTATATACCCAGAAAGAAGAGTGTGGCTCAGTAAATAGTCGTGAAATAGGATGGATCTGGCATTAGCAACAGCTAGCCCACAGTGATATGGGGGGAAAGGTAAGTTTGCAAGTGAAAACATGGATTGACAGGGCTATCATTCATATGTTAATAAGTCCCACTTCATTTTCTAAAGTACTCTACTGGAACCGTATGTTTTACAATAGTCTTGTTTTATATATCTGTATAACTTTGTTTGTAAGAGCTTGTTTGTTGCTATAAGAAAAACATAAATGACCAAAAAGCCAAGTAGAGAAAGATCTACTCCCTCTTGGATAATTTAGAAAGCTCAGAAATTTCTAGTGCCTTGACTTATTGGTAGAACTCTCACAGAACAACTGTACGGTGTTAGGAGAAAGGGTCCTCGGTTGTCCTTGTTCTCGTCTTTTTATTCACCATTTCTCTTACAGTCGAAGAAATGGGCACACACACACACACACACACACACACACACACACACACACACACACTGCAGATACTCTTTGCAATACCGTTTTCAGTTTTGACCTTTTCCAAACAGCTTACTCAACCACGATGAAATCAGAAAGAAATCTGAAGGAGCCTCCTTCTCTCCTTTAAATTGGCTAGGAGCTAACTCTTCAATATTTATGACCACTCTCTGAAAATGCATGATTGTTCTACTGGAAAATAAGATTGTCTTGAGCAGAGTTGCAGGAAATATGATTTGAAAATCCAAGCCAATGATGTCCACAACTCGAAAAGGCAATGTTGTAAATGAAACCTGAGTTAGTAAGTACAGCCAATGAATGATATAGCTAGACTAAGAAGCCAGGGGCTCTGGTGAGAGTCATGGCTACAGCTTGTGCCATGACCAAATTCAAAACAAATTCAAAAGCTAAATAAAAGCGAAGCGTTCATTTCTGGATTGTTTCTTAAGATACTTGGAATCTGAAATATTCAGTATGACTGAGGGGTTGAATAATTTCTAAAGAAATATAATATGTTGACAGTGGCTAGAACATCAGCTTAAATATCTATGGACCCAGTTGTCAGACTTGCCAATGAACAGAGCGCGTTGCTAGTGTTCCTGAGACACCAAACTTCCTACCTAAAAACTGGTTCCGATGCAATCTAGCTGACATGATCTCTGAGCATACCTAGCACAGACCCACGTAAGCAGTGCACAGTTAACCCTTCATGTTGGAGAGAGATGGGTTGTCTCTCTGTCCTGCCTTCTCAGGAGTGTCCAAGCATCCTAAAAGTCCCACCTTTGTCTCTCTGCCCAGCCATTAGCCACTGGCAACTTTATTTACCAATCAAAACCAACTGGGGTCAAGGTCCCTCAGTGTCTTACATGTAGATATAACAGGCAGATTCCTGTGTAATTTTGGGTACTAAATTAACATAAGTAGCATTAAACCAAATCTACAACAGGAGAGAGTCAGGGTGAATTTTCACAGTAGGCACTACAAAGGCCTTCTCTTGTGATTTCTCCAAGAAGAGAGCTAACCCACAGCTTGTGGATGCAGAGGGCACCTGCAGATCAGCACTGTATTCTGGGTAAATGGAATCATATGTGAGCATAATAGTATATTAATATCTGTCTACTCACTGTGAGCAAGGCTCTGTGATAGTGACTTAACACACAGAAACATGTAGTATGCTTAGTCTCACTTAAATATTTACCAAATGTGCATTTTGGGGGTTGAGTTTTTTCTTTTATTGTCAACCTATGTTAACAGAGAATGAGTTCCTTCTGGGTCTATATGAAGTAGGTAAGTCAGAACAGAGAAACAATCACATACATCCATGAGTGGGTTTCCCTGCTGGATCCAGTCCCTAGGGGTGTGAACAGGGCCTTGTAGCTTAGTTTTAGGGAAGGCAAACATTTGATTTAACCAGCCACATCGCTTTCAAGTTAGCATAACATTCGAGATGGTTTGCCTTTGTACCTACATGCTACAAACATTGGAAACCAGAGAATGTGGATCATGTACACGATACAGCTGATGGAAGCCTCATCGATCAACTGCAGGGTTCCACCTTCAGGACGTCAAAAGGTCTAAGGAACAGAGAGCCTTTGGTCAGGCTGGACCTCAGCAAAACTCACGTACGTCTGCCTTTGTGTTCTGGCCAACACTAAGGAGCTATGTGTCCCCTATCTGTGCTTTGAATTCATTTTCATCATCCCGAACACCCTCCTTCCCTGCCATGAAGTAGGAAGACAATATCTCCTATTGCTGTTCACCCAAATCCACTTTGCTTTGCTTTACTTTATCAGGATAGGCTGTTCCCAAGTGTATCCTTCCCCCAGTGGGCACTACTGTCAGCGTCTGTCAGCGATGACTTCTGCCCTGAAGGAAGCAATTGGTCCCAGACTCAAAGGTACTTTGTGTGGCATCCTCAAAACAAGACTCACTTTGCCCTCTCAGTGTTAACTGAAGTTTTAGAATAAGGGCCTGAGCTCTGGGATTCCCAGCAGGGTAGACTCGGCCTCATTCCTTCAATAAACCAGTGAGAGATAATGAGATGAGAAACAGAAGAAGCATCAAGGGTCAAAGTATCTAGGGAGGACTTCACATGAAAACATGAGTAGCTTTTAGAAAGACTTAAATGTGGAGAAAAGGGCAAGACTGAGACCTTCCAAGAAAACACCCTGGACAAACCAATGAAAATGGCGTGTTAGACTTCGGTGTGCACACTCACTGATTCAAGCTAACGTGAGCTCACCACGGTGCAGATGATCCTGGGTCTGCTACTAAGGATGATCCAGATCACAGTGAATTTATAAATAGCCAGACCAACTGGAATCCCATATGCCACTCACAGAGACCCTCTGGCTGTCAAGTCAAGGGTCACTGAACTGTGGTAAGTTAGAAGCACAGCCGATACTTTCTACTAACAGCTGGGGGTTTGATATTTGAGATCAATAGCTGGGAAATTCTTTTGATTGCCCTAGAGGTTTACCCAAGAAGCCCCCGTCCCTCTGAAATGAGCCACATGTCAATTCCAATCCAAACACAATTGCTAGGTAGAGAAACCTTCTCGAATTAGCCAGACAGTCAAATAGAGTCAAATATGGGTGAAGCCTGGTGGGCACTCTAATTCGGAAAAATGGACATTGAGCAATTTCCTGCCTCAGCTCAGTGCTGTTCATGGATGGTAGATTCCTTCTGGAAAATTGCCTAAGGAACCAAGTAGATTATGGGGCAACTTTCACTAAGAACTTCTGTAAGTCAGTAAATTCAAGTGGGGAAAAAATTCCCTCCAAATACAAATGAGACAATAATCAATCATAGATATAAATCCTGGCCTTCCCATGGAAGCTGTGGCCCTCTTCCCGCCCTCCAATTGACAGTAATGTCATCCACATGGACGAAGTCAGCGTGTGTCTGAGAACCAAACCCTACACTTTCTTTCCCAGCACAAAAAGCCAATTGTCCCTCTCCAGTGTCTGTCGGGATCACATTACTGCTCTGAAGTATTAGAAAGGGGCCTGAGCTCAGGCCTCCTGCTGAAAAGTTAAGTTGTCAGTTGTTAGGCAGAAAATCAATCAGAAATGCATTTGAAACGTGTGTGCCTGGACAGACACTGGACTTCAGGGAAAAAAAAATCGACCTAGAGACAGAAGAATACTAATGACTGAAGATACCCACACCAATGTAGACAAAGTGGGTCGATTTACTTAGACATATCTGCTAAATGAAAATACGCCGGTGTCTCAGATTTACATACAATTACAGACAAAACACTTACAAGTGTTTTCCGGAGTATTGTGGTACTCTGTCCCGTGATGTCATCCAGGACCTCCAAAGCTGTTATGGGTTAGTTGTTGTGTCTCACATTCCTCCCCCAAGGCCTTGCCGTCGGTACACAGACACATAGATAGATCCCGCAGTCTGGATGATTTATCATGCGTTTAGAGCAGGTACTTAGAAACAGATATTTTTAGCTAAAGGGCACTCCTCGCCCCTCACTTGCAACCAGAAGGAAATGAAAACTAGCGTGGCAGCCTGGCATCTCTGCCTGCATTGTGCGCCTGCCTTAGGTCAGATCCTCTGCGTAGGCACGTTAATCGCTCATGGAGTGTCTGTCCAACGGACGTTCCACGCCACTCAAGGCTGATCAGTCAGCCATGGCCCTAGTCCTGCAGTTACCTTAGATTGGAGGAACAGCTATTCCTCCTCCACCCTTAACGGTAATCATCCGTGAGAGTGGGGCTGTAATACAGGGCAGGAGAACGTCTCGAGCACAAAGGTACTTCATGGGACCTCCTTGTAGAACAGGAACTGAGCCAATGATAGAACAGCGTATACCCTGACCAGGACAGCTTACTCTTAGATACTTCTTGTTCTCCTGCCCTAGGTCTTCCTCTACTGAAACCTAAATGCTATGTCAATACACCAAAATGGACTTGGGTCACTAGAGCCTTAATCTGTTCTTTCTTATGTAACCGCTCTGATTAAAGCTCCTCCCTCTGCTTTTTACCTCTGCTTGACTCTTTCACCGGCTTTTACCTTAAAGGTACCCATTGCAAATTCAAAAAGGGAACCCAGGACAAAGGCTGCATTGGAGGCCTCAGCCACCCCAGCGAGTTGACCCTAGGAGGACAGGAATGATAAATGGAGCAGTCTCAATCTGCTTTCATAATCACCCAAAGGGTGCTTGTTACTTAAACAAGTATTTCTGTGGCTAATGTATAGGAGATCTCTGTCTACATGTGTGTCTGATCACTACATGCACGCAGTGCTCACGGAGGGACTGGGGTTACAGACGGTTTGTGAGTTGCCGCATGGAGGCTAGAAATCAAACTCAGGCCACCTCAGGAACAGTCCGTGATCTTGGCAGTGGAACCACCCGCAGCCTCTGAGTTTCCTTTTTTTCTTTTTAATTGAAATTAGCTTTTTTTTTTTTAATACAAACTGCTCTGATCATGGCATCCCCTCCCCAAACTCCTCCAGGACCCTCCCCATCTGCCTACTCACTCAAATCCACACTCTTCCCCTTTTGTCGTGCCAGAGGGAACAGGGGACGTTTGTCAACCCCCCAAAAACCACCAAGGAGTCCGATACAATCACTTTAGGGTCTCTTAATTCAAGCTGGAGCTTGGGCTCCCCCTCAGCCCTGACACAGCAGAAATGTGGAGCTCCCAACCCAGTTTTTGGCAAGCATTTATAGAGGCAAGAAGCAGGCATCTAACCTGGCACACATTCGATGTGGGGCTATTATGGCCTTTAACATAATTGGCTGCTGCTGGGAGCCAAACCGTAAACTTCACTTCTGCTTTCCTCCTGAGTGGCGGTTGTTAGGAAGTGTCAGAGGCAGGCTTGTAACCTTGGGGGGGGGGGTGCAGATTTGTTGGGGAATAACTTGGAAACTGGTGCTAGATGCAGGGTTTGTTGGCAGGTAACCTGGAAACTGGTGCTAGGTACAGACAGACCTGTTGGTTAACACGACTTTAGCCTAAGATCAGGTTCTCTAAAGATGGAGTCTGAACCCAAAAGATCCGGTCTGTGACTTAGTCATTAAAAAAATGAGCAAGAATTACATTAAGTTAATAAAAACGAAATAACCACACTCAGACAAAACGAGCAGGAAAGAGTTGACGGAAAAGCAAGAGCAAAGCAAGCAGAGGTGAACACGCTGGCTCGCACACAGACATTCCACTGAGGACACACAACCGGAAATCATAGCACGAAAGCAGAAGAGTAGTAAAGGGAAAACTGTCCAGACAAAGCATTGTGAGACCCCTCCCCACCCCCCAATAAACCCTCCAAAATTGTCACTGAGTTCGCTTTGTGGACCATCCATGGCAGGGCATAGGGCCCGCCCTGAAGTGTGGTTTGTACATACAGCGAGATTCCACTGGGAAAAAACTAATTTTCTCTTTCTGGGTGGTTATCAGTTAGAGATAGCTTCTGGATTAGGGATGGGGCCCACTCTTATTTCAAGGATTTTTTTTCTTACGTCTTTCTGTTGGCCTGGGTGAGCTGCTTTCTACCACTATCCAGGAGTGTGCCAGCAGCAAACCCCTGAACTGAGAATAGGACCCCCGTTGAAGGAATCAGAGAAAGAACTGGAAGAGCTTGAAGGGGCTTGAGACCCCATATGAAGAACAATGCCAACCGACCAGAGCTTCCAGGGACTAAGCCACTACCCAAAGACTATACATGGACTGACCCTGGACTCTGACCTCATAGGTAGCAATGAATATCCTAGTAAGAGCACCAATGGAAGGGGAAGCCTTGGGTCCGGCAAAGACGGACCCCCAAGTGAAGTGGTTGGTGGGGGGGGGGGGGAGGGGGGGGAGGAGGGGGAGGGGAACACCCAAAAAGAGGGGGGGGGGGAGGGATTAGGGGGATGTTTGCCCGGAAACCAGGAAAGGGAATAACATTGAAATGTAAATAAGAAATACTCAAGTTAATAAAATAAATATATATATATATATATATATATATATATATATATATATATATAAAACAAGTGTTCAGACTCAGTGGGCCCTGAATTCTGGCTTTTGTTAAGTTTTCTGTGACCGGTACAATCTGGTCCTCACAACCTATTTCTAGGTCAATTGTTTAGGTTCTGTTTGCGCTAATTTGAGTTTCTGGTGTTTGCTTGACAGGAAGTCTGAGTTCCTCGTCTTTGGGCCCCTTTTGAGTCACTAGCATTCTGTAGAACTATTTGTTTACCTGCTGGTGGGCACGGAAATCTGAGTTCTGTAAATTTGCCTTAGCGATTAGCAGTAAGGAATGGGTGTAACGTGCCCAGAGAAACAAGGGTGTCGGCCCATTGTACTTTCTGTAACCACTGGAAATAGTAAGTGGGTACGAATTGCACAGGTTCTGTCAGACTGTCGCGGCGGTAATTATGAACCTGTGACTGAAGCAGGACAAAGGACAGATTACTGTAACAGCATACTCTGGATTTGTGTATTGACAACTGCTGGATGTGTCATTCCATGCATTATCCTATCGATCTGTGTCTGTGCTGATCCCCATGATGGAAACTGAATGTCTGTCTATTGGCTGTGGTAACAGTCCTGTTAGAGGGTTGAACTCTGGACTCTGAAGGGACAAATCTTCCCTCGGACTTATTCTAGGTGACTATATGTGACTAAAGTCTTTGCAGGGATATTGTGGGGAATCTGCCTCCCAGTGTAAAGTGGTCTCATAGGGAAACGCTAGGAAAATGTACCCCCTTCCATTGGAAGGAGTTCTCACAATTCATTCAGGAGTTGTGCTGATGGCTTGTGTGACCATGAACCTTCATCTTCCTCATACCCTTCAGTGTTGGGCCACCTGAGACTTGTAAGAGGGGCTATCTGGCCCACTGGTCACACTCCAGGAAGAAATTTCCATTGAGTAATACCCAATACCCAAAAGGCTTTCCAAGCAGTGACTCTAGCTTTAGCCACCAAGATGAACCTAATGTAAAACATGTTTGTAAGCGCTCATGTAAGATACATAGGCGGCAATTTCACCACACACATACTGTGGCTCTAGTTCAGTGGTTCTCAACCTGTGGGTCTCAACCCCTCTGTGCAGGAGGGCTTTGATCAACCTTCATCAGGGTCACCTAAGACCAGAAAACGCCAACCTTGGCACTACAATTCACACCACCAGCCACATTATGGTTAGGAAGTAGAAACGAAAATAACTTTATGGTTGGGAGTCGCCACAGCATGAGGAACTACAAGTAAGGGTGGCAGTGTTAGGAAGGTTGAGAACCACCATTCTCGCCGAGGGGGGAGGAAGCAGACAAAATTCCCCAAGCCACATTCTTCAGGCTTCAATTCTTAGATCCTGTGCTATTTCCTCCAAGTTGTTTATGAAAGGATAACACCGTCAGTTGGAATGTAGTGTCAATGAAACCAACCCTCCCTCTCCTGGGAGTGATAATATTGAAGCCAGTACCTAACGTTTTGAGCACTTCAATGTGCTCATTGCTTTATATATTCCTGTGGCCCTCTGAACAAGAAGTAGAGACTCTTATTGTGATTTTATCGACAGGGAAACTGGGGCCTAGGGAGTACGTCATTATTCAAGGTCACGTGGCTCTTAGGAGTGTGAACTGAAGTCCTCTGATGAAGCCAAATTTACCTCCCAGATCTTACAGGCTGTTTAACCTTAATAGCTAAATATTCTTGGCCTAATTTAGGCCCAGTAATACACATTTACCTTAACTTTTGTATCCAGTCTAATATTCCCATGACTACTATGTAAATGAATTGTTAAGCTAAGTTGACTCCACCAACCCAAAGCTAAGACTGTTATAACATTTGAAGCCTAGTGACAATGTTTCCCCAGTTTGCTATAGCACACCCGTTCCTATGTTTAGTCTTGATTTATGACTTCCTTTGTCTGTGACTACGTTAGCTATTTAGATAGTTGAAAGATCAAAGGGCATTGGGGCTGAACTCCTTCCTTCCTCATACTCAACAGCCTGTAAAACAAAGGACTAAAACAGCAAGACCTTATTTACTGGTCAGAAGAATGGGACCTCAGTCAGATCTCTGGCCTAGAAGGTGTGAAAGCCTGAGGTGCCTGCCCAATCACTATTGGATAACTATCTAAGTGTGGTCTGAGAAGCCTTGTGAGACTACTGTGTAATCAGGGACTTCCTAATGAAGAACAAATTCTTTCCTCCTATAGAGTCAATCCAATCAGGCCTGCCAATCACCTAGACAGGACAGAGTTCCTTTTGTTTTAGAGAAACTTCACAATATAATAGAAAACTTACCCAAAATGTAGATCTGGACAGCGGTCTCTTGGGTCCATTGTCCACTCTCATGCCCCAAGCTTACCTTCTACTCTATTCTGCAAATAAACTTGTCTTATCTTCTATACCAAACGTTGTCTGAATTTTTTTGGATTCAAACTTTTGTTTGTTTGTTTGTTTGTTTAATATTTATTTTATTTACATATGTAAGCTGTACCTCTCTTCAGACACACTAGAAGAGGGCATCAGATGGTTGTGAGCCACCATGTGGTTGCTGGGGATTGAACTCAAGACCTCTGGAAGAGCAGTCAGTGCTCTTACCCACTGAGCCATCTCTCAAATTTTATTAGATTATTTTATTTTGTATACCCAGGTTTTTTACCTTCATGGACGTATGTGCCCCACCTACACACAGTGCCTGCAGAGGCCAGAAGAAGGCATCGGATCCACTGGAACTGTGTCATACATGGTTGTGAGCCACCGTGCCGATGCTGGGAATAGATATGGGCTCTCAAAAGAGAAACAAGTGCTCTTAACTGCTGAGCCATCTCACCAGCCCCTTTAAATTATTTTGACAGAGTCTGCAAACACCAGCAAGAGATGTGTCACAAGCACCATGTGACAATACACGTTAATATTACTTCCTCCATGATGGAATGTGTCATTCATGGCAACATGAATCTGTGTTTTGCAGGTCACAATCTCTCACAGTTAGCTCAGAAGAAACTATTTTTTTTATTTACTTTAAAGCGGAGTCATTGCTCATGTCAATGGAATGAATAAGAAGTCAAAATTAAACTGAATGACCTTAGAGCCCCATCCTTACAAATTCTCCCATGTAACTATATCCCTAAATGCCATTTCCAGGCAGACCACTGTAACCATGAGCTTCTGCCTTGATCCTAAACCAACTGCTTCTCAGGGTGTCTGTGCCCATGGCCTCAAGGATATCAAAGAGTCACACACAGAAACTCAGTGAGAGGGAACTGTGACATCTCACATTTATTGTTTAAGTGTCTGGATCACCTGGCTTGATCCACAATCTCAGTTAGAAACCCAAGACAGGACATTATAAGACAGTCACTGAGCCAATGCAACCTCTTCCATAGAATGAGTCTGTCTTCACTCCCTCACTGCCCTCCCATCAAGGTGCCACAATTTGGTCTGGGCCTCTGGAGCCTATGAAACACCAGAGTGCTTCTTTGAGCAACTATTTCCTCCCAGCTAAGCTAATATAAGTACCTGGCCTAATGGTTTAAATGCTACAATTACATTTTCCAAAGACTGTACTCATTTATTCGTGTTAAATTATAGCCATGGAGGCAATCATGGATCAGGGGACCCACATGGGGTCCTAATCCTCCAGGCAGAACTCTTCCTTACTAATGGATTCTTGGGGAGGGAATAATCATTGCCTTTACTAGTGTACCCAGCAGTGAGCCTACTGGAGAGTTCCAAACTTGTTACCACACAGAAACTCCTGGCTAAAATCAGTGGGTCACAAACCAAAATAAAAAGAAATAAATGTGGGGGCCGGGACCCGTAGAGAGCATGGGGAAATAGCAGGGTAGAAGAGAGAGAAGAAAGAGGACGTTGGAGAGAGTAAGTGGAAGGTACTATGTTCATACATGAATGGCTAAAGAATTTAATAAGGAAAAGAATCTTAAAGGGTATATACCTGGCTATCATATACACACATACACAGTTTAATAGAAGCTACAACAAGAAGGCATAGACGGTTACACAGTAAAGGTTCCTAACACCTTGCCAAGAGCCCACACAGACTGAATGAGTAGGAAATGGGGGAAACATCTGGTTAGACCGGTTAGTCCGAACCCTGTGAACTCTGGTGTGATGTACTTTGCTGCAGGTCACTCAGTTCATGAGGCTGTTATTTCTTCCCCTATGCCCCCTCCCCTTCCCAGCTCCCAACACCTACACTCTCTGCTAAGTCATGTTTCAGTTACTATTGTGGCCAGGACTTTACATGTGACAAGCATGTATCCTAACTTTGAACTCATACACACACAGATCCACACATATGCACAATTACAGGCAATACATCTTTATGAGATTAATACAAGGCAAGGTCCCTTCTTTATAAAATGTCATAGATAACACAGCATGCTAGTTACACACACACACACACACACACACACACACACACACACACACACACACACACATGCCTAGCTTCAAATCCCAGCTCAACTGTGTGTTGTGTCTGTGACCCTGAGCAAATTAATAACCTTATGCCTTGGTACCTGTCTAAACAGTGGAAATACTACAAGAATCTAATTCATAGTTGGAAAGAGAATTAATTGAGTTCGTGGAGAGCTACAGCACAATTTCTAAAGTATATTAAATCTTTGCTATTCCAAGGCTGTTGTCCTTAATTTCACAGAATGTCTCACCTACATCATGCAATCAAACTAAACTTAATCATCTGCTATTCCCCTGCTCCCAACTCTTCCTCTGAGCCACGACCAGCACTTACTCCGTGACTGCCAATTCTCACCCCAGCCCCACAAGAAGGCTGCCTAGCAATCTCTCTCAGAAGGTGCAGCTTTCCTCGAGACAGAGATGGTTGTGAATTTCTAGAAATTACTTTCCCAATTGATACCACTTCTCGGATAAAACTCAAGCCCATTCTGTCTCTCGGAGCTTCTGACATCTATGGCCTGTACGATATCGCGGAGCCCTCTTCTCTCTCCCATCTCAACAGCGCACGCCTCACTGACCACACTGAGCAGCATTCAGCAGTCTTTTTTTTTTTTTTTTTTTTTTTCCCAGAGCTGGGGACCGAACCCAGGGCCTTGTGCTTGCCAGGCAAGCGCTCTACCACTGAGCTAAATCCCCAGCCCCAGCATTCAGCAGTCTTGAGAAGACCCAAGGACCTTCTTCAGCGTGTTCTGTCTTTTTTCTGTTAAGTTTCAATCCCCGAAAGCGGCCCAGGTGCCTATTTAACATAGCAAAGCAGATCTGCCCTCCGGCTTCTCCCAGCATCCCTCGGTCCCTATCTGTTACAGGGCATGGCTGGCATAGACCACCCGCTACCCTTAACTCTCCAGCCAGGGCTTGACTGCCCTTCCCTCAGAGACTCTTCCTTACATACTCCAGACAGTCGATTACCTGCCTTTCTATCCTTTTGTACCTGTGGCCTCCTGGCTGCTGTACTTGGTTGCCCTCTCCCAGCCCCCTCCTCTCCCCCCATGTTTTAGGGTCGTGATCACTCTGGACTCCCCTAGGTGTGCCTGGCTCTGCGTATGCTCTCCCACACATCTATAATGAACTTTCTCCTCCACCGTACCTAGGAGTGGTCATGTCCTTTCCTTTCCTATTTATTTATTTATTTATTTATTTATTTATTTATTTATTTATTTATTTATTTATTTATTTATTTCACTTTCCATCTCGGAGTCCTCATGGTAACAGACACTATTGCTGCCCGTCTCCTGGGACCATCCTTCCTTTCTCGCGCTGAACTGGAATTTTAGCCGGGCACATCCCCACTGAATAAAGAGTCCGCTTCCCAGTCTGCCTCCGGTAGCCACGTGACTAACTTCTAGCCAATGGGATGCGAGCACAGGATCTGTGTCCCGCTTCATCTAGGATGTGTCCTTAAAGCAAGGACCTGATGTCCTCTGACCTGTTGTTTTAATGTGGAGGTGATAGAACTTGGACCGCACGGTTGAGAGCAGCACAGAGACAGAAGCAGCAGGATGAGCCTGGGTCTTTGGAAAGCCTTTGTTCTGGCTCTGGCTTCTCCCGTGCTACTGCAGTTCTGTCTGATGCCAGCCCTAACTCCTCCTGCGCTATTGCAGTCCTGCCTCATTTACGCTCCACTGAAACTACCTCCTATCTGATATGGTTAAGCAGTTTCAGTGTATTTTTAAAGACATTGAGTTCTCTCCTCAACGTTGTTTTAGCTTCACGTAAACGTTCTTGCAAATCCTTTATTCCAATCTCCTGTTTCTTTCCTTTTTAAAAAGGCATGTAAGTTTTACCTAAAGGCTGTGTTTTTGTTACTTCTTCTAAACAGTGTATGCATGTGCAAGTGCTTGCATGCATGTGTGCATATACGCGAGCATGCGTGTGCATGTGTACCAGTGTGTGTGCAAGTGCATGTATGTATGTGAATATGTGTGTGCATGTGTGTGCCAGTCTATGTGTGCAAGTGCATGCGTGTGTGTGTGTGTGTGTGTGTGTGTGTGTGTGTGTGTGTCCATCACTATGACAAAATGCCTGGCAGAAGTGACAAAGGGAGAAAGGGTTCATTTGGGCTCCTGGTTTCCATCAATGGCTCACTGGTCCCTCATGGTGAAGAAGGCATGGTAGAGTCATTTGCAGCAGAAGCATGAAGTGAGTGGAAAGCAGAGAGAGAGGTAGACGGGGTGTGTAACCTTCAAGGTCTACCCCAGTGACCTACTTCTCCTATACAGTCCCCAGTCCTCAACGATTTCTCACCCCTGCAAAACAGCACCACCAGCCGGAGGCCAAGTGTTCAGACACATGAGCCTGGGAGGGACATTTTATGTTCAAGCAAAAGATTAATTTTCCTTCAGATACTGTGTGTTAATCTTTGTACTTACCTGGTATGCATTTTAGTGATTTCCATATGGCTCATCTGTTCTAGAATTCCATATTTCCACGTGATAACGATCTATACTATTTCTATTTTGTACTCTCATTTTTCTTTATACTAAATGGTATGAATACTTGCAGACAAAAACCTAAACTCAAAAGGGCAAAGGTATATTCACATAGACTTGCTATGTATTGATAACTGGTTCTAGCAAAAGAAATGTTCACTTTAGCATTTAGTATGCAACATGTGTCATTAAATACATATTACTTAATATATGTATTTAATTATCATTATTAGTTCATTATTATGGTGTTTTGTCTCTAATTTCACTTTCCTTTTCAAACACGGCTGATATCTATTGTAGGTGCTAATATGTTTTTTCTTGTTACTGTGTTTTGAATTGCCGCTTTGTTTCAGGCGGTTGCTCTTAATTAATACTCAATTCATTGAAAGTCGCTGAGTCAAATTTTCCTTAGCTTTGAGTTTCCATTTGTAACTAATATTGCATGTGCAAACACTATCAAATTTTAACAATTACATTCAAGAGCTCAGACCAACCAAGTATTTCATGGCTCTCTTCATTTGTTTATTTTGGTTTGGTTTGGTTTTGGAGACAGGGTCTCATGAAACTCAAGCTAGCCTCAAACTTGCTAAGTAGCTAAGGCTGGCTTTAGACTCCCCAACCCACCTGCTTTTCAAGTGCTGGGATTACAGACTTATGCCTCCACACCCAGACTGATTACTGTTTTAAATCTAATATTTTCTTAATCCCTTGAGAATTTCACACACGCATATAATGTGCTTTGATCATAGTCAGCCCTCAACTCCTCCTCTAACTCCTCCAAGATGCTGCTCCCAACTTCAGAGCCCCCCCCACTCCTTTTAAAAAGTAAGCCACCGAGTCCAATTTGCTGCTCACGGACTCGTGGGCATAGGGCCATTCAGTGGAGTTTGGCTGACCTGCCAGCAACCACACCCTTAATGAAGACTGACCCCACTCTCTCCCAGAAGCCATGACCTGTCAATAACACCTCAGCTAGAGATGAAGACTCATGAACACCCCCTCCATGGTGGGCGGTTACCTGGCTGAATCGTGTGCATGTCTAGTGTAGGCAACCACAGCAGTTATTGAGTTCATGAGTAGTCCCGTCACACCTAAAAGACACTCTTTCACTCCTCCCCCGCTGCTGGTTCTTGCTATCATTCTCCACCCTCTTCTGAGATGTTCCCTGAAGATCAAGGTAAAAAGGTGAGATGCAAATGTCCCATTTTGTAACTTAGCACTCCACGAACATGTATTTTCTACATCCTGACCAGTTATAAACTTTGGCGTTAACTATCATCAACTACACAGACAAGCTTCTCTGGTGGGGTCTGAGAACTGCACTAAACTCTAGATAAAGAGATATGAATTTAGAAGGCAGCCTGATGCTATGTCTCGTTAGCCATAGTCATAGAAGATTCATACCTGGAGCATATAAGACCCCAGTCATGGGTTCCTCGCTAAATTTAGAATACCAAACGTAGTCTTCCTCTTGCAGAGCAAGCCTTATATCTAATCAGAAAAGGATGTATTACCCTCCCCCAAATATCCATGTACCCATGGGCATATCTTGTCTCACTGGACATTATTGTAGCTCATAGAATTCATGGTTGGGTAAGCAGCCTGCATGGTATCTTCCAAAGTTAGCCAACAAGGAAGATTTCTGGACAGTATCAACTTGATTTGTCTGTCTGTATACAACAGTGTATCTATCCTGCCTTCAATAATAGAGTCTGACCATCTAGTTCTGGTGGGAAACCAGGAGCCATGACAACAGCCTCTATGGTCGTAGAGAGCTTCAGGACGCTCTGAAGCCATTAACTACTCACGGAATGGTAGCCCACACCTGGCATTGGACCTTTATTTAGCACCTGATTGCTACTGGGAGAAGTGTCAACCCGTGTGTGTGTGTGTGTGTGTGTGTGTGTGTGTGTGTGTGTGTGTGTGTGTAGCTTATAAAATAGTAAGTTTCCATAAATTACATATTTATTAAATTTTGATCTGTTCGATTTATTTGGTTTCCTTCATAAACTTAAGCTCCTTTAATTTTTTTACTGTTTACATAGGTTGTAGGGTTATGTGGGGGGTCCCACATCTGCTCCATTGAAGGGCTTGGCGGCTTGGGGAAGCAGGACATGGGAAGTTACCCCATGCTGTCTGTGTGGCCATAGGGCATCTGCAGGACACTGCTTCAGGGGATGGGGATTTGGGCGGGGGAAGCCCAGTCTGAGGCTGGGGACAACCAGAGCTGGCTTGGGGGTCCCCAGGGCCTGCGAGGAGGCCAGGGGCCGTCTGGTTCTCAGGCTCTTGAGTATCCAGAACCCTCTGGACGCTGCAGAAGGGCTGAGAGAGCGGAATATGGGCCTCGGGTTGGATCTAGCTTAGGGCTGAGGGGGACAGAAAGGGAGCTCAGGCTGGTCCCGCAGAGAGTCCTTGGCTTGACTGTGGCAGGCTGCAGGCTTTGTGGCAGCCACCACTGGGAGCACAAAGAGGCATTCTACAGGAAAATAGACGGCAGCTCTGTAGGCGAAGGCCTTCTCTGTGGCTCCCCCTACGGATCCCGATGAAGAGAGACAGTCTATGGTTTTAAGACATTTATTGTCATGGCAAAAAGTGGATGAGTAAAACAGTAACCCCCTTCTCAGGGTGGGCCTGAGATTAAATACTTTTTGCAGGGATGAGTGCCTGGGAAGGAAAGGTTATTGGCTAAGCCTCCAGGCCTTTAGGTAACTCATTATAATGGAGATCTGTCTCAAGCCTAGTGACTTTCATGTTCTCTACCTGTGGAGTCTCTTGGGGAATTGCCCTTACATGACTGACGGCCACAAATCGATGGAGGACTGTTGCTAGTGACAGGGACCTGGTTTCCCGGGACTCAGGTGAAACACCTACCGTCCCTTCAGGGTCACGGGTTTCGAGCCTTCCTTTGCTCAACCAGGAATCAGGCTGCCTTTCACAGTCCCACAATTGTTGATGTAATGGCTTTTTAAAAAGCACTGTTTGAATGCTACTGTAAGGATTTTTTTTTCTTAAATACCTAAATGTTTCACTAAATTCGACATATTAAAATAAAACAAATACTAGGGCTAGAGAGGTTGCTCAATGGTAAAGAGTGTATTACTGCTCTTGCAGAGGACCTGAATTCAGTTCCCAGTCCCCACATTAAGCAGCTCACAACCATCTGTAACCCCAGCTCCAGGGGACCCAATACCTCCAGCCTCTAGGGCACTGACACAACTTGTGTGACATACCTACACAGCCATACACATAATTTAATTTTAAAAAATGTAAATCATTTTTTAAAAAGTAAATGTTAAACTCTCCTAAAAAATCAATGATATTTAAAAATATAGTAATATATATATTTGTATTTGAATATATATTTCATACATATAGTATATATAATATATAATATATAATATAATTATATATAATTATAAGTATATATATAATTATATATAAGTATATATATATAATTATAAGTGTATTTATAAGTATACTTGTAAAATAAGTATAATTATAAGTATATAAGTATATAAGTATATAATTATATATGTACTATATATATGAAATATATAGTATATATATATTTCAACTTAAAATCATGAATCAAATCAGTAGCTGGTTTACATATTTCAAATTCAGATCCAAAGGCTAATGAGTCTTTAAATGTAAATGTGTAATAAATAAACAGAAAAATGTTACTATTTTAGACTAAGTCATTATTGCTAAGATCTGTCTACATTTCTCCTTCATGGAAGAAGTGTGGCGCTCTTCAATAAAGAAGCAGAAGCTTGTCACCCCTAGTTAGTTCCACGCTGACAAGCTTGGGATAGTAAGACAGCTTATTAAGCAGTGGCTGGGACTAAGACTGTTCTCAGATCACAGCAGACAGATGAACCGCGATGAACCAACCACACAGAGGTACTGCACAGGGACCTCCAAGTCCGTGGTACCAGATAGGTTGGTTTTTTGCCTCCCTGAGTTCAAGACTCATGTCTTCTACTTCTTCAATCTGATTTCGGTCTACAGTATGCCCAGCAAGCACTTGATTGGCTTTAATTCATGCATTTACTGCCTGATTCCATTTTGAACACTCATTATGTTCTTGCTGTAGGCTCCCACTACAAATGTTATAGATATTTTAATGACATCTGACTGAATTTCCCATATTTCTCGTCTTTGGCTCTCCAGTCCCCAGACAACATCATAGGAATAACAACAAGGACGTACACACATCTGCTCATTATTCCTGCACTCCCTGAGCATACATATTTGCCTTCCTACTCTTTTCGTAGTTCAAAATAATTTTCACCCATATTCACATTGCTAAACCTAATATTGTTGCTGGTAAACTTTATCCTATCCCTCAAGCACTTCATGTTTTCCATTGTAAAGACAGTATGGCCTTTTCTAGGCTCAAAAGCTTAACCTCTGTCCCCAAACCTTCCTACAAAGCTGTCAGTTATGACATTAACTGAGAACTCACACACACACACACACACACACACACACACACACACACAATTAAAATTGTCTTCTGCAAATCTTTATAAGTTAACTTTTAAAATTGGAGTTTCAGATTTCAGGAAAGTTGGGAAAAGTACAAATAATTTGCAAGTGCAGCACCAAGATTCCTCAAGCCTTATCGTTTATCATGTTGCCTTTATCATGTGCAAAGATATACAAATTGTTTCCGCACTCTTTGAACTCAGGTTTCAGACAGACTATCCCTTTAGCTTTGCACTCTTCAGTCATCGTGTCTAAAAACCAAAACACATCAAAAGCAGGAATTTAAGATCAGTGGAATTTTATTACAACCATCAGTGACTGTGTGACTTTTTTGTCTCTGACCTAGAGTGAGAATTAATCAAATATTTTTCAAGCAAAGAGGCAAAGACCTAGATTCAAGTTATTGGAACATGTATCAGTGAGTTGATTAATGGTCTCACAACCGTAGTCTCCGAGCTGTGGGATACAGCTAGATTTCCTTCACTCCAGGCTGCTCACTTAGACACTCACTCCATGGCTGGTCTCCGTTTTCTGAAACCAGACTTACTAGGAATACCACTGCTCTCCATTCCAACGGCAAGACGCACAGAAGTGGCTTCCCATCTTCTTGTCACCATCCCCAGTGTGGAACAGACAGCTCCCTCAATGCCTTGGAAATCCCTCCTCTTGGGCATCCCTTCCCTTGTGAAAATTCTCTTTGCTTTCTGGCCTAGCAATCTTAGAAGTGAGTTATTTTCACAGTATTTTCTTCTTTGACTCTTTTAAAGACTTGACAGTTTGAGGAAACAAAGAAAAAGAATGAACCTAATATCAACCCTCTCATTTCTCCTCTTCTTTGAGCCTATAACTCAAACACATCCATTCTGGGCAACCAGAGTAGAAGCCTATCAGACGGTGAAGACTTTAAAACTTATGCCTTGATACTATTTGAATTAGATGATTCAAAATAATAAGTAATAGCCAAAGAAAACAAAATTAAACATTTTAAAAAGTAAAATAAAATGATGAAAAGTGTCTATTGGAGATGTAGTAGAGTAAGAAGAAATATAACTTAGTTATCATGCATAGAATATTTAGGGACTAGGATTATCCAGCATGCAGGGACCATATCAAAAAGGTCAGCTTTCTGCTTAGTGTTTAGTGATCAGCTTTGAGCCAACATGGGGAAGTCCTACATGATTCTGCTGAGGGTAGGAAGCCAGGACCCATGCACATAAGGATTTCTGTGTAACTATGATGTGTCACACTCATTGGACATAGCAAAGGTTATAGAAAACAGGGCATGGAGGTCCTCGTGTTCACAGATAAGCACTAGGGGAACCAGGAAGCTTAAATAGACAGGGTTGTCTCTTCAAAGAAAAGGACGCATGACCCATAAATCTGCCAGAAGCCTGAGTGGACATGGTGATGTCCTTTGTTCTGTCTGTGTGGCTGAGACCACACCAGATCCGTCCTCCAGACTCTCACCATGAATTTACTAATGTACAAAACCCATCTTTATGGAAGGTGTCACATGGACTTTTCCAAGAGTTTTGATGTAGTCATGGCTTAAGCTTTATTGTGCACATGGAACTGGGTTAATGATTCCCAGGAACATTTTTGCCAATTTGTGCTGGGCTTAAATATGCCTAAAATCGACTATTCAAAGTCAGACTCCTGAATACCAACTCCTTAGCCATGTCAAACAGAACAGCCTCCTTTCCTCTTGAGAATCATTTCTCTGCTTCCTTGGCGGTCGCAGAGATCCTGAAAGACTTGCATAGTTAACCTGAACAGAATTTATCATCTACCTCGTGAAACATTTCTTTTTGATGAATAGCAATGCATCTCTACTGAAAAACAATCTGTTAGAGAACAATAGATCTCAATATAAAGATAATTAAAGAGATGCTAGAAGTGTGTGTGTGTGTGTGTGTGTATTACCAGTTAAAGACAATTTTTACTTATATTATTTTTACATGGAATAATTTAAAACTCACCTTATTTCTTCCATGAGATTTGTGACTCTTACCACACACCTGAGCTCAGCCCAGCCAGTGTTCTATGTGACTGTCCTCTATAGAAGCCTGGTGTGCAGCTGGCATCCAGTCAAAAGGGAAGGAAAGTGAGAATTAAATGCATTCCTCCCTCTTCCTGAGAACCATCTATCTTTCTAGTCCATGGAAGTACACAGCCACATCTTTCATTCAAAGAGAAGAAAACCCCTTTGCCCTAGCCTTGCATAGCTGAGAGCTGGGAGCAGAATTCCTCTCTCCCATCACCACATCTGCTTCCTAACAGCACTGCCCTTGCAAGAATTAGTACAAATTCCAAATGCAAATGTCCAAAGTGCAAATGTCTTCCCAGCATTATAACAATCATGACAATAAAAAATATAACCTTCTATTTGTGAGTTCTCACTTGGAGATTTTTTTTTATATTTATGCCCATCTGATTTTCTTTTCAGTTTGATATTATTGTTGAGTGTGTGTTACTTGTTTAACTTTGCACGCACCACTGCACCTACACCTGATTCTGACCTTGATATAGTGTCCCTCTGTACAGACACCGCTGGTCTAAGAGTAAACCTCACCCAAATGGGAATCTCGCCAAGGCCTGAGGAATCTTACTGTTTGCATTCCACTGTATGTTGAAAGGAGGGCATCAAAAGGTTGAAACTTTGCAGAATAAATATTCTGGCCTAAGTATTGACTGATTGCTTCTGTTCAGTGGCATCATAGCTCCCGTGCCCTACCCTAAAGGAAAGTCCGCCATCCTTTCATTCTTCAAGATACGGCAACACTTGTTTCAAGAGTGTAAGCAAGAAGGGCTTGGGCTAGGCCCCTAGTGAATTTGCATTTTCTTCACTGCTCTTGTGCAGACATCAGCCCTCTCCCCCTTCTATAAGTCAAATCAAGTCAAAGTCCATCATCCGGCCAAGAGTCAGGGTCGGGTTACAACACAGATGGGATCTACCCAGAGAACAGAAGCTCTTGTCTATCATTGATTCTCTCCCTTGCCATGATGCCCCTGAGGGAGGATTCTCTTCCAGGGCTTAAAAAATAATAATAATTAATTAAAAGGCTCAAGCCAAGCTTCTTACCCTGGATATCTGGAAATGAGATAAACAGTATAAGGAAAGAGACCTTGGACTTCTCATTATAAAGTACTTAAAATAAGTTTTGTCCAGCGAAAGGCTGGGGCATGCACTCATTCGCAGCCTTAACTTGCCGAACAGTCAAGGACGAAGGGTGCAGAGTTAGATCTTTATGTCACACATAATCTGGTTTCTCTACTGTTTGGAGCTGCCATCAGCAGCACGGAGTAGCATTCACTCTTAGCCCTTTCTTCCCCAGCCTTCCTCAAAACCAGGAAGAGAAGATTTATACCGCCAACTGTGGAACCCAGAATGTGAACATGGCCTGTGAACAGATCACTTTTTCAGGCCCCTTCTCGGCCCAGGAATCAGACAGTGAGATGTGAGTCTCCTAGGCAGAAATGGGACATTTTATGTTTCGTTGGTACCATGAACTGTTTTCACCAAAGCATAGCCCCCATTTCCCATCACATGTTCTGCAGGATCTCAACCACCTGCCTCCAGGTGACGATGCTTCAAGGACAGAGACCTGAAGGTGGAAAGTCCCTCCTTTTGCTGACCTGGAGTTCTACCAAATGAAGGATGTGCTATAACAGGCCCTGGCACGTGGCAGGTGGAAATCCTCAGGCATGTGTCACAACACACAACATGCCTCATCTCCAAGTACATGCTTTCCCCTGGAATGCCAAGCACCTTTACAATGTAAACAGACATGAAAGAGCACATTAGCCCTGGTAAACACTAAGGAGAGTGGGAAGTGTGTGCGAAGCTATGATTGTCTTTAAATGGAAACATACATCTTAAAAGGAAACATTTGACGGCCTTCGAAGAGTCCTATTATTTAGACTGTTCCTTGTCACAATTATATGGAAGACTTAATCTCTTTTGTGTGTGTGCGTGCACACTGCCCAGGTACAAGTAGAGGAGATAAGACGGAGCTTGATCCCTCAGAGCTGGAGGTAACACGCACTTGCAGGACATCTTGCTTATTATATGAGTGCTGGGATCCAAATTCTGTCTTTGTGATCATTTTGAGGGACTGAAACACATCTCTGATCCTGACACTTCTTACATACATTTGTCATTGGTTATTTCCCCAAGGAAGGTTTATAAGTGTTCCTAACCCTTTACCTAAGTCTGTGCCCTGCTAAAAAGAGAGAGTCCATGCAGTCTTCTGGTTCCACAAAAGACTGCTCTCCTCAAAAATTCTCTCACCCCTTCTCATTCTTGTCATGATCACTGCTGCCTGCTGTCCTCAGTGTCACAGTGGGTCCGGAAAGCCCATAACATTCTACCTTCTTTGTTGTCTGTGCCCTAGACATCTCTCTGCCTGATCGTACCTGCCCTTGAGGGTTAGAGGGAGTTGGCACATTGTCAATGACACAGACTCCAGGAACAAACTCATCTGAGCACTGCAGCAAGCTCCTTTAATATCCTCCATCCACATCCCCACTGGACCCAAGAAAGTTTCTATTCTAAACAGCAGTTCCTGATTGGCTAGCACTGTTTGCACTAGCAATCCTTGTTCTCTCAGGCAGTTCTCAATTAGGTCCCCCTGCAGGAATGCTGGTGTCAAAGTCAGTCCTCAATTAGGTCCTCCTGCAGGAGATGCAGCTGCAGCTGCACAGCCCCCCAGTGTTTACATAGAGGCAGCCCCTCCATTCCTACTACACTTCTGTGTGAAATCTTGGGAGGGAGCTGTACAAATCTGATGCCTGTCTTGACAAGGGTCTTTATTTGAGGAGTAAGCACTTCTCCTCTTCTTTTTTTACCACAGGTCTGGGCTGCTCCCCAACACTCTCTCCTCCAGAGTAGTGTCAGCCTAAAAGTATACAATGAGCATGTCCATGTGCAAGGAGTAGGAAAATAACCTAGGAAACATTTCCACAAATGTGTATGGAGGGGAGAGTTACATGTTTAATGAGAGCACATTTGATCCTATAAACTTCAGTTAACCTCATTGTTATGTTCTGTTTCACTAACTTTAAAGAAAACCAAAACCGTGCACCTTTATCCAACTCATATTTGGAGTACTCCATAAAGAAAAGTCAACACAATACACCATTCTTTCTAAGATAATGCCACGCAGCAATTTCTTCCTAGTTGAAACATTCTTAAACATTCGAATTGTTCGTTAAGACTCAGTAAGTCATAAAGAGAAGTTTATTAATACTCAGGAAATAAACTACTCACAAGTCTCAGGAATTCCCTGAAACTTAACAAAGTCATAAGGCCTCTCCAACATTTTGTAAGCAATAAAAATGGCATAGAAGAGAAGAATCTTGTATCCTGTGGAGCTGCCTTCAAATCCTGCAGAGTGATCTTGGCTACCAGCTGCCATGAGTTGTTACCTATGCTGCTATGAGGTTTCAGAATGCAACTCTCTTTCAATTGTCCATGTTCCTGTGTAAAAGTAACCCCAACAAACTTAATGGTTCACTAAGTTGGACTGTGCTTGTATCATTGCTTTGATCTACTGTGAGTTCTCTATTTGGGGTGAGTAGAAATTTGTTCATAATCCATCTCCCTTCAATGTATCATATAAAAGGTATATCTCTCTCTTTGTGGAATTCTAGGAAAGAATGTTTGACCCCGGTCCCCAGCTCCGAAAAATAGAAAAGAAAAAAAAAAAAAAGAATGTTTGACCCACTTCAGATTCCAGAATTTTTCATAAAATTCTTTAATTAAATAGAAGAGTTTTTTAAAAATGTGCTGGTCTATACATAAAAATCACCAGATAAGATTTTTAAAGATAAATTAGTACAAAAATATTCCCAGGGAGATTTAACTAATTTAATTTAATTTTTTAAGTCTTTAAAATAGTCAATTTTTCTCACTTCCAAAATATAAAAAATCACTGTGTTCCTCAATATTGTGTGAATTTTAAGAAGAGTAAAGAAATCAGTTTGAACATGGACTTACCAATTTATTCCTTATTCTTCTAAAGAGGCGTCCCTCAGTTAAGTGTACACTTGACATCTTCCCCATACTCCTTACACACAGTGAGTGTGTGTATGTGTATGTGGGGCGTGGGGGTGAAGTATTTGTAACTCCAAGCCATTTCAGTGTGGTGTGTGTGTGTGTGTGTGTGTGTGTGTGTGTGTGTGTGTGTGTGTGTTTCACAATGTTTGCAGGTATTGGATCCCCTGAAGCTAAAGTTACAGATGGTAGTGAGACACCTTACACAGTTGCTGGAGACCAAAGTCTGTCCCTTTAAGAGGGCAGCAAGAACTATTATTCACTGCAACTTCAAGTTCTTAACGTTGTACACACTGTACAAGTGGAGGGTTGAAAGTGATCTGGTATATTCTCCCCACCTCCCGTGTAAGTGAATTTCCCTCCATAAAGCAATAAGCAACATGGCCTTCCAAGTCTGTCCTGTCCTCGAACCACCTCTAGATCCAAGCTGCTGCCTGTGCAAACAGAGCCTAGATTCTGGATTCCCAGAAAACGAGTCTTATCTACCCAACCCCACTACATCAGCTAAAGAGAATAAGGAATAGCAGAGAGCAGAGAAAGACTATTCAGTGTGGTCGTATTATCAGCATGGCAGGAAGAATGGCAGCCTGGAGAAAGATCTGAGAGTTCTCCATCTTGATCCAAAGGCAGCCAGGAGCCTCTCCTGCAGGCAGCCAGGAGGAAACTGTCTTCCACACTGGGCAGAGCCTGCACATGAAGGCCTCAAAGGCAACCTACACAATGATGCACTTCCTCCAACAAGGCCGCATCTATTCCAATGTGGCCACACCCCCTCCGATGAGGCCACACCTCCTCCAATGAGGCCACACCTCCTCTGACGAGGCCACACCCCCTCCAACCAGGCCACACCTCCTAACAGTGCCACTCCTTATAACCAAGCATTGAAGCATATAAATCTATGAGGATCAAACCTATTCAAACTGCCACATTCACTGTATCCATCTTTGGGATACTGACATGTGATTCAGCAGAGGGCAAAGGCTATGTATGCATAGTTAATCAGTGCTGCTCGTGCTCGTCCCCGACTGGACTTTCAGGCTCTCTTCAAGTAGCCAGAACTGCCTGAAACTTCTTGGGAAGTTCCTCCTCAGAGTCAACCTTTCACTTGCCCAAACATGAGGTTGTGGGAGAAATTTTCAGTTCTGTGGGCTGCATTGCTCCAATTACCTAGCAGCCCAGTACTCTCTTTAAAACATCATCTCTCCCGACAGGATGATTACACTGTCGCAGAGTAAGTTGTGTTTTCCAAAAAAATTAATTATTAAAGATCGAACATGAGGATTTCAAACTGTGACTATAGGGGACATGAGGCCTTCCAAGGGGGGTGTTGACACGCAATGAAGTCGGGTGTGTGGATTCTAGTCTAATGAATATACTAGCATCCTTCCTTATAAAGAAAGTTACGTTATAAAGCAGAATCATTGATGGAAGAACATGAAAGACGCAGGCGGAAGAGGACCATCTACAAGCTAAGGAGAGAAACCTCAGAAGACACCACCCTAACAGAGCCTTGATCTTGGACATCTAGCCTCCGGAAGTGGGAGGACAGAGATTTCCCCAGTGTGGGACAGTCAGTCAGGGGCATTTCATTAAACAACCCTAGCAAGCCAAGGCAGCCCCCTTAGGAAAACAATCTTTCCTATCTGCTCCTGCCACTGTCTGCTACCTACCAGGCCTTGGTTCCACAGCGAATTGTCTGAATCCGGCTCAAGAGAAAATAAAATCTGTAGCGAAAGAGAAAGGACACTTCTTCCCCACTCACTGGTTTCTCTTCCTGCCCTCTGCACTGGTAAAGGGGGACAGGACTTTAGTGAAACAGAATATCAGAACTATTTTACTGATGTGAAACACATGAGGATCCTGGGGTAAGAGGAATAGAAACGACCCAGGCAGCGGGATACACGCAGGGAAACTCAAAGCATTGGATCCAGTGAGAGTCACACTAATGGTGACAGTTGAAATCACTGTGTTTATTGTTTCTTTCTTTCCTCTCTGTGACCTACTGGCTACCTTGTATGTAAATACCTACTCCACCTGAGAAATACTGCAAACTTCACTAAAAAGACAAGAGCAACTGAACAGTGTGCTTAAAGAGAGTGCTTTGATTAGACTTACAAAGAGTTCGTATTTAACTTTATTGGGTATGTATCCATATGAGGGCTTTGAGTTCTTAACTGGGTATCAAAGCTCAATTAAGGAGCCCAGTTGTCTGGCCAGAGGTTAGAGGTCAGAGGTGGATATGTCCCAAGGTAGTGAAATCTGATCGCACCACATGCAGGAGTCCCCAAAGGAAAGTGACCTTCACTAGTCATGAAGACAGTCTGGGGTCAAATTAAAATAGCTCAGGGTGAGTTACGAGTTTATAACTGTCAAAATGCTATATTTCTCAAAACATTCCCTCCCCCAAAGAAATCCTAAAATGTGTCTTCGCCAAATGCCTAAATTTATAAACATATATCAACTTGACTCATAATACAGAAAATAATTTTTTTTGCAGCCCGCCTTCAAGTAGGGTCACCCAGACCTCTTCCTTTGCTTGGGTAGTGAAGAAATGCCACGATTACAAGCCTTACACATCCAGTTCCGGCACTGGTGCTCTCAGCTCTAGATGAGATCTCAGAATGACCTCCCCCTACTGCTGTTCTCTGATAGCACTAGGGTCAGAAGTCACCTCCCCCAGGACAAATCAAAGACTGGTAACTCTTTCTTTCACATTACTGCTGTCCTCATGGCTCAACCTCAGAGGGACACTGTCCCCTCTCCCCTCCGGGGTCTGCCACGTGACCCCAGTTGTCCTCATTTATTGCTCTTCAATCTTCAGTTCCCACAGGGGTTGGGGGTGGGGAAAGACAGGACAGAGATGGGGGAGGGAGAAGGGGTTGGTTCTGAGAGTGTATAAATGCCCTTCCCCAGTTCTCCTGGGGCAGGTCCTGCTTCTAGCATAATTTTACTCTTAAAAGAGTCTCTGCCTGGAAGAGGTCCAGTGAGTCTTACTGTCCCAGAATAGGATGCCAAACTTTGGTACAGTTAGTAAAGACCTTGCTCCCAAGCACGGGGACCTGTGCTTGACCCCTGGAACTCCATGAAACAGTCAGTCATGGTGACGTATACTTATAACCCAAGTGCTGAGACGACAGAACAAACAGATCCTCGGGGCTCGACAGCCAGCCTTCACTACATCTAGGCCAGTGAGAGATGCTCTCTCGAGCAAACAAGCAAGGGGCTTGAGAGATTCACCTCTAGCAGCCTTCATACATGCATATAAACATGTATGCATATGCACACACATACACAGAGAAAGGGGGAGGGGAGGGGAAGGAGAAGGAGGAGAGGGAGGGGGAGAGATAGGAGAGCAGGGAGATTAAACAAAAGTCTAAATGTCTAAGGAGTTAACAGTAGGACATTCATCTCTCTCCCCTCTTCAGCTACTACAATCTCTATTGCCAGACTTCGCCCAAGAACGACATCTAAAGATGGCCCTAAAAAAGTATCAGTCCTAAAGTAAGAGCTGTTCAGAAACTGGCTCACCCTCACCCAAGAAACACCTACCCCTCTAATGTCTACTCACCCACCCTAGACTTCCAACGTGTAGCAGGCCCAGTCTTTCTCCTTGATATAAATATTCAACATCTTGCTTTTCAATGTTCAGTCTTCAATTTACATAGACAGCCAAGGATTATCACAGAACCGAAGAAAGATTTTAATATTAAAGAAACAGCTGCACAGATAGAAGTAGGAACCCAAAATAAGCTTTATCTATAAATGTTTAAAAGTTCTAATTCCAGAAAAATCCAGAGACCTGATTTTGCCGATTCTCCCTGCTGAGAGCAATATGACGCTTTTTACCCATCCGGTCTTGCCTCTTGGCCAGCTCTTCCATTGGAAGCTCATCTTGGGCTATTCCAAAATCTCTACCACAGCTCTCCGAGTCCGACCCCTGGTCTGCCTCTTCAAGTTGTGCATTCACAGCACTAGAAGATGGGCATCCGCAACTTCGGGAGAATTTTTTATTGATTATTTCTCATTTGTTTTTTACCTTTTAGTATGAAACACTAAACTCATTTAATGAAATACTAAATTTAGTTTTACCTTTAGTGTGAAATTTTTGGTTGGAAGCCAGACATGTATTGGATTAAGGGACGACACAGAGTGAGCAGACCTTTAGTGCGACATTTTGTCTATCTGCCTAGGCGCTAAGTTATATTTACTGTTTGCCGTGGCTGTAGGTGTCAGAGGCTAAAGTTTCTTCTGGTCTTTTAGTACTCCTGTTGCCTTTGGGTTTTCCTGGGGTCTCTTTGTTAAATAAGGCATGAGGTGTATAGCTGTAGTCCCTATTATTATAAAGGCTAGTGATGCGGTAATAAGATATAGGGACAGGGGGAATAATTCTCGAGTCCTAGGATTAGTTTGTATTTGATGAGCCTATACTCCATGCTCAGGGATCTTTATTGCCAACACACACACACACACACACACACACACACACACACACACACACACACACACACCATTCAGGTTACACACCAGGCTAGAGAGAGCTACAATTGTCTCTTTCCCTTCCAGATGTTTTTTCACTCACGTTGAAACCTTGTTTCATTAGACTTCCGTAAAATAGTTCCATCAAAACACATTTTGTTACAAAGAATGGAATCCTCCACACAAGTCTGAAATCGGCCCAGACACAAATTTGACCGTGATGTCATGCAAAGCCCTCTTTTACCTCCAATACAACGGAGGGAAAGGGGGCAGGAGTTAGGACATCTGAGCCATGCACTTTGCCTTTAAAACCCCAGAGATGAGTGACAGAGGCCTCTTAGGAAACACTGTAAACCAAGTTACCCTTTTCTTTGAACGCCTAAAGAAAATAAAACTAAAGGAGGCAGTAAAGCACCCAAGCTTGGGGAGTGAAGACCCTCCCACAAACTGATACTAGGGTTAAAAGAGCATTTTCAAACACCTAGTTAAATGCCAGCATCAAACTGAGGTTCTATGGTTTTCAAAGCATCTCTTCCTGTTTCAGCCCTTAATTTGTACCTGGGCTGCCACTGACCAGAAGAGGCACTTTCAGTCCCATTAAAGGATTCTTATGGATTATCCCAAAATAGTGGCCATTTTGAGCTTTGGGGACATTAGGGGTAAAAGATGGAGACTCTCAGAAAAGGACTATCAAGGCAATCTGGAATCCATTTCCACAGTGGTCATCCAGGGGAGGAAAGTGGTTATTTCTAATTTTAAATGAAATAACTGAGTAATTTTCTTTTACTTATGTTTTTAAGCTGCTTCACTTACACTGAAGAAAAAACTAAACAGACACATAGACAAAGGCAGGAAGGGCACAGGCTGTCCATTGAAAACATGGCTGTACTTTGGAAATCATGTTGTATCCACGTGAACAACCTCAACCAGGCATTGGTTGCCTATAAAGTGAATATATTTTATTATCATTATTTTATAACCAAATTATTTTTAGGAGGCAAATTATTTCTTCACAAGCCAGAGGAGAAGCTGGAGAGCATCCCATTGGAGAAACCACTTAGAATTAATTTGGGGACTTGGGAAAGTCATGCTGATCAAAAGCCATCAATTCATTTGTTTCTTTCTGTCTGTCTGTCTTTCCTTTATTCCCCTACGTTTTTTTTTTATTTTAGTTTGATCAAGATGAATACCGTGCCCCCAAAAGATCTGGACAATCAAAGGCAACCGCATATGCTAACAATACTAAATTGTAACTTTTTGTCAGGTTAAAACCTTTCAAACAGTCGAATTCAATTTACCAACAAAGAAAACAGAAGCGATTTCTGCGGTTGTCCCCTCTGCTGAAATTAAATAGGCTCTCAGTTTTACTTTCGTGGTTGACATATACAGATTGCACATGTGAAGAGTGCATGTGAGGATGCTTTCATTCAAGTATATGTAAGCACAGCATGGCTCGACGTCAGCCTCCTCCAGCATAGTCACCTCCCTGGTTATATCGCGAACCCTTTCTCCTAGCTTGTGTAATTAGTACATTATCTTTCCTTCTAGTCACCTTCACAATAGAATTACAAGCTTATTTCTCTTGGCATTTAGTCCTTATTCTCCAAACTTTCTCCATCTCTCTGGCTTTCCCCCCAACCAGCGTCAGGATTTAAACTTTTTTAAAATGCACTATAGGTATTTGTTATTTGTTTGTTTGTTTTTAAGGCTCAGAGTGTAACGTGTGTGTGTATGTATGTTTAGCAAATCAGCTCTATCCTTTTAAAGAACTTGTCCTATAGCTGTAGGCATGGAAATACAGGGGTTGTGTTCTAATTCCGCCATTCCGAAATGCAACAATAAGCAGGGAACAATCTTGCCCCTAATTTCATCTGGCAGGTATTTCAGTCGGCCTCATTCTCTGGCATCTGTGTTTTCAGGATAGTTCTTTTGCTGATGATCCCTGAGGCCTAGGATGGAGGCAGTGGAAATACCCAAGACAGTGAGACAGGTAACCAGGAGGGGGCGGGGCGAGAGCGGGCAAGGGCGGGGCGGGGGCGGGGGCGGGGCCCCCGGAGAGATTCAAAGCCTTCTGCCTGACAATCTCAATTTAAAGAAAAACAGAGAATAAAGATGGGATATGGGTAATAATATCACACAGCCAAATTCCAGTTTTAATAACAGCCCAGCTCGTACAAGGAAAGTCTTCCCAAACCAGGATATAAACATAAGAAAAGCACACTGCCCCTTACCCACAGTCACAGTCTGAAAAGAAGCAAATTGCTAGTGTTTTCCCCAAACAGGACCAGATGGGACCTGGAACGGCTTCTATGCTACCTACCCGGCAGATAGACGTTTCTTTCCACTTTGTTTTTAATCTTTGCAAGCCTTCTTAACCCCAGTGGAGACGATCTTCATTTTATACACACACTTCACCATATTCTAAACATTACTTCTAATACATAAAAAAAATTAGGGTTCTCTAATTTTTCTTTTTCCTAACTTCATCTCTGGCTCTCTGCCCACGGCAGCCTTGGCGTCTGTCCACACAGGATGTTCCAGACGCTGCCCCTTAAGGGCCCACAATGTGTATAGCAAGTCAGACTTTGTTCAAGATAGCCTGGGGGACCCTTCCTGATACTCAGGGATCACTGATAGGATTCCCTAACTACTAGCCAGGAAACCTTGAATTTTAAAGAGAAAACAATGGTTTGGAACATAGGACGCTTAGTCATAGGAAATTGTAGTTATAACTGTAGTTTTTCTAGAATTCTCCCCAGAGGACAACTGCTGGGAGACAAATGTTCAACCACCCACAAGCCCTCACTCCAATTCACTGCGCATGAGTAAATATATTCATGAGGAGAAAAGTCTCAGGACAGTAGAAGGTTTAAGGTTGAAAAGACAAAAAAAAAAGGGAAATGTTGAGGTTTTATGGCGGTGGAGAAAAAGACATGGCCTTTCTCCTGTCAATAACAGTGATTTCCAAATTCCTGAGCAATCTGGGAGTTTCACAGCCTGGCTGCTGGCTGGCTTCCTTCCCTCCGTCTCCTGACTGGCTATGCAGTATCTGCAGGGGTGGAAGCCATCCTGGCCTTCAGCAGAGGGAGGGGGGGGGATATGAGATGGGATTGGCTGCCCTTCCTGGGGTATGGGTGGGAGTTAAAAGCCACACCCCCTTTCCCTCCTTAGTTCTGGAACCTAAAGGAAGCAACTCTGTCCCAGGATAAAGAACTTCACTAAAACGACACATAGTAATAAAGCTCATTAGGAAAGTGAAAGGAAGCGAATGAGAACGGGGAGGGGGAGGGGGGCCGTGAGCACCGCAAAGGAACAAGCTCCAAAGGATGACGTTACTCTCAAGGCCTCCTGGAGAGCACTAACACAGTACCAGTCCCATTTACTAAACTGCCTTTCCTAGAACATTCTTACGTGTATTATATGCAGCCCACATGGGAAAAGGTTCCAAGTCGTTTTCTGTCAACTGGCTTCTTTCACATACTAAATCTTTTTGTTTGGTTGGTTTTTGAGACGGGTTTCTCTGTGTGTCCCTGTTCTGGAACCTACTATGTAGACCAGGATGGCCTTGAACTCAGAGATCTGCCTGTCTCTGCATCCCAAGTGCTGGGTTGCTGCTCCACTCATGTGTTCATCTTGTCCCCTCTCTCTGCATCTCATTTTTTTTCTGTTAATTGTTTGCTTTCTACATTTCTTGCTTTCCACAATGAAAATCAATTGATAAAGAAACCATTATAAAGCAGGCATGGTAATGTGTGCATTCGATCCCAGCACTTGGGAGGCAGAGAAGTCGAATCTCTATGAGTTCAAGGCCAGTCTGGTCTACATAGTAAGTTCCAGCCCAGGCCAGCCAGGGCTACATAGTGTGATCCTGGTTCAAAACAGTAAAAAGAGAAAAGAAAAAGTTCAAATTGGATACCATCTTCCATCTTGGTAGCAACAAGTTTTTTTAAGAACCAAAGTTGATTTGGTACAAAATAGTTGAAAGAGATACCCGTTAGAGAATAAATGGGACAGGAAAACTGGGAATCCATCCTTCCAAATAGGTAAGGGAAAATGTCAGGGGCATGCAGTCTATGAGGACATTGAAAGCTTCTGGGTACCTGTTCTTGAAGGTAGAGACAATGCTAAAGCCCACTGAGGAAGTAGGAGAGACTCTGAAAGGACATAGAAAAGCAAAGTAGGGTTTTCACAAAATCCATTTAGATGGCAGCTCCATTTAGATGCAGCCAGCTGCCCAGGCCACGGCTTCTAAAGGGCAGTGACTCACCTCTAAGTACCAGAGTGAAAAAGGCTCTACCTGCTAGATACTCACAGGACAGGTTACGTATGACCAAAGGATTCCAGTTTGGAGACCCACAAAGGGCATGCTTGACTGACCTGCCCTGATCCAAGAGTGGGTGTAACTGCAGGGTGTTGTGAATTGCTTGTTGTATATAAATTTAGACCCAAGGCCTTCAAGATGGTTCAGCTATAAAAGCAGTCACCATCCAAGACCGATTGGCAACTTGAGCTTGGAACCCATGTGGTGGAAGGAGAGACTGGACTCTCAAAAGTTGTCCATTGACCCACACCATACACGCTGTGCTGATCACATGTGTGCATATACACACAGAGAGATAACTATTATTTTAAGAGATTAGAAGCAGAGCTGAATTTCTTATGATAAGGAAGCTTAAGACCCACTTTTGTTTTTGTCTGATTCTTTTCTTTTTGTTTTGTTTCCATTTGGTTTGGTTTGGTTTGGTTTGGTTTTTGGTCCTTCTCTTTATAACAGCACCACAGAACTCAGTCTTTCTTTTAAACACACTTGGGCTGTTTATTTTTAATATTCATTTGACGGGCCACCTGAAGCTGTCCATGTGTCGTCATGTAATCCAAAGTAAAGGGGCTGGTTATACCAACTGCTTACTCTTCAGAGGGCATTTACTGGGTGCCATTGTGCATGCCAAACACTGTTCCCAGGGCCAGGAAGACATTGGTGAAGAGAGAAATGACACCTGATGAAATGGAAAATATAACAGGTGAGGTGTCCATTTTTATATTACCTTGAAAATCTCACACACATGGAGAGTGAATATCCACTCCCCACCCCCAACTTCCTCCCTGCACCTCTACCCATGCAGGCCCTTCCCAATACAACTTTACACCTCCCCCCACTGAGTCCAGTTAGAGCAGTTCATATGCACATGTGTGGGGTCATCCACTGAGACTTGGGCAACCTACCGGTCATTCCCTGAAAGAAATGTGATCAGACCCTATTCCCTACCCCCATTCCCACAACCATAAAGCAATACCTCCCTAGCTATAGACTGTACCTCAGAAGCCCCTCCCCACTCTGCGTTGGAATTTTTAACTGTCTCACTCTATGGATGTCTTGCTCAGGTATCTGAAGCTACTGTAAGTTCAACAGCCATGCCATGTCCAGAGAGCTCATTCCCTGCACTTAAATCTGTTCTACCACCTTTTAATCTACGTCCCAAGCCTTGGGAGAAAAGGGAGAGAGTTGCCGTATATGGCCCATATACAGATAAGCACTCACTCACGTGACTTACTCTTAGCACAGTGAACAGTTCTGAGCACTAACCACTAAGCTTTGCAGTGAGAACAGTGAAAGTCTAAGGATACAAATAAACTTTTAGAAGTCAGCGTAACAACATGACCATTTAACAAAAGACCATCAACCTCTTCTCCCCTAGTTCTCTTGATGTCCCTAGCCAGGGATTTTGGACGTGTTCACTGTACCAGACACAAATTCCTTCCTGAGGATCAGGAAGGTACCAATCTTCCTACTACTGTACCAGGAGGGCCATGCTTGCCAAGCATTGTAGCATCCAGGGGTCCAGTGCTTAGTGATGTCTTGTTTCTCTCAGAAGCCTACATAGCACCATCTGGGCCTGTGGAAGCTAGCCAGCAGGGAGAGCATTTCTGGATGCTCAAGGTGACAAACCAGATGACATACAAGACTCATTTCCCTACACCCTGTAACCATAGAGAACTATGGGTATCATTAAGTGATCGAGTCTTACCATCTAGTTATGGTGAGCAACCAAGAGCAGTAGCAACAGCCTATGTTATTTGGGGAGCCTCTGGAACCCTCACCGAAAACTCCTAGGATGCCTGGTTCTGAGATTTTCATTTAACAGCCCATGTCCTTTGGACACAGCATTATTCACACATACAAAGCACTTCTGTTCAAACTCCTTTCTAAAAAAATTATATTCATAAAAAAACTATATGTGGTGGCTGTAGAGATGGCTCAGATGTTAAGAGCACTTGTTGCTCTCTCAGAGGACCCAGGTTCAGTTTTGAACACATTCACAACCATCAACAACCATCCAGTTCCAGAGTCCAATGCCCTCTTCTGATTTCTCTAGGTGCCAGGTACACATGTGGTACACACATACATGCAGACAGACACTCATACACATAAAGTAAAAATAAATACAGATAATTCTAAATGTCAACATAGTAAACATCTGAGACGATATTGCTTGTTGTTATTCCCTAAGTATATAACGGATGTATACATAGGTATCCAAGTAACCAGTGCCCTGAGGGAATGAGAGGCAACTCATTCCAATACCAAAACTTTCCTTTGTTCAGATGGCCTTTGAAACGTGTGTGAGCAGTTTGGATCAGCCCTTTATAAGACATTTCAAAAATGACGTTTAGGACACAAGTTTGTCTTTGTTCAAAGAGGAATGTTGACAGTAGCCCAACACCTCCCTCCTATAGCTGCATGATCCTGCTATGGTTACCTGTGCAGTCAATATACAGGACTAACAGATGTGAGGGAAACGTTGATAGCCGTCCGCATATCTATTCTGTTATCGGCACCAATCACGTAACCGGTTCTTTTGCAGTTGCCTAGTTCAGACGTATTCCTCTACTCAGTTTCACCGTGCCGTTGGCTGGGAGAGACCCAAGCTAGTGAACAGGAAGGGAGCTGAATTTATCATGAATCCACAAGGCTGTCAAAGTTTTAAAAAGACATCTGGTTGTCTCTGCAGGCTCGAATTCTTGATGTATGCATTGCAAAAGGCTTGCGTTTAATGACGCTTACGGCCTCTGTTCAAAGCACAGTGTAATTGAGAATGAGATTTGTATGTGTGGGTTTTCTAGAAGGACTTTTATCTAAGATTCATGCGCATACTTCAAAAATCTTTCATCTTTAAGTGTTGGAAATTACAGACAGGCTACAACAAATGTCTTCGTTCTTGTTTTATTTAAATATTCAGCCTTATAGTCTCATAACTATAACACATTAACTTTTGAAAGGATTCCTACAGAGTCTGTCTGTTTGAACCACTTATGTAAACAGAATGTGTTTTAGACGTCTTCTCTTTCTCTAAGAGTATATCTCCTTTGGATTCTTTGTTATGATTTTATGGAAGGTGATTGTGGGATCAATCATCCCTACTCAACTTAGAGAGACCTGTGTTAACAGTCTGCTTTTAACTTATCCTCCTAACATGTGAAGAAATCTCAATGAGACACTCATGATCTAAATGGAATTACACAGAACTTAAATCCAATTTTTAAAAATTATTTCTATAAAGACAAGAGTTTCAGCAGATAATTTACAAACGAAGGAATGACTGGAAGTCCTAAGTATCTTGAGTTGACTTATCTTACTGCATTAGCACCATAATAATAAAGTTACTGTGGGGGGTTATGTTCTTAAAAATTGATTAGTACAGGGGTTGGGGATTTAGCTCAGAGGTAGAGCGCTTGCCTAGCAAGCATAAGGCCCTGGGTTTGGTCCCCAGCTCCGAAAAAAACAATCAATTAGTACAAAATACATAATTACTCTTCCTAAAGGTAGGGAGATAAGACCGTCTTTCTTGTCACTTGTTTTTTGTGGTACTGAGGGTGGCAATCAGACACAAAAGCATTGTACCACTGAGCTGCATCCCAAGCCTCCTCCCTGCTCCTGGGGTGAACCATTCTCTATGTTACTGTCATAACATTTGAAACACTCAGTGTCGCTTCCCATGATTATAACAACTCACGCCACTGTCACTGATTGAGGCACTGTCTTCCTCACGGCAGTACATGAACATTGACATTTCAATCAACTGTCAGGATTTCAGCATAGAAAGCACATAATGAAAATCTCTCCTCCAAGATGCTCTGCCAACATTTGATGGTAGTTTTTAGACATAAATAATAAATCTGGTATTCATACTTCTTTAGTTACTTACCTTGCCTGGTAAGGCATTGTGGCGTAAGCTATGATCACAGCACACTGACCACACAAGATTCAGACGTTAGGACCACAGCTGTTTGTCTGGAAGGCACGGTGCATGGGAAAGAGTGGACCTTGAGTTGCATGTTGTAGGATAAACTCAGCTGCAGCCCTAATGTACACTCATTTGTCAACATTATTAGGTAGCTATCAGATAGGTTACAAGCTCCACTAATCCAGAGTTTATGTTTGTGTGTCACAGTATCTTGAGACATAGCAAAGCCAGTCTGGCAAAAGACAATAAATATTTGCTGAATGAAACAGTGACTAACATATAGCTTCTATAAAGAATATAATCTAGCCATCACAGTACTACACATTTGTAAAGCTCGGTACTCGGGAGGCCAGAGGAGGAGATTGGTGAACTCAAGGGCAGCCTGAGCCACAGAATAAATTCGAGGCCAGCTTGGGCTGTATAGCAAGAACTGTCTTAAGAGAAAGAAAAAAAATACTAAAATTCATATATTCATAGTGAAATCGCTAGATGTCTACTGACATACATAAGACTAGGCTGCCTTTTATATAGGGAGCTACCTTGCTCCCCATGTTAATTCAGATGTTCGGTGTATATAAGAATTTAAATAGTTGCGGAATAGATAGTGAATCGAATGATAACAATACATCCCTTAACATTATATTTCCTGTCTCTTGAACTTCCAGACAATTCCTTCCCATCCAGTTCATCTTCCTTCATTAGTATATATGTAATGAATGCCATGATCTTTCTGTCATGCGCATATGATATTTCCCTGCCTCGAAGCATTTAATGAGTCTCTAAAACTTCTAGGAATTTTGGCATCTATAATAGAGCACCCTTGTGGTTTGGCTGTGAAATGTCTTCAATATGCTTAAGTGTGGTCATGAATACTGACGCTCTTTTAGGAGTGTATGGAAATTTTAGGAGGTGGAACCTATTGAGAGGAAGCAGGTTGCCGGGGCACGCCATTGAAAGTTACACATGGTCATCCGTCCATGTTTCCTGCCCACCTTGAGGTGAAGACCATCCCACAGGGATGATGCTCTGCCCAGATGCATCATAAGATGGGAAGGCCCTGGAACGGAGAGTCCAGGTAAACATTTCTTCCCAGTAAACTCTTCTCACCATCCATACACAGTAACTAAACACAAAGTTGACACCAGAGAAGTACAGCCATTACCCTATCTGTCGCAATGTGGTTCTTGAGCTTTAGATCTAGATTGTGGGAGGAATTGAAAAAACATTTATAGCAGCAGGCCAGGAAACGCTACAAGCAGAGCTTAAGGATCAATTCTTGTAGGAGCTCAAAGTGCTAGGTTTGGGATAGAAATAGAGTTGGCGGGAAATTAGACTAGGAACCGTTCGTGTTTCCTTCTGGCAAAGAACTGGTCCATGTTTTACCAGTGTCTCGATATTTTGAGTAAAGACTAATTTAAAAGTAATGGGCTAATTAATCTGGTAAGGCAAATTTTAAGTCAGTACGGCATTCAGGGTATGGCATAGCTGTGTTTAACCTAAGTTTATATTGAGAATTGGTAGCAAAAGGCAGAGTAGAAAAAGACTTTTAAAATGCATGGTTTTAAAGTTATAGACAAGAACAACATGGTGGTTAATGAGATTAATAACATTAATCAAGTACTTTTCACCTAGACAAGTTCCCTAAAGACACCCCACAATGTCTGGCTCTATCCATCCTTGGATAGAGGTCATAAGGTTGTGACTTTCTATAGAAAACAGTGCTTTAAGGGATGAGTTCTGGAGTACCCTGTACCTACATGATCATCTAGGTGAGTATTTTTCTGGGATTAATCATGCAGGTATCCAGTGGCTGCAGCAGCCATGACCTAAGGAATAGGGTGGGTGGCTACCACTTACATCAGGTTAGAGCTTGGCATTGTCTGTGTGCAGCTCATTTCATAGGAATGAGTGCCCAACTCATCAAAGCTCCACACAGATTTCAAACAAAAGCATATGAGTCTGGGCAGTGTGTGGCAGGGCAAAGACCACTGCAGGCATCTCTAATAGGAAATGCATGGAGCTGTGATCACGGAATGCTGGAGATGCTAAGAACATGGAATATCTTTTAAGGAAAGATTCAGGGAATGTGTACAATACAAACCAAGAGTAGGGCCATGTGAGTTGCAAACAGCAAGGCTCTGGGAATAGGATCACCAGGGAGTCAGCAAGAGCTCACATCTCAAGACTATGTGTCCTGGACATTAGAGATGGAACTGTAGGAGTTAGTTCTTACCGATGAGTTCTGGTCTTGCTTTGGTGCAGTCTCTCCTTCTTCCCCTGTTCCTTTCAGTATTGGAATACTTAATTTGTGCAGCTGTGTGTGTTCATAGGCATATTGGTTTTATTCTGTTTTTTGATAAGGATTCACAGGTCAAGGTTGACTTGAGCTTTTTGGGAGAGACTTTCAACCCGGTCTCTTGAATAAGGTTGGAAGTGTTTTAAATGATGGGGACTCGAGGGAAAAAAGCAAGACACATTTTGCTTCATGAGGCAGCCACGAGCCAGAAGACCAGGGGCAGGATGTTATGGTTTGGATGCGAAATGCCTGCCATGTATTCAATCAGTAAAGGTTTGTTCCACAACAGCTGGCGTGACTTTGGAGTTCACGGAAGCTTGAGGAGATGGGGCCTGGCTAGAGGAAGTAGGTCACAAGGTGCACACTGTTGAAGATTGTACTTTGCCCTCAGCTCCTTCTTAGCTCTTCGCTTTCTGCTGGCCAGGGTGAGCTAACCCATCTCTCCTTCCACAAGGCCTTACTGCTGTGGTATTCACCACAAATCCTGAGTAACAGAGGAGAGCACTGTGGACTACAGCTTTGAAACCATAAGCCAAAATAAGTCTTCTTCCCTTGTCGTCGATGCCATTTTATCAGGTCAACTAGATAAACAAATACAGGCTCATCAGAAGGCCGTCATCTGGCTCCAACAAACCTATGCTGATCCGTCTACCACAGCCTTGGCCCGTCCCCTTAATCCCTCTATGCCTTAAGTGCTTATGACATTGAGACCTTAGAATTCCTTAGGTGTCTCATACAAGCTCACTCACTACTGCTGACCAAAAAGAAAAAAAAAAAAAGTCTATCTGCTGCCACTCTTATTGACCACTTGGTTCCTTTCTATGTCCTGTGTCTTTTTTGAAGGTAGCATTGAAGACTTACTATTTGCCATTGGTTTCCTGCGCTTTGATTGCTGTGTGCCTTGATGACACTCCCTTCATGTGTCTTGTGCTTAGTTTTTGTTTTTTTTTTTTTTTTTGCAACTTCATTCCATTGGGATGATTTCAGCCATGATTAATTCTAGTGTATTTCTCACCCTGTTAACCCAACACATCCTCTTCTCTGAGCTGCCAGCACCATACATCTTAGTCAGTTGCACTTCCCCGCAGCTCACTAATGCTCTTTTCACTTAAAATACTTTTCTAACTTCATTAGGACCGTTTCAATTGCTGTATCATCAAACTTAAATACCTTTTTCTCTAGTGTATAATCTGCCATTGGCTCTATATGTTACATATTGTATTTTTATCCCTAAAAGTTCAAGATAGGTTTTTTTTAAATATCTTGTTTTATTCTTTAACTTCTAAAAAAAATATGGAATAGAATTATAATCATGAAATTTTATTTACCTTCTAATCCAAATATCTACTCTAGCTCTGGGTTAGCCTTGGTTATTTTCTTCATCATGGCTTATGTCTTCCAACTCCTTATATACCTAGTAAGCTTTGTTTTAGTGATAAGGATTGAAAACTTGTGGGGTAGTGGGAAGCTCTTTCTCCTCTTAGTTGTGATCTGTGTCTTGGGGTGAAGTTTCATGTAACTGGAAAGAATTACATCTTACTAGGAAACACATTTATTATTTGCTGTGCAGGTCTCTATTGGTAACTGGCCAAACTATTCTCTGCCCCTTGGGAAAACCTTCTAAGTATTTACTTTATGCTTTGCAAAGTAAGAATCTTTTAGTGTGAACTTTACAAATTAACATCCCTGGAACCATGTGAGGGCATAGAACTGTGTTTCTAAATCATTTTTAGCTATGTTTCCCTTAAGGGTAGTTCCTTGCCCAAATATAATGATCATAAGAGGGCTAAGTTCTCAGGAGATATGCTCCCACTGGTCGCCATGGTGTCCCCTCATGGGACAATTAGCCATACAAACTCTAACCTGGTCCCCGGAACTCTCAGTACCAGTTCCTTGAATTAGGGAGTCTGTCAAATTCTGCCCAGGTCACTCCATTACACTATTAATGTTCTGTCTGCATTAACTTTGCTCTTAATGCTCTCAGAAATGTTTGCATCAGACAGATTCTTATACTCACAGTCAGAATAGCCTCGTGACAACATTTCCCAGTGTCCCCAGAGTGGCATGATGAGAACCAGATGTGAAAAACTGTTTCCTGTGAGTGACAGGCTCACCAGTAGGTAAGGGACACAGAGAGTCATTCCCTGTGCTTGTGTACAAAAGACAGAGGTGGCTGCTTCTTTTTCCTATTTCTGAGAGAACCTCCTTGAAAATGCCTTAGTGTAACCTCTTGGAATGTAAATAAATCTCCTCAGAGAAGACATAATCCCAGTGTCTCCGTTTTTACAACTCAGAGATGCCTTCAAGACCCAGGATTCCTCCCCTCATAAGATGTAAACACGTATCTCTGGAGTTAGGTAAATCCCTCTAGAGTTTCCATCATCTACTGAGTTATAAATTAGCATCTGAGATTTTCCCCCAGGTTGGATCCAACGTTCAGTCATATTTATTCAAGAAGCCCTAAGAAACAGGAATGCTTTCTCTTCAGTCCCACAGTTCTCCCTGGGCTCTGGCCTTAAAACCCTCAAGAGTAGCTATAGTGCGTGGGTCTCGACTTCTGTCGCTCGGGATCGTTGTCCTTGGTTGTCTCATGTCCAGGAAAAAAAAAAAAAAAGACATACTGTATTTTCCTTTTTTGTGGTTTTGCTGGTTATCCGTGGTAAAAAGGAAATCTACTTCCAGTTACTCCATCTTGGAAGGGAGCCAAAGTCCTCGACCGCTTCATGTCTGTTTGCCGTGATTTTCCCTTTGTTTAGCTCAGCCTTCATCAAGGTCCTCCAGTGTTGACCTGTACAGGTTCATATCTGCCACAGCTCAGGTTGCTAACATGTCTGCCTCTGCTGACTTTCCCACACATACTGCTGAGTACGGGGGCTCTGACTGACAAACACGCCGAAGCCGATTTCCCATATAACCCTGTTCTGGCTCAGTTTTCTTCTCTGCTCCGGGTTTTCTCCTTGGCGGTGATTGGTCCTGAGGAGACATAAGCCACAGACAGCCATGGGGTGAGAGAAGCTGGATGCCAGATCTCTAGCAAAAATGTTGAACTCCAATGAAGGAACAGAGAGGGGGAAATCACATAAGCTCCAAAACCCTAGGAAGCAGATACTGTTTCCGTCTTAGTTTACAGTCGAAAAGTTAAGCTTGGGGAAGTAGAGTAGCTTGTCCAAGATTGCTTGGTCAGAGAGTGGATGGAGCTTGGGGATTCTTAGGGGAAAATAGAAGGAAGGATTGTGTGTCCCAAAGGGGACAGGAACTCCATAGGAAGATCAAAAGAGTCAACGAACCTGGACCCTTGGGGCTCTTAGAGTCTGACCCATCAATCGAAGAACATACATGGGCTGGACCTAGGCCTCCCTGCACATATGTAGCAGATGTGCAGCTTGGTCTTCATGTGGGTCCCGAGCAACTGGAACAGGGATTATCCTAAAAGTTGTTGCCTGTATGTGGGCTATGTTCTAGCTGGGCTTCCTTGTCTAGCCTCAGTGGGAGGGGAAGTGCCTAGCCTTGCAGAAACTTGAAGTGCCAGGGGGGGCGGGGGGATACCCAGGGGAGCCCCCACCAGTTCAGAGGAGAAAGGGAGGGGGAGGGGTAAGGTTGTGGGAGGGGGTGATGAGGAGCAAGGCAGTGATCGGGATGTAAAGTAAATAAGAAAAAAGTTAAATTAAATTAAATTAAAAGATTGCTTGATCAGAGATTGCAGAAGTGAAAGTAAAAAACATGATTCTTAACCAGTAGGTTTTTTAAAAAACAAAATCATGTTATTTGACTAATTTATAACTCCTCCACAAAAGCCTAGCTCTGTGGCGTGTTTTTTTTTTTAATCTGTATGTAATAGAGTTGATTCAAAACAAATTACATTGAATAGAGTTGAATTGAATTCAATTATCGAAAGTGAAAGGACGGGTTATCGCTGACATCCCAATGATGAGGGGGATGTGACCTTAGCTATAATTTCTCCGTGGAGAAGTAAATTGCCTGCACAGAGATTCTCAGGACAGTGTTAGTAATCCGTATCATACTTAAATGGTCCATGTATTCCTTCTTCTGACTTGCCGCTGAGCTCACAAGTATTTCACCAACGATCGTGTAAATCCAGATTTGTTTCCTCTTGGAAAGCAAAGCAAGAGACTGAGGCTCCCAATAAATATCAATTAGTGACTGCGATGGAAGTTGCTGGTAGTTTTCTTCCTCCTAATTACTGTGGGAGACCCTTGGCATCCGCCCGTGCCCGCATTGAAAGCCTTGGGAAACCCCACTTCAAGTCTCCACGTGGTTAATTAGCACTGCCAGGTGTTGTCATTGTGCTCCGTTCCAGATGCTGTGCGACCATTACCACATATGCAGAGTCACGGGGACAGATACAGTTTCCTCGGTGAGGCTTTGATGAATTCTGCCAGGCTGAAGTGAGACATGCCAGCACAGCATGTCGCTGGGTCACCCTCCTGGTGGACCTTCTTTCAGATGGAAAAGGAGTGCTGGCTCATACAAATGGACGTCCAATGCCCCTGTTAGAAAATGTTCCTTCCGGATGCAGGACAACTATGCCAACGTGAAGGAAAACCCACATGTTAGTGTCTGGCTTCACATTCTCCACACATGAACACACAGTCCTAAGGAGAGAAACTCTAGGTGCTGTTCAATGAACTTATGGATTCGTCATTATACATGCACTTTAAGATGCCCTGTCTCTGTAGAAACCAAGTACCTTTGGGTATGTGTTAACTTGGCTGAACTTAATCCTTGACCAGACATCTACAGTCCTTTCCAATTACCATAGAATAATGAGCACACGTGACTGAGTGCAAACACACACATATGCCCACATACCCACATGTGACCTACATGATCTTTAGGTCTCTGAAAAGTCAGATCGTCCAGTGAGTGAAACGACACCTTACAAATGTATCTAGTTCTTTTAACCATCCCAAATCACCAGGGCAAAAACACCTTACAAATAAAATTACCAAGAATTCAGGCTCCTTTCTGTAGCTTGTTTACTCTGACCTTAGACATTTTTACAGAGGTTCATCCTAGCTGTGGCTTCTACAATCCACCAGTGGACTTTAAAGCTCCAAATCCAGTTTCTTTAATAGACATAGAATGTGTTTTTACCCAACAGTCTGGCCCTCCACTAATGACTTAACCTCCTCCCTTCTGCCTTTCCTCTAAACCAGGGCCAGTCCCTCTTGCAACACACTGTCCTTCAGGGTGTTACTGACCACAGCTTTGCCACCTCATGAGCACACAAATGACCCTCGGATGTAACCTTTCAAGTCTCTTGCCATGCCAGAAGGATATTTCGAGCTATGAGAAAAGGAAATCGGAAGCTGAAGGCAATAGTCCCCTTCCCGTCTGCTAAGGGGACCTGGCTAGATTTTTTTTTCAAGGGTGGGGTCCTGTAATCTGATTGACAAACATAAATCACAAATTGCAAAAGGATTCAAGTAGAGGATATATATAAAATTAGAAGTGGAACACTACATTCCATTTGGGCAGCTAGACTTCTGATCGTAAGTAGAATTCATTCCTTAGTTAGAGAAAAGAGCTCCAAACTGTCTCCCCTACTTTTCTCTCCCCAGGCAGGAGTTTACAGATAACCTTACGACTCTGGAGACAATTCCTTCCTCTTCCCAGAAATGAACAGAAGAGACGTCAAAAAGCCGAGTTCTGAGTTATAACCACTGTGGATCTGGCAATGTAAATAGTGACTACCCTTTCTGAGCCGAGTCTCTCGTTTACGAGATGAAGATACTGGTGCCTTTATTCATGAGGTGCTGGTGTAACCCTCTGTGAACTCTGACAGGTTACATAAATAAGAGGAGCCTTTAGTATAATGGCCCAGGGCATATTTCCAAACCCCTAGAGTTGATGTCAAACCTTAGGAACCATGAGCTAGCGAGCTAGGGTGGGGAAAAACAGTCCTGCTAGCCTGGGGAAGAATATGTCTCACCAGCTTAAGAAGGCAGTGAGAAGAGTTTGTGTGCCCAGAGACACGTTCTGATCACATCCCGATCACTACTCTCAAGAGTAGAGTCCCTGGCCTGGATTACTGACTGAATTGAAGAGAATAATTATGGCCAGAAATGTAATAGAAATAGTCTTTTTCCAATAAATATGATCTAAGATGTTAATAACATGGACAGTCACCCAGATTTGAACTCACACTCCTAGCATTCTTTTTAGAGTCCTTCTTTTACTCTCTAGATTAAACTTATCTTTCCAGAGGTGCGACAATCTTTCGGACGTGGGGTGCTGGGGACTTCTATACTCTCTACTGAGGCTCCGGCTGGCTCTGACCAGTTTATTAAGGAAACCCAGAGCTGAGTACTTGGGCAGAATTCTGTAAAGCCAAACTGTAGTCAAAGACAGTATCAGCGGATGCAAGGAAACATTAACGCCAAGGGGCAGGAGACCAGGGTCAGCGCACAAAGGCTTGTGAGAACAAACATTTGCACATAGTAGGTCTGGTAAGCTGAGTGGTGGATTGTCTTCAATCGGATACCGAGGATGGCAAAGAGTTCTGTGTTAACTGATTCAGCAGGACCCGTGTTAAAATCAGACTCCCAGGTACTAAAATCCCACCGGCAAAACCTAATTGAAAATTCCAGAGGAGCCCATTCCAGTTTGGTCAAGGAACGCCTGTCACGCTCCCCACATTCCTCTTGGGACGTCAACCTCAGAGCGGCCACAGCCTGCCCAGATTTTCCAGCCAGAGAGATAGTTAGGAATGATTTGTTTAATTTTTAGTATTTTTGTTTCCCATGGACCTTGGGCGGTTTCTCCAGCTTCGGATCCCGCCTCCACCACCATGTGACCCCCGCGGGCCCTTCCCCATCCTATCTTCTCTGGTTGCCACTTCCTCTACTCACCGGAAATGCCCCTGAAATCTGGTGGCTCCTTTATGGTCCTGCTCATCCTTGTCTTTCAGGGGCTCGCCTTGCCCCAGGTGATTCATCAAACAGAAGATTTTCCTAATCAAAGACAGTTTCCTCCCTAAGTGAAGTTTGAGTACAAGCTCTTAAGCAGTGAACTCTTCGCATCGCTAGCGGTGCCTTTAATAAGTGTTTATCCCCGGGAGGTAAAATGACAAGGTGGCAAACCATGAAACTGCAGAGATGTTTGTGATCACGTGAACTCTGGCACTGCTAAACCACTCAAGACTAATTAGCCCTGGAAATCACAAACCCGGAGCTCTGTGATTATTATCAGATTTGCATAACTCATAATAATGTTATAAATTCATTATAACCGGCGGTCTGTTCTCCCCCCCCGCCGCGGGGGGGGAAAAACATTAAAATATTCTGCTTTGGAGAAGAGAAAACAAGGCAGTGACATGACAGTGTGCGATGCTTATGAAAAACTACCTTCTTCACCCAGATGCTCTGACAGCTGCCCGGGCCAGATAGCCAGCTCAAAGGGAATTCACTCCAAATGTCAAGACCAGCTGTTTACCGGAGCCTTGATGGTTTGTAGATATTGGTTTTATATTTCCCATCAATCCCTTGTTGTTCCCAGTGCGTTCCCCACTCTGTCGACACATTTATAGAATCATGATCTATATTGGCGCATTAACACTTTCACTTTCCTACCCCGACCAATTTTATGCATGAGGCCCATTCATCAAACATTTATGGAGAGATTAGCATGGACAAGTTCACAGCCGTGTAAGCAGAAGGCCTTCAAGTCAGCCTTCCAGATACCATAACAGAAAACGGCCCGTGAGGTTACTTGTTCCTTGAACCAGTGCTCCGAGAATCATCTGTTCTGAGCATGTAATCATGTAATCATATAGACCCTTCAAAGTGCTGTCTCCTCCAGGGTATCATTATTTAGCTCCACTTTATAACCAGTCTAACTGGTAGTCAAGAGAGATTAAGTAACTTATCCACAGTCAATACATATTATTACTAATTATTACATAACTAGTTAGTGGTAGAACTGAGATAGCAACCCAGGTCTATCCTATTCTAAGTGCTGGTAGTGGGGCTAGGAATCAATCGACTTGGTTAATCTGCGTACTTTCCCAAGCATACACAAAGCCCTGAGTTTAATCACTGCATACAACTGGATGTCATTCAGCCTCTTCTGAAATAGATGCTCCTCCTTATCCCAAATGCTGGTGAAGAGAATTACACAGGCAGAGGTAAGATGACATATCCTGTCCTGGCCCCAATTCAGCCTTGTTATCCCCACAGTAAAACAAGAGACTTCCTAGGGCCAGCATCTCCACCTCTACTCCTGCTGCCCAGAGCACACAAGATGCTCTCCAAACACAGGCACCATGTTCTACTCATGGGTGCTTCTGCCAGAACCCAGAACAATAACTTGGAGAGATGGTGATCAGCTTCTATTTAGAGAAAGGAGATTAGGGGCAGAGGAAGGGAGGGGGTTGGAGAAAAAGTATAACTTCTGCCCATAAGTTCTCAACACAGAGTATCTGACACTGCTTGCCTCCTAAAACATTTAAGGCTACGCCTAGGTACTGAGTTGACTCTCATGGCTGCTGTGTGTAATCTTGGCAATAGATCCACCCTTTGTTATGACCTAGTATCCACAAGGCTTGGCTTGTGCTGCTCTGACTGTGATATGAAGAGCTTTGTGTTGTAGTGCTAGCTAGGCTGACCAATGGAGGTTGGCATCATCCACCTTTGACATCATCCATCTTTGCTAATTATTAATTGGTGAGGTAAGAGTAACGATGCCTCGCACATTTAGCAAGTTTACTTGCAAGGTAGTTGTTCCTATAGCCTTATAAGGACTCTCTGGGGACTTGTTTTATATAGTTTATGGAACCAACGCCCAGGTATATAAGAAGCCCAAACAAGGCCCAAAGAGTTGCTGGTCCAAAGTCCTTTCTTTCTGTTTATTCAGTTCTTGCTGGAGGAATGGAAAACAGTTGGCTTGAGGAAATACACTGCGTTTTCTTTAGCTCTCTCTCTCTCTCTCTCTCTCTCTCTCTCTCTCTCTCTCTTTCTGTTCATTTTTATTATTCTTATCATCTTTAGTGTCCTCCATTTTTCCTCCTCCTGCTCCTTCCTCCCTCCTCCCCTTTCTCCTCCTCCATCCCTCCCCAACTCTGTCTCCCCCCTCCTTCCCTCACATCCTCCCTCCCTCCCTCTCTCTCTCTCCCTCTCTCTCTCTCTCTCTCCCTCTCCCTCTCTCCCTCCCTCCCTCCCTCTCTCTCTCTCTCTCTCTCTCTCTCTCCCTCTCTCTCCCTCTCTCCCTCCCTCCCTCTCTGTCTCTCTCTGTCTCTCTCTCTGTCTCTCTCTGTCTCTCTCTTTGTCTCTCTCTCTGTCTCTCTCTCTCTCTGTCTCTGTCTCTGTCTCTCTCTCTCTCTCTCTCTCTCTCTCTCTCTCTCTCTCTCTCTCTTCAGCACAGGAATCTGAATTTGTTCCAGGACACAGTCTGAGCTCTGCTTGCATACTCTTCTGCACCCTTGTGATTGTGGGGGACAGATGAAGTCCTGAGTTGTCGTGTGTTGCTGACATGAGCATGCCCACGTCAAGGACCGCAAGTCCTCAGACCCTGGGAAAGCAAGGCTTCCCCATCAGCCCAGAGGGAGGCCCAAGGCTTCCCCTGATCCAAGTAGAAATGATGGTGACCCAGTGACCTTTGGCTAAAACCAGAGTGAGCAGAACATAGATAGCTTCCTCCTCCAGGATGACAGCAACGGGAATCTGCTCCCCTACAGGACGTCCTACCAACGTTAGCTAAGTGCATCCTCCCGATTCAGCCGTGTATAACGAGTCCTCCTCCGTGCTCAGAGGCATGCAATACATGCACTGAGTTTCCAGGCTGCCAGCTCATCTCCATCAGAGCGGGCCATCCACTTGATCCTAGCTTTTCTCTAATTGCGTCTGTGCGTCTGTCCTGTCTTCATGCTTTCATTGCCCCAATCGGGTCAGGTAAATCCCCCAAAGCCTTGCTTGTCCCAACACAGCACAGTATCAATGTGACTTTGGCTTCTTCTTTTTTTTTTTAATAAAACATCTCACCATTTTATTTTCACATTTCCCAATACAGGAGAAAGAGAAAACTGCCATTTTAATCCTATTTCCCCCTCCAAAACTATTCTCTCTACTGAGAAAAGGGAAGTCTTTCTTCTCATTTAGCTTCCTTTAGCTATACTCTAGTTCAGCACCATGATCCTGGTGAAATGGGACAAGAGAGCCCTTCCGCTCTTACCCATCTGGCTGAGCCATGCCAGGCCAAGGCAAGCAGGGGTTCTAATCATTAGAGACTCGGGCATGTGGCCTTCTACAGTGGCTTCATTTCCTTGTTGAAATGAAGCTATTGCTTTGTCAGTCTGGCTCTGGGCCTGCTTCATTTCAGGAGCAGGTCCCTCAGACATCATCCCAGGAGGAAGAGAGTCCATCATTGGCACCATGGGAAGGGCAGCATCGTGCCAGGGCACAGAAGTCCTGGAAGATAGGGGAGAGGCGCGATCACAGTCCCTGAAGAAAGAGTCGGATTGCTTTTTCCTTGTTGAAATGAAGTTATTGATTTGCCAGTCTGTCTCCTGGCCTGCTCTTCTGCCCATTTCTGGAAGGAATCTTTCTCATTCTCTTGTGTTCTCTACCACTACAGTGCACCTCTCTCCCAGATGGAGAATCATGGGTAAGATACAGATGGCACAATAAAACTTGGGCACCTTGCTCTGCAGGCTACTGGGTCGACTTTGGGCTTTTGAGGTACATCTATGGTGTAGAATTGTCGCTTGAGGGTTTGCATGGCCCTCCATACTCTTCAGGCTCCCGTGGGTGAGTTTTATGAAGAAAGTTGGCTGAGCTTTGTTTCTGGCATGACTTGACTTTTGCTGTCCCCTAACTGTGTGGCATTGTTCTTGTCATATATTTGCAAGCCCACCCCCAGAGGCACATTTCCCCCAACAAGGTCACACCTCCTACTAGTGCCACCCCCAAGGAGCCTACAGGGGTCTATTTTTCATTCATAATACCACACAGAGTGCTGTAGTTGGGCCGTTTTGGTGCACCCTTGCTTCAAGAAACCCCTGTGGATGGTCTGTATGGGGCTGGGATGGTAGGAGATTACTGCTTATCATCTTTAAAGCAATTGGGTAAAAGGGTGAGCTCCTCATACTGCTACATAATGAATTGCAAATATTTTACAACGAATTGATTAAGTTCTTATTCAAAAAGTCAAGCCCAGAGCAATGTTAAATAAAGATAAATATCACATAAAACAAAGATAACGATCAAGGAGGCTCATAGAGTGAAGGACAGACATGAATGGTCTTCAGGTAGATGTTGCTTGCGGTGCAGCCAAAAGGTGAGCGGTGAGTACACAGAGCCTTGTTTAAACGTTGAAGAACCTGTTGGAGATGTTCAAACAGATCTGTCCTTTAGAAACTACTTTTGGAATCATGAAAATGGTCCCCTGTCTCTGCCATCCACAGTCCCTCTCAGGGAAATGGCCTTTTGGAATGGAAAATTTTTCTCCTGTCACCTGACTTAGGCCCACAATCCTGTCATTTTCTCATTAAAAAAAAAAAACTGTCAGAGTGGAGAAAATGCTATAAGGTCTGCCCAGGAGGACTGTGGCTTCATCTTGCAGTGAAATAGCAGAAGAGAAAAATACAGCATTGCAGAAGAATTTCTGAAAAACTCTTCTCAGACTCATAAAGAAAAATAAATAAGAGGAAAAATGTTGCCAGCAATGCTGATATTTCTTTGAGACTTCCTGAGACCCCTCTGTCCCCAGTCCTAGGAAATTCACACTTGAGGACAAACAGTGTCCCCAACCAATTCTGTCCTATTCAGAGATTTCTACTTAAAAATAATATAAACTAGAAATCTTGAAGTCACCTCATCACCCTGCTGAAATAAGAGACCTGTCACTGTGTCTGGACTCCCCCACCCCCTACCTGAATCCCTAAGGATGAGCAACCAGGCTCTCCCCACACTCGAACACCTTGCAATCCAGAGACTGGCAAGTAATGAACGCTTGGCTATCTCTGTTGTGGAAGACCTGCCCAAAGTGTTCTTTCCCCCACTGTTCAAGGAGGCCTTCATCAAGAGACGCAAAAAACTTGTTAAGCACATGGTAACAACTTGGCCCTACCCATACCTCTATATTGGTCCCCTGCTGGACCACTGCAATATTGATACTTTCAAGGCTGTGTTGGAAGGAGTGGATAGGCTGAATTGCCAGAAGGTTCGGTCTAGGAGGTGTAAACTCAAAGAGCTCAATTTGCTGGATGTCCAACATGACTTCCTGGATATATGGACTCCAACACGGGATATTCTCCGTGTTCCAGAGGCCCAAATAGAAGAAGATTCCAAAACAGTGCTGAGGCAACCACTAAGAGTTCATGCAGACTATGGCTTCCTGTTGGGCGTTCTCGATCAGTACCATGCGCACTTCATGAAATGGGTGAGGCAGAGATTACATAAAATGCGCTTCCGTTTTTATAAGTTGGTACCAAAAAGGAAATGAAAGTTGAGACAGGAAAAGCTGTGGGATCCCCTGGGATATTATGGGAGCAATCTGTACTCTTAACTCTTTAGGTATCTGTCTAGCCTCAAAATAATCATTGTGTGACATAGGCTGGCTTAGAACTCATTATGTAGACAACCTCAGCTTCCACCTAAATAAAGCAGTGTACATCCCTTCCTGACTGAAAAAAATAATAAAAAGTAAGTCCCAATATTTGGCTTGAGACCACCATGGAGCAGACAAACATGCTTCTTTGAAGACAAAATTAGCTAATTAATTAATTAATTTAGACCCAGACCTTTTCCTACTACCTCCTTAGTCTCAGCTTCATCGGTCCAGAAATTCATTCATTCATATTAGGATCCTACCATGTCCCTGGTGTAGCCTTGGGCTCTAATAGGAGGTGAGAAAGGACAGCTGGGCCAACAACAATCCAGGTGCTGTGGAGTTCCCACGATGGGGCGGCGGCCACAGCAGCTGAACGAGTGAGTGAATGCATGAATAAGTAGCTTCAGATATCCATACACGCTGTGAGAGAAAGGAGAGGGGCTGGAGAGATGGCTCCACTATCAAAAATGACTACCACTCTAGCAAAGAACAGAAGTTCAGGTCCCAGCACCCGGTGGCTCACAACTCTCTGTATAACTCCAGCTTCACAGGTCCCCAGTACCTCTGACTCCATAGGCACTTGCACCTGTGTGCACAGACACACGCACTCACACACACACACACACACACACACACACACACACACACACACACACACACAGGCACACAAACATGCACACACAAATTAAAAATTAAAATTAAAAATGATGAAACTAAAGCTTTTATAAAAAGGAAAAGAGGGAAGAAAGGAAGAAAAGTAGAAGGGAGGGGAAAAATAAAAATAATAAAAAGACAAGCTGACCCTTACCCAAGATCCCCAAGGCCCTTTAGACCTTTACACTTCATAAACCACTCACAACAAAATCTCATCTTTAACAGTCTATGAAACTATGACACACCTGCTTTATTCTTTGTCCCAAGATAGCTCTGTTGGAGGCTAGTAGAACCCAAAGAATATGCTCAGGTCACTGGGCTATGAAGAGAATCTCCAAGATCAAATAAGATGTGTATGGCCATAAACAGATTCCCCCCTCCCCCCCCCCCCCCCCCCCCCCCTCCCTCTCCCTTTCCCTCTCCCTTTCTCCCTCTCCCTTTCCTTCTCCCCCCTCCCACCTCTCTCCCTCTCCCTCTCCTCCTCCCCTCTCTCTCTCCTCCTCCTCCCTCTCTCCTTCTCCCTTGCCTTCTCCCTCTCCCTTTCCCTCTCCCCCTCTTTCCCTCCTTCCCTCTCTCCCATCTTCCCTCACACTACATTCATCCTTCAGATTATACACACGCTCCTGCCATATGTCCCCTCGCCTTAGACCCAAAGCAATGGAGCCTCCTTTTCTCCAACTGAGCCCTCCAGAACTGAGAGCCAGAACAATTTTTTTCTTCTTCCTGAGTTAATCACTTCAGATATTCCATTATAATAACATAAAGTTGTCTAATACACATGCTAGGCTTGTCTCAAGGAAATGCAACTTAGAGGGCCTTTCTAAAGAGAAGGACTCATCTCTGCTGTGTAATGCTGCCACGTGCAGATAAGTCTGGCACTCATGGGAGGAAATCTTCACTCAGGGAGAATAGTGGACATAATTATAACTTTGAGAGGCTTTCTTTTTCCTCTAAATATCATCTATGTTTAGGGAATCTGACACTCCTTCCTGGTAGATTTCAAGTGGCAAGGCTTTTCTAAGAACCGATTGTACTGTGAGTTTCCCTCTGGTAAGAGTTGACACAATGGAAGTCAAAAGAGTCCACTATGAGTCAAGGAAGATGGAGCGTCTAGCACTGGAGAACCAGGAGAATGGGAAACACAGAAATGAGGAAACTTTCGGGAGGGAGGATGTGCCAGGCTGTGATTAGGACCAGGAAGACTTGAATGGAATGTCAAAAGGAACCGTAAGGTGACAAAGGAAGGGATTTGTTGAATAAGTAAAAAAGATTAAAAGTGAGGGCCAGAGCATCACTATGAGGAGAGGTGACTGCAAAACAGAGCTAGTTGTAATGACACCTACAGAGCTGGGTAAGAATTAGATGCACTGACAGGGACTCATAGATTTTATTATGCTGACTAAAAAAATTCAGGTATCCTGTGGGAAGACTCAAAGATGACCAGACCTCAAGGCAATGAGCACCCTTAATGTCCCCCAGACCTTGCTTCCAATTACGTTTCCTCTCCAGCAGGAACCATAGCTCCCTGGGAAAGCCCCTGCTTCCCAAGCTAGAGTACAAGGAGACTCTAAATACTGTGCTGTTCTAGGTCAGGAATGATGACATCCAGTTCAGAGAGTCTGCCTGGACAAATTGGTGGCACTCATGACAGTAATTGGAAATAAGTCATGTCAGTAAAAATTATGACCAAGTGACTAGCATAGGAATGCCTGTGCCCACATGCATACCCATACATAAAAATGATAAAATTTGATTAAAATGGATAATTACATAATTTCAAAGTTCTCTCTACAAAATACTAATTACAGGGAAGAAGAGACTAACATCAGATAAGAGCCTGGCAGACACCTCTTCACCCAGATGTTCTGAGTGACCGTCACCAACACTGGGAGCAGGACTCACACCAGCACAGGAGGTGGGACACACACAGTACAGAGAAAGTTCCATGTAGCAGCTTCCTATCAAAGACTCCACACCTCTAACTATGTGAGAACATCAGAGGAGAAAAATTAAAAGAGAGAGAGAGAAAGAGAGAGAGAGAGAGAGAGAGAAAGGATAGAGAGAGAGGGAGAAAGAGACCGAGAAAAGAAAGAATGAGAGGAAGAGAGAGAAAGGAAGGAAGAAAAAGAAAGAAAGAGAGAGAGAGAGAGAGAGAGAGAGAAAGAGGAAGGAAAGAGAACAGAAGGGAAAAGAAGGGAAGGGAGGGAAGGGAAGGGAAGGGAAGGGAAGGGAAGGGAAGGGAGGGGACGGCAAGGGAGGGGAGAGGAGGGGAGGGCAAGGGAGGGGAGAAGAGAAGAGAAGAGAAGAGAAGAGAAGAGAAGAGAAGAGAAGAGAAGAGAAGAGAAGGAAGACAAACTATTCTACAATCTTCTTCAAAGGTGTTAAGGTCAAGAAAGCCCAAGGAAGATTAAGTAAGGCAATGACCAATCGTGGACTGGCTCATTGGCTATGAATGACTTGTTTAAACATTGGTGAACGCTGAAAGCATCCTGTGGCATAGATGGCAGTCACGTATCAGTGTCCACCGCCTGGCTTTGATAGCTGCAGTAAGCTTATATAGGCTAATTTCTTAGTTTGTAGTGAATGTGCACTGAGCGGGGCTGGAGTACCTGGAAAATGTTCTAGTTTGATCGCTGCCTCTGTGATAGGCACCACAACCAAAGCAACTGAATAGTAAAACGTCTATTCATCTTACATGTATTTTCATCTTACATGTTCCTCGAAAGGTTTCTCATGCTTCTCCTTAACTGTCATGAACTCAGGCAACTGCTAATTAGAAGCTTTGCGGTTCCTAAAAATCCTGTTTAGACAGAATCAAGCAAATCGTAGACTTTTGTGTCTTACTTCATTCATACAGTGCAATTATCTTGTAATCCGTTCATAGCCTGTGTACTGATAATTATTCTTAATTGATCAGTAATTTGCCATGATATGATATACATCACAACACATTTATCTTTTCGTCTATTAATAATCACTTGGGTTGTCTGAAGTTCGGGGTCGTTAAAAGAAAGTCGTCTTGGACATTCACATTCAAGGTTTTATGCCAGCAAGCCGTGAAGAATCTGTCTTCTCCTAGAGAAGTTTCTAGGAATTGAATTGCTAGGTGACAGGGTACGTGTTTAACAGTTTAAGGAAATGGAAACTTTCCCGGGGTGACTCTACTATTTCACCTTCCCACAGTCAGTGGGTGGGAGTTCACGCTCGTAACCAGTGTGAGGTCAGTCTTCACACTTCCGGCCACTGTAGCCATTACATCAGAAACAATGGCACAGTGTGGCTTCCCTCCGTAGTTCTATGAACGAAGTCAAGCATCCATGCATTGCTCCGTAGTCATCTATATATTTACTTAGTGGCGGGTCTAGTTAAGCCTTCTTTCTACTTTAAGTGGCTTATCTGTCCTCTCACTCTACCCTTCTAAAGGCTTGATCTGTACCCTGAGTGTGATGAGTGTGCCAGATGAGTGCTTCGTAAACACTTTTGTCGAGTCCATACCTCACACCTTCATTTTATTTTCTCTATGGCATATTCCTAGGGCAGATGTTTTCAATTTTAGTGTTAAATGTTTCCCTTTCGTGCTCTCCTACAAACTCTACTATGCCATGTACCCATTAAGATCTACTTCAAAAGTGTCTGGACAGTAACCGCACCACCACTTGCCATCCCTAGGTCATTGTTCTCTCCCCCTCTCCTTCAATCAAGTCTATAGAAAGAGTCAGAACAGCCACAGGCTTGGGCAATACCATCCAACAGGTTGCAGAACTCCTATGGCTGGGGAGATTAAAGCAACGAACTTGACACGGAAATACAGGAAATGGTGAACCTACGCCTTTCCATCTTCCCTCCCGTGCTCTGTACCTAAGTTACAGACCTTCTCCAAGGTCAACTGTCAAGCAAGTCGATGCTTTAAAACACAACTGGCCAACATGCAGAGGGCATCAGACTGTGGCGTACCCAGTAGAATGTCTCCATCACACCTCTCCCCTCAAGGCTCAGGGACCTATGTGCAAGAGGAAGCAGAAAGATTGTGAGAATCAGAGACGGTGGAGCACTCCAAGAAAAGTGTTTTCCAGACACAACAGTGCCCATACACATATGAATTCACAGAGTCTTCGAGGGCACAGAGAAGACCTACCTACACACATTCAAAGCAACATCCCAACATGGAGAAGGGAAGTGAGCGAAAGTCCCACCTCTAAGCAAGGATCTGTTTGCAACGGACAGCTGCTCAAGGGTGGGAAACCCAATTTGGCCAATGGGACAGGGATGCTGGGCGCATAGATGACCCTAGGGTAAGGCTGCATGCTCAGGAATAACTCGCCAATAGAAGTTGGACTCCATGGGACTTTTGTTTTGGAGGTTTTTGAGGGGGTAATTTTTTTGGTTTGTTTTTGTTTTTGTTTTAAGAGAGAGAGAGAGAGTCTGAAGTTGAGTCTGCAGGGATATGGAAATCTGGGAGAAGCTATGTAGGGGAAAGAATATGACCGAAATATATTATATAAAAAATTTACAATAAATGTTTTTTTATTTAAAAGATAAATGTTCAAGGTCATTCCAAGAGTTGACTCTTAGATTTTCAAAGTTAATACTGTGAAATACAATGGCTGCAATGAACAGATGAGGTCTCCCTCTGCCCAATCTGCCTTCTCTGACCTTTGAACCTATCCTCTGATGGTCACCCTGGCCATGGGTCAGACATTGTCACCCAAAGGGGGCCTTTCATTCTCTATCTGGTTAGAAACTTTAATAACATGGCAAGTTATTCTCATGTTTAATTTATTAGAATAAATTTATAATATATAAATTTCTAATTTAAATATTGGAAGACTCCCATGAGACCCTCAGGAATTCTAGTCCGTAGTAGACAGAGGCAGGAATCTGGGATTCTTAGAAAACTTTTCAGATAATTCTGATGTGTTATATTAATGGACTACCATAGATGAGAGGGAGACAGCTTAAGGTAGAGTCAGGTGGAACAAGAGGGGGTGTAGCAGTAAACAGGGGACTGCTTAAGCCCTGCCTGCTTTAGGAACGTATTGCTGAGTAAAACAATTACATAGCATCTCCCCTTAAGAACATTCATAATGGTGGAAAGAGGAGAACAGAAGAAGAAACAAACTCTGTGGGGAGGGGGTGGAATTCAGAGTTCATTTCAGCAGCTCTGGTACGAGAGAGTGGTATCTTAGGCTGTGGCGATTGATGGTGGTAGGGAGGCAAATACTTGATGAAAAGAAAAAGCATTTAGCAGACATGAAGAGACTATATTAAAAAGAGTTCAATGAATGGGAAGAAATATCAAAAATCCAAGTGGGAAGCATCCACAAGAGAGAAATCACCAGAGACAAGGAACAGTAATTCGGCATTGAGGGAAAACAACCAACCCAGAAGACCGCTCATATTGTGAAGCTTTCTTGTCTCTCTTCTTTTCAGGGGACTAATCGTTAATGTGAATGAAGGGAACTCAGTCCCCGGATTATAAAAGGTGCTGCCCAAACTGGAATCTGAACAACAGCTTCCCAGACAGCAGCCATAGTTAGAAGGCAATCTTACCACGCTGTCTCATCGAAGGCTTTCCCAAGGAGACCTACATGCCCCTCTTCACCCCCTGTTCAGGGGTTCAGGACCTCTTCACCTCACAACAGTCTCATCAGAATCCAACATTTAGTGTGCTCAGAGAAATTGCTACATTTCAGGATTCTGTGGGTGTCTAGTCACATATAGTGTGTGTGTGTGTGTGTGTGTGTGTGTGTGTGTGTGTGTGTGTGCTTGATATATTTACTGTTTCCAATAATATTTTAATCATATCATGTGTCATCTCCCTGCTGGTATAAAGGTTATAGGTTCAAATCTCATTGAGGTTGCCTCCTGATTAAGTCAATTATATTTTTAACCCGCATGTCTTCCTGGGATTTTATTATTTTATTTTTCCAAGCAACCTCAATTACAGTCCAGAAATGTGATAATGATGTTGTTTGCATCCACTTAAAGGAAGAAAAATGCCAGAGGAATACAGAGAAGATATCCTACCAGTCAAGCCTCAATAAGACGAAGATGGGGGAGACAAGGGGAGGGTGCAGGGGCAGTGCTGACATTTCCAAATGAGAGAAAGGGGAGCCTGAAGACAGAAGAAATGGTTTCTCAACCTTGACCTCACAGAAAAATCACCGGGAGCCTTTCAGAGCCGAGAAGCTCCACCAAGACCAATTAGCACAGCCCAGCTTACCAAAACTTCTGCAGGTCCTGCCAATGATTAGCATTGGGAACCCCTGCCACGGGAGCCTTAAGAGGCCTGGGGTGAGAGGTTCAGCATCCAAGGCTTCACTCTCTGACACATCTGGCTCAAGGACTGACTCAAGACCCCTGTGTCTTCTCCACAACAAAACGTCTACTTGAACTTTCAAAGAATTTGATAAGTGCAAAGGCAAAGCTGGTTGTTGTTGTTGTTTATTTTGTCCCTCAGAAATAAAAATGGCTGTGTTCTCTTTCTCACCTTTTAAGAACAAATTTCAGAGAAGGTCGTTTTTGAATGAAAGCAGCTTTCCTTTCCTGCTTTTTCTTACCCTTTGCAAGCATGAACCAGAAATCTTTCATTTATATATGAGTTAAATTAAATTTATATATACATTTTAATTTATATATAAATTAAAACACAATTATGAACTTTGCCCAACTGAAAGTTGGAAAAAGAAGAAGGATGACTCAATTCAACTGTTTTCATAGGGCAAGGAGCACAGGACACAGAGGGTGTATGGTGATCAGAGGACAACTGTATGGCGTCCATTCATCCACTGTGTGGATCCCAGTGACCAAACACACACATTCTCACGCTTGGGAGCCAATGCCCTTAGTCAGAGAACCAGTGCAATGCAATCATGACACACACCTGAGTACTCCGTCGGAGCTGTAGATTCTTCATGTGCAATGGTAACACACAGTGATACTTAACGCATAAATAACAGCCTGTGGGACAGCTTTTCTTGCCTTCATTTTAGTGAAATCAACACATGCTTTTTCCAGTAGTTTATTTATTCACTTTCCATTCCAATCCAGCCCCCCCCTCCTCTCCTCCCAGACCCACCCTCACAAATCTCTTCCCCACGTTGCCTTTTTCCTTTCTCCTCAGAAAAGGGGGCGCCCCCCCATGGTTACTACCAAGCTCTAGGGCCCCAAGTTGCTGCAAGATTGAGCACATCTCCCACTGAGGCCCGACCAGGCAGTCCAGCTAGGGGAAGGAGATCCAATGGCAGACAACAGAGTCAAAAGACTCTGAAGGATTCACATGAAGACCAAGCAGCACATCTACTTCGAATGTGTAGGGGGCTTAGGTCCAGTCCACGCATGCTCTTTGGTTTGTGGTTCAGTCTCTGTGAGCCCCCATGGGCCCAGGTTAGTTGACTCAGGAGGTTCCTTGTGGTGTCCTTGACCCGTTCGGCTCCAGCTCAATTCTATGCCCCACTCTTCCACAAGACTCCCTGAGCTCCTCCTGATGTTTGCCCGAGGGTCTCTGCGTCTCTTCCTGTCCACTGCTCGGTGAAGCCTCTCAGGAGACAGTTATGCTAGGCTCCTGTCTGCCAGCATAGCAGAGAATCACTAATGACGTCAGGGGTTGGTTCTCCCATGGGATGGTTCTCAAGTTTTACCAGTTGTTGGCTGGCCATTCCCTCAATTTCTGCCTCATCTTTTTCGCCGCACATCTTGTAGGCAGGACAAATTTTGGGTGGAAGGTTTTGTGGATGAGTTGATGTCCCTCTCCCTTCACTGAAAGTCCCACCTAACTACAGGAGGTGTATACTTCAGTCTCCATATTCCCCACGGCTAGGAGCCTCAGACAGGGTCATCCCCATAGACTCCCAGGAGCCTCCCCCATTCCAGGTCTCCCTCTAGTCCCAGAGATGCCCCCACCACTGTACTCTACAGAGCAATAATAAAAACTGTGCTGTGCTCAGATAAAAACAGGCAAGTTGACCAATGGAATAGAATAAAAAACCCAGAAATAAACCCACACACCTATGGACACTTGATTTTTGACAAAGAAGCCAACACTACCTAATGGAAAAAAAGAAAGCATCTTCAGGAAATGGTGCTTTTCTAACTGCATGTCTGTACATAGAAAAATGCAAACAGATCTATATTTATCACCCTGCACAAACTCAAGTCCAAGTGGATCAAAGACCTCAACATAAAATGGGATACACACTAAATCTGATAGAAGGATATTTGTGAAACTTTCCTGAACACATTGGCACAGGAGACAACTTCCTGAACACAACACCAACAGCTCAGGCACTAAGATCAACAGTTAATAAATGGGACCTCAGGAAACTGAAACGCTTCTGTAAGGCCAAGGACATGGTCAATAAGACAAATGGCAGTCTACAGAATGGGAAAAGATTTTCACCAACCCTACATCTGACAGAGGACTGATATCCAAAATATATAAAGAACTCAAGAAATTAGACACCAGCAAACCAAATAACCCAATTTAAAAACAGGGTTCAGAGCTAAACAGAGGATTGTCACCTGTGGAATCTTGAATGATGGAGAAGCACTTAAAGAAATGTTCAACATCCTTAGTCATCACAGAAATGAAAACAAAACAACTCTGAGGTCCCATCTTACAACTGTCAGGATGGCAAAAATCAAAAACTCAAATGACAGCAGATGCTGGCAAGGGTATGGAACGAGAGAGACACCCATTGCTGATGGGAATGAAAACCCGTACAACCACTTTGGAAATCAATTTGGTGGTTTCTTAGAAAATTTGGAATAGTTCTTCTCCAAGACACAGCTACACCACTCTTAGTCATATACCCAAAAGATGCCCCACTATACCACAGGGACACTTGCTCCACTATGTTCATAGCAGCTTTACTTGTACTAGCCAGAAACTGGAAACAGCCCGGAAGTCCCTCAACTGAAGAGTGGATAATGAAAACGTGGTGTATTTATATAATGGGATATCACTCCTATTTAAAAACAAAGAAATCATGAGTTTTGCAGGCAAATGGATGGAACTAGAAAATATCACCCTGAGTGATCCAAAAGGACATGCATGGTATATACTCACTGATAAGCCATAATGTATTAGATAACCATGCTATAATCCACAGACGCAAAGAAACTGGGTAATGAGTGCCCAAGGGAGGGTGTTGCATTGCCATCATTAAGAGTTTTCACACAATTCACGCTCTAATGATGATGGTGTCAAACTAACCCCAGTCGTGAATTCTGTTCCTCAGCCTTTCCAGAGTTTTGGTCTCCATTTGGAGAACCTTCATCCTACTAAGACAGTAACCAGCAGCACGTAACTCTACACCATGCTCATAGACTTTAGTGGCTGTGTATGATAATCATAGTTGTGTGGAAAGTACCGTGAAGCATTTCATTTAGTCCTTGGAGCTCTATAGTGTTCGTGTCTCTGTTTGCACTGTAACACAGGAGCAGGGAACTAAAGACTCTGTCCCATGTGTGAATGTGTTTCTATGAATGTGGTACGTACTGCAGTGTAGAGCCCAGGACAGGGCATCCTGCTTCCTTTCTGATATCCTTCAATGGCCTCACTTAGAATGAGATAATGCAGCCTGACTTCATCTGACTTCTGCTCAGTTCTGGCCCTGGATATCCACGGCCCCAGTCTTCTCTCACTATCCTCCTGCTACAATGGTCAGGGTCCATTCCTCAGATGCACTGGGAACACTGCACACACTCTTCCTTCCACCCAGCACATCTGCTGGAAACTCCTCACGGCTGGCTTTTCTGTGTCCTTCATGTTGAGCTTAAAGCAGCAGGCCTCTGGTGAATAAAGGTGGAGTTTCTGCCTGCGCTCCCTGGAATCACATTTGGCAGTGTCACATGCCATTCCTGTGGTCTTGACAGGCCTCCGAATGGCTTCATCTTTTAGTTTCCTCTTGTCTAATGTTTTAAGGAACCTATAGTACTGTCTCATAGAATCCCGTGAGCCTTGGTGTGAAGGCTCTTCACCATGTGGTCACTGTGAAGACCGAATGAGTTTATACATATAAAAACCTCAGGCCATGCAGGGCACTGGAGGCCTCAATAAAGAAAAGTGTAAAAATACAGAGTTTAAGAGATTGAGACCCATCTCCTTAGAGGGGCTTTCCCTGCCCACCCAACTTACAATAGCTTCCCCCCAGTAGACCACTCTATTGCTTTTGCAGGGAATCATCACCATGTAGAACTGTCTTCATTTTTATAATTGTTTCATACGTATTGATTGTCTCTTTCCTTTCTCTAGACTTCAAGTCCCTTATGTTTGGAACCTAGCCCCAATAATAACTATCAACTTAAATTACTGTTAATAAACTATAGGCTTTAAGCCAAATCGGAAATTGCATGCTTTAGACTTACTGTCCCATTCTCCACTAACATTGATCATCACATTGTGATAGCTTCCTTTCATGTATGCCTTTCCCTGAGACAACAGGAGTCCTGAGAGCAGACACTTAGCTTCGTCCCCCAGGTACACCTAACTCCCTAGCATAGAACCTGAAACTGACCTGTGTCGACTGCATCAGAGGACTCAAGGAACTGGACAGGCCACTCTGGGTCACTTATATTGGCATTCCTCCTCCCACGCTATCTAAATGTTTTCTGTGTGTTCTCGTGAGAGAAATAAATATCAGCCTTTGCCAAGGTCTCCCTTGAGTCACCCAGTGAACCCTCAACTTAGTACTCGCTGCCTTGTAAAAGGCTTTAGCAAGGGCTCTGCCTACTTCCACATCTACAGCAGTAAATCTGACCACCTTTAAGTTAACAAATCTGAATGTTTTGATTATGGTGCTTCTTTATCCTCACCAGAAGTGAACTGGGGCCCCTTTCTTCCTTCCTTCCTTCCTTCCTTCCTTCCTTCCTTCCTTCCTTCCTTCCAGCTTTATTCTTTAATTTGATGCTTCCCAAACTTTTCCCAAAGAAAGCCCACTTAGAAAATGATACTATTGTGATACACAGCTCAGCTAATAGGTGATGATTCCTGCTGGTACAAACAGCCAATCTGGGGGCTCCAGCCCATGTCGTTTGCAGCCCCAGCAGCTGTGGGGACTGGTGTCTTGGGTTAATGCAGGGATTACATGACAAAGCAAAGACTCCAGAATTGGCCACGGTTGCTATGCCCAATGACACTAATATAACCAACACCGCTGAAATGGTGGCATCTTTGCCTCTGACAATCAGTTGTCACTGTGACCCCCACTGCTGTCAATCTCAGAAGGCCACAGCTGGCTCATTGACAAAAGTTCACTTGGAATATCCAGTTCTCTGTTTCCCAATGCGTGGCTCCAAGACTGGCTCTTGGGTTCTCTAAGAAATTACAACAACTCTTTACTTGAGGTTCTAGGTATATTCGTGGTGTTGGAACTTCAGAACAACACAGCAATGGATACAAGCAGACAGTGCTCTCTCTGTCCCTGTGCATTCCACGGTCCTTTGCAGCTTTTAGATAATCATTCTTAATGGCTAGGTATCCCAAGAGCACTGGCTGCCATTCCTAAGGACCTTGGTTCAATTCCAGCACTGGCATGGTGGCTCACAACCATCTATAACTCCAGTTCCCATGCATCTGATGCCTTCTTCTACCATCCCAAGCACCAGTCACGCACACGGTGCACAGGTGTATATGCAGGTGAAACACCCAAGTGTAGATTATAGAATGTGTGCACAGGTATACACGCAGGTGAAACACCCACACATAGACTATAAAATGTTTCATTTTTGAAAAGTCTCTGTATCCCTCTAGCATTCTTTTACAAAATATGGGGAAAAAATCAATGTTTTATTGTAAATAATTACATAATTATTATATAACTGCATAATTACATAATTATATAAATTTATGGCTACAAAGTAGTGGCTTGGTTCATTAATACAATGTTGAATAATTAGAAAAAGCTATCTAATATATCCGGCAACTCAAATACTTAAACCCTCAATATTTTATGGTAAAATGCTTCAAATTATACTCTTAGCAATTATCAAATTTATAATATTGTTATTAACAATATTCACCATGACAAACAGTGAGTCTCATGGAGAAAGTTACAACTGACTTCAGATTTTGAAAAACCCCTAGTTCTGGGATGGCTGAGGTGGCTGGATTAAAAATCAATATTTTTATCATTCTTAATTCCTAAACAAACATATATTTTTTATTTTATATATACACACACATATATGTATATATATACATACATTATATATAATATATATATAGAGAGAGAGAGAGAGAGTGTGTGTGTGCATTATTTTTCCCCTTGGGTTTTACATTTAAATACACACAATATCCACCTGGGCATCCAGAGTTTTCCAGTGGCAAAGATCTCTACAATGAGGCTGCACCATGACTTATTCTAGCCGGTGTTTATTGATATTTATTTGGCCTATTTTCAATTTCTATACTATAAACAGCAACATACACACCGTTTTTAATGTATGTTTTTAGAAGAAACTCCCAGAAACATCATTATGAGGCCAGAGGCCGATTCATTCATAGTTTTGAGAAGTCTTCGTAAATGACCTTCCAAGAGGTTGACCATTCTGCGTGTCCCAGAAACGCCTGACAGTTCCTATTTCTCTCCCAGCTTTGCCAGCAGAGCATGAGGCCCAACCCTTGGGTTTTGGCCAATCTGATGTACTTTGGTGTCGTTTTAAATCTGATTTGTCTTTTATGGAAGGTTTAGTGTCTTTTCATTTGCTTGGAGCCGCCTGTATATCTTGGTAATAGATCTGCTTTCTGCTGGAATTAGCTAGTGTTTTCTACGGCTAAACACAATGCTGTTTAAAAACCATCTCTCCTGGGAGTCATGGTGTTTCTTCGTGTGCTTACTTATATAACTTATCTAGAGAAGCCTCATGTAGCCCAGGCTGCCTCAGATTCCCTCTGCAACTGGCAGAGGAACTTTAACCTTGCTCTTCCTGCCTCTACCTCCCTGGTGGTAGGACCACGTGTCCACCCCCGCACCCAGCTTATGGTGCCGGGGACCAAGCCCAGGACCTGACCTGTGCACTTATTTTAATAATGGCATTTGAAATACTAGAGCAGAGAAGGGGGGGTTTTGCGTCAAGTGTCTGTGCTTTAGAGAGACAAGGCGGGGGGCGGGGGATAGCAACGGTGGCTGTGGGCTACCTTTGCCTCCACTTTGGCCCTAGAGTCTTAGACTTACCGTGTTTTGCTGTCCCATGCTCCAGGTAGGAATAAGCAGTGGTGTGTTCTGAAGTTGTAACTGCGGATCCTGTGTTCTGAATTCTTCCTCTTCGAATTCTCCTCTCAGTCCCTCCCCTTCGATCTTTCTTTTGTTATTGGTGAGGGCATAAATCATTTCAAATGGAGATTTCAAGTGAATTCCATCAAACTACCGAAGCTTTTCCTTCTTTTCCTGTAGCTCACTTTTCCCTCCCAGTGAATTTCAGATACTTCTGCAAAGTCTGCAAATTTAAGATAACCTTGGCATGTGGATTCCTCCCTGCTACACTAGGATTCACTGTGATTTTCTTTTTAAATCAGTATTAGGGGAAATCAATATGGAAGAGAGGGCTCTGAGGAATTCTTCTCGAAAACTGTAGCCACGCAAACAGGCAAACCCTATGTTCAAACCAACCGTAAAGAGATTTAGCCAAGAGACCCAGCTGACAGCAGTGAAAACTCAACACCAGGAAATCTAACTACATCTGGTGCTGGACGCCACCAAGAGGCTTTGAGGCCGGGTTTCTTTCCACACTTTTCCACTTACACTCAGCCTTGCCTGTGGAATTGTTATGGGAACCCAGGAATTTGTTACTGTCTTCTTAATAAGTGTGCTAGTTTTCCCTCTTACCCAGCCAGCTCCCAAATAACTGAGACTGGACTATTATATTGATTTAACATCTTTTAAAGCCACAATAACTGAGTGGTATTACTGTATTTTAATCCTTTAAACTAATCTGGCTACCTCCCAGCCAAAAATCCCCAAGATACTTCCATTTTATGGTTTAATCTGCTCCAGGTGGTTTTCTGTTTTTCTTTTTTTTTTTCTTTCTTTTATGTACTTATTTGTTTTTATCACTTTTATTTGTTTATAGTCCAGTCGCTGCCCCCACTCCCAGTCCCCCTCCCCCACTCCCCATCCCATACCTCCCTCCCTTGACCCTGCTTCCAAGAGGATGTCCCCATCCCACCCCAACCAGGCCTCCTCCCTCCCTGGGGCCTTAAGTCTGTCCAGGGTTAGGCGCATCTCCCACTGAGGCCAGACCATGCAGTCCTCTGCTGTTTATATGGTAGGGGCCTTGGACCAGCTCATGTAAGCTGCCTGGTTGGTGACTCAGTGTCTGAGAGATCTCAGGGGTCCAGGTTTATTGAAACTGCTGGTCTTCCTGTGGGGTTGGCCTCCTCCTCAGCTTCTTCCAGCCTTTCCCTAATTCAACCACAGGGGTCCCTGACTTCAGTCCAATGGTTGGGTGTTAAGTATTTGCATCTGTCTCATTCAGCTGCTTGTCTGGCCTTTCGGAGGCCTGTCTGTACGCACGCCATAACATCAGTAATAGTGTCAGGCCTTGGAACCTCGCCTTAGGCTAGATCCCAAGTTGGACCTGTCACTGGGCCTCCTTTTCCTCAATCTCTTCCCCATTTTTGTCCCTGCAGTTCTTTAAGACAGGAACAATTCTGGGTCAGAGGTTTTGACTGTGGGATAGCAACCCCATCCCTCCACTTGATGCCCTGTTTTTCTACTGGAGGTGGACTCTACAAGTTTCTTCTGCCTACTCAGGTCCTCCCTTTGAGTCCTGAGAGTCTCTTACCTCCCAGGTCTCTGGTACTTTCTAAAGGGTCCCCCACCTCCCACCCTCCTGAGGTTGCATATTTCCATTCATTCTGCTGGCCCTCAGGGCTTCTCTCCTGTCCCCCACCCCATACCTGATCATGTTCCCGTTGCCCCTCCCTCCGACCCAGGTCCCACTTATGGACACTTGATCTTTGACAAAGAAGCCAAAAATATACAATAAATGGTGCTGGTCTAACTGGCAGTCAGTATGCAGAAAAATGAAATAGATCCATATTTGTCAGCTTGCACAAAGCTCAAGTCCAAGTGCATCAAGGACCTCAACACAAAACCAGATACACTCAATCTAATAGAGGAGAAAGTGGGAAAGTGTCTTGAACTCATTGGCACTAGGGGTGGGGGTGGGGATTTCCTAATCGGAATTTCAATGGCTCAGGCTCTAAGATCAAGAATTGATAAATGGGACCTCATGAAACTGAAAAGTTTCTGTAAGGCAAAGGACATAGTCAATAGGATAAATTGGCAACCTACAGAGTTGGGGAAAAAAATCTTCACTAAGCCAACATCCCATAGAGGGCTAGTATCCAAAATACATAAAGAACTCAGGAAGCTAACCGCCAAAAAAATAAACAACCCAATCAAAAAATGAGGTATAGAGTTAAACAGAGAATTCACAACAGAGGAATCTTGAATGGCTGGGAAGCACTTAAAGACATGTTCAAAGTCCTTAGTCATCAGGGAAATACAAATCAAACCAACCCTAAGTTTCCACCTTATAGCAATCAGAATGGCTAAGATCAAAACCTCAGGTGACAGCACATGTTGGCAAGGATGTGGAGAAAGAGGAACACTCCTCATTACTGATGGGATTGCAAATTGGTACAACCACTCTAGAAATCAATCTGGAGATTCCTCAGAAAATTGGAAATAGATCTACCTGAAGATTCAGCTATCCCACTCTTGGGCATACATCCAAAAGATGCCCCACCATGCCACAGGGGCACATGCTCCCACTATGTTTGTGATAGTCAAAAGCTAGAAACAACCCAGAAGTCCCAGAAGAGCAGATACAGAAAATATGGTTCATTTACACAATGGAATACTATTCAGCTATTAAGAATGAGGACATCATGAGTTTTGCAGACAAATAGATAGAACTAGAAAATATCATTCTGAGTGAAGTAACTCAGACCCGAAAGGAAATACATGGTATGGATTCACTAAGATGTGGATATTAGCCCCCCCAAAAAAAAGTACAGAATACCCAGGATCCAATTCACAGAACTCAAGAAAGTAAACAAGCAGAAGGGCTCAAGTGAGGATGCTTCAATCCCAGTTGGGATGGAGAAAACAATCCAAGTGTTTTTCTAATGGTAACTCTTGGACTCTCTCCCTGTGGCTAATCCCCACTTCCTTCCTCACCTATCCCCTTTCCTGGCTGGGAGGAAGTCCTGCCCTATTTTCTCCCTTGCTCAGTCATTGGCTGATCAGCTTTTATTGGCAAATCAGAGAATAAATGGGGAGCAATGTTTACACAACACTGAGGCAGAGATACTCAGACTAAGTATTGCCACCAGATATGGGGACACAGAAATCAGCATTTGAATTACACAGTACACAAATAATATTTCGTCTACAGAATATAGGTTATAAAATACGTAAACAAGTCAAACATTTACTTACAACAAATCAGGAAGAAATTAATTTTAAAATAAAACACATGTTACCATTCATTAAAAAGAAAAGTAAATTTAAATACTAATGTGATGTATTACTATTCTATTTCATATTAACTAAATTGCACTTGAATATTTGACACTGTACACAGAGAATCTTCAGGTTTTCCCATAGTTGCCATTTTGATCTTATAGTTAGTTGTCCATGCTAAGAGCACTGCTTCTCATGAATACATAGGACAAAATGATAAAAATGTGTTTAGAACCCTTTGAAATTCATAGGCAAATGGATGGAACTGGAAAATATCATCCTGAGTGAGGTAACCCAATCACAGAAAAACACACATGGTATACACTCATTGATAAGTGGCTATTAGCCCAAATGCATGAATTACCCTAGATGCACAGAACACATGAAACTCAAGAAGGATGACCAAACTGTGGATGCTTCACTCCTTCTTTAAAAGGAGAACAAGAATACCTTTGGGAAGGGATAGGGAAGCAAAGTTTAGAACAGAGGCAGAAGGAACACCCATTCAGAGCCTGCCCCACATGTGGCCCATACATATACAGCCACCAAACTAGATAAGAAGGATGAAGCAAAGAAGTGCAGGCCCACAGGAACTGGATGTAGATCTCTCCCGAGAGACACAGCCAGAATACAGCAAATACAGAGGCGAATGCCAGCAGCAAACCACTGAACTAAGAATGGGACCCCCATTGAAGGAATCAGAGAAAGGACTGAAAGAGCTGAAGGGCTCGAGACCCCATATGAACAACAATGCCAAACAACCAGAGCTTCCAGGGACTAAGCCACTACCCAAAGACTATACATGGACTGACCCTGGGCTCCAACTGCATAGGTAGCAATGAATAGCCTAGTAAGAGCACCAGTGGAAGGGGAAGCCCTTGGTCCTGCCAAGGCTGGACTCCCAGTGAACAGAATTGTTGGGGGGAGGGCAGTAATGGGGGGAGGATGGGGAGGGGAACACCCATATAGAAGGGGAGGGGGAGAGGTTAGGGGGATGTTGGCATGCAAATGGGGAAAGGGAATAACATTTGAAATGTAAATAAGAAATACCCAATTTAATAAAGATGGAAAAAATAAAGAAAAAACTAAAGAAAAGAAAGAAAACAAATTATAACCTTGAGCAAGTTGCCAGGTCCTAGCCAAATACAGTCAGTCAACTATTCAAACCATGTTCACATACAATAAATGCAAGATATAATTAACAAGGGTATCTCAATAACTTTCAGTTTTGCACATCATCCTTTTGCCTCTACTCATGTCGTGGTTTGCTGTAATAGGAATCTTTTTTGTTTTGTTATGTTTTAGACTGCCAACCAGTAAAGCCAATTAAGATTCAAAAAAAAAAAAAGAAGAAGAAGAAGAAGAAAGAAAGAAAGAAAAAGAAATTGATGGGAACTCAGTCTGATTTCCAACCCAATTTTTTTTTAGTTATTTTTTATGGGTTAGAGAGAAGGCTCCACGGTTGATAGCTCTTTTGCTTTTGTAGATGACCTGTGTTCGGGTCCCAGCCCATGAGACTCCCAATCACCTATAAATTCAGTTCCAAAGGATCTGATGCCCTCTTCTGAGCTCTGTGAGCACGGCATGTGGGCACACATGTATACACATAATTGAAACTAAAAATAAATATTTAAAATATATTTATTTATTCTTTGACAATTTCATACAGGTATATAATATATCTTGATCATACACATTCCTCACTCCTTCCTTCCCCTCTACCCAATGTTCTCTCTTCCACCTTCATAGTCTCTTTATTTTTATAACTCAATTAATCCAGTTACTGCTGTCCATGTGCACACGCATATAAAACTGTCCACTGGAGGATGAGCAACCTACCAGAGACTGCAACCTATAGAATATTCACTCTCTCTTTCCCAGAAGTCATCAACTGCCAATCACTCCTCAGCTGGGGTGAGACCTTGTGTACGCATCCCTGACAAGGCCAAAATTTATATAATAACTTTAAAAATGAATCACAGCCAAGTCTACTCAAATTCTCAATTTTATTCAAATTCTACAAAACTAATGCTTCTAAAAATGTATGGCATCCATTATGTAACGACTATTGTGTATTTCTTTAATCTCCTTTTCCCTCTTTTTTAAATATTTTTTTTAGTAGAAGCCAGAATCTTATGCTGCCCAGTTAGCAACCTCCGACTTACTGTTCTAGTTAAGTTTCTTTTCAATATTTATGGCCAACATTTGACTTCCATGAGAAAGACTCTTTTGTCTTCTTGGCCTACTCTACCATGTAACCCAGCTTAGAATCAATCTTTGTGTCCAACCTTGCATTTCTTGACAAACATCTTTCAGATTTTTCTGGGGTCATATTCAGCTTATCAGTTATCACATTAATGCTGAGAGTATAAAGAGATAGGCATTTTCAGTGAAGTCCCCAAGACAAACCACTAAAACATAAGTCATTCATAATCACCAATTCACAGCACCTTGGCTTTCCCTGAGCCCCATCAAAATCAAGGTTACCATATATGCTCTCAACACAGTCTTTAACACATGGGTCTCTACATGTGCGAGACTCCTGCTGGGTGACTTTTGCTCACTCTTTCAGAATGCACACTGATCCCAGACATCTTTGTTGTGACAGAAGAGGTCAAATGGCAGAAAATATCCGGACACAATGTCTGGGTTTTATTATGAGATTATGACTGGTAAAGAAGAGGTCAACAATACTATCTTGGCCTTTGGGATGGTTGAAAGAACACGGGACCAGCAGGGATGTTCACTGCTGGAGAAACTGGAGAGGAGAACTCAGAGAATTACCGTCCACGCTCTCATACGTCATGTAACATCCTCCTTGGCTGCATCCAGTTCTGCATGAAAATTTCAGAGGCCATTTGGTTTTCTGAATGTACTTAAACTAGCTCTATCTGATGCTGGAACCAAAAGACTAAAAAAGTAAAGATATTCTGCTCCTTCTACTAAATTGGAGTTTTGAACATTGATAGAATACATTTAAATATTTCTGCCTAAACCCATACTTGTCTGCCAGTTAGGCAAACAGCTTCCGACTGTCCTTGATTGACTGCATCTGACTTCTGGTTTCTGGATCTTCAACAGCCTTCACAGTTGATGCTGTTTCTGCCCGAAGCTGTTTCAGTTGCATGACAACCATAATTCTTTTTTCCTCAAGGAGCATGAGGGACGTCATCGGAATGAAGGTTTTTTTATTCATCCTCAGCAAAGTCTATGATGCTGGTACCCCAAAGAAGAGCTGACTTCTCTCATCATAGTTACTCTTCATTCTATATCCCACTCACAGAGAGGCTCTCAAGGAGCAGAAAAATCTGAAGAAACCGATACAGAAAGTAAGAGGTGAGAGTGGTCAAGTCGTGCTCCACCATCTTGCGTGAGGATGGGGTGGTTAATGACTTCTTTAATGAAACGTAAGCCAACAATTCAAACCACAAGTTTTTAGATCGAATAATCTAACAAAATAGAATTTAAAGATACATTAATTAAATAGTTCCATGGTAAGAACTGGCGCTGGGAAAATTGCAAGGTTTCATTTTTGTACTTAAACCGTTGTATTTCTATAAGAGCAGGACATTTTACATGTAAAGACACTGCAGTTCACAGTTCTGAGCTAAGGTTCTTTCAGGGTGTGGTCATTGGTATCACATGGTATGATGGCGCACACGGTGAGAAATGCTTATGGTGCATGCTTTGAGCAAAGGCTGTAGTAAAGTCCCACGGTGTAACACGGGCAAGTGCCAACAGAAACCACTTGGATTCAAAACGCTTTTATTCTTTAATTAATCTCTGGTTATTGTGCAACCAATATGCTACCAACTTCTTTTTTTTTGCAATCCCAACATGTACCAGGTTAGGACCCACAGTCTGAAGCTCTGTTCTAGAATATTTGCCTAAGTACGGCAGCAAGTAACAAGTACCCATACTCCCTTGCAGAAATTAAAGCAAGACATCCCACCCCCATCCCAGAACATGGCAAATCAAGTGATGAAGGACGCTCCCTGAAAATGGCCCCATGGCACATACAACATAGTTACAAACAAACAAACAAACAAATGCTTATTTTCAGGTTAGCGGAACCACTTTGAAGCCAGCCATGTCAAACATTCTCCTGCATCAAACTCTGGCCAGATATACTAGAGCCAAGTCTAGCAGGCCCTGAAGGGAGCTTCCACAACAAGAGCATAGAAGTCAGGGACCCAAGAGCCTGGGAGAACCTCTGAGTGATGAACTCTCTAAACAAGATTATGACAAACCTTTCCAAAACCAGTACATTATCTGGATCCTAAGAGAACAGAAAACTCCAAGACCTACAAAGAGATATTCATGAGAAAGCTTATAACCAAGAAGGACAAACTCAAGAGATCACAGACGTCAACACTACTTGAGAAGCACAAGAATCATCTCTTTTCCTACTGACCAAAGCTGGTATCCAATGATAACGTATAGCTGTACAGATTTCCTGTGGTGAATCTTAAGAACAATTCATACAGTTCTTCTTCGTACCACATCCTGGGAAGCCAGCTATGTCAAGATGAAGTTGAATATCTCCTTCCCAAACCTCAGCTGTCAGAAACTCACGGCAGTGGACGGTGAACTCAAGCTTCATTCTTTCTATGAGAAGTGCATAGCCAACAAAGTAACCACTGTTCCTCTGGGTGAGCAGCAGAAGGGACTATGGTCCGAGTCAGTGGTGGGAACAACATCTAAGTTTTCCCCTGAAGCGAGGTGTTTTGACCCATAGCAGAGTCAGCCAGCCGTTGAGTAAGGAGCATTCTTGATATGGACCAAAGAGAACTGGAGAGAGGAAGAACAAATCAGAGGGCTTGTTATGGAAGTCAATCTGAGTGTCTCCTACTTGGTTATTGTAGAAAGAGAGGAGGAGGAGGAGAAGAGGGAGGGGGAGGAGGAAGAAAGAACAAAAGGATATTCCTAGATTGACAGATGCCTCAGGAGTTGAGGCCCAAAGGAACTTGCATAATCTGAAAGCATTTCAACCTCTCTGAAGAAGACGATGTCTCCCAACACATTGTCAGAAAGTCCTTAAGCAAAGTTAAGGAGCCCAGGACCAAAGCCCCGAAGATTCAGTGTCCTGTTATTCCACGTGTCCTACAACAAAAACACTGACCTATTGCTCCGAAGAAAAAGCAGACTAAGAGAAACGAGGAGGAGGCTGCGGAATATGCTAAATATTTGGTCAAGAGAGTGAAGGAAGCCAAAAAACAATGTCAGGAACAGATTGCTATGAGACTCCAGCTGTCCCTCCTGGGAGTGCTCAATGGAGTCCTCCCTGGGAGTCCTCCCTGGGAGCTTCTAATTCTGAGTCCGGCCGAGCATGAGTCTTTAAAAGTCATGAAGAAATGATCAGACCTTGAAAATAAAAATCACACAAACTTGGTGCAGTTTACTTTTTTAAACAAGAATTTTAGCAATCCAAATAAGAAGGCATGAAGATGATTAGAAAAAAAAATGTTTTTCAACCATTATAATTTTGAAACTTCTGAGAAATCCTGGGAATGGAAATACTGACTCAAATCTGAATCTTAAAGAGTCACATTCCAGGAGTTTGGAAACACTGAAAAACTTGCTTGTCCCACCCCCACCCCCACCCCATATGCTGTAATTCTAAAATACATCATTGTCGTTGAATAAATGTTCTTTGTTTTTTTTCATTATTTTTTTTTTAAATCACGGTGATATTTCTGTGGATGATTCCGGAGCTCAGGGGACTTGTGTAGGAGAGTACGCTGCAGGAAACTGACAAAACAGAATGTACTCACTTAATTTGCATTTCTTCATCATCTTCTCAGCTGACGCTCCCAGTACATGTAACCTTGTAATTCTAAGTCTTCTCCAGTGTAAAGGAAAAACAAAAACCTAAGTATTTAAACCTCTTTTCATTAGAACCTATGTCACAGGGAAAATATAGAATTTTTGGTTTTTTTAGCCAAACACAATGGTAATAAGGCATCTTCTGTAAGCAGAATTATTCAGCTAAATCCACTTTCTATCTGGTCCTCACTTGTCTCCCCCCCTGCCTGCCTCTCTCTCTCTCTCTCACACACACACACACACACACACACACACACATACACACAAGACGGTCTTTTTTTAACACAAATCAGGACTTCTGTTCAGGCTCTTATGTCTAACCTGGCCTCTCTCGGGTCTCGCACAGGACAGGCTGTCAGCAGCTGGGGCTGTCAGTAACAGTACTAAGTTAGGAACACAGTTGTGTTTATTTATTTATTTTTTTGTCTATGCCGTCTAATCCAGGCATTTGAAAACCAGCCATAACAGCAAGTGTCTGCAGATGTTCACTAATTCGTTTGCTATGCTCCCCCCTCAGGGGTGCTCACACGAAACAGATACTGCCAGGATCCCGCTAAAGGACGGGAACCACAGGAACTTCTCTGGACACTAGTGTTGTGCCTTGATAATTTATTGAAACCACCTGGCTTCAGGCATCCTACCCTGGGCGATCCCTAATTATCATCCTGAGATGTTTCTCAAACCAGCAGAGAAACTGAAGATGTAAGGAGGTCGCCCACCCAGCTTCCTTCCTCTCCCTAATTTTAAACATTTCTACCTCGTTATCTTTATCTTTCTCCTGCTGTGTGTGTGATCGAGGAAGAGTAAATTACACTTAGAGTGAGACGTTAGCCCTACACATGTGAGCACTCGTCTCTAAGTAAGAGGAGCAGCCTCACAGAGGCCCTTCACCATTACTAAACTCCAAATAGTTCATGTTGGTACAATGAGCAGCCCACACTCAGACTTGCATGGTTGACCCAGTGAAATTCTTCGGGTCGTTTTCCCTTTTACATCCAGGATCTACTGGAGCAAACATGTTGCATCTGTTGTCACGTAGCCATAGTTTTCTTTATTCTCCTGTGAACCTGCTTTCCTCCCCTCCCTTAAGCTTTATCGTGAGGGCATTTGCAAAGAGTCTCCCGTCTGAAAAGGTTCAGTTCATGGTTTGTCCCAATCATTTCCCTGTGCTTTGATTTGGGTTAAGAGTTTTGAAAAGACCTGGGCAACACCAGTTTAGTGATGTTTCATTCTCTTTACTGTTCAGGATGTAGCATACTTGTCATTTTTAATGATACTAATTTTGTTCCCTTAGGTAAGAAGAAATCTGGCAAATATTTTCATTGGAAAGGTACTTTTCCCTTTTGTAAATTGCAAGATAATAGATGATACTATTGAAATGATGCGAATACTCTTTCTCTGGGAACTTTCCACCCAGTGACTGATGGTCACTGAATGACATTTGCCTGTATTGGCCATTACAGTATTGGTGGCAAAATAAAATTCTCAAGAGTTTTCTGTGTGTTCCTTGTAGTTCTTTGGAAAAGAGAATGTTTCCCTTCATCCCAACCAACACCACCTCTAAAAGCAAATCATTATAAACTTCTGACTCTTTTAAAATTCACTCTGTTCTAATCCATGACTCTTACCATTTGACACGACTTTTAAAACACGATCAAAGGAAACCAGTTTAAACCACAGTAAAGTCTGTGATTTCACTACGTTATTAAATATTATCATCACGAGGAAGAAGTGATGACGTATAAAAAGTAATAGGGTTTTTAACAACCAGCCTTTATGGAAGAATTAATAATGCAGCCCAAATGCTGCTATATGCTCCCCATTATTCAAAGCAAAATTTATTCCAATGAATTATAGAAAACCCACCTGCATATTTGATATTTTCAAGGATTTGAGGCTGTGAGGAAATAACTGTTTCTTCTGATTACCAACTCCTTTCATGAACAACCCAAATCCCCATCACTGAAGATCAAACTAGAGTTGAAGCCAGCTCACTGTGGGCATTTGAGAGAAAGGGGCTATGGAGAAAACTCTGTGCTACTCATAAATAGTATGATGAATGCAGGCTCTGGGGCGAAAAGCAAGGTTACCGGGTTAAGAAGCCCAGAAGGCTGTTGGAGGTCAGCTCGCAAGTGGACACAGATAGCCAAGCTGGCCTGCTTACAAGGCAAACGTGGGTTCAAAAAGACAAGGCCAGCATCAGCAGGCCTGCTGCATCCTCCCCTGAGAACACCCCTGGGGAACATTTTCTTTTCATGGACTCTTGCTTCTGATATACCTAACTGTAATGGACTGAATTCTCAGAATGGCTTCTCAAAAGGCCCCACCTGCTTCAAGAAAGAGACCCCCAAGACTACCCTGTGAGCAAGGAGTTAAATACAAGATAACCAAGTACAATTGCATCTACATCTTGGACAGACGCTACCTTCATGATAAAGCTCTGAGCGGGACTCATGAGAACAAAGAAAGCCCAGTATAAGAAACAGCTGCCCAAACACCCGTGAGGTCAAGAACTCGGGCTGATGACCAGTAAGTGAGCTGAGGTAAAGAGCAAAGCACGCCAGACACAACCAGGAGCAGGCACAAGCAGGACCACGCCCCTAGTGGTGTAAGCAACTCATGAACTGTGACACCTTCTCCCTGGATGGGCCAGAAGAATATGCGCAGGGTGTGGGGCCCTCAAATTGGCCAACAAATAACACTATGTCTCTCCCCAGTTTCTGTCACAAGTCCCATAAAAGTCCCTAGATAAAGAAGCTCAGTGGCTTTTGTCTCCTGGGAACACCTCCCATGTTCTCACTTTTCCTTAATTTCTAAGGAGGCCTGTTGCAGTCAAAAAAAAAAAAAAAAAAAAAAAAAGCAGTGCACACTGGCTCTCTCTGATCTGGTGGTCCTAGAGCCATTCCAGCATGGCACCTTGCCGCACTGGTCCCTGGAGTTAGTTCCGGCACCTGTGAGGCCTTATGGAACCAACCATAATTTATCTCTGGTTAGTATCTCTCCCGGCAGCTCTCTGCTACCTGGTAAAGCCAGGGCTCTAGAAGTCCAGCATGGGCTGGCCTATCCATCATGGCTCCCCGTCATGGACTCTGCTCACACTCCCAACAACCCAGTGAAATCAGGACTCAATAAACTGTAACTTATCGATCGGATTTGCATGTTAAATTCTCAGTCTACAATACATCCTCCCAATGAACTCACAACCAATTGATGAGGATCTAAAGAGCCCACCTAGAAAAGATAAATTGAGAAATCCATCCCAGCTACCTTGGCCATTCAAGACCACCCGAATGTGGGTCATCCTTCTCCATCTCCATCTTGATTCTCCTTCCTTCTCCTTCTCTCCTGCCTTACAAAAGCTTTGTCCCTGCCTTACTTTTTACTGTGCAGTCATGGGCCTTGACCTAACTTGTGCCAGCCCTCACCTGCATACAGACATCAACCTACAGAAGCTCCGTGTCCCTCTTTGCTTACTCCCATGTACTCTTCATGGGTGTGAAACAGGGAACTCAGGATCCACTGCCATCTCGGTTGACTCTGAATGGTCATTGCATCCCCAGTACTGTTAGTTCTTGGAGCAAGCACAACTGGATGAAGAAGGGTCTACTGTTCTCAAAAGCAGCTTCAGAACCAAAACCACTTGTTTGGCCATCCCTTATAAGCAAGGACTCGGGGCCTTCTTTAGTTCTCCAGCCTCCACTACATCTGATCCTTCTGCTCCGTAGAGAGAGCATTCACTCTCCCACTCAGTCTAACAGAGCGATCCGGACCTCTGAGACAGGCACGAAGCACCACACAAATGGGGTGACCCCAACAACTATTCGCGCACAGATAAGCCTAGAATCACCCCATAATCAGGTCAACAGCATTCTCTGTCTTGCCTTGATGTATGTTGTTTCATCTTCCTATCTCCTCACCTTCAACCTACCTTAGCATCATCTTCAGTGGTGGTCCTTCTGGGATTCTGTCCGTCCTAGCTAACCCCAGGTGTCCCATTCCTCCTGGCTTAGCCTAACCTAGGGATAAACCTTAGTAGCTCTTCCTCTTTGGCCATTTGCTCCTTAAGGCCACTCCTTCGGAGCTTTCTATAGAAGAGCTATTAATCTGCTATATTGTTCCGCTGCTAACCTCACTGCTGGAACTTTCTCCTGTGACAACTTGGGTCATCTGACCCTTTAGGCTAGGAAAACCTGTGGAGTCAGAACCGTACATGGGAGGCAGAACATTCTGACTCCCAGAGCAAGGGCATGAGAAATACTGACCTTCTCAGGAAGGAAACATAATGAACACAGAGTTAATTCTCACTTCATGGATCTCTCTCTCTCTCTCTCTCTCTCTCTCTCTCACACACACACACACACACACACACACACACACACACACAATCACTTTCAATTCATGTTTTTCCTGACTTTGAAGACGAGTTGAGTGGCATTTGCAAGAAAACAGGGACGTTGACAGTCTAATCTGTATCAGAACAGCACCAGCTTTTCCTGGGCCATTGAATCTTCTCTCTTGGTGCACAGAAACTGGCCTGGTGCCAGGGTGCTGAGAACCAGTTGCTGAACAATTACTAAAGAGTGTCGGCTAGGAAATAGAGGTTAGGTCTCAGTCTCTACCCTAAGCTACACTGGGCTGTATCTAAATATTCTTTGAGCGTGCACACACCATCATACCATACGTTAATCCTTTGTGAAGCCTCATGTTGGTGAATTACATTTTTAATTACATTTATGAGCAAAGATCAAAGAGCGAGTTGAGGAAATGCTATGGTTTGAAGGTGTCTCCTTCCCCAAATTCCTCTGTTCTAACATAGATACAAAACAGTGTTACATGTAGGACATTTACGGGATGAGTAAGCCGGAGACACTGTCCTCAGGAATGGATTCACATTATTATTGTGAAAGTGAGTTTATTATCACAAGAACGGGCTGGTTATAAAGCGAATTCCAGTCCTATTGATGGTCTAGCTCATGGTCTTTTATCCTTCTGCCCTTGCTAGACATGAGCCCCTGGATCATAGACATTCACGTTCAATTGAGAAAAATTGTACTTCTGTTCTTTGTAAATTACTCAGTCTCTGGCGTTCTGATGCAGCAGCACAAACCCTCTTTGTGTCGGAATGAGAAGAGGGTGCAATTGAAAAGGAAAAGGAAAAATGTGGCCCGCTGGATTTGGGCATTTTTCTTTTGGTTGCTGCTGGTTTTGTTTTTGAGACAGTGTCTCTCAACACCGCCCTGGCTGTCCTGGTTCTCTCTAAGTACATCAAGCTGGCCTCAAACTCACAGAGATCTGCATGCCTCTCCTTCCCGGGTGCTGGGATTAAAGGCGTGTGCCACCATGCACATCTAGACATATTTCTTAAGGAAGCAAATTCAGTCCCATTTGCCTGCTCACAGTAAGTGATGACTGTGGTTCATTCCCCCCACTCTAATGCTGCTATCCTTCCTCAGTAGGCTCTGAAGCAACCTCTTCCTCAGACAGATCTTCCAACCCCAGGCTGTGTAGAGAGGCCTCAGAGGAGTATATGCAGTAAATCTTTTCCAAACTTAGAACATGCGATTTCTTTGTAGGGTTCCAATACATGAAAGCACTGCTGTGATTAACCTTATAAGATTAGCATCAGTGCCGCCATATTAATAGTAACATCGCATCATCAAATAGTCCTCAGTTGATAGATAAAAACATTCACATAAGCTGTGGCATAGGAATGTTCTTAGACTTACAATGCTGGAGGAAATTAGAAAACTTTTAAAATATGCTACACATAATTAAATACTGGTATCTCTTAAGTTCCATTGTGGTTTTGACTGTGTCACACCAAGATTCTCCAAACACCAAATACTTTGGATCTTGTGATAGAAAAGCAATCAACACATTCTATGTAACGTAAATGGGAGGATCCCATCCCTTCTTATAGACCTCCTGGTCCCTTCCTCTCCTCATGGATCTTATTGGTGTGTGTCAGCATGAAGTCAGCTGGGGTCCAAGCAGACAACGGGAATCAGCGATGTCAGCCTACTTCCTGGACAATGTCAGCCTACTTCCTGGACACAGGACTGTATGTCTGGTACCCAAAGAGACCCTTGTTTTATTAACTGAGGGGAAGGAAATGGTTATATGAGAGAGAATACACAATTTAAAAGTGGCTTAAAGAACTTCCTTGGTGGAGAGACATCTCAGGTAGAAACTGCTTGCCACATACCCGCAATGACGTGAGTTCAATCCCCGGAATTTGCCTTTGAAAAGCTGGGTAGATGGACCACTGCTATGGCTCAGCAGGTAAAGGTGATTGCTGCCAAACCTGATGATGGCTGGGGCTCAATCAGCAGAACCTACATGGTAAAGGAGAGAACTGACTCCCACAAGTCCCCTGACTCCGCACGTGTACCATGACAGGCACATGTCCACACATGAGAAATAAAGTCTGTCTGTAAGCCAGCCATGGCGGCGCATACTTGTTACTGGAGAAGGAGAGAGAGGCAGATCTCTGGGTCTTGCTGGCCAACCAGCCTAGCCTACTTGGCAAGCTTCAAGAGAAACCCTGCCCCCTCCCCCAGCAAATAGCAAAGGGATGGTATGTGAGGAGGCCTATACCCAAGGTTGGCCTCTGGTCTCCATATGTACACACAAACACATGGGCATATGCGTATGTTCATACATGCACACACAAAAAGAATAGAGCTTATTAATTCAAGTTATAAGAAACCTAGGGGTGAAGAAACTTGAGAGCATTTGGCGGACATTATGGAGGTCATCTGTGCTTATCTCACTGGACTACCAGCTATAAGAAGTTGCCTTTTGCTGTCAAGCTTGTCCTCCTGTGGATCAAGAGGACTACGTATCTCAGTTGCATCAAAAGGGCAAAGACAAAGCCATTTAGGGGCTTTTTTTGTCTCTTTTTAGAAGGAAGAAAATCTTTCCCAGAAGTCCTTCCTGGGGAAAATTCCCAGCAATTCCCCTCAGGGACCACGGACAGAGTTCACATTGTCAACTCCAACTATGGAGAGGCCAGAAAAATGCACAATGTGATTTTCTAAGCTGAGAGGCTGACATCTCCAGCGAAGGGTTAGGTAAGGTTCTAAGATGGCGGGATATGGGGCAAGGAATGAGTTATTCCTCACCCAAGCCAGGAGATGAGGATGTGATGTGCCCTTTAGAGAAGAGACACGTGTGGACTGAAGCCCCACTGGTTAGAGTCTGCAGTCAAAATATGGTTTGTTTGCCTCAGACCTAAAGTTGTTCCAGTTTGTCTCCTTCTTCCTGGTGGCTCCCAAATGTTAAAAGCTTCTTGTGCTTTGTTTTGCTTTGGATTTAGGTGTCTCATTTTGCTTGGCTTGGACGGTTATCTTGAAGCAACCCTAGCTGGCCTAGATCTCATGAGAACGGACCGGCCACAAACCAGAGTAATCCCTCTGTCTCTGCCGAGTTCTGGGCTTATACACATATGCTACCATGCCCTGTCTCCTTTGTTTTTGAGACAATGGAAATAACTATAGACAATACTAGTAAGTCAACCATAGAAAGTAGAAAGTTGAGGCTGGGGAGATGGTTTGGTGGGGAAAACACCTGCACAGCAAACTTGAAGATCTCCATCAGAACCCCTAGCCCCATGGGAAAAAGCCAGATGTGACTGAACTAGCCGATAACCCCAACAGCAGGTAGCAAAAACCAGCAGATTCCCTGGCCAGTGAAGCCAAAATGCTGAGCTTCCAGTTCAGGGAGAAACCCTGTATGTAATAAGACAGAGAGCTGTAGAAGACACCAAATACTCTTCCGTATGTGTAGGAAAGAACCATACACACCATACACACACACCACACACACAGACACACAGACACACATACCATACACACATAGAGACACATACATACATACACACATACATACATACATACGTACATACATACATACATACCATACACACACACCACACACACAGACACACACACACACACGCATACCATACACACAGACCACACACACAGAGACACACATACATACCATACACACACACCACACACAGACACACACATACATACCATACACACACAGACACACACACAGACACACACATACATACCACACACACAGACACACACATACATACCATACACACACAGACACACACATACATACCATACACACACACCACACACACAGAGACACACATACATACCACACACACACCACACACACACAGACACACACAATGAAAACAGAACTCTACCATCCTGAGGTAAGTACTACTGCAACTGTTCACAGCAGGCGCTCACTGCCTTAGCTACTGCTGTGTCCATGTGCATACACACGTTTTATAGAGCCCCTCTCTTCTAGCGCTTACTGCTATTACAGCATGCATCAGAACGCAAGACAAATATACAGGCCTCGCTTTAAAAGTTGAACTGTTTTGGAAAACAGACCGAACTATTTAGAGAGTAGCCAGCGCCTTTGCCAGAAAAAGGGTGGGGGAACAGTCATTGCCGTAAAGGAGTCAATTGGCAGTTAGCTCATGGAGTTTATGTATCAGAAAACGTGAGGTTGTGAAGCCCTTGGCGGAAGCAGAATCTTGGGTGAAATTAATTCTCCAGACCAGTGTTTGAAGCAGGAGCACCATAACCCTCCTCATACAGTCATGTTGGTGGTTCCGGGCATAAATGGCTCCTTCCACGCTCTGTTGTGAACAACATGGCGGCCTTAGAAGGATTCAGAGCATGAACGTTTGTTGGAGTTTGCAAAGCCCTCACATTCGCAGCTGCTTCATCACTCAGATGTTGTCAAGATCTTTCTAAACAGCACAATTTTCTTAGTAGCAAATGCACTTGATCTAAATTTACCAGCATCTCATGAACATTAGCCGTGTATCTGTGGGACACTGCTGCCCGCACCTTGAGTCTCATGTGTAGCATGACTGCCCCGTGGAGTGATCTGGGCCAACTTCTTTGACCTCAACCCTTTGTTGCATAGCTTTGCCATGGCGATGCTTCTGACATAGTTCAAATTCCGCTCTAGTGTTCACTAGATCCCTTCTGGTGACATACGGCTTAACATTTATTAAAGACTCCACTTTCTCACCTTAGAGGGTTGTAATAATAATACAAACCTCAGGTATTTGTGAAAAAGATTAAATAAAATATTTTTTCAGCTTTCCCTACAATGTCTCTGACATTTCAGTTGTTCAATAAACCACGGAAATAGCAGTGGTGATGCTGGTGATGGGGACAGTGGAGGAAAATACACCAAAGATCTATAGAAAGTAGGCTGAAGACGTGCTCTCTGCTGCTGGGGTTCTGAGGCAGCCATTCTAAGTGCGAGCTGTTCCATGAGCTTAGTTGCAGACTTCCAGAATTGGGACATCTAAAACTTACAGGAGTTGAGCATAAGAAGGCTTTAGAGGCAGGAGAGCACCCTCTTGTTCAAAGCTAGCTCCTTCCTCTGCCTTCCTTCCTCTGCCTATTAACTTGGTCAGTTTTTGACACATTGATGGCTCACCCTTTGCTGAATATTTTCTAGGGCTTCTGATTTTATTCCAGTATTATCAATAAGATCTTGTTGCTACCAATGTCAATTGGAGAATAGCCAGGCATCAACGTTGGTGGCGTAGGATAGGCATGCAGAAAGTGCTGACAGTAAAAGCACATCCGTGGCTTAGGAAATACTACAAATGGATTGGAAGCAGACTACAAACTCAGAGAAAGTTGGGAGGCATGAGAAAGGGGGGGGGAGCCCCTTGTCCAGGAGTCTGGTCAACCACCCTCGAGAGCAGCCCCACAGGATTCCAACGCAACAGACAGAGGCCAATCTCTCTTTTCAGCTACAGACATGCAATTTTCTAGGAATCTCACCAGAAACCTTATTGACAGGAAAATGGCATGTATTAAACTGTGGGGCAATCATGGTGGCTTCTAGTTTACCTTATTTGATTATTATTCTGTCCAAGAACTCCTGGAGCTGCCCGATAATCTCACTTAGAAGAGAGACAAGAGGGAAGTCCCTGGAGGAACACCGAAATGGTATTCAAGGCTAGTGCCTTGTATAAGACACTGAACTCTCCCTCTCCCTCCTTCCCTCCCTCCCTCCCCTACACTTAACTATATCACACTTTCTGCTGCTGAGCCACACTGGGCATTTCTTTATTTCTGACCATCTCTCCTTCATATTTAAGCTGTCTGTATTAGCTGGTCTTATGTCAGCTTGACACAAGCTGGAAAATCACAGAAAACGGAGCCTCCCTTGAGGAAATGCCTCCATGAGATCCAGCTGTAATACATTTCTCAACTAGTGATCAAGAGGGGAGGGGGACCCAGCCCATTGTGGGTGGTGCCATCCCTGGGCTGGTGGTCCTGGGTTCTATAAGAGAGCAAGCTGAACAAGCCAGGGGACACAAGCCAGTAAGTAACATCCCTCCATGGCCTCTGCATCAGCTCCTGCTTCCTGACCTGCTTGAGTTCCAGTCCTGACTTACTTTGGTGATGAACAACAATGTGGAAGTGTAAGCTGAATAAACCCTTTCCTCCCCAACTTGCTGCTTGGTTATGATGTTTGTACAGGAATAGAAACCCTGACTAAAACACTGTCTTTCATAAAGTTGCTTCAGACAGGCTTGTTCTAAAATTCTTCTCTCTGTCATAGTCACAACCCGTGGTTTGGCCACAACGTAAGGGGTCCTCCTCAGGTTGAGGAGAGTGACAAGATGGAATTGTCTCTGTCCCCTCACCAATAGCAGGTGCACAAATATGAAACAAGGAACTATTGTGTCCCAGTGAACCCCTGGGACAACCGAGGCTACCCACAAACAACATGTTAAGAACACACAGCTTTTCTCAGCATCTTCGAAGCTGGTAGCAACTACTGGCTGCCACAGTGAAGTGTTCTCAGGTAGCATTGCCCAGTATGGAATGAACTGGCCTGGAGACTTCTGATTTGCTTCTCTTGTCACTCCCAACCCCGTTCATTACCATCATTACCATCATCACTGAAAAGAACAGAGAGGAAAAGCAGCCACACTGTTCTATGAATTAGACACAAGAGAAGTCTGGTCCCGTCTGTGCTGACAGAGTAAGGGAGGAGAGCTCTTAAGAATGGCTTCATTCATCTCAAAGGCAATTGGGCGGCTTAATGGAAGAGACTTCTCCAGTCCATGAAAAAGAAAAGGGAAACAGATGACAAATCCAATCTATTGATTAAATTTTAAGCTATGTTGGTACAGTATGTCCTCTCTAAGGAGTGTCCAAAGATCATCTGCAGTGAGGTTTATTTTGAGTATGATACCTGCTGGGCTCAACATTCACACTTACACACACACACACACACACACACACACATATGCAACACCCTACCACCACCACAATATGTGTGTATGAGAAAGAGAGAGGTATGTGAGTGTGCATATGTGTGTGTGTGTGTGTGTGTGTGTGTGTAATGTACATACAAAATGTGTGGCCAGCAGCTGATGGCAAAACATTTGTCCATAGTGTTTTAAAATTTATGATTCCATCTTGCATGACAACAGGTTGGTGGATATTTGACACTCTTTTCTACAACTGTGGGTCTGGCAGGCTCTGTGATGGGCTAGGAGTAAAATTTGATTTTAGTGTCACCATTGAAGCATATGTCCATGCCTCTCCTGTTCTGGTAACACATCCTGCTCAACAGATGGGGCAGGACTAAGGACAGAAGAATAATCCTGGCTTCCGTAGTCTGCCCCACAGATGTCTTAAAAAGGGCTTGACCTTCATTCAGAGATCTGTGCTGTTTTGTACTAAGGTTATTTGAAAGGAGTATAAACTCACCATTCCTTGAATACAGGCCCATAGAAGAAAGGGAAAGATGGCCCCTGATAATCTGGCTTGAAATCATCAAGCTACATGATATTAAATTTGAGATAACATAAGTTTTAGCCTAGGAATTGACATGGTAACTTAGATTTTCTCAAATCAAAGGTTGAAAAGAGGCACTTTTCAAAGGAGCAGTATGATAAGGGAACATCGTGTGTGTGTGTGTGTGTGTGTGTGTGTGTGTGTGTGTGTGTGTGCCCACAATGTGAAAAACATCTCTCATAGGCTGGCCAACCATATCCTGTAAAAGTTATCATAAGAAACAGAGAGGGAGTGAGGAAGAAACCATATATATATATATATATATATATATATATATATACACACACACACATGCACACACACAAATATATATATATATATATATGGTTATCTCATAAGTTTATTGCCTGTTTCTAGTTCTCTTTCATTTCCGAACATCCTGGCTATGTTAGCTTTGACTTTCTGTGAGTGAAGCTCGTAACTCTATCGGCTGAGGGTTGTGCTCCTCCTAGGTAACACTCTCATGTTCTGACAGGTACTTTAACAGGTGAGTGTTTAGGGAGCTGATAAAGCTCACTCTCTTGGAACACTGTTTCTGTGGAGGCCTGAGCAAACATCTACTGACCTCAGGTATGCACCTGACACCAGATAAAACTAAGGATGTCACCAAGCTCCAGCTTGGGAAATTCATGATTGTTGGATGAGGGTGACTTACAGCCATATGGATGAGGGGTTACTTACAGGGGCAGAGGTGACACAAAGCCCACTCCAGCATTGTGACAGCTCACAAAAGCTGGAAACCTAGAGCACACTGCACAGCCAACAGACAGCTCAGCAGGTTGGAATGCCCTTCCCAGGTAGCTCAGAAGTGCAGAGGCCACTAGTGACCAGTGACCACTAGAGCCCAGGTTGGGTATTTCAAAGGAAGAAATAAAGTGAGGTTACACAGCAGCTTCCAATATAATTAGAGGTAATGGTATCTAGTGTTCTAAAGCACCTGGGAAGAATAAAGTTTTAGCAATTGTTATATGTCTGGAAACAAATGGGAGGGACTCAAAGTTTCCAACACAAGGTGCTAATTATACTAATACAATTATTTCACATTCACGCAAGGAACAAATTATCACATTGCCCCTCATAGACACATATAATTAGTGCATCAACTTATTTTATTGAATAATTCTGCCTAACCAGTGACGCAACTGGCAAATGCCTTTGTAGTAACTTCCAGAAGCCTAACACAAAAGAGGGTTGCTCGTTCACACTTACTCGTGGGACAGAACTGCACACTCACTAATCCATTCACTAATACACACACACACACACACACACACACACACACACACACACACACACACACACACACATGAAGGGACTGGAAGCTCCAAGGAAAACTACGTCTGTCATAAATGATGACAGCAACTCCTGACGGGAAACCAATAAAAGGTCTTGCGATTTCTACAGCTCAGTGACTGGATTGTTTCTTGGGCCTTCTAGCAGCTCACCGCAATCACAGAAGGATTCTCTATTGCTTTCAATTTTCTCCTGCTTGGCAAAGTTCTCACGAATTTTGGTAAATAGTCAATGAACACTCAGTCAGGTTTATGTCTTAGTAATGAAGAGTTCTCTTCATCTCCACGAGTCCCTCAGCCCTGTCAGCCCTATCTGACTGGTGTCTTTCAAGATGGTGGCCAAAGAGAGTGATGTTCATTGGCGGCATTAGTGGACTGTTTCTGTAATAATGCCATGTGACAACCATGCCCACCCCCATCACAGTGTCTCACGGTTGTAAGCGTTTTATGGCTCCTGGGCTGGCAACGGTTTGACTAATGGAACCTGAGGTCACCCGAGCAGCTTTTCTTCCCAAACACTGGAGGCTGAATTGCAGATCCATTCAGTGTGATGCCTTAGGAGGCCCAGGTAAAGAGAACATGGCCACATGACTCCTGAGGGAGCTCAAAGGAGCTCAAATCCAGTCATACATCTGATTGCATCTTCAGGATCCACCTCAAAAATCAAGACGAAGGCGAGGAAGGTCCACATCACCCACTAAGAAACCAGAACAATGGACCAGTGGGTGTGTAGTTCTGTCAGTGAGAAGTTGGACATTCAGTTTACCAATATGGGGGCGGGGGGGAAATACAGTGGTGTACAAACTGAGAGTCCCTGACAGGAGGGAGAGAATCCAGCAAGCAACATTGGCCTCTATAGTCTCAGCTTCCTCATTTGTTCCCTTAAAACATCAAAGTCGGACACTGATTACTAGAATTCAAATTTTATAATTAGAAGCACATATTAGTTTAACTAAACCTGGATTAGTAGAATCTCTTGTGTCTGTTTGGATGTGGCATTTGTTAATAAAAATCTGATGGCCTATGGCTTAGGCAGGAAATAGGAGGTGGGACATCTGGAAAGAGAAAGGACTGTGGGATAGAGCAGGCGAGGAAGATTCACCCGGGAAGATGTGCTGAGTTCAGACACAAGATGCTTGAGCACAGTTAACCAGCCATGTGGCAGAAATGTAACGGAAACAAATGGGTTATTTTAAGTTGTGAACTATTCTGAGAATAATCTAGCTATATGGTCAAATTATTTGTAAGTATATTGTTAGTCTGAGTCTTATTTCTGGGAACGTGGGACGGGCAAATCCAGGCCTAACTTCTACAATGTGACCTTAAATAAGTTGCAGGGTCCCTGGGGGGTTGTTTACTAAGCTGGGTTTGAGCTGCAGCAGTTTCATCTGGGTGTAAACTGAGAGCTATGCTAACCTCACAGAGTGGCAGCAAGGCATAGGCAAATGAGAGAAGAACATCTGATACAGGCTCAATCAATTCGTTCCCTCTTAGCAGTCAGTATAGAACCTACTCACGTGATTCCTTTTCTTACCAGCAGAAAAGAAAGAGACGCATGTACATCCTGAATGTCCTGACATGGTCTTTAGACACACATATATCTCTGTATGCTGACCATGTGTGCATATCTATCCATCTATCCACCCATCCATCTATCCATCTATCCATTTATCTATCCATCTATCCATCTATCCATCTATCTATCTATTCATCTATCTATTTATCTATCCATCTATCTATCTATCCATCTATCCATCTATCTATCTATTTATCTATTCATCTATACATCTATCTATCCATCTATCCATCTATCCATTTATCTATTTATCTATTATCTATTATGTATCTATCTATCTATTTTTAGAGACACTGCCATTCTTCTGTCAGTGACCTGGCAGTTTCATATTCGGAAGAAAGATGTTCAACATCCTGTCCATCCCTCTAATCTGAAATCTGAGCCTTGCTTATGCATGTGTCCTTGGCTCTGTGAAGAACCTCTTGACCCTGCTCTGCTCTCTGCCAGGCTGGGGCCCATCCTTGTGCTCTGTAGCACGCATGTACTAGGTCTCCTTATTTGCATTCATCCTGCCAACTAGCACTTGGATTCTTATGTGAGTCTCCGATGCGCTAAAAAACAATGGTCAGGCATGGTGACGCACCATAGTTACCCCAGCATTTCGAAGGTAGACGCAGGAGTATTATGAGTTCCACGCCAGCCTGGACTATATATTAAAACCCCGTTCCAAAAGAAAAAACAAATCAGAGCTGTCTTCACTCAATAAAACATGGGAGACACGGATAGGTTTCTCTTCGTTTGTCCTGGCTAGCCTCCAGCTCTTATCATCCCTCCTTAAGCAAAACTATTTTTATCTCTCCATTTAGTCTTAACTAAAATTAAAATTTCCCTGGGATCCTGTACTAAATTTAACAACACATTCCCACTTTTTCTTACGACAGTCTGAGTTGGGCTTGGGACTCCCAAGTGAAACGATTCTGTCATGAACAGATACTGAGTCTGCCCGGTATCTCCAATCGCATACCTAGAAAATGGAAGTGAGCAAATCATTTCTGAAGTCCCAGTTGGAGCCAAGACTTGGGTTACTCTTCAGACAGCGAACTATGCAAGGAGAGCCTGAGACAATAGACAGGAGGTAGAGGGGCACGAGCAGACACTGAGGCTCGTGGAGGTCTCCGAAGCCCACTTTCCCAGCCTCATCCCCCGGCGTGGGAATCGCAGGGAGCTGGCAGTGGTGGGAGAAGAGGGTCAAATAGCTCAGCCTCCTCCCAAAGCTGATGCATATTTTTAGGAGTGGGTGGAACTCATTAGTACCGTGACATTCCCGGTGTGGTCTAGTCGCCAAGCTGCCTGTGGCCTTTGACGCTGGCACACCACAGCTGTTCCTACATGTCTGCTCTGAAAGTGAGATCAGACACCTAATCCTCTCCCACAAGTCATTGCATGTTCGTCTGTCTCTTCCTCTCCGGGCTCCCGGAGCCTTCAGACTTGTCTTCCCCACCCCCAGCATCACTCAGAGGGGATTTTCTTTTCTCTGTCTCTTATTTCCACAGCTTTCATAAAACTACATGATTAAGGGATTTCAAACGCCCAAGCCGTATTATTCCACATATTAAATAATTAATTGTCTAAGCCTCAGCCTTCATTGAAAGACATGGAGGAGGCACAAAGAAAACGGGTCTTATTGGAGCCCACACGGACAACATGGACCCTGATATTTTCCAGAGGAAGAAACCACCTGCAGCCAAGTTGTGGGCGTTCTGTTGAGAGTCACACTTCCAACAGAAGCGGTACCTGGATGCTGCACCTCTGCATATCAGAAAATATAATCCCTTTCCATTGATTTATGTGTACATCAGAGACATGAATAAACTAAGAAAGACAGAACGAAGACTCCATAGCAGGGACATTCGATTTCCTATCTGGACCAAATCCAGGTGCCCGAGCTTCCCAATCAATGCCTTCACCTGCAGTTCTCAGAGGGGCCTGGCAGGGGTGTGGTGAACTCTAATGATTACCTGCTAATTTTTACCACCATCAATGCTTACCTCAGGGTAATAATAGTTCTCTCTTGGTTGTTGGTGATCTTCTGTTGTTTGGAATTTTTTTCTCTGTTTTATTAATGAACCTTGCATAAAATTTTTAGCAAGTTGTGACTTTTTAAACAAGAATCACCTACGAAATGGCATCTTGGAGCTTCTGTGAGTTTCAAGAAATTTGGTGGTAGCTATCATCCTCTAACTAGTTTTAGGTGATCTCTACACACGAGTTAACTCTGCCTAACTGGAGCAGTGTCTATACTCACTTCATTACTGCACCTCTAGCCCTGCACCTGACCACACTAAAACTAAAACCAGGAAAACCATATGTAAGATTGTGAGAGTTCTCCACACAGTGTGCAATCCACTTTTACAAGTCCCGTCTAATGATGGTCAGCAACAGGAACGAACTCCCAGACGCTTACACGAAAGTAGAATGGGTTAGGAGGTTCAGATGTCTGTGGATGAGCAGCCAGGCCAGGGCTGAGCAGGCAACTGAAACTTAGCTCTGAGTGGGCTCTCCTCCCTTCCCCTAACACACACACACACACGAGAGAGAGAGAGAGAGAGAGAGAGAGAGAGAGAGAGAGAGGAGAGAGAAGGAGGAGGAGGAGGAGGAGGAGGAGGGGGAGGAGGGGAGGGGGGGGGAGAGGAGAGGAGAGGGGGGGGGAGAGGAGGGAGGAGAGGAGAGGAGAGGAGAGGAGAGGGAGAATATCCAACCTTCTTATCATCTGTCTACCCAACAGGAGATGTGACCAACTTTTCATGTCCACTTCTAGACAGGAAGTGCTAATTATTCCCATCCAATCCAAATTCCACAATTCAAAGAAAAGACATAGTTCAGTCCAACACGGCTCTAAGACTCACTCTGGAAAAAATATCAAGAGTAACTAAGAGCCAGGTCTCCAAGAACATGGAGTCACCCACTCAAACTGTAGGCATTAGAGTCGGGAACATCCATCTTAAGCACCGCGTGCACACATCGCACCTGATGTTTACAAAGACCCCGTTAGAGAAATCCATACACCTCACGGTCAGTGTTTATGAAAATAGTCAATTATTAACTACATGTTCAATATGATCACAGAGTTTAAAAAATAAATAGTAAATGTTTTATGTACATAGTTAGGGCAGAAATGTCCTAGTCACTGTTTTAACCAAACACGTCATATCACATAGCAGATAACAGATACTCAATACACACTTATCAAACGAATGCACGGGAAGAAGGCAAGGAAGAAGGCAAGTTCTTAAGGTAGCGACCTCTCCACAAAAGGTGACATGGCACTATCGGTTTTACCCATTTCCGAATGCTTAGGGTTTGTTAGCACGCACTGCTTCTAAGTCATATTTTAAAGCAGTGTTATTGTAGGAAAGCTTTATGAAAAATTAGTATTCTGTGCTTTCCTGGAGAGACGAGTCAAACTGCTCTTGAGTTCTCTGGATAGCAGTCAGTATGATCCTCCTCATGGTGAAGCCTCCCAAGATGAACAGGAAAGTAAAGAAAGAGCCTCGTGGTTCTAGACAAGAAGGGTCCTCCTCATGCCTGAGAGTCCAGCCCTACTGAGCCATGGCCCATAAAGCACTGAGGCGTTTCATTAAGGTGCACGGAGTGATATCTCCCAGAACATCCAAAAGTCGAATTGCTGCCGCACGCCCTGCTTCTGACCCCAGTCACTTCTCAGACAACACAGGGATCATCCAGGCTCACCACATTCACCTCCGCCCTCAGATGCTCCCACTATGGTTGCTTATACACCCCAGTGTGTAAGTGTTGTCTATAACGACCACGGTGCTATAACTGCAGTGTGGTTCTTATGAGGGTCCGTATACCAAAAGAATTTAGAACAACACTGTTCATGTTCTACCTACCTTGCCGCACTGCTTAACTGTGAACTTTTGAAACCCTGCCTTCCCCTCTGAACCTTCCCTTTCAGAGTCTTAACCACTCCATGCCACCCTCCCCAGTCCTACCCCAAACTTCCACCTCCTAGGTTAGAGGTGTAGCTCCGTGTAGAGCACCTGCCTAGACTACATGAGGCCTTGGGTCCAATCTCTAGCATGGCAGAAACAAAAATTAAAAAGTCTTATGTTTTATAGATTTCCCATTTCATCAGTCACTAAACACTGACCGTGAGGTGTATGGATTTCTCTAAAGGGGTCTTTGTAAACATCAGGTGCGATGTGTGCACACAGTGCTTAAGATGGATGTTCTCGACTCTAATGTCTACATTTTGAGCGGGTGACTTCATGTTCTTGGAGACCTGGCTCTCAGCTTCTCTTGATTTTTCCAGAGTGAGCCTTAGAGCCGTGCTGGACTGAACTATGTCTTTTCTTTGAATTGTGGAATTTGGGTTGGATGGGAATAATTAGCACTTCCTGTCTAGAAGTGGACATGAAGCGTCGGTCACATCTCCTGTTGGGTAGACAGATGATAAGAACGTTGGATATTCTCTCTCTCCTCTCCTCCTCTCCTCCCCTCCCCTCCCCTTCTCCTCCTCCTCCTTCCTTCTCTCTCTCTCTCTCTCTCTCTCTCTCTCTCTCTCTCTCTCTCTCTCTCTCTCTCTCTCTGTATGTGTTAGGGGAAGGGAGGAGATCCCACTCAGAGCTAAGTTTCAGTTGCCTGCTCAGCCCTGGCCTGGCTGCTCATCCACAGACATCTGAACCTCCTAACCCATTCTACTTTCGTGTAAGCGTCTGGGAGTTCGTTCCTGTTGCTGACCATCATTAGACTCGACTTGTAAAAGTGGATTGCACACTGTGTGGAGAACTCTCACACATCTTACATATGGTTTTCCTGGTTTTAGTTTTAGTGTGGTCAGGTGCAGGGCTAGAGGTGCAGTAATGAAGTGAGTATAGACACTGCTCCAGTTAGGCAGAGTTAACTCGTGTGTAGAGATCACCTAAAACTAGTTAGAGGATGATAGCTACCAGTGAATGTCTTAAAACCCATAGCGTCTTCAAGGTGCTGTCTCACAGGTAACGAATCCTTAGCGCCTCTGCAGTCATCCTTCGTTCACCCTGCTCCCATTTTCCCCCTCGCCGTTTGTAGTGTGTGAATGTCCTTCTCTCTTATGTCTGAATGCTCTCTAAACACTTTGCCTCTCACAACCTATTTAAATACCATTTGTTAATGACATCCAGAACTCGCCCCACCAGAGCTGTTTCCAAGGAAGGTTTATGTCTGTCATTTCCCCTTTTTTTGGGTTTCCTTGTCTTCCTCCCCTCGTTGAGCTTCAAGTTAATTACCTAGGATGTTCATTTTGCTGCATTTCGTTTCAAGCTTACATTACACTATACAAACATCTGTGTGTATATATAAACATGTGGCAGGAACTGCATTTTTTTTTTCTTTTGTAGAAATGGGATCGTATTTTACAGACTTTTCTGTGTCTTGTTTTTTCTCATCTGATAATGTGTGGAAATTCCCTCTGGTGACCTGTTCTGAGCCCCATTCTTTTTCACCTAGTAGGTGCATAATACCACACGAGACAAATATTCCACAATTCATTCAGTATTTCCTGATGGTGGACATCCACTCCTGAGTCTGGGTTAACCCAGTTAACGCTGTCATAAATACCCTTAATTCATATCCCTAGACCTGATGCTTTTATTTCTCACCACTGCTTGCAAGTAACATTTGCTAGATCAGAAATAGATGTATTTTTATTTAACAACACTTTTCATTTATCTCCAAAAGAGCTATGATAATCCCATTTCTACAGCAAAATGTGAGGCTATTCTCTACATGCCTGGATACCAATGGCATCTGAGAACCTGGGTGCTGTCAGACATTGACTTCCCACTTCTTGCTTTGAGATTCCTTGGTCTGTCGTAAATGTGAACACCATCTTTAATCCTCTGTCAGTTTCCTGTAAAGCTCATTGACTATTTCTCTACCCAGTGTTTATCCTCCAGTCAGTCGGTAGGAACCCTGCATATAGAAAGCCTTAGTTCATTGTCTGCATTATGGAATTCTTTTTTTTTTTTTTTATTAACTTGATTATTTCTTATATACATTTCGAGTGTTATTCCCTTTCCCGGTTTCCGGGCAAACATCCCTTCCCTCCCCCCCTTCCTTATGGGTGTTCCCCTCCCCCCCCTCCCCCCATTGCCGCCCTCCCCCGACAGTCTAGTTCACTGGGGGTTCAGTCTTAGGGACCCAGGGCTTCTCCTTCCACTGGTGCTCTTACTAGGATATTCATTGCTACCTATGAGGTCAGAGTCCAGGGTCAGCCCATGTATAGTCTTTAGGTAGTGGCTTAGTCCCTGGAAGCTCTGGTTGCTTGGCATTGTTGTACATATGGGTCTCAAGCCCCTTCAAGCTCTTCCAGTTCATTCTCTGATTCCTTCAACGGGCGTCCCGTTCTCAGTTCAGTGGTTTGCTGCTGGCATTCGCCTCTGTATTTGCTGTATTCTGGCTGTGTCTCTCAGGATCGATCTACATCCGGCTCCTGTCGGTCTGCACTTCTTTGCTTCATCCATCTTGTCTAATTGGGTGGCTGTATATGTATGGGCCACATGTGGGGCAGGCTCTGAATGGGTGTTCCTTCAGTCTCTGTTTTAATCTTTGCCTCTCTCTTCCCTGCCACGGGTATTCTTGTTCCCCTTTTAAAGAAGGAGTGAAGCCTTCACATTTTGATCATCCGTCTTGAGTTTCATTTGTTCTAGGCCACTAGGGTAATTCAAGCATTTGGGCTAATAGCCACTTATCAGTGAGTGCATACCATGTATGTCTTTCTGTGATTGGGTTAGCTCACTCAGAATGATATTTTCCAGTTCAACCATTTGCCTCAATTTCCTTTCAAAAGTCGTTGTTTTTGATAGCTGAGTAATATTCCATTGTGTAGATGTACCACATTTTCTGTATCCATTCCTCTGTTGAAGGGCATCTGGGTTCTTTCCAGCTTCTGGCTATTATAAATAAGGCTGCGATGAACATAGTGGAGCACGTGTCTTTTTTATATGTTGGGGCATCTTTTGGGTATATGCCCAAGAGAGGTATAGCTGGATCCTCAGGCAGTTCAATGTCCAATTTTCTGAGAAACCTCCAGACTGATTTCCAGAATGGTTGTACCAGTCTGCAACCCCACCAACAATGGAGGAGTGTTCCTCTTTCTCCATCCTCGCCAGCATTTGCTGTCACCTGAGTTTTTGATCTTAGCCATTCTCACTGGTGTGAGGTGAAATCTCAGGGTTGTTTTTGATTTGCATTTCCCTGATGATTAAAGATGTTGAACATTTCTTTAGGTGTTTCTCAGCCATTCGGCATTCCTCAGCTGTGAATTCTTTGTTTAGCTCTGAACCCCCATTTTTTAATAGGGTTATTTGTCTCCCTGCGGTCTAACTTTTGAGTTCTTTGTATATTTTGGATATAAGGCCTCTATCTGTTGTAGGATTGGTAAAGATCTTTTCCCAATCTGTTGGTTGCCGTTTGTCCTGACCACAGTGTCCTTTGCCTTACAGAAGCTTTGTAGTTTTATGAGATCCCATTTGTCGATTCTTGATCTTAGAGCATAAGCCATTGGTGTTTTGTTCAGGAAATTTTTTCCAGTGCCCATGTGTTCCAGATGCTTCCCTAGTTTTTCTTCTATTAGTTTGAGTGTGTCTGGTTTGATGTGGAGGTCCTTGATCCACTTGGACTTAAGCTTTGTACAGGGTGATAAGCATGGATCGATCTGCATTCTTCTACATGTTGACCTCCAGTTGAACCAGCACCATTTGCTGAAAATGCTATCTTTTTTTCCATTGGATGGATTTGGCTCCTTTGTCAAAAAAATCAAGTGACCATAGGTGTGGGTTCATTTCTGGGTCTTCAATTCTATTCCATTGGTCTATCTGTCTGTCTCTGTACCAATACCATGCAGTTTTTATTACAATTGCTCTGTAATACTGCTTGAGTTCAGGGATAGCAATTCCCCCAGAAGTCCTTTTATTGTTGAGCATAGTTTTAGCTATCCTGGGTTTTTGTTATTCCAGATGAATTTGCAAATTGTTCTGTCTAACTCTTTGAAGAATTGGATTGGTATTTTGATGGGGATTGCATTGAATCTGTAGATCGCTTTTTTGCAGAATGGCCATTTTACTATATTAATCCTGCCAATCCATGAGCATGGGAGATCTTTCCATCTTCTGAGGTCTTCTTCAATTTCTTTCTTCAGAGTCTTGAAGTTCTTGTTGTACAAATCTTTTTACTTGCTTGGTTAAAGTCACACCGAGGTACTTTATATTATTTGGGTCTATTATGAAGGGTGTCGTTTCCTAATTTCTTTCTCGGCTTGTTTCTCTTTTTGTGTAGAGGAAGGCTACTGATTTATTTGAGTTAATTTTATACCCAGCCACTTTGCTGAAGTTGTTTATCAGCTTTAGTAGTTCTCTGGTGGAACTTTTGGGATCACTTAAATATACTATCATATCATCTGCAAATAGTGATATTTTGACTTCTTCTTTTCCGATCTGTATCCCCTTGACCTCCTTTTGTTGTCTGATTGCTCTGGCTAGAACTTCAAGAACTATATTGAATAAGTAGGGAGAGAGTGGGCAGCCTTGTCTAGTCCCTGATTTTAGTGGGATTGCTTCAAGTTTCTCTCCATTTAGTTTAATGTTAGCCACTGGTTTGCTGTATATGGCTTTTACTATGTTTAGGTATGGGCCTTGGATTCCTATTCTTTCCAGGACTTTTATCATGAAGGGGTGTTGAATTTTGTCAAATGCTTTCTCAGCATCTAATGAAATGATCATGTGGTTTTGTTCTTTCAGTTTGTTTATATAATGGATCACGTTGATGGTTTTCCGTATATTAAACCATCCCTGCATGCCTGGGATGAAGCCTACTTGATCATGGTGGATGATTGTTTTGATGTGCTCTTGGATTCGGTTTGCCAGAATTTTGTTGAGTATTTTTGCGATTCATAAGGGAAATTGGTCTGAAGTTCTCTTGCTTTGTTGGGTCTTTGTGTGGTTTAGGTATAAGAGTAATTGTGGCTTCATAGAAGGAGTTCGGTAGTGCTCCATCTGTTTCAATTTTGTGGAATAGTTTGGATAATATTGGTATGAGGTCTTCTATGAAGGTCTGATAGAATTCTGCACTAAACCCGTCTGGACCTGGGCTCTTTTTGGTTGGGAGTCCTTTAATGACTGCTTCTATTTCCTTAGGAGTTATGGGGTTGTTTAACTGGTTTATCTGTTCCTGATTTAACTTCGGTACCTGGTATCTGTCTAGGAAATTGTCCATTTCCTGCAGATTTTCAAGTTTTGTTGAGTATAGGCTTTTATAGTAAGATCTGATGATATTTTGAATTTCCTCTGAATCTGTAGTTATGTCTCCCTTTTCATTTCTGATTTTGTTAATTTGGACACACTCTCTGTGTCCTCTCGTTAGTCTGGCTAAGGGTTTATCTATCTTGTTGATTTTCTCAAAGAACCAACTTTTGGTTCTGTTGATTCTTTCTATGGTCCTTTTTGTTTCTACTTGGTTGATTTCAGCTCTGAGTTTGATTATTTCCTGCCTTCTACTCCTCCTGGGTGTATTTGCTTCTTTTTGTTCTAGAGCTTTTAGGTGTGCTGTCAAGCTGCTGACATATGCTCTTTCCTGTTTCTTTCTGCAGGCACTTAGCGCTATGAGTTTTCCTCTTAGCACAGCTTTCATCGTGTCCCATAAGTTTGGGTATGTTGTACCTTCATTTTCATTAAATTCTAAAAAGTTTTTAATTTCTTTCTTTATTTCTTCCTTGACCAGGTTATCATTGAGTAGAGCATTGTTCAATTTCCACGTATATGGGCATTCTTCCTTATTGTTATTGAAGACCAGCTTTAGGCGTGGGTGGTCCGATAGCACGCATGGGATTATTTCTATCTTTCTGTACCTGTTGAGGCCCGTTTTTGACCAATTATATGGTCAATTTTGGAGAAAAGTACCATGAGGAGCTGAGAAGAAGGTATATCCTTTTGTATTAGGGTAGAACGTTCTATAAATATCCGTTAAGTCCATTTGGCTCATGACTTCTCTTAGTCTGTCTACGTCTCTGTTTAATTTCTGTTTCCATGATCTGTCCATTGATGAGAGTGGGTGTTGAAGTCTCCTACTATTATTGTGTGAGGTGCAATGTGTGTTTTGAGCTTTAGTAAGGTTTCTTTTACGTATGTAGGTGCCCTTGTATTTGGGGCATAGATATTTAGGATTGAGAGTTCATCTTGGTGGATTTTTCCTTTGATAAATATAAAGTGTCCTTCCTTATCTTTTTTGATGACTTTTAGTTGAAAATTGACTTTATTTGATATTAGAATGGCTACTCCAGCTTGCTTCTTCCGACCATTTGCCTGGAAAGTTGTTTTCCAGCCTTTCACTCTGAGGTAGTGTCTGTCTTTGTCTCTGAGGTGTGTTTCCTGTAGGCAGCAGAATGCAGGGTCCTCGTTGCGTATCCAGTTTGTTAATCTATGTCTTTTTATTGGGGAGTTGAGGCCATTGATGTTGAGAGATATTAAGGAATAGTGATTATTGCTTCCTGTTATATTCATACGTGGATGTGTTATGTTTGTGTGCTTTTCTTCTCTTTGTTTTGTTGCCAAAACGATTAGTTTCTTGCCTCTTCTTGGGTATAGCTTGCCTCCTTATGTTGGGCTTTACCATTTATTATCCTTTGTAGTGCTGGATTTGTAGAAAGATATTGTGTAAATTTGGTTTTGTCATGGAATATCTTGGTTTCTCCATCTATGTTAATTGAGAGTTTTGCAGGATACAGTAGCCTGGGCTGGCATTTGTGTTCTCTTAGGGTCTGTATGACATCAGTCCAGGATCTTCTGGCCTTCATAGTTTCTGGCGAAAAGTCTGGTGTGATTCTGATAGGTCTGCCTTTATATGTTACTTGACCTTTTTCCTTACTGCTTTTAATATTCTTTCCTTATTTTGTGCGTTTGGTGTTTTGACTATTATGTGACGGGAGGTGTTTCTTTTCTGGTCCAATCTATTTGGAGTTCTGTAGGCTTCTTGTATGCCTATGGGTATCTCTTTTTTTAGGTTAGGGAAGTTTTCTTCTATGATTTTGTTGAAGATATGTACTGGTCCTTTGAGCTGGGAGTCTTCACTCTCTTCTATACCTATTATCCTTAGGTTTGATCTTCTCATTGAGTCCTGGATTTCCTGTATGTTTTGGACCAGTAGCTTTTTCCACTTTACATTATCTTTGACAGTTGAGTCAATGATTTCTATGGAATCTTCTGCTCCTGAGATTCTCTCTTCCATCTCTTGTATTCTGTTGGTAAAGCTTGTATCTACAGCTCCTTGTCTCTTCTTTTGGTTTTCTATATCCAGGGTTGTTTCCATGTGTTCTTTCTTGATTGCTTCTATTTCCATTTTTAATTCCTTCCACTGTTTGATTGTGTTTTCCTTTAATTCTTTCAGGGATTTTTGTGTCTCCTCTGTATGGGCTTCTACTTGTTTATTTATGTTTTCCTGGAATTCTTTCATGCATTTTTGCGATTCCTCTCTGTAGGCTTCTACTTGTTCTCTAAGGGAGTTCATCATGTCTTTCTTGAAGTTCTCCAGCATCATGATCAAATATGATTTTGAATCTAGATCTTGCTTTTCTGGTGTGTTTGGATATTCCATGTTTGTTTTGATGGGAGAATTGGGCTCCGATGGTGCCATGTAGTCTTGGTTTCTGTTGCTTGGGTTCCTGCGCTTGCCTCTCGCCATCAAATTATCTCTAGTGTTACTTTGTTCTGCTATTTCTGACAGTGGCTAAACTGTCCTATAGGCCTGTGTGTCAGGAGTGCTGTAGACCTGTTTTCCTCTTTTCAGTCAGTTATGGGGACAGAGTGTTCTGCTTTCGGGCGTTTTTTCCTTTCTACAGGTCTTCAGCTGTTCCTGTGGACCTGTGCCTTGAGTTCACCAGGCAAGTCACTTGCAGCAGATAAGTTAGTCTTACCTGTGGCCCCGAGGCTCGAGTTCGCTTCAAGGGGTTCTGCCCACGGGCTCTCCGCAGTGGCAGCGACCGGGAAGATCTCGCCGCCTCTTCCGGGAGCCTCCGTGCACCAGGGTTCCAAGTGGCCTCCGGTGCTTTCCTCCGGTCTGTTTCCTTCAGGATCCGGCGGTGTCTCAGGCAGGGCTCCTGCTGCTCCTGGGCCCTCCCCCACAGGAACCCAGAGGCCTTGTACAGTTTCCTCTTGGGTCAGGGATGTGGGCAGGGGTGGGCAGTGTTGGTGGTCTCTTCCGCTCTGCAGCCTCAGGAGTGCCCACCCGACCAGGCAGTAAGGTATCTCTCCCACGGGTTCTGGGAGCAGAGAGCCATGGAATTCTTTATTATGGAATTCTTTCCACATTAATTTTTTTAAAGACTTATTTATTTATTTTATATAAGTCCACTGCAGCTGTCTTCAGACACACCAGAAGGAGGCATCAGATCCCATTACAGATGGTTGTGAGCCACCATGCGGTTGCTGGGATTTGAACTCAGGACCTCTGGAAGAGCAGTCAGAGCTCTAAACCACTGAGCCATCTCTCCAGCCCTGCCAAATTGATTTCTTTTTTGTTGATTTATTTATTGTATTTTATATAAAAAGCTTTTTGCAGTTTTATATACCTCATGATTTTTAAATCTTTTTGTGTATACGCGCATGCATATATGTGTATGAGTATGCGTGTGATCATGTATGTGAGTGGGCACCCATTCACACATGCTAGTACATGCCTATGGAAGTCTGAGAACAATCTGATGTGTCTGTCTTTGTCTTCTACCTGTTGAAGGACATGGTTTCTTTGCTCCCCACCACATACAAGATGAGGCTTGCTTGGCTACAAGCTTCCAGAGATTGTCCTGCCTCTGCCTCTCACCTTGCCATGGGAGCTCTGGAACTACTGACCCACAGCATTGCATGCAATTGTACATGGTTTCTGGGGATTCAAACTCCCGTCCTAACACTCGCACAGCAAGTGCTTCCCACACTGAGCCATCTTCCTAGCCCCCAGTCTGTGAGTCAACAGGTTCTGAATATAAACACTTGTTTAGAGTCCCCTTCCTCCCGCAAGAGGTATGTAGATATCTCTTAGATTTTTCTCGAAGGTGTTTCTTTAAATTGTTCTATTGTCTACATTTCATTTATTGCTCTACCAGGTATTAATGAACAATATTCAAAACTTGGAAAAACAAAAAGCAGTACGTATCCTTTAATTGTCCCCCTAGAGCACTGTATATGACACACTTGGGGCTCTGTTATACATGACACACTTGGGGCTGTGTTGTATATGACTCACTTGTGGCTGTGCCCTGCCCCTCATTCAGTCCTCAGGACAAGGAAAAGAACACTTGCTACTCACTGTTGACTATGAATTGGGCTCCAGACTTCCATATTAACTTATAGGCTTTCTCCAATAAAAACTCTATTGCTGTCCTGTGATCCAGTTTAGCTTCCCGACAGGCCATCAGCCAGCTCATCTCTTGGCAATGTTGCTCCAGAATGTCTTTCCCGACTGACACACATCTCTGCTCTCCACACGCCCTCCAGCTCAGCTTCTCGCTTGTTGGTTCCCTCACTTGTAGGTGCTATAAATCTTAAATCTTTGATCCCTGTTCAATTTCTTTTCCTAGAAGATCCCTGTTTTTAACAATCACAATGTGGAGCTGGAAGGCGTTTGTGTGTCTAATGTGAGAGATGTTTCGTTTTATTTTCCTCTGTATGAATGGGCATTTGTGCCAGCTCCGTTTATTAAATAGTATTCTCCCCCTCCCCCTCCCTCCCCCCCTCTCCCTCCACCTCTCCCTACCCTCCCTCCTCCCTCCCCCTCCTCTTCTCCCTCCCCCTGCCGAACTGCAATGCTTAATTATTTCGGCCCTCAAAGAACCCCTAGTATGCATAGGACATGCAGAAGATGCATTTTTGCAAACAGTGCCTATCCAGCCAGGTACTTGGGAGACAGAGAGGGGATCTTTTTCATCAATTTGCTTTGTACTATATTCTGATATTTGAAAATCAGTTACTTTCAGTCACTTTTCCCTCCGTCTTTCTCTTCTATGCATAAGTATTGTTCCTATAAATTTTAAGACCTTTTCCTTCCAATTCTAAAATTAAACTCATTCTAGAGTTTTACTGAATATTAAATCCTCGCCTGTTTGGCTGTCTTGGTGAGCTTGGTGCTTTACTGGTCTTGAGCCCCCATTTCTTGGAACACGATGCATCTTCCGATTTGCTCAGCTTTCGCCATATGCCTTCCAATAACAATTTTATGGTTTCTTTATGCAGGCCCCACATTCCGTTATCTTTACTGCTAAGTATTCTGTAGATATTGAACAAGGGATGTCGTTTTTCTATTTCCATTTGCAGATGATTTTTGCCACAACAGAGAAAAACAATTCATATTTTATATCTCTATCTTGTGTACAAATGCCCTAATAGATTCTCATTATTTTTAAGCGGTTCATTTGATTTCATTGTCTGGCCTGGAGTGCCTTTAGAGAAAAAAAAATCTTTAAAAAAGAATATAGATAGCCCTTATGATTTCCTGTTTATTTCAACTAGCAACCTATCCATTAAAACATTCCATACTTTTATCCTAATGTCCTAAAACTGGCCATAGGCATGCATTTAAAGTCACTGTTTAAACTCCCTCTGAAAGAGAAGGAAGAGTCTTGCAGGAATGTAATCTACCAGGAGACTGAATACTACAAGTCTTGGGAGAGAGTCCAGACGGACCTGGAAAATATGAGATCTTCCACAGAGGCCCAGAGATGAATAAAATACCAACCTCATCAGTTAGGGAAAGGGCCACATGTTAGGACTTGGGGCTGATAAAATAATTTTTCTAAAATCTTAGAGACAAAGAAAGGTAACAAAGAGCATGGGAGTCAGTTACGATGGGAACAAGAAGGAAGTTCAGTCAAGAGGAGGTCTTAGGGGGCTGTGGTATTTCCACAGCAGCCCTGAGACCTGAATCTGTGCAGCCCGGATGATGGTGTTGGAATGTTCTGGGAGATATCACTCCGTGCACCTTAATGAAACGCCTCAGTGCTGTATGGGCCACGGCTCAGTAGGGCTGGACTCTCAGGCGTGAGGAGGGCCCTTCTTGCCTAGAACCAGGAGGCTCTTTCCTTACATTCCTGCTCGTCTTGGGAAGCTTCACCACAAAGGATCACACGGACTGCTATCCAGAGAACTCAATAGCAGTTTGACTCGTCTCTCCAGGAAAGAACACAATACTAATTTTTCATAGAGTCCAAATGCCTCTGGAGCACCGTGTGTATCTTTTAAAGAGGGCCGTGGCTTCGTGGGAGCACTTTCAGAAGCTCGCACTTTCAGTAGCAAACACCCTCTCTTAGTACCCTCTGCTTCATCTTAAGCACTTCCTTTGTGGTATTCTTGACTGTAAAGTTTGTTTTATCTTTTTGAGGGTGCAGGGATGGGGAGGTTACTTCATTTCCTACCAGTCTTTAAAATAAAGTGAAAGGGGAAATATGGTTATCATCTTTCTTATGTAATAAGAAGCCAGGACTCGGCTTTATGTAATTTAATCAGAGTGTTTTATGGTCCATAAAATTGGTCGTCTTCTGAATTCAAAAATGGTGTTTTCCTCAGGGAAAAAGATTCACCCAAGAACACGGACTTTTCAAATCCATTTGTTCTTGGTGTCTGAGATGTTGGAGGAGACATTTACAGCTAGCCCATACTTGCTCTAAATGTCATGAGCGACGGATTCTTAACGTTAGGGAGAATATCTTCATTTAACATCATCTGAGTCAATATTGTTGCAAAAGACATTTGCTCAGTCTCATAAAACACCAATTCCTTCAGCCCGGAGACACAAAAGAGCGGCGAAACACTCCGATATCATTTTTCACGGGACCGAGAAGAGAAACCGGGCAGAGAGAGCAGCTGGATCCTCTTCAGGCTTTGAAAAGAACACTGAGTGATCCTCCAACCAGACAGCACGCACCAGCTGATGTGAGGCCCCCTGACACATACACACACACACACACACACACACACACACACACACACACACATACAGCGGAGGACTGCCTGGTCTGGCCCCAGTGAGAGAAGACTAACCTAACCCTCGAGAGACTAACCCAGGGAGTGGGGGTGGGGTGGGTACACCTCTTAGAGAGAATGGGATGGAGTTATGGGATGAGGAACAGTCAGAGGGCAGACCAAGAGGGGGATGATGATTGGACTGTAAAAAAATAAATAAATAAAAAGATTAAAAAATAAAATAAAATAAAAAAATTGCTAAAGATGAAAAAATAAAGTCAACATTTGGATTTTTTAAAATAAGTAAATTTCTTATTGACGGCAACTAAATGGTGTTTGTAGCATTTTATCACACAGTAGGTTCCATCCGTTCACTAGGGTTTTCTAATGGAGTTGTCCTACATGCAAGTGCATGTTTTCAATGTTCTCTGTCTTCTGTGCTGCTCCTGTAAGTTTGCTATTAAAATACATTAAACTATTAAAAAAAAAAAAAAGACAACCAACGTCTCTCTGTCATCAGTGCATGCAGTCACTGGTCCGGAAGGCCAGGATCCTGTGGTATGGTTTTACATCTCCCTTCTCACCCCAGTCTCTCACTCAGTGACTTAGCTAGTGAGAGAGTGTCCTCTGGCCTGTTCATCACAGGCATGGGCTATTCCTCAAGTAAACTTTGAGGCTCTCTGCTCACCTTGTAGCCATGACCGTGACAGAGCATTCAGCCTCTACCCGCAGCTCCCACACATCTCTAAAGAGAGTAAGAGATGCCCATCATCTGACAAACCACTAAATAATAGTAATATCTAGCTTAGATCCACCTTCCTCTTAAGGTCGAAAGCCATGGTTGGGAAATAACTCCCTCACCTGTTCACCGTGTAGTTGTTGAAATGCAGGGAAATTGAGCATCTCCTGCATTCAGATAACGGAAGTTAACAAACAGGTCATCATCACAGGGTACGCCATGTTCCTTCCACTTTGTACTGAGTGAGGAGAGAAAGACAGGGCACAGTAGTGGGGCACAGGAAGGGAAAGGAATTCCCAACCCTGGAGTCCGAAAGCATTTCTCCAGCTGAGAGTCAGGAGTCCCAGAACAGCTTACAAAATTCACTGGGAAGGTAGAGCAGCACCATTCTTTATACGCAGGGGCATTTCAATCAAGGATAAACTATCAGCGAGCCAGGCGTAAGGCCTAAGCACACTTGTCCTTTCTCCTTCCTGGATGTGAACCTGCAGTTTTACAGGAATCTCACCGGCCACTGCATCCACAGTAAAGATGTCTCTCAAAGGTCTTGTGCAACCGTTCTAGGCCATTGTTTTATTTCATCAAATGTAACCCCACCGGACACATCCTTTGGAACCTTCCTATGACCTCTTTATCAAAGAGAAGAGGAAAAACAAAAGATCCCCCAGACACCCTGGAGTAACTTCAGAACCTACCAAAGCTGCCGTGAGAAGCCCACAGCTTCCGTTAACTCCGGCACCGAAACCTATGCTAAAATCCCTTAATAAATGCCGACTCTGCTTCATAAGGACGCATTCTGAAAACCTTTCCCTGTGTTGAAGCCAAGAATCCCAGCTTTATCTAGATAGAGAGACATGTCAGAGAAACTATTCAGGGGACAGCATGGAGCTGTGCCCCAGGTCCCTGCTGTCACAGACAGCCCTAACATCATAAGTTGTTACTGGCACTGGACCTACCGGCTGGAGGCAGGGTGAGCAGGATCTGCCTCTGTTCATGCCGTACTGTGGAACAGCATGCTGCCGTCTTTCCCTATGAAGGTTATTGACTAGAACGGTGATGGAGAATATGTCTCTGACTGGCATGATTGGTTTCGTTATTAGTGTCTAAGAGGTAGAAGCGACAGACACCGTAAGCACCTTTAGAGTACAGGGTACTTCCAACCCTGAATTGAGCCCTAAAGCTAAGAACTCCGGCTTAGCCTTTTGTTTTATAATCGGTTCACACACTGTGACCTTCTATCCAGGCAGGTCAGTGTCTATGAATAGCATCTTCTTCCTGGGAATGCTAAGGCTCAGCCCTGGTTATAAACATATAAAACGTTTTTTATTAAGTGGTGGGGGAGGGGTCATGGGGAGTAAAGCCGAACTAACTGATCATTTCCTGTGGACGAGTGGACTAAGCTGTCATGAAGAACTGTGTAGTCCGGGGCCCCGGGGGAAGCAGAGGGCCATCCGTATACAGAGCCTGGGCATTCCTGCCCGACAGGTTTGCCACTCAGATGTTCTGAATACAACTCACACTCAAAGCCGCAAGCCAGTGAACCAGAGTATTTCCTTAGCACTGGGCATCAGAAGGGACCTCACTCATGCTTTTCGAGAAGCAAGCGGATTTGTAAATACACACGTTAAACTTTAATAACAAACTGAAGAAAGTGAGCTCAAGTCAACTTCAATAGCATCCCAAGCCAATAAAACAAGAGAAAGTGTCCAGAATACCCCTCCCATGTTAGGGTGGGCAACCAACCACCCTATTAACACAAAGTTATGGAAGCTGACGTGCTAAGGTCTAGACCCATGCTTGTAAACAGCTAAACGTATCTTTCTTTAATATACAAACACACACACACACACACACCACATTTTATACATATATAAAAATCTATATTATTTTCTGTCATTGAATTGTCTGCAGGAAAAGGACATCCCGTTCGAAGGTTGTGCCCAGAATCTTTCTAGAAAACAACTCCCACGAACACCTTTCCTGATAAATCTTTCAAGGAAACCAGAATTTTCCATTTCATTCTAAGAAGAAAGAGCCAACGACTTTCAATCTTCAGGAATAGCGTTTTGTCTCTGTTTTGAAGCCCTTTGGGTCCAGGAGGCAGTTTGTGCTTTTAGAAACAGGGACTGTGAAATGCCTTTCTGGATGGCCTTGTGCTTGCCCTGCCCCCTTCCGGTTCTTCAGTTCTCAGGAAGAACAGTAGGAGGTGCCTGGACTGCAGCGTCCTCGAATAAAGAGCGATCTGGAAAGCCAGGGCTATCCCCGCGCTCCTTAGAGCGGATGTCTCATGCACTTTAGCCCTGTAAGTCTTTAGCCCCAAGCTATAAAGCCAAGGGTGAACTGAGCAACTCTTCAGGGTTTCCCACCCGTGCAATTTGTTCACGCTTAGGAAGGGCTGTCGATTGCACTCATGTTGCATTGGACAGGGGGACATCACCTCCAGGTAACCCTCCAGGCGATCTCCTAGACTTGGCTATGGATGACTGAAGGGGCCTGAGTTCCCTGGACCTGACCACTGCCATCACCAGCAGGGAGCCCTGGGTAACTATCATGGTATGTGGGCAACCCCTCTCCTTCCTTGGACACTGGGGCCACTTACTCAGACCTCATGGAGTTTTGGGGACCCACTTCTCTCTCCTGTTTCCCCATTGCTGGGGTAGTGGATAACCTAACCTTCCTCACCAAACCCTACTGCTTAGTTACATTTTTAGGGTATACCTCTCACCCATTCCTTTTTGGTAGTGCCAACATGCCCTGTCCCCTTATTGGGAAGGGATCTTCTAGCTAAGCTGGGAGCCTCGGTTTTGCTCCACCCATTTGCCCAAACTTAAGCTCGCCTGCAGCCCTTCAGCTCCTTTTAGTCAGTCAACCTACTAACACGGACATGCTGCTTCCTTTACCAGCTTCTCAGGTAGACCCCCGAGTCTGGGAGATCCAGAACCCCTCTGTTGCTGAACAGTCTTTCCAAATAGGATCTGGAAACTGCTTTCTCCATCTTTTTGTCATGGCAAACTGTTTTAAGACATCCAGGGCACGTCCTGTAGGACAAATTGTTCCTTCTGCTCCCCAAAAAGTTTATCTTAAAAAATGTTCATGTTGTTAACTCATGTTGCTGTCTCTTTTGTAAACTTATAAGCTACAGGAAATCCACTCAGACCTACCTCTCATGGACCAAACAGATCCACCCAGATAAGTACGTCTGCCTAAAGTTCCCACTTACTACCTATTCCAAAGGGTGGGGTTCCTCTGGGTTTCAAATGTACATCTAAGAAAACATTTCCCTCTCCCAAATGCGCTTAATCTTATTCTCTACCATAGGTAGATAGATAGATAGATAGATAGATAGATAGATAGATAGATAGATGGATGGATGGATGGATGGATGGATGGATGGATGGATGGATGGATGGATGGATGGATGGATAGATAGATAGATAGATAGATAGATAGATAGATAGATAGATAGATAGATAGATAGATAGATAGGGTAGATAAAATATTCTACCTATTACTTACATCCAGGACAGCTCCAGAGAAGCAACCTCCAGATGTTCAATCTCCTCTCACAGACACAGATGCTTCTATTGGACCTGTTCCTGCTGACCTATCGTCAGATGGTTCCACAGACCCTGGACAACAAGGAAACAGCCAACTCTAAGACTGGACAAACATCCCATACCCACTTTTCTAGGTTCCCTAGAGTCAATCTCCCCAAAGCAAGCAGGAAGTAGTCAGAGATCATGATGACCCATCATCTCTAATTTTTCTTTTTTAATTAAACCAAAACAGGGGAATGTTGGTATTCTGTCTAAGCTCCACGCCCACAGCTACCTGGCAACAGCCAGGTATGCTCCGCCCTACAGTTGCCTGGCAACAGCCAGCTGTGCCTGACACTATATAAGGGGCTGCTGCCCCCTCCTCATTCTCTTCCCCATTGTCCCTTCTCTCCCTATCCCCCAACCCCATCCCTCCACATGCCCATGGCCGGCCTTTTGTTCCTCCCCTCTTCTACTCTCTTCCTCTCATTAAACCTCTCCACCTGGAACCGTGTGGGTTTGTTGTGTTCTGTCTGGATGCGAGCCAAGATTTAAACCCCCAACACCTCACATCTTGCCTGGGCCTTGGAAGAGACACTCGTCGCTGACTCCTAGGCTCTCCACCCCTGCAGGCCTCATCTCTAATAAATAAAACTTCATCTTACCACTTGTGTCTCTTTCTGTCTTACCAGAGTGGCAAGACTCACGCGGCCCACAGAGCTGGCCGTGTGGTAGGTGTCCCAGTTGGGATTAATTTCCGAGAGCAGGGAGCCTGTTTCCTATGAGCTGAAGCCCCGGATGTAAGCTTAGGAAACTATTCTCCAAAGTGTTCTCTCCACTCTTGTGCCTTATCAGTTCTTGAGTAGAAATATCCATTTCTACTAAATTAAAATTTCAGCAGCTCCTGTCTTCTGAGAAACCACTGAAAACTGACCCGATTTTTCAAAAGTCTGTGTCTCTGCTGAGTACCCTTCCAGCATTTGGAAAGGTGTGCATTGTATTTAAAGCCTAAATGCGTTATTTGGCACCAAAAACATACACCGCAGGCAGGATTTTGAAAATGAGGCCCCGTTTGCGGCATCGCCTCTCAGAGGACATGCTACCAAGATCAGTTGACAATTACTATTCCCCATCTGGCCTCGGGGTCCCCGACAAAGGAGCACAGAGCAGAAAGCAATTAGAAAAGGCAGGCAGAGTGTCGGCAAGGCAGCACAATGTGGCACCTCGCAGAATCACCAAGGAGAAGGATTAAGGAAAATCATCCAAAGTAATTATCCCAAAGACCAGTGGGACCGAGACAAATCCCCCACAAGTTCTCAAGATGCATCGTAATGTTCTCAGCCCGGAGAGCTGAAGGTTTGCCTGAGCGATTTCACAGAATAAGGAATACAGTCAGACAATCCCCAATTCAACGCAAGCCGGCAAGAGTGCCCTGCCCATCCGCTTCAACCTCATTTCCTTCCGTAATTTCTCCCTCTCCTCCCGACCCCTGCCTCCTCTCCACCTCCTCCCTTCCCTCCCTCCACATACATGTATATACAAACACACACACACACACACACACATACGTGTATGTGTAAATATGAAAGTATACACATAAAAGTTTTTAATTTTTCTTTTAAAAAAAATTGCGTTTCCGCCGGGGCAGCCATCTTCCAGTAACTCGCCAAAATGACGAACACAAAAGGAAAGAGAGAGGTACTAGGTATATGTTCTCTAGACCTATTAGGAAACATGGAGTCTTTCCTTTGGCCACATACATGTGAATCTACAAGAAGAATGATATTGTAGACATCAAGGGAATGGGCACTGTTCAAAAAGGAATGCCCCATAAGTGTTACCATGGAAAACCAGAAGAGTCTACAATGCCACCCAGCATGCCGTGGGCATCATTATAAACAAGCAAGTTAAAGGCGAGATTCTGGCCAAGAGGATCAATGTGTGGATTGAGCACATCAAGCATTCAAAGAGCAGAGACAGCTTCCTGAAGCGGGTGAGGGAGAACGATCAGAAGAAAGAGGAAGCCAAAGAGAAGGGCTCCTGGGTTCAGCTGAAGCGCCAGCCTGCGCCACCCAGAGAAGCCCACTTTGTGAGGACTAACGGGACGGAGCCTGAGCTGCTGGGGCCCACTCCATACGAATTCATGGCCTAATGGACACAAAGGAAGTAAAGGACCTGGACTGCAAAGTCTTTTCCTTAAGTTGAAGTGTGGTGTCTTCTCCCTGAAAGAAAATGTTAAAGCAAATTTTCATTGTCTTTGCTGTTCAGATAGTACTAATTGTTCTGCTAAATGATATTGCTTAGTATGCGGAAAATATACTCTTGATTAGAAAATTTTAAAAAAGATTGCACTATTTGTTCATTCCGAATGTGTGTTTGTACACTTGTGTGAGCAGACGTCTGACAGCGTGTATGTGAATTCTGTAGACAACCTGTGAGATTCAGCCCTCTCTCCACTGTGTGTATTCTGGGGATCAAACCCAGATGCATGGAAGCAAGTGCCTCCACCCCCTGAACCATCTCTGCAGTCCCAGGGCTTTCAAATTAGAAAAAACAAATTCTTAGAGGGGGTGGCACAGGTATATTGGAAGGTAAAGAATGGGCCACCCTCGGCTACACAGTGAGTTCAAGGCCATCTGTGCTACATGAGGCCCTGTTTTAAAAATAAAACAAGGGCCAGGGAGATGGCCCAGTAGGGAAAGGCACCAGCTACCACCTGATGAAGCAGGGGTTAATTCCTGGAACCCACGTAGATGGTCAAAGACGAGAACTGGCTCCCACAACTTGTCTTCTGTCTTGTGTCTGTGACACATGAATTAATCCCACATACAAAAATAAATAAAACTAAACCAAACTAAATAAACTAAAATGATTAATAAAAATTAAAAAAAATAATATTTTGAAATTGTCATCTTCTTTAGCCCTGGTACCCTTTGTTTAAAGACTATTTTGAAATTAATTTGGATAAACATCCTAGTGACCGTAACACCTTTTACTCAACTAGATACACATGCATAGACCTTCTTGGTTATCTAATTTTAAATATTCCATATAAACTACATAGCAGTGATATTTTATGTCTATTGGATCTCTGAGTCGCTGAGTTGCAGTCATTAAGTACCCAGCAAAGAAAACTATTGTTTAAAACTGAGAATCAGTGATTAACCCGAAAAAGGCTATTCTATGATATGAGACTTTTTGACTTGGAGGCTTTGACAAGTTATAGAAACCCCTTTGGTTAAGAATTTGCCTTTTTGAACCTCCAAATGTATCACCATCCCTGATTTCAAGCTGTACTACAGAACGACAGTAGTAAAAACTACATGGTATTGACATAAAAACAGACAGGGTGATCAATGGAACTGAATAGAGGACCTAAAAATAAAGCCACACGCCTACAGTCACCTGACTTTTGGAAAAGAAGCCAAAACTGTACAAAGAAAAAAATGAAAGCATCTTCAACAAATGGTGCTGGTTTAACTGCATGTCAGCACGTAGAAGAATGCAAATAGATCAATATTTATTACCCTGCACAAAACTCATGTCCAAGTGGACTAAAGACCTTAACATAAAGCCAGATACATGATGTCTAATAGAAGAGAAAGTGTGGAGAAGCCTGAATGCATAGGCCCAGGAGACAACTTCCTGAACAGAACACCAACAGCTCGGGCACTAGGATCAACAAGTTATAAATGAGACCTCACAAAACTGAAAAGCTTCTGTAAGGCCAAGGACATGGTCAATAAGACAAATGGCAGTCTGAAGAATGGGAAAAGATTTTCACCCTACATCTGGCAGAGGGAGAATATCCAAAATGTATAAAGAACTCAAGACATTAAACACCAACAGTCCAAATAACCCAATTAAAAATGGAGTACAGAGCTACACAGAGAATCCTCAACAGAGGAATCTCTAATGGCCAGGGAGCACTTAAGGAAATATTCAAGGTCCTTAGTCATCAGGGAAATGCAAATCAAATTGACTCTGGGATTCTATCTTATACCCATCATGGCTAAGATCAAAAACTCAGGTGACAGCACATGCTGGAGAGGATGTGGAGAAAGAGGAACCTTCCTCCATTGCTGGTGGGATTGCAAGCTGGTACAACCACTCTGGAAATCAATCTGGTGAATTCTTAAAAACTGAATAGTTCTACCTGAAGGCCTAGCTGTACCACTTCTGGGCATATACCCAAAAGATGCTCCACCATCCCGCAAGGACACAAGCTCCACTATGTTCATAGCAGCCATATTTGTAATAGCCAGAAACTGGAAACAACCAGATGTCCCTCAACCAAAGAATGGATAAAGAAAATGGGTTCATTTACACAAATTACTCAGCTATTAAATACAAGGACATCATGACATTTACAGACAAACGGATGGGACTAGAAAACATCATCCTGAGTGAGGTAACCCAGACCCATACCCAGACAAAGGCATGATATGTGCTCACTTAGAATCGGAACTAGCCATAAAATACAGGATACCCATGTTGCAATCCAAAATCCCTAAAAAGCCAAATACCAAGGAGGGCCCAAGGTGAGTGCCTGAATTTCAGTCTATTCTTCCCTTCTATCAAGTTGTCCCAGGATCAAACTCAGGCTTGGTGGCAGGCCTTTACCTCTGAGCTATTTTGCTACCAGGATTTGGATTGAATAGAGAAGTTTAGTCTCTTGAGTTCAGGGCCTTGCTATATAACTAGGCTGGTCTCAAACTCCCAGTCATCCTGCCTTATTTATCCCCATGCACACTAAGGTTACAGACATGATCATCCACAGCCAGCTTCTAGCATTCCTCTTCAAGTCTGAATGAAAATTAATTCGATCCCTAAAGTTCCATTGAAAACAACAGAATGTTTAGAACTCGGATGAGCTGTTAAAAAATAATAAATGTTATCATTTGAAAAAAAGAAAAAGACTTCGTTTTAGAAGGAAACCAAGAGTTTTTCAACAAAGATTCAATGATCACCCCATATCTTCATTCTGTAGCGATGAAATATACTCCTAGAGACCGTTAGGTAGCTAGTTTTTGCCTTCACGGTTAAGTCTGCTAAGAACAGGGACCAGGAGCTCGGCTGTTCCCACGCTCAGTTTCTCAGTCACAGGCAGCAAATTCCTCCATCCCCTTTACAGATTGGATTTGACATACTAAGAAAATCTGAAGTGAGTTCTGGGCTACACGAAACTACTTGCAGACTACAGGACTCACTGGCTCTTCCTACCTGAGCATGCGCGAGGAGTTTGAAACCATTTACCTGTCGTCTTCATTAGCAAGAAAGCCTTGCAAAATGGCTGCCCTGGTTGGGACCATGCCCTGGGCGCACGTGTGTGCTCTTGCTCTCGGCTCAGCTTTTTGTCCTTAAGGTCCCTTCCGTACACTCTGCAGCCCTGCCTGGGTTTTTCTGCCCGCCACAAGTCACATTCAGATTTGCCACTGCCACGCCATGGAATTCCCAGGGCAAAGTTAAAACTTTAACACAAGGTACTTTCCTCAAGCATCCAAACTCCTACGGCCTCACAATCTAAATAGGTAGGCTTGGATAAAAAGGGTTCATTTAGGGCTGAGGTAAACATAATTAGAAAAGTAAAGATTCGCAGGAGTAAAAATAAAATATAGTACCAAAGTCAATTTTAAAAAAAAAAAAAAAAAAATAGGGATTTTTAGTTCTCTCAGTTCCAGGAGCAAATACTGTATACACACACACACACACACACACACACACACACATATACAAGCGCGCTTTCCCAAGTCAGCACTTCCCGTTTGTGCAGACAAGACAGAGTCCAAATGATCTGAACCCTGCAGCACGAGTCCCAAGGAAAAAAATTTTAGCCTAGTCTGTCCTTTCTGAAGAACATCCCCAATAAAAAGTCAGAAGCATGTCAAACGTGTTAGGGTCATTTCTCCCAGTAGCCCCCACTCTCCCTTCACAGAGCGTCCCCATGCCCGTCCTCCTGTCGCTAGGTGAATGCTAACCTCCCAGGAAGGCGTTAGCACACTGTTCCTCTATTGCAGCTTGAAACACAACCCATAAATCTCCTGTAAGTGCTCTCATCCGTTCTACCTTTCCCGGGATTTCTGTACTGCAGGGCTGTCACAGGCGCTGTCCCTCGAAAGACTCTCATTTTTCTTTTAGTGTTAGTTCTTAAGAAGTCACAAAGCAAAACAAATGGCTCCCATAAAATTATAACGGCGAACAGGAAAATTCACGAGGGCCCTCCTCCAGGATGACAGTTGCCACAACTCATGCTTGCTCAGACCCTTTAAGCACCGGTTTCCTCTGCCCTCGAGGGGAATGGGCTCCTGGGGGTGTTGTTTCAAGATCTGTGAGGGCAGCGGGAGGGGGCAGCTCTCCAGTTTTCCACACCACCCTATACCTCTTCCGATTATCGTGCTGTGCCACTAGAGCTGCCCCAATCGACGTCACAAATGCTGACCTACAAGCCGGCTAGCCCAATAGAAATGGTTCATTTATTCTTTTTCTGCTCTCTCAAAAGGAATGGGGCTCTTGATTACCTCTTTCTATGAGAAAAATGTCTTCATCAGTTGGGCACTGAAATATCTCACCCTGAATCTGGCTTTCTTTTCATTCGCCTTCGCTGTTTCTACTCCTCCAACCTCTAAAACTGCTAACCTTCTTCTCTCTTTAGCTGGTCATGCTCCTCATCCAGCCTCACTTTGCTCTGCAGAATATTTTTTTAACCCTGCTTCAGAAATACAATGACCTCACTATGTCCTGGACCCCACTGTTTCTCACTCTCCGTTCAGATCCTAGGTGGCCAATGGGCATTGTACATTGTATTTGTGCGCTTCTTTGGTGAGCCAAATTTACAGTATTTGAAACTAAATCCCTAATTGTCCCTTAAAACAGTCCCTCCTTCCCCGTCTCAGTTGTGGTGATTTGAATATGCTTGACCCACGGGAAGTGGCACTATTAGGAGGTGTGGCCTTGTTGTTGGAAGTGTGTCAATGTGGTGGTGGACTTTGATGTCCCTGTGCTCAAGCTACTGCCCGTGTGGAAGAGTCACTCTTTGCAGCCTTTGGATCACGTTATAGAACCCTCAGCTCTTCAAGCACCATGACTGGCTGGACCCTGGCATCATTTCATGACGATAATGGTCTGAACCTCTGAACCTGTAAGTCAGCCCCAAGGAAATGCTGTCCTTTATAAGAGTTGCCTTGGTCATGGTGCCTTCATAGCAATGAAACCCTAACTAAGACATCACTAAATGATCTAGCTCCACTCAGTTGCTCAAGAGTCAGGACAGAGCAGTTTCCTGTGTTCTTTTCTCCAAGACTATACTGAGACCAGTCCCAACAGCCTTCCTCACTTCCCTGCTCTGGGCCAAGCCTCTGTCGTGTATTTTACCCACTGTGTCCGTTCAATGAACGTGCCACACAGTGGCAGAGCAAGTTTCCTGCACACATCAGACCATATATCACGGTGTTCACAGCCTTCTGTGCCTCCTACGGCTACTTAAAGAAAGACATGACTCACCAGGCTCACAACTGCCTTCTGTGTGTACACATACTCCAGTTCCACTACCGTACCCTACCTCACCCACTTCTCTATGTTCTAGACACGTTCTTTCTGCCCCTTAGTCTGCCTGGGTTCCTCTTTGGTTCCAGCTTTCCGATGTGCCTCCATTTCTACCTGTCTTCTCTTTTCCCATCTGGCTAATTCCTGCCTTGCTTTAAATCTCACTTGAGGCAGATTTGCTGCCAAGACCCTCTCTCTGGTCCTTGAGGCCAGACATTATCCATGCCATGAAAGCCTGTGCCCTGTGGCATGCCCTTCTCTGATACCCCTGTGCTTCTACTTATGGACTTAAACTTCTCCTCCCCACTGATACCTAGACTTCGTGAGTTCCAGGCTTGGGTTTCTCTCATTCACCCTAAATTCTTCTAGGCCCACAACCTTGCCGGCACAGAAATGATGTCTAGCAGATGATTCAAAGTCAGATTGGATTTGTCGTTTGTCTTATTAAGAGCAGGAGTCAGGTCCTTGCTTCCTCATGTGCCTTTCGCTTTGGTCCATGCATGTCTAAAAGGTTGTCCAGGCCGATGTTTGTCTCAATCCTCTTCATCCTCCTCACATCCTCACACAGCCTTGAGTGTTATTGGAACTCGGTGAATGTTCATGAGTGACAGAAGCTGGCCTCTGTCCACAGACAACACAGGAGACTCCCAGAGCACACGTTTGTTACCAGCATGCCCAGGACTAGGCTACGTCCAGCATCCTTTAGGTTAGGCAGGGTATACCTAACCTCTCAGCGCTTCACGTCCTTCCTTAGTTGTAAACTGGGAGTAATAATGAAAATAGCTAACTCAGATCACGGAGAAGTCTTAAATTCACTGTTCCCTCTAAAATTTCAATAATTTTAGTCTGTGAAACAAGTTGACAATAGACAGCAAGAAAGAAGAACATAAAATGTTATTACCTCCCTAAGGCATGGAGATAGGAGACTCACAGAGGCACAAAATGGCTGAACCCTGCAGAGAATAAGCAAAAAGAAGAGGCTTGAATTCTGGAGGGGAGGGAGATGGTGTGCACTGCACACAGTGAGTTGGGAACGAGGGTCTTCCTGCTACACATAAGAAGTCTTGCAGTAACAGCCACCTGGATCAGGTGTCGGGTAGCCAGTCCGTACTTCCTGTTATTAAGAACCCTCCAAGGCAGAGAGTGGGGATGAGGTAAAAATATGTGGCGGAAAAGATTCTGCCCGTACCCACTGCGTACTGACATAGACGGATGCAGCCCTTTTTTTAACCAAAGGACAGCTTTCGGAGCCATTCCCGCATCTGCAGAGGTCTGCAGTTTCTCTGAATAACTAACTTGAAATACACCAAAGAAAATATATTTAGGGTTAGATATTTTACTCTCCCACAGGATGGGCAGAGATAAATTGCATATAAAACACAGAAATGATTCTCTCCCCCCCCCCCCGTGGCAGGCATTTAATAAACAACAAGCTGTCACTACTGTAGCCAAACTAGGTCAACTATAAAAATCCTAATTATGCCTCTAACGAAACAAGAATTACTAAATAAATGACCGTATATACATGCCAAGTCACACTACACAGTCATAGTAAATGCCTTTAAGTAATATCAGCTAAATGGAGTAATGTCTATACTTACAATATTAAAAACAAGAGTGAATCTAAAAGCTATGTATCAAGCAAGTCGCAGGGTTAGAACTGAGAGCTTACAGCAGCAAAAGCAGCCCTACGGGGCCTGGTTCACGAAACTCCAGCATATACAGAGGGAAAAGTGGCATAATACTTAAAGAAAATGATCTCAGAAACAGAACACCGTGTGGTTTCCACACAGTAGCATCTCCATTTCGTGAACAGTATATGAATACATTTATCACAGGCCGAAGCGCCAATTAGGGATTGTAGGGTCGTGGTGGATTGTATAACCCGAGTTGTACTTATAGGGCATCCACCAAAAGCGTGGGACGATTATTTAATTAAAACCAATTGCACCGCTGGATGAACCTCTCTCATCATGGAGGGCCTTGAAGGAGAGCTTCTAAACCCTCTCTTCATAGCCGGTTCTCCTTCGCATTTTGTCTTCCTTGGTTTTTATGATAAAGTAATGGGTAAATTAGGCGTAAGCTAACTCATCTTCCTGCACTCCGTCTGTCTCCTCTTCCTACACTGATGGCAAGGAGGCATCGGATCAGCTAACCCTCTTTGCTCTTCTCTCCACGAGGTACAAGTCTTTCTTCACCAGCTCTCCCGCCTGCACTATAACCTCACCCTTCACCCCTCCCTCCCTCCTCCCTCCTCCTCCCTCCCTCCCTCCCACTGCTCTGGTCTCTCCCACCTTTAACCCTCCCAGCCATGTGGACCACTTCTAACCCCTACCTTCTGTCTTTTCACTCAACAGGGAACATGCCTGAGAAAGGTCTCGATGCTTCCCTCCACGGTGTCTTCCAGCCTCTTTGATGGCTTTTGCCCATGCTACCTGGTTGAAGCTGAGAATGTTCTCCCCTGGCCTGGTCCCCAGATGAGCTCCATTTTGCTTCATTAACTCCTCTTCTAAAGTCTCAACTCCGTTACAGTGGGCTGAAGAAGACTTCTGTAACTCTCCACTCCACACTGGCTAAAGGTAAGCTTTGCTCTGCGTTCTAAGGCTCTCTTACAGCCCTAACAGGTTTTTTCTTTTGTATTCTTGTCTTTAATTTTCATAGCCTTTCATGTATTGGGATCCTTAGTTTATTTCAGCAGTGGTTTAGACATTTTAGTGTAGAGATCTTTTACAGATTTTTTAATATAGACCTATTATATGTATAGATACAAATGCTTACATGGCAGGTTTATCCCCATTTATGCTCTGTTGTGCTATTTTAATTTTTAAAGTATTTCTAGCTGCTGATTATTCATTGCTAGTGTATAAAAGGCATTTGATCTTTGCATGTTGATCTTGTACTCTGTAACTTTAAGAGACCCAGATACCTCTTTTATCCATAGCAGATTCATTGGATTTTGTTCAAAGATAATCATTTTATCTACGCTTGAACAGTCTTACTTTTTTTATTTCAACCATAGTTTCTTCCTTCCCAGACTGCACTCATTTTGATGCCCTTGCTGTGTTGCACTGATTAGACCGTCGTTTCTAAAGCAGGACTGACACGGTGTGAGAAGCTATTTCCTTGCTGTTTGAGAAGGGTAAAAATCTTGTTTTTAACTTGCTGTGGAATGACAGTCTGGCAGCAAATACACACACCCCAATTATTTAAGATATATTCTTACTGTCTTGCCCTCGTTGCTTTTTATAAGTAATGTGCTATCATTTTCCCTTTGTTTTTCTGTATATAATCTTTTCTTTTTATGTCTCTCAAGAAGTCCCTAGTGCTGACTTAAGCTCAACTCTAATGAGCCCTGAGGATTTGTTTGCTTTACTGTTTCGTGTGTTAGGCTTGTTGGGGTTCTTAAACACTGCTACATTTTTACTCAAATTCGAAATGTTTCCAGGCATTATTGTTTAATCTTTTCATGCTTTGCCATTGTTTGTCCCATCACACACACACACACACACACACACACACACACAGACATACACACACACATGCACATGCACACATGTACACACATACACACACACATGCACATAGGCGCACACATACACACACAGACACACATACACACACGCATACACACACACATGCACACATACACACACACATACACACACACACACACATATGCATACAGGTGCACACATACACACAGACACACAGTCACATGTACACACACAGACACACATACACACACATACATTCACACACACACACACACAGACACACATACACACACACAGACACACACACACACACACACGCATATGCACACACCTTCTTTTGGCAGACTCTGATCATGTATGAATTACATCACTTGAAGTGTTCCAACCTCGCTCATCATTTGATCATTAAAAATAGTTTCCGAATTTCCCTTGAGTTGTTTGTATTGCTACATCTTTTTAAAACGTATGCACATGTGCATGCACACGCATATGTGTTTGTATAAGTAGATGTGCATGTGTGTGTAGACACAGGCATCTGCGTGTGCCAACAGAAGCCAGAAGAGGGCATCAGGTGTCCTCCTGTACAGATGTTTATTGCTTTGAGGCGGAGTCTCTCCTGGAACTTGACGCTTGTGTTTTCTCAGACTGAAACCCAGCAAGCCTCCATGTTCTTCCTGCCCCTGCTTCCTTCAGAGGTGGAATTTCGAGGGTTCTCATGAACACTTGGCTTGTGGGTGTTTTCAGCAACACTGGGTTTGTGGGCTCCAGGCTCCAGTTCCCGTGATTACGGAGAACTGAACCTGCTGAACCTTCTCTTCATTCCTGCCCTATCTCCATGCTCACTACCTTTTTACTTCTATGATGTTCAATCTTCTGTTAATCTCCAGGGGCTTTTCATCTTACACACTGCAGTTTCCATTTCTAAAGCTCAACGTGCTTTTTAAAATATCTCCCATGCCTCTACACTGCTTTTCTAATATATGGAATATTAATATAGTATTCATTTTAATAACATTGTTTGAGCCTCACTTTTTGAATTTTAGAAATAATGTTATTGTGATGAATGCACAACTAAGAACGTCTTACAGCCAGGTTAAAGCAGTCACTCAAACATACAGTTGTCTGTTCTTTACCTCAGTAAACGCTACACAGAATAGTCATTCTGACATCATGAAGCTTCTCTTGGGGTTTTACATGTTCACTAATGATTAATTAAGTTTTATACATTTATCCACAAAGGAAAGAAAAAAACTATGACACAATTGAAATTAGATGAATAATTAACTTTATATCCTTTTCTGTGACATTTGTGTCTCTTTGCCTGCATAGCATCCTTTCTCATCACCTAACTAACCTTGCCCTCCTTAGTCTCCTTTCTAACTGTTACACTCTACCCAGACTTACAGATATACATGTAGACATTATAGGAGACCTATAGGAGAGAACATGTGGTTCTTGTCTTTCTAAATCTGGGTCACCTCAATAAATACTGTCTCAGCCCATCCATTTGACTCCTGCTATCTTCATTATTTCATTATTTTTTTTACAGCTAAATAAAATGCCATTCTGTGATCCTACAGTCTCACTAAATGTTCACCTGCTGATGGGCATGGAGATTGGCGCCTTTTCCTTGCTACAGTAACTACAGTAGCAATGGCACGAATGTGTAAGGATCTCTGTGGTCGGATGTAAAGTCCTTAGAACATATGCTGAGAAGTGATCCAGCTGGGTCAGATGGCGATCCAAACATTTCCCACAAACACACATTGTTTCATCTGGCAGTCTCATTCATAGGCGTTTGTCAAAAGTAAATGAAAGTTTGTGTCATATAAACATCTAGTCCCAAATGTTCACCTCAGCTTTATTTAAAATCACCCACACTACCAAGGAAAACAGCCCTGAGGAGTATCGATGAATAAATGTCAGAAACACACTCAGTGGAAAACTATTCAGTCCAAAAGGAACAAAGGACCAGCACTTGCGACAATGTATAAGCATCTCAAAGGAACTATGTCAAAACCAAGATGCCAATCACAGAAAGGTAAACTCTTCGTGATGTCATCTACAGGACACTTCTGAAAAGACTCCCTGTAGAGAAAAATCAGGACAGAGGTCACCAGGGCTGGGAATGAAGTGAGTCCCTACAGAGGGGCTCCAGAGCACAGTATAGGGTGACAGAAGTCTCCTATAGGTTGGTTGCAGTAGTGGTTGTAGAATTGAATGTATTGATTACAATATGTATCGTTTATCACATTCCCGTAGGGACCACTCAAGGAACAGAAGTAGAATTCAAGACTCAACAGAACCAGGGGACTCAAGGTAATGCTGCTCAAGGATCCTTCCCTGGGCTTCTCTGAAGCTTTTATTTGGGATGGTTTGGAGTTCAAAGCAGGGACAGAGAAACAATGTTAAACATGCAGAGTATTTCTCAACACTATCCAGATGTGCTCAAGATACAGAAGGTTTCAGAGCCAAGTAGGGGCTGTTTGCAAAATGCCCTTGAGCTAACTAAGCTGAGGGATGGAGGTAGGGGAGAGCTCTTGCTCAAGGGATTCTCTGGGCAGGTCAAGGCATTCCTCCCAGAGGAATAAACAAAGTTCTATGGGAATAGAGTTCACACAGCAGGATGGTGTAGCGCAAAATCTATTATAGGTAGGCTGCAATCATATATACCTAAAAGGATAAATCTTACAGTGTATAAATATTATTCTTAAATATATAGCTTTTAAATACTGCACAAACCTCAAGTCGGGCTCATTTCTACAGCTGGCATCCCATGGCTTTTCCACCCTCCGCTGGGTTAAATCATCTCTTAGTTCACATAGCACATGGTAGGTGGGTCATTTCCCAGGTAGACCGTGCTCTGTTGAATTATCCATTTGTTAGTTCACTTTTGCATTACTATGACAATGAAATACTAAAACGATGAACTTTATATTTTTCTTATATTTTATTTATCTTACAATTGTAGGGGGTGGAGATGTTTAAAGGTATGGTAGCAGTTTCAGCTCTGCTCTCAGCAACATCTCATGCCACAGATAACAGCAGTACCAGTGGCCTGTAGGAGCAAGACGACATTTCCAAGCTGTCTTAGTTATGGTTACTGTTGCTGTGATGAAACACTGTGACCAAAAGCAACTTGGGGAGAAAAGGGTTTATTTGGCTTGCCCCTTCCACACCACTGTTTATGGAAGGAAGTCAGGACAGGAACTCAAACAGGGCACAAATCTGTAGGCAGGAGCTGATATAGACGCCATGGTACCGCCTATTGGCTTGTTCATCATGGCCTGCTCAGTCTGCTTTCTTATAGAACCCAGGACCCCAGCCTAGGGCTGACACCACCCACAGTGGGCTGGTCCCTCCCCATCAATCACTAATTAGAAAAATGCCCTATAGGCTTACCTATAGCCCCATCTAATGGAGGCCTTTTCTTAATTGAAGCTCCCCCCTTTCAAGATAACTTGACCTTGTATCAAGTTGGCATAAAACTTTAGTTTGTTTCAGGTTGACATAAAACTTAATTTGTTTCAGGTTGATCTAAAACTGTCTAGAGCAACTGACCATTTGTCAACCTGACACATAAACAAATCACTTTTAAGCCACAACCTTTCCTTTTCTTGTTCACCCCAAATATTATACACGAAGATCAACATCATGAAATATTTTCAAACTTAAAAGTGCCCACAGTCTTACAAATTCCAACACTTGAAAATTTGTCTCTTAAAAAAAAAAACAAAACGTCTTTAAAAATCCAGTCTTCTCTCTTAATGATGGGCTAGCTACAGTAATCAAAAATACTTTCTTACTTCAAAAAAGAAGAATCATGACATAGTCACAATCTGAACAAAACCAAGCCAAACTCCAACTGTGTAAATAACTCAATATCAAACATCTGGGATCCACTCACAATCTTCTGGGCTCCTCCAAAGGGTTTAGGTTACTTTTCTAGCTCTGCCCTCTGCAGCACACTCGTCTTGTCTTCTAGGCCCATGTGAGCTCCACTCCACTGCTGCTGCTATTCTTGGTGGTCATCACGGGATATTGTCATCTCCAAAATGCTAGGTTCCCTTGCTACAACTGGGCTGCACTTTCACCAATAGCCTCTTCTGAGCTCTCCTCAGGGACTCCAGCCCTGCCACACAATGCTAAGCCTTAGCTATTCTCCATGACTCTTCCATGCCTTCAAAACCAGCACCACCTGGTAACTCCTACATGATCAAGTCCCACTGCCAGCATAAGGTACAACACTGGCCACCACTAGAATACAGCGTCTGTGTGCTGACCTTGGGAAATTCGTGCCTGAAGATTTCCCATCAGTGATGCTGGTCTCTTCAGAATCGCTGCTGATTTCTCAACTCCAGCTGACCAGCATCAATCAGTAAAGCAAAGGGTTCAGTGGTTCTAGTCTCTTGTTAATTAATCCCAGTTGAATCTTCAGCCCAGCTAGCCAAAACCATAGGTTCTCAACTCACTAGCAAGCAGTCCTGATAGAGCCTTTAAGTGACTCTCACACTTCCCTCTGAAACTTCAAGAACCAGGCCTCAATCATCTGCATTGCCTTATGATCTCCCAAGCTCCCACAGAACAGCTCATAAAGCTTTGAACACTCGATGGATTTCCTAGCCCAAACTTCCAAAGTCCTTCCTTCCATAATCCTCCCCAAAGCAACACTGTCAGGTCTGTCGCAGCAATACACTACTATCTTGGAACCTACTTGCCTTAGTTTGGGTTTCCATTGATGCAAGGAATCAACTGTGACCAAAAGCAAGCTGGGGAGGAAAGAGTTTATTTGGCTTACATTTCCACCTTACTGTTCTTTCTGGAAGGAAGTCAGAACAGGATCCTGGAGGCAGGACTGATGCAGAGGCCAGAAAGAAAGTGCTCTGTTTACTGGCTTGCTCCTCAGGGCTTTTTCTTTTCTTTTTTTTTTAATTGGACATTTTCTTTATTTACATTTCAAATGATATCCCCTTTCCCAGTTTTCCCTCCAGAAACCCCTATCCCATTCCCCCTCCCCCTGCTTCTTCTATGAGGGTGCTTCCTACCCACCCACTCCCTCCCGTCTCCCTGCCCTGGCATGCCCTTACACTGGGGCATCTAGTCTTCAGAGGACCAAGGGTCTCTCTCTTCCCACTGATGCCCAACAAGGCCATCCTCTGCTATATATGTGGCTGAAGTCATAGGTTCCTGTGTTCTCTTTGGTTTGTGGTTTAGTCCCTGGGAGCTCGGGGGTGGGGGGTGTCTGGTTGGTTGATATTATTCTTCTTATGGGGTTCCAAACCCCTTCAGTCCTTTCTCTAACTCCTCCATTGGGGTCCCTGTGCTCAGTCCAATGGTTGGCTGCAAGCATCTACCTTTATATTTGTCAGGCTCTGGCAGAGCCTCTCAGGTGATAGCTATCAGACTCCTATCAGCATGCACTTCTTGTCATCCACAATAGTGTCTGGGTTTAGTGACTGTATGTGGACTGGATCCCCAGATGTGGCAGTCTTTGGGTGGCCTTTCCTTCAGTCTTTGCTCCACACTTTGTCTCCATATTTCCTCCTGTGAGTATTTTGTTCCCCCTTCTAAGAAGGACTGAAGCATCCACACTTTGGCCTTCCTTCTTCTTGAGCTTCATGTGGTCTGTGGATTGGATCTTAGGACTCAGCAGCACCAGCCCAGAGATGGCACCACCCTCAAAGAGCAGCTTTCCTCTTCCCATCAATCAAGGATTGAGAAAATACCCTACAGACACCTCATGGAAGCATTTTCTTTTTCTTTTTTTTTTTCTCCATCTTTATTAAATTTCCTCCTCTCAGATAACTTTAGCTTTGTCAAGTTGACATAAAACTATCCTGGCACTTGAGACCACACCCCCAAAGTCCTAGGGCCTTCCATTATAACCTCTTTCCCAAAGACTCCAGCACCTCAAGACAGCATCAGGCTGGAGAACCGGCCTTTCATGGGCCCTTGGGGAACACTCAGACCAAGCCCCAAACTATAGCAGTACTCGAAATAGCATTTGCATTTTTATATGTCTGGCCCCCTGCTGAAGAGTAAGCTCATTAATGGAGGAAGCCATATTTTATTTGTCTTGCCTCCCTCCTTCTCCCTCCCTCAAACTTCTGCCCACTCCCTTCAGCTAGCATATTGATCAGCGGATGATCAATGAGTTTTCTCCTCCGTTCCGCTTAGCGGGCTATCTAATGAAGTCCCCTGCTAAGTTCAGAATCTTGCCTCAGAAGTTAGTTGCCTTATCAAAATGCTCTCTCTTTCTTCTCTTTCCTTCCAAGAAAACATGGCTACGTAATTCTTAATAAGGCATCAGTGACTAGTGGTATGCACAGAAATTTTACCGTATATCCTTAATATTTACTTATGCAAAAGATAGGACCCTAATGGTAGGGTTTTTCGAAAAAAAACTACAAACTTGTTTTTGAGTAGATACCGATCTGTGTCTCTTGAATATATGTACAAATCACTAATACTTATATAAGAATGCATTTTTGAATTTTAAAGTTAGGAGCTATGAGGTATTTCATAATTTTTTTTGTTGGTGTTTTTTGGGGGGGTTGGTTTTGGTTTTTTTGTTTGTTTGTTTGTTTGTTTGTTTGTTTTTATTCCTAGTGACTCCTAAAAGTTTGTTATTTAGTAAAGGGAAGATAAAATTGTGGAGGGCAGATATGACCTCCTCTGATACAGTCTTCTTCTGGTAGACCAGGTTCCTTTTGCACATAACTTATAGCATAAACTGAACTCTACTGCCCCGTTTGAGAACCCTTCAATAAAAAGAATGAGGCGATAGCCTACGGAAGCCATTGTAAGAGAACAGAATGCTGTCCCTCATTTCTGCTCCACTCACTGAAAACTCCTGTCTCGCATTTCTTAAACAGCTACCCACTGTTCAAGGCTGTGTTGCTTATGAAATGATTCTCACCTACAAATCGGGTCTTTCAGAGTAGCTGAGAAGGGAAGAAAAGACCTTGAAAGTCCTGAGCGTCTGTTTGTCTTCCATCGTACTCTTCAGAGCGTGGTGCGTTTAATCCAAACCCTTCTTGGCCTAGCCGGCTCACCTTTAGTCCTGCTAGTCACAGTTCAGGGTCAGGGCAGACAGAGAGAAAGGTTGACTGGGTGGAACAATACTTGTTGTCCTGGTTAGGTTTCTGTCAAGTTGACACAAGCTAGAGTTATCTGGGAAGAAGGGCCTCAATTGAGAAAATGCCTCCATCAGACGCCCTGCAGGAAAGTCCTGTGGGTCATTTGCTTGATTGATGTCTTGTTGCTGTAAAAATATAAAAAATTAAAAAAGTATTGGTGTCTTTTACCTCGATAGGTCCAGCACCACGGTGTCCCAAGATATCTCCTAGATATCTTGTCAGAAACACACCCTAACTCCGCGGCGACCCAGACCAGTCGCCCCACACTCCGTTACACTTAAACCTACACATTAAAGAACACACAACACAATAATCTTTGACCCAATTGGTAAGATATAATTGCCCACTTAAACATACAAAGCCCGGTACCATCCATCCCTTAAGAACATTAATAACAACCTGTAAATACACAGAGCAGAATCTTAACATCACCGGCCATGGCTTCTCACCCTCCCCTCCATCCCTCCTGTCTCTCCCTTTCTGTCCTAGTCTCCTCCTCTTCCTTCAAACTTCTTTCCCGCCCATCCTTCCTTCTCCTCCAATGACAGGCCTCCTCCTATCTTGTGCCTGCCTCACCTGTGACATCATCCTACAATGTCTGATGTGGATTAGCACAGCCCCCTGTGGGCGGTACCATCCCAGAGCAGGTGGTCCTGATGTATAAGAAAGCAAAGGTAGCTAGTGATCTGGGACAAGCCAGCAAGCAGCATTCCTCCATGGTCTCTGCTTTCGTTCCAGCCTCTAGTTTCCTGCCTTGCTGAATTCCTGCCTTGGCTTTCCTCAAAGGATTGTGACGTAGGACATGTGTCCTACAGAGACAATAGACGCGAGATGAAGACACTGCCATACACAGATTCTAAGCATCAAAATCATCATGGATAAGACTATAACCAGAGACCTGTACAAAGATTTCCTGGGAAATGGGACTTCTCTTTTTATCTAAGATGTATCTTGTCTTGCGTGCTTCCTTTTGCTGTGATTAAAACACCGGCCACAAGCAACTTGAGGAGGAATGGGTGTATTTGGCATTAAGGTCACACAGAGTCCAACAGGAAGGATAGGTAAGAGCTCAAAGCAGGATCGGCGAGACAGGAGCTGGGGCAGAGACCATGCAGGAGAGCAGTTTGTTGGATTACTCTCCAGGGCTTGCTCAACTTGCTTTGTTATAAAAGCCAAGCCTTGCCTGCCTAGAGATGGCACCAGCTACCACAGGCTGGACCCTCCCGCATCAGTCATTCATCAGGAAAATGCCCCCCCCACAGTCTGGTTCTTAGGCTGATCAGACAGAGGCAATGTCCCGGTCAAAGTTCTGTGTTCTCACGTGACTCTACTTCCTGTCACATTGCCAAACTAATGAGCCTTATTTTGACAAGTTATTTCCTAAAATTATAGTAAAATGGCAACTATTAATAAAACAGTATGAGTTAGTAAATATTACACATATTAGCAATTATCCTACTAGATGCTATTCTATATTTAGAACCATATAATAACTTTAGAATCCACTAGAGGGGAAGAATCCTTGCCCCAGACACTGGGTGTGTGCCCCTAGCCCGAGCCTACTGACCTGTAACAGAATACCAAAGTGACTTTTCTAGCGGTTTACAAAATATTTCTGTCTCTAAGAGTCCCTTTACTTTTCTTAATTAGAAGAGAGAAGATGGAGGAGAATTTGCATCACTGCCCCACAGATGAGGGACGGGAGCTGAAAGAAGTTGTACCAAGAACACACAGCTGCTTTTCATCTCCCTTCCGTAGAAGCTGATACTCAAGTTTAAAAGTAAGCTGCTTCATGGCCAGCCACGCCAGGGACATTCCAGGCCCTGACTCAGTGACTTCAGGCTCCCGACTTCCCAAGATGAGCCTTCTGGATCGTTTTTACACAGGAGGTTGGGGGGAGGAGGAATAAATGTGAATTTCAGCTTTTGAGCCTCCTTGATAACTTACCAATAGCCCCACAACACCCTATCCTACCACACAGAATCTGTCCCCCTAACCTCAGCTCCAGAGGATAAGACTATGAAGTCTAAGATAGCCCTGAAAAGGGGAGCAGATGATCTGCCCTTGAGTGTAGGTCATGCTCTTCTGTGACTATCAGCTCTTTCCACAGAAACCACTGCCCTCCCACGCCCATGTCCTGTGGGTCTTGAGCGACCTTGACCAGTTCACAATGAATTATAATCTGCCTTAAGTACAGACCACTGAGCGGGCCACCAGTGGTCCCTTTTTCTCTCCTGGCCCTTATGATAAAACTGATATTCCTCAGCAAAAGAATCTTTTTCCATTAGCAATCAGTTTAAATTCACTTAATACTCTAAAAGCAAGGAAAGCTTTTTTTGAAAAAAAAATGCCATTTAAGAATGAGACTTGCTTAGAATTAATGTTTGCAGATTTGATGCTATTTTCGTCACAGAATTAGCATATATTCCGCCTCATCCAAATCACTTTCTCCTTCTCCTCTCTGTCCTTTTCCAGAACTCCCAGAATTGGCTGGAATAGAGAACAGAATTTCCCACAACTCACAGACATCGCCCATCTGTCTCTCATTTTCCAAAATGACAAACCAAAATGGCCCTGAGAGCCAAAAATGTTATTTCCTTCTTCTCTCTGGCAGCCTAGTTAGGCCGTTGGGTTTTCTTTTTCTTCAGCATAAGGAAGGCATTTTAAAAGCTGAGCTCAGAAAAAGAGAAAACAGACTCAAGGTAGCTCATTACTGTGCTACTGATGAGAACTTGTGAGAGGCCGGACCCTTCAAGTCCAGGTGATGGCTGTCAGCCCAGCGATGATGATCCGAGGATCACAGAATTCACTGCACTCCCCCACAAAAGATGAACTGGGAGCTTCGCTCTGGATCTGGGAGCAGCCCTCCAACACGGGAGAGTGTCTCCCCTGCTGACTTTTATTTGGCAATGGAAGTCAATGACTTTGTCTCTCAGGACAAGGACTTTCTGAGCTAAACCATCATCTCTCAAAAGAAGCAGATTCTAAATGTGTTTGTTTCGTTTCTTCAGAGGACCTTAAAATATGCCGAGGTTATAAGGAAAAGAAAGAGAGAGATGGAGACAGGCAAATAAATAAATAAATAAATAAATAAACAAACAAACAAACAAATAAATGACGAAGGAAGAGATTGAACCCAACCACGATCCGATTGCTTTGTTTGACTGGATTATTCCTTTGGAGGATTTCTGACAGAAGACTCAGGGGGGGAAATCTCCAGAAATGGACACATAGAACTAGTCTTATTTTTTTAGAAGAAATGGGCATAACAGAAAATAGAGCAGTCCAGAAAATATTTAAAGTCGGAAATCCTTAGCCCTACTCCCAGGCTTAAGGTGAGGTCCGGTGAACCTTATTCTTCCCTCACCTTAGGAAGCCAGGAGTGGTCAGTAAGAGCCGCCCCTGGAACGGTGACTGTGTAGACCTTGAGCGGCAGTAAGCATGCAGTACCTGGTACAAAAAGAATGCAATTAAAAGTCAGGGGGAGTTGCGTCTGCTTTTAGGTTGTCTAAATACCTCCTCCGCTAAAGGCAAGATTGAAGAGATGGCCTGGGTCCACGTGGTTTCTCAGGAATGAGCTCCCAGGGAATGAAGCAGGAAGGAAGGACAGGAGAGATGCGGAAGAAAGATGGAAGGCCAGGACACAAACCCTCTGTCAAGGCCACTTCTATGTACCACTGCCCATTTCCTCTGAGGGATGCACATGCCCAGAATGGGCTGTGGGAAGGATCCTTTGCTACAGTGTGGGCCCCAGGGTACTTTCCCTTGCTTTGGCCCACCTCCCCACCCCGGCCCCGCCCCTGCCCCACCCCCGCCCCACCCCGGCCCCGCCCCTGCAGGCTGGACGCTTGCTTTGAGCAGCTGCAGCTGGAGCCCCCAGGGTGTGAAATAGAAGAGGAGAGACAAGCTGAGAGCTTGAGATGACTTGCAACAACTCCCACTGCTGAGGTCTCTCATGGGGTTACCCACTGCAGCAAGGCGAGCATCGAGCGTCCGCGGTGGTCTCTGGGGCTTTGATGTGGGCACCGCAGGTTGTTTATTACAGCGTCCAGAGGCTGACTTATAGTATTCCTTTGCTTATTCTGGCCTCCAAAATGACAAACACCACCTGAATGTCACTTCCTAAGTAGAAGCCATGCACGCAGCTGTCAAGACTCCTCCCTGAAGAACCACAGCCCTTTTCTGCCCTAAGAGTGACCTTCAGAACACTTCCTGCCCATTGCCCCTACCTGCTCCACTTTGCTATCTGGTTTCAACTTAAAACCGTTTCCTCGAGGAAGCTTCCCTTGACCCCTAGGTCAGCCACTCATTTCCGGCTTCTGGGTGCTATGCGATTATATCGTACATTAAATGCTTTCCCGAAGTATCTGTTCCTTTAGACACACATTCACCATTCCGTCATCAGTCCTGTGAGATGAGGACGAAGAGTGATCTTTTGTTACTAGATGCATTCCCAAAGCTTTGCTTACTGCCTGGCACAAAAATCTAAGCAATAGCTTTCGGTTCCGTGCACTGAGGAGTGGGTAGATGGATGAAGCAATCGGTATGGGGAGAAGTCAAAACCATCTGTGGCCGTTGAAATCTGCCTGAAGCTCTGCTGTGCTCATGAGGCCCAAGACTCTTGGTCTCTTGTCTTCAGAGTAATGATTCCAGAATGTTCTTTCCCAGAATTCATGCCCTGGGAAGAAAACAGGGCTCAGAGCTATCCTAAGGCTTTCTCCTTTCTCTGTGTCCCTAAGCTCCGCCCAGCTGACCTCCTTCCAAGAAGCACATTGCTTGCTTAGTTGGTAGCACACCCAGGGATAAGCCATGTTGCTAGGTTCATCCTGGCTTTGCAGACAGTTGTTCCCTCCTGGGTCTAAACAGCCATCTCTCCTTGTTGCTCATGCCCAGAGTCATTTCTGTCATTGTGAAGTGTTTGTATCCTTCCTTCTCGGCTTGTTGACCTGGTCACTCTCAAAGGAAGCCAGCCCTACACAAAAGCAGAGAGGAGGACAGTGGAGCCTTCTGATGGGTTGGGCTTTACCCTCCGTGAAGATCCAAGGACATCTTTTCTTTGGGGAGCAGTCGGAGTGAGAGCTTCTCATTGAACTTCACACGACTTCCCAAAGAGCAAGGAGAGCATCTCAGAGAGTTGGCCAGCCTCCTCGTGAGTGCTGGGAAGGAAGGGTGCTGCACTGTCTCGGAGATTTCAGCAGACAACAGATGCCTCCATATTGGCACACGGCCACTGGAGTTTTAATAAGAGGGAGAATAGTAACGTGAGCCAACAAATCTATCTAAGGGCAAGCAGCAGATGAGAGGATCCACATTCAGGAAAACGTTCCGCTCACAGTGGATAAGCAGAGCCCACCCCAGTCCCCGGATGAGGGCAGACTGCCTTGTAGGATGTCATACAGGTGAAGGCAGGCACAAGATAGAACGTGGACCATCATTGGACGAGAAGGCAGGATGGGCGGGAGAAAAGTTTTAGAGAGAGGAGGAGACTGGAGGAGGAGAGGAAGCCGCGGGGAGAACACGGAAGCTGATGTTAAAATTCTTCTCTGCATATTTACAGGTTGTTATGAATGTTCTTAAGGGATGGATGTGTACAGGGCTTTGTATGTCTAGGTGGGTGATTATATATTATCAATTGGATCGATTATATATTATCAATTGGATCAGAGGTTATTGTGTTGTGTGTTCTTTCACGTGGTGATTTAAGTTCAAGAGAGTGTGTGGTGACTCGAGACACTGGGCCACCATGGAATTGGGATGTGTATGTCTGGCATGGTGGCAACCTGCCTTGGGACATAGATGGGTAAAGAGATTGCTGCCAGGCTCAGAGAGAAGCCATCGGCAGTGTGGTACGGGATGGAGCAGAGCGGGTGAGAGGCTTTGCTGACTGAGATGAAGACATCCACCAGATATCTTGGTGCACTGCAGTGCCAGACCTAGTGCGGGATAAAAGACAGCATTTTTTTTTCTGTTTATATTTTTTATTTTTTTATTTTTTTTTAACTTTTTTTTTTTTAATTATTATTAATTTGAGTATTTTTTTTATATTTTTTGAGTGTTATTCCCTTTCCTGGTTTCCGGCAAACATCCCCCCCCCTCCCTTCCTTATGGTGTTCCTCCCAACCCTCCCCCATTGCTGCCCTCTCCCCAACAGTCTAGTTCACTAGGGGTTCAGTCTTAGCAGGACCCAGGGCTTCCCCTTCCACTGGTGCTCTTACTAGGATATTCATTGCAACCTCACGAGGTCAGAGTCCAGGGTCAGTCCATGTATAGTCTTTGGGTAGTGGCTTAGTCCCTGGAAGCTCCGGTTGGTTGGCATTGCTGTACATATGGGGTCTTGAGCTCCTTCAAGCTCTTCCAGTTCTTTCTCTGATTCCTTCAACAGGGGTCCTGTTCTCAGTTCAGTGGTTTCCTGCTGGCATACGCCTCTGTATTTGCTGTATTCTGGCTGAAGACAGCATTTTTTTATATATATAATTTTACAGCAACAGGAGCTCATGCACACTGTGGTACTTCTTTCTTTAGCCGACTGCCTGTGCTGCCCCAGGGCTCATCCCCACCCCTAGTCCTACCCCTTTCATCTTGCCACCTGTGTTTCCTGTGCTTGCTTCTATTATTAGCCTCTACTGGGAAGTCTTCCCTGAACAGAGAGACCAGCAGAGTGCATCTTCTCTCTCCTCCCTGTCCCTGCCTACACTGTCCGCCTCTCCTGCTGCTCTAGAGGAAAGAGAGACCTCGTTTCTATCTGTATCACGACCTCTCTCAGCCAGCACCTTGCCTGCACTAGGTCCCCCTGGTCATACTGAAAAGTAAGCTGAATGAACCCGCAGCAGGCGGGAAGAGGAATTATTTAGGACCACATCCCCAATGCGAGGCATGAGTTCTCTATCAGCACAGCACCGAGTCAGAGTGAGATGTCAAAGGGTGTGAGGCGAGCCTGGCTCCGAGTCCTCCTGGACCATTGCTCCTTGAAACCTTGTGGCCACAAGTCAAGAGCAGTACAAAATTCTGACCGGAAATCAAGTTGGTGGAGAAGGATCCTTCCAACTCCAGCCCTGGGTAGCAAAGGCAGAAGGGAGACATACTGGTGGAGTTTGCAGAGGACTGAGGAAAGCATTGCCCCAGATTGGCAGGGGTTGAGACACTCAGAAAGTGACAGATGGGTGGGAGGAAGGAAAGAGGCATTTGTCTGAGAGACAGAATCAGCACAATTACTGACCTGATGGGACCTCTCCAGCCCAACACTTCCCCCTCCCTCAGAATGCTCTACCCCATTTCCCTGACCCCCACCCCCATCCCATATCCCCTATCCCCCACCCCCCACCCTAGCCTCCCCTCGATTTGTTGACCCTGGCCAAAAAATCCTTCCCGCCTCCAGGCCTTTGGGGACAAGCCTTCCTCTGTCCTGAATTTACATCTACACCTTGAAATATAAACTCCTTCCCCTCTGTAGATTTTTAGATCAAACATAAATCTCCAGTGAGACCTTTGATGGTTACCTTATTGGATGGATATATCCCCCGTTACAGCCCATTAATCTCAATGTTCTGGATTTTTTTATCATAATATTTATACGACTTGTAATTACTTCATGTATCTATCTGTTTACTAGAGGTGCTAAGAAGAATAGTCTTTCTTACCAGAGAACATCTCACTAGGTCACAGGGGCCTTGACAGCTTGTTCACTGAATTAATTGTCTCTTACAACCTGGCACCTAGTAGGAGGCCATTGCTGTCAGCCGTATATGGTTCCTGACCCTGATAATTTCGGCAGAATTCCTTTAGTCTTCATAAAACTGAGTTGATACATCAAGCTGTTGACTTGGCCATGAGCTATTTCACTTTCCAAGACTCATTTTTATCTGGAACTATCCACGAATGCACTCAGGACTGTCTCAGAATTGAGGGATATGTATCCAAGGTACCACGTAGGTCCAAGCTAGCGCTTGTGAATAAATCCCTCCTAATTAAGAAAAAAAGTGCAATTTCATGATTAAGGGGCTTAGAACTAATCAAGACAGGGTTAAAAATAAAACTATTTTTACACAGTGGGAGCTGTGTACACCAAAGAATAGCTACTGGCATTTGAATGTTTGAAAATAATGTCCCAGACTTTGATTTTTACATGAAAAAAAGTAATTGCTTGCCAAGCTACATTTAAAAAGTGTAATTTCTGGTAGAATTTAGGCCAGGACCTTAACCTTAATAGGCCTACAGAGTCTAGAATTTTCCAGGTCCCGATTTTTCCTAGGCTCTTTGAATGTTCCCTCATCTAATTTTTCATCATTCTGGTGATGATGTACCATCAGTGGTCTGGTCTTAATTACCCAAACCAGGACTGTTAAGCTAATTGAAAACAAAACAAAACAGAAAACATGCCCTAAGCTAAGTTTGTAAATGAGCTTTCGTGGTTTGCAAAACTATGATATAGTCCCTGCTCAGTTCCCTAGGCAATCAAAACATTAGCAGTGTGTGTGTGTGTGTGTGTGTGTGTGTGTGTGTGTGTGTGTGTGTGTGTGAGAGAGAGAGAGAGAGATCTCAGCCATGCCCCATCTCCTTTGAGCTAGCTTTTAAAACTAATGAATTCTAAAGAAACTTTTGCTTTCTACAATGGAAGCAGCTTCATCGTCATCTTCTGCAGGCTTCAAACTGGGGAGAGAGAGCCGAGCAGACATTATGTAAACGCAGTACTCTTGTACCTGTTCTCGAAAACATTTTTAATCACCGTTACTTTCAAAGGCAGAGGACAAAGCTTCCGGAGTCACCACCCCCTTCTCCGACCCACTCCTCCCCACCTGTATGGCTCTCCCACACTTAACCTCATTGTATTCTAGAAATCTACTATTGCTTCACCTCCTAGAGATCATCCTTAGATCTCAAACCTAGGACAATTGGCTAACTGGGGTGCCCATTAACATATCAAAGCAGATGCTGGCCATCTTAATTAGGAAAAGGCTTGCCTATTGGGGGGCACTTTCTCAGTTAATGCTCCCTCCTCTCAAATGACAACAACTGTCTGTCAAGTTGACTTGACACAACCAGCCTGCCCAGTTGAGCAAGTCGGTGAGCAACTTTACTCCCTGGTTCCTGCCTCTGCTCCTGTGTGAGTCCCTGCCCTGACTTCCCTCAGTGATGGACGGTGACACATGAGGTGTAGACCAAGTAAACTCTTTCTCCTCTCACAGTGCTTTCGATTGTGATATTTATCACCGCACCAGAGGCAAACAAACTAGAGCAAGTCTTTAGTCTCGTTAATAGGATAATTTAAAGGCAGACTCAAGCCCGGGGACAATTTTATTAGTGTTTAAAATAAAAACCTCTGGGCAGCAGGCTGTAAATCTTGGCAGCTGTGTGGAAGAGGAAGACAGAAAGGAGAAGAGAACCACGCTGCTTAAATTAAGCTGGGATAGAGGTCAGCCATGTGGTGGAGAAGCAGCCACATGGTGGAGAAGCGGCCTCGTGGGGAAGAAGTGGCCGTGTGGGGAAGAGGGCAGCTTTAGTTATGTTGTGAAAAGGCCCAGCAAGTATGAGAAGAAGCATACTTGAGCTCTGTCCAGCATCTTAAAGAAGAAGAGAGACGAGAAGAAGGAAAAGTTATGACTCTCTGGAACAGGACTCAGAAAAGTAGACAAAGCCAACAGAACTTCACAGTGGTTCTGGGGAGGCTACAAAGAGGTTAAGGATTCCAGGAAAGAAAGGTACATCGACTCATTGACTCAGAGGGTCTCAACCTGTGGGTCACAGTGTCCTTGGGATTGAAGACTCTTTTACAGAGGTCACATCTCAGATACCCTGCATATCAGATATTGACATTATGACATAACTAGCAAAATCACAGAAATTAAGTAAAAAGTAATTTTACAGTTGGGGTCACCACAACATAAGAAACTGCATTCAAGGGTCTTGGCATTAGGAAGGCTGAGAACCACTACATTTATAAGATCGCTCCTATCTCCTTAGCATGGGTGAAGGTGGACTTTCCAGAGGAATAACCCCTCAGCTGTATAAACAACCGGTCCAATCAGATTAACTCTCAGATGAGAAAACAGTATCTTCACCCCCAGACATAGATTCCGTGCTTTTCTGTGACAACTGTATTAAAGACGGAAAGAAAACAGGATAGGAAGTAGTCTCGAAGCAGGTGATGGAAACAGAGAAGAGGAAAAGAGATGGGGGGAGGGAGGGGAAGAAGGCCACGCCTTTAGACTTGGGTCCAAGAGCGACCAGCAACAGAGGCTATCGGCAAGCAGTTCCGTGACAGAAAGGGGTTAAGAGACTTCAGAAAAAAAAATCCGTGCAGGCCTTGGGGGTCAGGAGAAGCATGTTTGGACTTTTGGTCCAAGGAAAAAGTTTACATTGTTTTTAGTCGGATCTCTGAACACGGGGCAGGCTCGGCAGTGCTCTGTGGTAGAGGCTCTGAAGAACCTGCCTCAGGGGAGACCTCCAGAAAAATCCACATACACCCTCCCATCCTTCCCATCTCCTTGGAAAGGCTTCAAGTAAATCAGTTTTCCTGAGGGCTGCCCTCTCTCAGCCAGGTGATTGACATGCCCAATTAGATTCACTCTTAAGGAAGGAAACAGCAGTATGTAATATTCTAGCTTCAGGGACGGCTCAAAATGTCCTATTTCCATCCAGGGCCCAACATAGAGCCCAGGTTCCATTCTTTCAACCAGGAAGAGGTGTCTTTCCCTTAAGGGGCTTCAGCAAATCCCCGACAGCACCACCTTTTATGGAGGATTTTATAGCCTGAAGACAGGCAGTTGTCATGGTTCCCTTTCCAGTGCTACCGAGGCCTCAGAGTGGAAGGTCTCAAGCCAACCATGAGTTGGAGGGTCCTGCTCAAGGGCCTCCAAGGCTGACAGAGTTGAAAACAGGAGTCTCTGTGGCATGAGATTCGGGGCTCTGCTGAGGGTGGATTTTTTATGACTTGAGCCTAGGGTCAAGCTGAGGTGCAGTGTCACCGGCCTTTTCTGGCCAATTCCAAGAAGAACAATTACTTCCAGGAGGATAAGTACTTCCGAAGTTGAATTCTCCATACACAAGGCGAGAATTGTATTCTCCCGGTGTCATCTGGTCACCTTGAGTTGAAAACCATTCCTGGAATTTCATGCTGTCTGGAAATAAATGAACCTTATCGGTTCCCATCAAAAATTAGTTTATAGTGCCTTTGAAAGTTTATGATACTATCTGATAGAAAATATTGTTTGCAGATATGACAAGCCTAGCAATCCACCGTCTACTATCAAGTTCATTTTATGTCAAAGGCATTAATAGTTTCCCGTAACTTGGCCAATTCCTTAAGGTTTCGGGAATCTGGTGATAATGAGTAAGGGGACATCTTCGTCCTTTTTCTCTTGGTGGGACTTTAGCCTCAGGCTTGCACACTTAACACATTGGCAACACAAGACCAGCTGCTGTGAAGACAAAACTTTTCTAAAATACCAAATTTCATGAAGCAATCAAGAGTTGATCCCCTAGAAAGGGTTTTCCAGATGGGGAGCATAGTTCAGGAGAGAGTGGGGGACAGGGACAGAGAGGAAAAGACTACAGATCCCAAATGTCTGCTCTTTGCTAACACCAGAAAAGACCACGTTATCTTAGTGATTCCACAAATGCTTTGAGAGTTTCTGTTTAAGTTGATGTAAAGTTCTCTGGGGAAGAGGAGTACAAACACTGCTTAAGAAAGTATGACCCAAAAAAGCAGCTGTCATCTCAAAGGAACAAACAGTCATGGTTGATTCTGGAGCCCAAATTATGAGTGTCCATAGGCTGGGACATAACATCAAGCCTCTGAGAGTAGTTAGACTCTGGACCTGCAATATTCCAACCTCCCCATATTACTGCAGTTCTATCAGTCAATCAGCCTTTCTAGACACAGCTTCTTCCCAGGAATTCCCATTCGTGGAATTAATTAGATTATTTTTTAAAAAATGTACAATGTCACATGACTATGATGCCCGCTGTGGTTCCTACAGGTGTCCACAGATGGGTACTCGAAGGCCTTGGATGTGGGGTCCCTTCCTATGTAGCTTCTCGAGGAAGGAATGCGTCACAGTCTGAGCCTGTAGCCAGGCGCTCTCATCCCTAGGGAGGGCGCAGGAAAGGGGTGGGGTCAGAATGAGTGACTGTTCATGCTCCTTTTGATATAAAGCCTGCCCCTTGCTACCACTCCAACCTCCATCCCTGTGAGAACTCCAGGCACTTCAAAGTCCATTAGCTAGAGACGCATAGGCATATCCCTCTGTGGGCATCTGTGAGGGGGAAGGGACCGGTTCTGAGGCCTAAGCAGTCTGGATTCTAACCCTACAGGAACTGAAAGCCCAGGTTGTGTCCACATGAAAGAAGCAAATTTGAGGGTAGTGAACTGTGTTTGAAGACTATGTTACGAAGAAAGAAAGAGGGGAGAAGACAGGAAGACGGAAATGCAAAGCCTTGATCAGTTAAAGCTCACACTTTTAGAAAAATGTTCTCTCTGGAACCGAGAAAGGTGACAATACACCGCTTTTTATCCTGGCCTGTTTTAGACACTCTAAATCTTCTCTCTGCGAATGAATACTATGTTTATACTGCTGGTATATTTGAATATTTAACATTTTAAGTTCACGTAGCATTTATTTTAACAAAATCTGATGCTTTAAAAGTAATAAAAAGAACGTTCTCCACTTTGCAAAAGGATTCACAGCCGAGTTTCAGAATGCACGTCAGGCCTTTGGGAATTTCCAGGGTGTTTATACTTATTAAAACTTAGAGCATGTACAAATTTTCCTGAGTTGATCTTTTGTGTAAATTGAGATGCATCGCCCTGGCAAGGGCTGTATTCATTTTCAATTTGTAAAACGGTAATCCCCCAGAACCCTCTCCTGCTCCTCATCCTGAGTCTAGGAGTCTCCTACATCAAAACCATAACTCTTTCCCCAAGTAGCAGCCAAAGAAATTCCAAAGGGCAGACATTTGCTTAATTAGACAATATGGCACCGCCAGCCAATCCTGCAAACTTTGGGTTTCAGAACAATTCGAAGAATATGAAACTGCTCACAGCCCATAATTTGTTTTCCATTGACACATCAAAGAAAGATTCTCCAATGATCTCGCTGTTCAATGATGTCGAACTGTGCAGCTCATCGGGTGCTGGAAGCAGGTCAGGGAATCTGTGTGACGTAACAAACGAAAGATCGGCCTCTTGGCTCAGTCAATAAAATGCCTGCTTCCCAAGTGGGAGGACCTGACTTCAATTCCCAGCGGGCATGAAAACCAGGTAGAGAGGCATGTCCGTAACCCCAGCATTGGGGGTACACAGATCCCTGAGTCTTGCTGGCTGGACAACCTGGACTCATCATCGGGCTCCAAGTCCCATTGAGTGGCCTTGTCTCAAAAACTGAGGTGGACAGGACTTGGGGAATAACACCTGATGTTGACTGCTGGTCTATACATATTTGCACCCACACACAGAGAGAGGCACATGCACAAGCACAGGAAGTGTGTGTGTGTGTGTGTGTGTGTGTATTTGCGTGCATGCATGTGCACGCACACGAGTGTGTACAAATATGTTAATTCATAATTAGAAGAGAAATAAACCAATTTATATCAATCATTGCCCTTAAATAAGCCCATTTTTACAGCTACAAAGTGGTCCAAAGACTGATTCCTTAATCTTTCTTTATGTGGTTTTTGTCTGTTTGTTTCGTTCTTTGAAACAGTCTCACTGTGTAGCTGTGACTGGCCTGGAACTCAAGACTTGAACAAGGCTGACCTTAAGCAATCCCCCTGCCTCTGACTCCTAGGTCAGAGATTGTAGACTTGCATCACCATGCCCAGCTTTATCTATCTTCATGAGAAGCCCAAACTCTCTCTACCCTCAGTAGCTTCTTGGTTTTCCCCAGTTTTTACCCTTAGTCCTGCCACGTTTATCTGGGATAACTACCGGTGATTATTGTTTTGTTTTTCAAAGGACACACGGTCGCTTTCCAACAGGCTCGTTTCTGTTATCTTGGTGTGAGGCATGCTCTCGTTTCAATTAAAAGAGAGATAAAGGAGAGGTCATATGAGAAGCTAGCAGACACCAGAAGCGAGTGGGAAGAAAGCGATACCAAGGGTAAAAGCAGAGACTGGTGCTGGAGAGACAGAGCATGAGAGCAGGGGAAGGAAGGCCAGAATGAGAAGCTCTGCAGGATGCAGGGCACAGACCTGGGCACAGACCTGGGCACAGGATGCACAGTACAGGCCTGGGCACAGGATGCAGGGCACAGACCTGGGCACAGACCTGGGCACAGGATGCATAGTACAGACCTGAGCACAGGATGCAGGGCACAGACCTGGGCACAGGATGCACAGTACAGGCCTGGGCACAGGATGTAGGGCATAGATCTGGGCACAGGATGCAGGGCACAGACATGAGCACAGGATGCAGGGCACAGACCTGGGCACAGGATGCAGGGCACAGACCTGGGCACAGGATGCACAGTACAGGCCTGGGCACAGGATGCAGGGCATAGACCTGGGCACAGGATGCACAGTACAGGCCTGGGCACAGGATTCAGGGCACAGACCTGGGCACAGGATGCACAGTACAGGCCTGGGCACAGGATGCAGGGCACAGACCTGGGCACAGGATGCACAGTACAGGCCTGGGCACAGGATGCAGGGCACAGACCTGGGCACAGGATGCAGGGCACAGACCTGGGCACAGGATGCACAGTACAGGCCTGGGTACAGGATGCAGGGCACAGACCTGGGCACAGGATTCAGGGCATAGACTTTCAGAGATCCTCTCTATGGTAGTAGACTGGTAATTTAGCCAATCCTCCTGATGAGGAAAAGGACATTACTGGGCCAACAACATCTACAAGCCAGCAGAAATCTAAAGATGTCAGTCTGGAACTTTGCTAGGGGCCTGCTAGCCAATCTAGGAGTGGCAGATGGGGGTGCTGGCCATGTACTAGATGACAGTCCAGGGACAGATTGACCAAATAAGCCATGTTTCTCAGATGGAAACTTTGAGAGAAACATGAGGCAGACCGGAATGGAGACCTGTGGGATGCCTGTGGGCCAAAAGATTCACCCGTGTTGAGTGCCAGGACGTTAATAAACCTGACAGGAGCCGGCTCTACAAAGTCACGTGCAGATACAGATGTGCACTCAGGAGAGACCCTTCCACTGAGGGAAACGGGAACTTTATCACAGCCTGCATTGCCCCACCCCAAATATGCACATGCTAGCAAGCTCCTGCTTTACTGGCTGGACAGTTGTTCACATGAATATTTGGGAGGGGGATGGACAATGACTCAGCCGTTGAGAGTGCGTGCTGCTCTGGGAGAAGTTCAGAGGTGGGTTCCCAGCACCCACACTGAGCACTTCACAGTCTCCTGTTACTCTAACTCCAGGGGATCCAATGCCCTCTTTGGGTCCCCATGGACACCCCCATGCACACGCACACACTAGACACACATATCTATAAGCAAAAATCAGTTACTTTTAAAAGAATATCCAAAGAGGGAAACGGATTTCTGTTTCTCACAGATCTTCTCCCAGGTAAGCCAGTCTTTCCTCTTCAGCTTTAGGACACTTTAAAGGTACATTTTTCCCTAATAAAACGGGACTCTAATAAGTGGAATGGATAAACTCCTGGCTCCTCTGTCGCTTCTGGGCCTAAAGTTTTGTTCCGCAGTGATTATCCAATTTCACTGAACTAACCTCAGAACAGAATTGTTAAGAATTTCATGAAAATATACAGAGCGGCGGGGGGCAGGGGGGGTTAAAGGGGGAGGCACGGAAGGAGTTGGAGGGAGGAAAGGAAACAGAGGTGAGAGATGGGATGATATGTTAACTTTTAAAATGGAAGTAAAGAGAAAAGAAGGAAGAAAATATATTCTCTCTGTTGGCAGTCTAGGCTCCGCCCCACAGTTACCTGGCAGCAGCCAGGTGTGCCTGACTCACTATAAAAGGGGCTGCTCTCCCCCTCCTCACTCTCTTGCTCTCTTACCCTCTCTCTTCCCCCTCTGTTCCCATTCCCCTCCTCACTCTCCCTTCACATGCTCATAGCCAACCTCTGTACCTCTTCTCTCTCTCTCCCTCTCCCTCTCTCTCCCTCCCCCTCTCCCTCTCCCTCCCCCTCCCTCTCCCTCCCCCTCCCCCCCCCCCTCTCTCCCTGCCTTTCTCTGTCTCTACTCCCTCAGCTCCCCTCCCCATGCCCTGAATAAACTCTATTCTATACTATACCATAGTGTGACTGGTCCCTGAGGGGAAAGGGGTGCCTCGGCATGAGCCCACAGAGGCACCCCCATACCTCACCTCCAGCAAACATATCCCTGGCTTCTCTATCTTTTTATAAAACACAACACTCTCAACACCTCCAGAATCATAAGCAATATTTTTGCTTGTGTGTATATTTTTGGGTTCACACATGCTGCCACAGAGCTCCATCATTGGCTTTCTGGTTATTCAATAATCTCTGTGTTTCCGCTGGCTCCCCGCCCATTGGATGGACAGAAATTTCAGCATCTTCCCAAGAGCAAAATCAGGAACTCATATTCAGAGCCGATGGCATCCAGGAAACCCTTGTGCTCTGAAGAAAACCAACTAGACTCATCCTCTATCAAGTCCCAGCAAATGGACTGCATTACCTTCAAGAAATGCAAGGCTAAAAGCCCTGTTTGCTGGTGGTGTGTGTTCCAATAGATGCTTAAATGAGCCATAGCCATTTCCCTGTCCTATTTTAACATGTTTTGTGAAGGAATGTTTGACAAGGCATCTGCGGGACCTGTTGGATGTTATTATTGACTTTAACTGAGAAAAGAAAAGAAGAGGAGAGGAGGGGAGGGAGGGAGGGAGGGAGGGGAGGGGAGAGGAGAGGAGAGGAGAGGAGAGGAGAGGAGAGGGGAGGGGAGGGGAGAGGAGAGGAGAGGAGAGAGAGGAGAGGAGAGGAGAAAGAATGAACTATCAATTACCTTGCTGGCAGTCATCTTGTGGTAGCACCTCATTCTGCAATTCCTTCCTGAACAGTGGAGGTTGAACACATCTATCTCCTTGGTGTTTGGTCATCCACACCCTCCAGCCATGACAATACGTAATATCATGTTGGCTTCCCTTCCTAAGAGGATCTCTTTGATCGGACTTATTGTATTTATAGCACCAGCTGTCTGAAACCCGGAAATGTCAGCAAGCGCCTGACAAGAAGCAGGTTCCAGAAAGTGCACTGAAGTGGGCATTTGGTTAGTTGGTCCTCTAGAGCACGGCACCAAAGCCACGGCTTTAATTCCATTTACTGGGTTGAATACTAAGGTCAAAACTAAACGTTACCTGGTTAGTAAGTATGAAGCCTAATAAAATAATTACAAAAATTAAAGGACAACGTTAAAAACTAAAAACACTGATACATTCATCAGACCTTCTTTCATTGAGCATCATCTGTGTACCAAATAATATGCAGGCCATGAAGAGAACTAACAAAAATAGGTAGAAGACTCTTCCGAGAGCTTTCAGTTTCTAATTAATTTGGAGGTTTTTGACAATATCTTTCTTGTACGCAAGGCAGTGTGGTTATATTCACCCTGACCACTGAGTCTTAGACCTTTTCATCCAACGCTCTTTTTCTTCCTGGTTAGTCCTCCTCCTGCCCTCATGGACTTTTTTTTCTTTTTTCTGTTCTTTCTTTCTCTCCTTTTTCTCGCTGGTTCCATATAGGCAGTCACAGCTGCTGTGTGTTCACAATTGCAAAGGCCATATATCCCGAAGACAGTTTCTCAACACACTCCTCTTCTCCCTTCAGCTCCCAATGCTTCCATTCCCTTTTCTACATGTTCTCTAGGCCTCAGAGTGGGTGAAATACATGGCTCGTTTGGGGCCAAGTTCTCGACAATAACTTATTTTCAATACTTGGGCTAGTCGTGAGTAGCTGCTGTGACCGTTTCTGACTGCCTGAAAGGCTGAGAGTTGCAGGTATAAATATAAATATTAAGGCATTTAACCATACTTTCATTTGGCAACACTCCAGTGGATTTTCCCACAGGACCTGTAACCTTCCTATCCGTATGATTCTGATCAGTTTTTCAGTGCCGGGCATCTGTTTCCTCCCACAGAACAGACTTCAAACCCAATTAGGAAGTGAGTCGTTACCCCCAAAACTTCACCCCACTATTGCACCAGTGAGCACATCCTGCCAGCATATCAGCCCAGTATCATAACAGGTTAGGTCTACAGCATGGTGTGATCACTACCAACTTCCCCCACGGCAGCCTGCATAGCACGATTAACTATAAGTGCAAGCGAGTAGAAAGGAGGCTTTCTTCTCTGATGCATCTTAATTTCACTCAGTCCTACGGCCAGGGTGTGTAGCATCTGCAGCAACAGGCTCTCACTGACTGTTCCTGGGGGCAACGGCAATAGCCTATGTTGTTTGTGGGACAACTAGACAACAGCCCATAGGGAAGGATCCTACATCTGACACGGGAATCCTGGATTGAAATATGATGTCTGGGAATGATGTTGCCTTTATGATGATAATAGACGCTGGTGAAGATGTGAGAAACAAGGAGCCTTTATCTGCTGTTGATTGGAGTGTAACTTGCCTGATATAGTAACTTTGGAAGTCATTATGGGGTAGGGGTGGGGCGTTCTCCAAAAGTTAAAGATAGTTGTGCCATATGACCCAGTTATACCAGTCTCAGGCAAAAGCAGACGTTCTCTATCCTAAGGCAAAGATTCTTGGACATTTGAGTCTGTCCCTGCTATGTTCACAATAACGAAACAGTAGAATCAGCCATGAAGTTCATCAGCAGATGAATGGACAACGTGTGGAGTTCTATAGATAAAAATTGATATTATGAAATTCACAGGAAAATGGATAGAACTGGAAAATATTACATGGAGTGAAGTGACCCAGGGCCAGAGAGACCATCATGCTATGTTCTCTCTCATGTGCAGACCTTAAGCTGGAAATTTTAGATAGCTGTGATTAAGTTGGAGTGAATGCCTTAAATGCCATGTAGGGAGAAGGGAGCCATGAGGGGTGGTGGGTGAGAGTGGGGGAAGGGGTGATGGATTCTGAGGGAGAGTGAGTGGTAGGGTTGTGGGGATGGTCAGTCAAAACCGAGCAAATGAAAAGGCCATACAGAAACTTGATACTGTAGTAAAAATGTTGGTTTCTTCTTTTAAAAATTATAGAATAGTCTAAGAACATGTTTTTGTTTTAATCCCAGGGGTAGGGTATGGGGCTGCTTCTGACCGTCCACGGCGACTATGACTGCCTTGCGCTTTAGCACGGGCAGGGTTTTGCCAGCTGCGGACAGTCTGCATGGGTGTGCGGCCTTTGGAATTCTGGGGACTCTTTAGGGGGTCTGTGAATGCCAGAGCCCTGAGAAGCGCTGAGTTCTTGGTCGGTGTTTGGTTGCTGTTGATTCGTGTCGGATGCAGTTTGTTAAGTGGTCAGGAGCAAGGAAGAAATGAAAAGAAAATGAAATTAAATGCCCTGATGGTGAAGATCAAACTTGCCGCAAGGAACTGGACAGCCCTAGTCAGCAGGAAATAGTCTAATGGTCACATCTTTCCCCTCCATCTTTCTCTATCCCATCTAGTGTTAGGGAGGTGAATAAGGATGAAGGAGGGTGAAAGGAAGAAGAACCCACAGAGTAGCCAAAAGTTCGGCTACATACTACTTCCGTGCTAACTACAAACATGATTCCCCTCCCCCCTCATGGAGTTTGTAGTTTGATTTAAAGAAGAGACAGAAATAAATTCTAAGAGTGTGTGCTCGTGGGATTGGGAGATGGCTCAGTCGGTAACACGAGCCATAAACTCCATCTTTCAAACACTTTGGACCTTTGTCATACTCAATCAAATGTTGTCATAATAGAGACAGTCATTCTTCCCTTTTAAACTCCCCATTTTTTTTTCTCACAGCCAAGAATGTGTGTCCAATGCAGTGACGTGAAGCGGCCATCTTGCCCCCAAGAGGACAATGCCTATGTGCTCAGAATTGTAGGATACAAACACGAAAGAAGCCAGGACCCTAAACGACAGCTCTAGATTCACTTTTATACACTTTTAAACTCATAACCTAAAAAAATAAAATAAAATACGTAAGTCATACTTCATTGTGATCCCTGTTACTCATTGCTGATTCAAATCTTATCTGGTACATTTAATACGTAAACCCCAAATAGACCTAATCCTGTCTAATCTATCTACTACGGATCAAAATAAAAGCGTCAGATGGGCGAAGAGATACTGATTTTTTTTCTACGTGTGAAGACAAACCTGTCATAATTCTTAAGTCTGAGGACACAAATGGCTGGGGGGGACAGCTGGATGGACACAGCTGAAGAACAAATTCAGTAGTGAGATAAAATCCTTCTCAGCCACACTGAAGCAGACCACAGAGCCTGCGTACAGCTGAGCCGGTCCCCTCAGCTCTAATAACATATCACCTGAACCAAGTTGTCAACGGAGAAATGTGTTGCCTCTGTGGTGAGCTATTCACCGGGATGCAAGTACTGACAGAGCTGGTCTCTTTCGAGGGAGCTCTTTTGGCTCTCTTCTGGCTTCTGTGTGCCGACAACCCTTGACCTTCCTTGGCTTGTAGGGCCGTCACTCGGATCCTAATTCTGTGTCCCTGTGGCTCTCTCCCTGTGTTGTGTCAAGGCTCAAACACTTTAAATATGAAGAGTGCCCTGAACAGAGCACGCCAAGTGAGAAACACCATCCAGCAGTCATCTCCCTACAACATCCAGAGCTATTCACACTCCGATCTAACTTCCTAAGAGCAAAGACGATAGATGTGACAACAAGGCCTAGTTTTCTTTAGCACAAAAAAAAAAAAAAATACATTAAAGGAAGGAGGTTTCAGTTTGGGGCCATCAGTCTACCTCAACAGCAGGCAAGCCCCATAGCCCTTGGACTTGATTATATGCTATCCCATTCTTGGTAGGATGTAGGCTCCGGATGTGAGCCAGTGCTACAGCCCTGCAGGCTCTGAGACTGTCCAATCCCTACCTGTTCCCCCCCAAGGAAGTGTAACACAAAGAAAACCACTGCTCGGGAGAAGAGAAGTGTCAAATCATCTATAGGCATTTGAGGCTGGTTTCTTCCTGATAAGGAGCAGAATTAGAATCCCAACCATATCTAACCACAGTCCATTGACTGCAAACGAGATGGGTAGGACAGCCCTGTCCTGGGGTAGAGGTTAGTGGGATAGAACTATCTTTAGGGCCACTCTCATAGTTCATTCTAAACGATACAGCAAGCGCCCAGTCAGGGCAAACCTGAGCGCAAGTCACCCCCTAGCGCTGAAGCAGCAACAGTAAAACCAGAGGCGGAGGTGGGCAGCTGAGAAGACAGCAGCTCTCGCTGTAGCTCCTGGGTGGGACCTGATTAGTTCCAGCCAGTCAGAGCAACCCTATGCTCTTGCTGGAAGATGGCTCCGACATAAGTACCTAATGCATTCCAGCTGAGACGTGAGGAGGAATTTGTCACAAATCTGGAAGAACACCCACCCTCCTTGTTCTCCTGAGAGTCCTGCCTTTCCCGCATTGGAGCGGAGAAGGAAAACAGATACGACCCGTTTCTGAGCAATAGCTCGCAGACGCAGGTGAGGGGAAACCTGATCCCCGTGCCTTCGTCAACCAGGGCTGCACGGGATAATCAAAGCCTGCTGAAAGGCCACCTGAGAAGACTTTGGCAGCAATCCCAGTGGTGGCAAAAGCCGGTGCCACATTGGGCATACAGTAGACAGGGTACGTTAATACAGTCTGTGGATTCTTCCTGCCATCAGAACGTTCTAGAAAGGGAAGAGAGGCTTGAGTCTGAAGACCAAATCCAACTGAGCACCCATGTAATGGGCCCCCCAGACCCTCCTGTTTACGCTCTGCCTTTGGCTACTTCACACCCAAAAGCAAAGCTAAGCACTGTGAACTTCTGTCCGCTGACAGCGTCAGTCCCCACTGAGGAACCCCAGCGGAGGAGGTCTGTAAAGGGAGTTGGCTTGGTCTATCTCAGTCCTTCTCTACAGATCTGCAGGACTCTGGCTAAGATGTCCCTTGTACCTGTGACCAAAAGAAGCCAGCGGTGTTCCCGTTATCTATAACAGCACTGTCATCAAGATGAGGTGACTTGGTGTGACTTGCGGTCAGCCCTGGGTAGAGGTGAGGTCTGGTTCCAGGCTTGGTGCCTGTCACCCCACCCTCACCCCGGCATACCTGGCTTCTTCCTGTATTGTTCAGATCTGTGGTTCAGCTAACAGCAGCAGCTCTACTGCATTTCTTTAAGTTGCCTACTCTAGAATGTAACATTCACGTAATACTCGTCAACCGAGCCACGCAGCAGTTAGCTAATTAGTAAGCTACCTCTCCAGATTCCATTACCCGCTCAGAATTGCTGCAGAGTGTCAGCGCCAATGGAACATGGATATGGGCCACAGTGAGCCCCATCCTTATGTGTGCACTCTATATTAGTCTTTATGATCTCTTAACCCAGTTTAAATATCAAACGCTTAAATGCTTAGGTGACGTAAATAAGTCTTTGCTCCCCCACACACACACCTTTTGAAATCTAAACCTTCATTAAATGGAAGCCTTTTAAAACACACTTTGTGGGCTACAGAAATGGCTTGTCTGTTAAGAGCACTGGCTGCTTTTCCAGAGGACCCAGGTTCTCAATTTCAAGCACCCACATGGCAACTCGCTGCCAGTTCCAGGGAATCTGATACCCTCTTGTGGCACCCACAGGCATTGGGCATGCATGTAGTACACAGACAAACACACATGTAAAACATCATACACATAAAACAAAACAAACATTTAGAAAATGACATATTGTAGTAATTAACGTGAGATGAGCTGAAGTCACCTGGGAAGAGCAAACTTAAATTGAGGGACTGCCTCCATCAGACTGACACAACACCTCCATCAGATTAGGGCACTGCCTCCATCAGATTGGGGCACTGCCTCCATCAGATTGCCTGTAGACAAGTCCATGGCAGCCTCTTCTTGATTGACAATCAATGGTGGGAGAGGCCGGCTCACTTGGGCAGTGAAAGTCTTGGTCAGAAGAGCCTAGGTTGTATAAAAAAGCAGGCTGAGCAAGCTATGGTGAGCCAACCAGTTAGCAGTGTTCCTTCATGGTCTCTGTTTCAGTTCCTGCCCCCAGTACCCTGTCTGAAGTTCCTGTCCCAACCTCCTTATGTGGCATAAAAAATGTTGTACAAAAAATGGGTGCTGTATGATGAAATAAGCCCTTTCCTCCTGGAGTTGCTTTTGATCATGATGTTTATCACAACGATAGAAGGTAAGCGAGAATATATGTAAATTATTTTGCTCTTAAACTGGGTTGTGGTCAGGAAGAAGAAAGGTTTGAGGAGAAACACTGAAGAAAGCAAACTCACAAAGGAGATGCTTCTGATAGGCTACCTCTGAGACACCCATGGTAAAACAGCCTGAACCTTGCACATGTCTTTGTGAGCAGGCCCCTGTGATTAAAGGCTGCAAGAAGAAAGACTTAGAGCAGACCCAGTTCACAAAGTCTGTCGGCGCAGTGTGTGCCTATCAGGCATAGGTCTGCAGGATTGAAAGAAAACACATACACGGGTCACCTGTTTTCAGAGAGTGCCACCAAGGCTTTACTGAGATCTCCTTATATACCTGAGGCAAAAGCCGTGGAAAACAACAAGGCAGGTGAAAATCCCCAACCAGGAAAAGAGGAAAAGTCTGTGTGGTGGAAAGTTCCGGGCCCAATCAGGGGCATAAACAACTTCTTAAACAACAACAAGCTGGAAGGCTGGGTGGGGAGGAAGGGTGCCATGGAAAATCCCAGCCCCAAATCAGGGACTAAGAGCAGCTGCCAAGGGTGTAAACAACTTCTTGCTATAGCAGGCTAAAAGGCTCAGCAAGGGGGAAGGGAAACATCAAGGTAGGGCCCAACAATAGTCTGCATGAACGATACCACTACCATACCAGGAAGTCTCAGAAAACAACACTCCTTCCCAGTGGACAGATTCCAAAGCAGTATGACTGCAGAGGAGGCCTGCGGCATGGATCAAACAGGTCCTTGGATATCAACTAATGGTTTGATATAGTCCTAAAGGCAACAAGGGTAAAATCTGGCTTGTAAAAAGTCTATAGGTGAAATCTACGGACGTGAAACGGGGGTGCTGTGCCTCCTACGATGCTCACAGCGAATCGCTTACTGCAGAGAAGGAGGCCAGCGACGATGGACAGGACAATGCATCTCATGGATCCTGGATCACCTCTGTCCATCAACCAGACTCTAAGTGGCACGACAGCTCCCTTTCCATGTGCCTCTGGTGTCGAGGATGGCAGCTCTGTAGGGCCAGCACATCAGTCACTCACCACCAAGTCTAATCCAGTCAGTGTCACTGCTGAGTATTCAACCACTCCAGATAAAGAGGCCAATGTGAAGCCCACGATATTGTGCAGTTCCCTCCAAAGGAACAGCACTGATCTTTGTAAAAAAAAAAAAAAAAAAAATCAATACTATTTTATACCACCATCTCTCCCTTCTTGCCTATGTCACATGAGATATCAGTAGGCTTATAAGTTGTATAATGTCAGTCCCACACCAAAAAAAAAAAAAAAAAATCACTTTGAGATAAGGGCCACAGGATGCTCTAGTCCTACCGTGTACCCTGCTACTAGAAGCAGCCAGGCTGACAGGACAACGGGAGAGCCTATAACTGACTCACTTGAGTAGAGGAGAGAACATCTTCAATGCCTTAGTTGGTTTTCTACTGGAGCAGCAAAGACCAAAAGTAACTTGGAGAGAAAAGGCTTTGTTTTATCTTACAGATTACGCTCCATCGTTGAGACGTAATGGTGGCAGAACTCAATCGAGAACCTGGAGGCAAAACTCAAGCAGGGACCATGGAGGAATGTACTTAGTGGCTTGCTCCCTGTACCTTGCTCAGACTGCTTTTTTATACAACACGGAACAACCAGCCCAAGGGGTAGCAACTTCTTATAAGGAGCTGGGCCCTGTCATATCTGTCATCAGCCAAGAAAATGCATCAAAGACTTGGCTATGCTAATGGAACTAATCTAATGAAAGTATTTTTTTTTTCTATTGAAGTTCCTTCTTCCAGTACACCCCTGGTTTGTGTCAAGCTGACAAAAATATCTAATCAGGACAGGCACTGTTCTCTTGATGTTCCATTAAGCACTGTATCAAAGACCTGGGTACAGTACTGTCCCCCTTAGAGTATATCGATTTAGAAAGCAGGTGGTAAGGAACGGAAGCAGTTCCCCTTATCCATACTCTTCCAAGAAGAGGTCCACCAAGTTAGAGGTCCTAGTTCTCATTGGGGTAAGAGCCAGGGGGAGGGAGGATACATTTCCAAGTGGGATCATAAGAAGTCCACAGCATAGGAAGCTGTTCCTAAGCACTGCCCACTGGTGCTAAGTCCACTTGTAACTCAAGTCCAAAACCATGTTTCAAAATATTGCTTTGTGCTGGGACACTCAGCACCAACGAGCACAGGGAGTTCAGGTTGATACTACAGGACAGACAGAAGGGCTCTGACTCAAACACAGAACGGTGGGTAGAGCATCCCTAATTTGAAATTGATTAATGGTGGGTGTTAGTGGACACAAAAATTGCTACAGACCACAAAGACAACTGAGGACTCAGAATTCTTACAGATTGAAGTCTGAAATTTTCAGACTTGGCTCCTCACCAAGATCAGCCAATGTGTGTGTCCGGGGAAACGGATACTGAACTGGGTTATCAAAGAAGGAGGTGGTGGGTATTGTATGGTAAAGTCGGCTACGGCTTTAGGGATTGTGGTTCGGTTCACTTGACCTCTTACAGAGATAGCAAATGATGAGGACCCTGTGACCAGGTGATTTTGTGCATCCTCTGTCAGGATACACATGAGGGCACCTTGGTCTTACCTATCACATGGAGAGCATTGAGTGTGGACTTAGGAAGCAGGGGTGGGAGGATGACTGGACTGCGTGCATGGCAGGCACCGCTTGGCGTTTCGTCTAGGCTCCACCCACAGTTACCTGGCAACAGCCAGGTGTGCCTGACTCCCTATAAAAGGAGCTGCTTGTCTCCTCCTCTGTTCTCTTGCTCCTCTTTCCTCTCTGTCCCCTCTCTCCTCATTCTCCTCCCCCTCTCTCTCCAGGTGCTCAAGGGCGGCCTCTACTCTTCTTCTTCTTCTTCTTCTTCTTCTTCTTCTTCTTCTTCTTCTTCTTCTTCTTCTTCTTCTTCTTCTTCTTCTTCTTCTTCTTCTTCTTCTTTTTTTTCTTCTTTTTCTTCTTCTTCTTCTTCTTCTTCTCTTCCTTCTTCTTCTTCTTCTTCTTCTCTCCCCTCTCTCTCTCTCTCTCTCTCTCTCTCTCTCTCTCTCTCTCTCTCTCTCTCTCTCCTTCTCTGTCTCTACTCCCTCAACTCTGCTCCCTATGCCCTGAATAAACTCTATCCTATACTACACTGTTGTATGGCTGGTACCTCAGGGGTAAGGAATGCCTCCACATGGGCCCGCAGAGACATCCCCTTCCCCAACACCATGCCGTGCCTCCACCAAACATATCGCTGGCTTCTTTTTCTTTTTTATAAAACACAACATCACTCATGCAACTTTTGGCCAGCCTCACCTGCTTCCCAGGCACTTGGTCACTTCACATCCTACCTTGGCAGCTGACCTCCTATCTGGTAAAGACCAAATGCCGGGCTTAATCCATACAGCACCACAAAGTACCAGCGTTCCCAGGTGCTGCCACAGTGGTTAAATAACAAGCCAGGAACTACAAGGGACTCCGTGGGACAAATACTGAGCAATTAGAGATGTTTGGGGGTGGGGAGTGAGAAGGTAGGAACAAACTGTCAGAAAGTTCTTGGCCTTCCTCCTAGAGGTACTGTGGATGTGGTGTTTGAATGAAAACAGTCCCCACAGGTTCAGATATGTCAACGCTTGGTCCCCATCCGGTAGAACTGTTTGGGAAAGGTTAGGAACTATGGCTTTGTTGGAGGAGGATCACTAAAGGTGGGCCCATGTCACTGTCATGCCATTACCCCATAACCAATTGTATCGTATAGTTTTATGTCAACTTGACACAACTTAGGGTTTTCTGAAAGAATGGAACCTCAGTGAAGTAGATGCCTCCATGACTGTGAGAATGAATGGGTCTCTGACTCTTGTGCCTGCTCTTGGGGATTTTTTTCTTCCTGTTGGGTTGCTGTGTCCAATTTATATTGTATTTTGTCACATTTGGTTCTTATGTCTTGAGAGCTGTTCATTTCTGATTGAGCCTACGAAAGGATGTGCGAGTGACCTGTAAATCCTTCAGCACCTAAGGAGCTTCATACACATCTTCTAGTTGACGTATCCTCAAGTCCTGGGGTCAAACCCTCAAGGGTATGGATAGACAATTGTGTCCTAGACTCATGAACTCATTCTAATCACTAAGCACCATCATTGGTGCCCCTTTGATCAATGATGTCCTTGAGTTGGTGGGGATGTAAAAAAAAAAAAAAAAAACAATACTACTTACTATGTTCGGTTTAGCCAGTTTGCTTAAGCCTGGAACCTACTGGGAGCTCATCCGTAATCACGCTGAGATCTTGTTGATACCGGTCAGGGAATGGGACTCACGGAGGTTCCCTGAATCACAGTAGGTTCCAGACGCTGCATGACTTACATGATATCCCCAGGTTTCAGTTCATTCAGGTATGAAATGGAAACAGTAATGCAGCCTACTTTACTGGTTTGCTTCGAGAACCCCCGGTGTCATTTATGCACAGTACTTGCAAAGTTGTTCTCAGTTGGTTGGTTTGGTTTGGTTTGGTTTTTTTGGTTTGGTTTGGTTTGGTTTGGGGGTTGTTGTTGTAGTAGTAGTTGTTGCTGTTGTTGTTTTGAGGCAGGGTTTCTCTGAGTAAGGCTGGCAGCCCTGGAACTCTGTGAAAACAAGGCTGACCTCAAACTCCAAGATTCACCTGCCACTGCCTCCCAAATTCTGGGATTAAAGGCATAGGCACCATGCCTGGCTTATTTGTAAGGTTCTTGATCTCTTGTTATCTCTCGAAAGGATTCTTCCCCTCCAAAACTGGTTGTAAAGATTAACTGTCTTCCCAGATGACTGTCATCGTTGTCTAGATTTGCTCTGAACTCCTGGACCAGCCGTTGTGAAGCATCAGAGGACTTTTTCTAGGGAGAAACATTAACATTTGCATCTGACTGTTTTTTTTCCTCCCACACTGGGAGAAGACTCATTACCTTCTGAGCCCAGAGAATTCATCCTCCAGACAGCAACCCATTCCTGCCCCTTCACAACAAGCTAGCCATTTCTGCTTCTCTATTCCCCACCCCTGGCTTTCAATTATCCTTGCAGGAGCCAGAGACTCACCCAACCACACTGCTCGCTATCCTTCTCCCAGTATTAATTTGAAAGAAGTTATCCAAAGTCCCAAATCTAAGCGGGGGCTCTTGGCTAAGAAAGGGAGGACAGATTCACAATGAACGACCTTGTTTGGGTTGCTTGTTTGATCTGAAGTCACCCCTTTATGAAATAACGAGGAAATAAAAAATAGACGTGGAAATAGTGCCAAACAGGAGGACCCACTGCAGAAAATGTTATAGATGGCTGTGTAAAATGCAAGGCTATTAGACTTGCCAAGAAGTCCATTACCAGTGATGTGAGAGACAACAGACTCCTATCCCTGCAATAGCTGACTGAGAAGTGGAAGCATACGGCACCGGGCTTGGCTCAGAAGGCAGACCCAGGTTCTCAGGCAATATTCTGAGAACAGTTATCCTTCCTTAATACTGGAGTTGGGCCTTAGCATATCTGACTACCCAAACCAAAGCCATAGCGAGACTGCTGGGATACGAGGCCATCATGAGGCAGCAGAGACAGCCTTGTGGCAAGAGAAGCAAACAGCTGACCCCATTTGGTCCCCGTTACCACACTGATCTCAGTCAGAACGCCTCCACAGGTATTCTTCCTCCTAGATGTCCCTCCTTTGGAGATTTATAATTGCCATGAAACACTGTAATTCGTACAATTAATGGTTTATTCCAGACACCACACTGACTGCCACAGTTCGGCTGAATTAAAGGTTGCCTGTTACCAAGAGATTCTGCCACAATCTCTTCAGTTAATTATCATTCTCAGGCTCTTGCCGGGAAGTCACTATCAACAGCCGGGGCTGTGTAATTGCCATTGTTTGCCACAAATTGCAAGGTGCGGCGGCTCCCTCACCCCTGTCACTATCGTCATCGTCGCTATCATCACCGCCACCATCATCATCAACATTCTCCATATGGGTTGAATGCCCACTTGAGTGCACTCCATGGCCACTAAGCGCTCGAACGTACCCTGCAGCACAGCTTGACAAAGGAAGCTAATCATGAAAACAGCATATCACACTTCTACTACTGTTCTAATATAGTTTCTTGCTGTACTAATTATCTGCACTCAGTTTTGAAACCTAATAGCCGAGAAATACAGGCATCAGCAACATAGCCCTTTGCTGGGAAATATCTCCTTTGGTGTCTAACACAGATTGGTTCTCCCAATGTTTACTGAATACATAAAGACATAAATGAATGTAGCAAAATATAGCCAATATATCTATAGCAGAAATATCCAATGAGACCTGAGGTACCAGATGAGAGAGAGAGAGAGAGAGAGAGAGAGAGAGAGAGAGAGAGAGAGAACTAGCTCATGGCTCACCTCTTTTGAAAAGATTTATTTTTAATTATGTATATGTTTGTGTGTGGGTATGTAAGCACGAATACGGGTACCCATAGAGGTCAAAGGCATCAGGTTCCCTGGAGCTGCAGTTACCAGTGGTTGTTGGCCATCTTATATGAGTACTGAGAACTGAATTCTGGTCCTCTGGGAGAGAAGGACATTCTCAGAGCCACTGAGCTATCCCCCCAGCTCCAGCTCACACCTCTTAAGTAATGTTAAAGGTGTAGGATCCACATCTCCTTAACATTGTATCCAAATCACTTTTTTCTCTTTAAAAAAAAAAAGGAAAGGAAGGAAGAGACTAAGAAACAAAGAAACAAGGTTACAAAGTAACAAAGAAAAGATTCACGGAAAACCATTGCCCTGGTTAGTATTACATGGCAACTCCACATAGCCTAGAATCACCTGGGGGTGGGGATGAGGGGGGCTCTCAATTGAGTGATTGTCTTTATGAGGCTGGTCTACGGACTCATCTGTGGACGTGATCTCGATTTGTAATTGATGTAGGAGGTCCCAGCCACTGCAGGTGGTACCATTCCCTAGGCTGGTGAACCAGGGATGTATAAGACACCTGGCCAAGCACGAGCCAGAGAGTGACCCGGAAGGCACCATTCCCCCAGAGTTTCTGATAAAGCACCTGCCCAGACTTCCCTCAATGGTGGTTTGTGGCCTGGAAAAGTAATCTTAAGAGCACAGGTTTCCTTCCTGAAGTTGCTTTTGGTTGGAATGCTTTACCACAGAAAGCGAAAGGAAACTAAAACCAGCATAATTCCATAAAATTATGAAAGGGGACCCATTCGTTGGCTTACATGATTAGACTACTGGGTAGTCTAGCAGTGGCCATCTGAGTGCTACAGAAGCCATTTCAGATCAGGAAGCTAGACTCTTTGAATAAGGCCGGCCAATGGTGCTGCATTGGGTGTGTGAAGGTTTCGAGTTGCTGGTGTTAGTTCACACTGCAAGGCTTAAAAGGCTGCAGTCTGATGTCTGTAGGCATCAACAGCAGCACAGAAGCCCTGGACGGATGACACGTCATTTGCTGACTTTCTCTGTTACCACTTCTATTCCGCCCAGGCCCTGAGGCTACTTGCCTTAAGGTAAGTCTTTCCCCATCAGTTGCTCCCCCATACATCAATCCTTTCTGGAAATGTCCTCATACAAGCACACAGAAATGTGTTTTAATTATCTCCTGTGCATCTCTTGGTTCAGTGAGGTGGACAGTAGGAGCATTCAGGCTTTTCTGTTCGGATGGACCCGATGCTCAGGTAAGTACCACACTAGTCATCAACGTTAAAAACAATCACTGTCACGTTCACATCTCTCAAAGAGGCAGTAGGACATGAATAGAGGACTGAAGGATAACCTTAAGTTTGTTCTCATTTCCTTAAAGTCAAAAGACAAATCATTCAAAACTCCCAGTTCCTGAGCTCACTAAATTCACTGCAGCTGACTATGATGCAGCTGGTTCCCTCCAAACTGGCTTCCAGGAACCCGTCATATCTTAGTGAACTCTGCAATTCAGCACAGTGATGACTTAATATTGCATCTTGGCATGTTTACTGTAACATGAGAAGTTTGAGTAAATGTTCTGGACTGAATGTCTATCTTCAAATTGCAAATGGTAAAGCCCAGGATGATATTTGGAGATGACTTCTTAAGATAGACCATGAGGACAGAGCCCTTCACATGAGATTAGTGTACTTATAAGAGAAGACACAAAGGTGCCTGCCCTCTCTCTCAACCCCTAACCACTTTCAAAAAGAAAGACGGATGTGTACAGATTAAAGGTGTGGGATGATGTCACAGGCGAAGCAGGTACAAGATAGAATGAGGCCTGTCATTGGATGAGAAGGAAGAATGGGGGAGAAAAGTTTGAAGGAAGAGGAGGAGATGGAAACGGAAGAGGGGAGAAACAACAGAGCAGCTGAGGGACAACACAACGTTAAGATTCCACGCTGTAGGGGTTGGGGATTTAGCTCAGTGGTAGAGCGCTTGCCTAGGAAGCGCAAGGCCCTGGGTTCGGTCCCCAGCTCCGAAAAAAAGAACCAAAAAAAAAAAAAAAAAAAAAAAGATTCCACGCTGTACCTTTACCGGTTGTTATGAATGTTCTTAAGGGATGGATGTGTACAGGGCTTTGTATGTTTAGGTGGGCAATTATATCTTATCAATTGGATCAAAGGTTATTGTGTTGTGTGTTCTTTCATGTAGTGATTTAAGTGTAAGAAAGTGTGCAGCAGCTAAAGACACTGGGCCACTGCAGAACTGGGATGTGTGCTTCTGGCAAGATATCTACCAGGTATCTTGGGGCATGGCAGTGCTGGATCTAGTGGGGGTAAAAGATACCATTTTATTTTTGATATTTTTAAAACAATAAAAGGCACCCACCGGATACCTTTTCTTAGATTTCCCAGGTTTCAGAACCATAAAAACAAACTTGCATTGCTTAAGCCACCCACTCTGAGGTATTTTTTTTTTTCCGAAGACGGAGGTGACTAAGTGTTTCTCTCCGTTCTCGTTGTCCTACCTGAGGTCTGACTTAGAGCTCTCATTTGGTTTTGTGGATGAAGTTAAGTTTGACACCCTGTGAAAAGCTAAACAGGACTTAGAACTTTACTAAATTTTCTGTAGCCCTGAAAAAACAAAGTATATCCCAGGACGTAAATGTGGTTTTTATGGGGAAGCCAATCTATGACACTGAATATCTGGTCACTCTACTTCAGTCCTCCAAATACTTGTTCTGTCCCTTCTGTGTAACACTGGGGGAGCATGAAATAAACACTATATTAAAAAAAGAAAGAAGGGTGTCAGAAAAAGAGGTTGAGAAAGGTCACCAAGAGTCTTGGGTGACAAAGGAATTAAACCTTAATGGAGAGAATAGAAGAGGGAAAAAACAGCACAGGAGCAGAAAGAGAAGTTGGTTGATCACATCAGGCCCATTAGAAATGCTTTTGATTATAAGAAACAACTCAGCCAGCGGAGTTCTAGGAATCCACACTGAATTACTGCAGCCTAATGTCTGAGGAAGTGTGATTCAGGCCAATGCAGTGGTTCAGCTCAGCCATATCACCAAAAAGCCAGGTTCGGTGCATTCTTTCTTCCAGAGCTCTTGACGTGTTGGCCTTCGTCCTCACAGTTTTGTGCTCACAGCGTGGCTGCCACAGCTCCATGCATCCCTGTGTTCAGCAAAGGCAGGCAGGTAGAATCTTATCAGTGACGCCCAGTTTCCCCGGAAGCTCTCAACACCAAGGCTCCCACTCCAGTTGCTGATGGCAACTGAGACACACGGTCACTTCCAGGTATACAGGAGGCTGGAGAATCATCCTCAGCAGACAGAGGGTAAAACAAGCAAAAACAAACAACAAAGGCAGACACAGAGGAGCTGGGGAGATGTCTCAGTGGACCAGATTTTGAGATTTCCGGAACTCATGTAAAAGCTTGATTTATAATGTATCTGTAACCCCAGTGCTCCTAGCGGAGATATGAGACAGAAATGGAGAATTCCCAGTCCACAGGTCAGCTAGCCAGGCATACACTGCAGAAAAACAGAAAAACAACACGAGTGTGTGTCAAATAAGGTGAAAGGTAGGAACTGACACCAAGGTGGTCTGCTGAGTTATGCACTTACACGCGCACACACACACACACACAACCAAACTGGGGGTTGTGTGATATTTAACACAGACATCTTCGGTTGAAATTTTTCCTAAACATGCAGAACAAGCTCTAGAAATCTCCAACGTAGCTGCAATATTTTATGTGCCTGTGTGCAAGGGACACAGTAACGAACCCACCAACGTGGCTGCTCCATTACTGGGGGAAGGGGTGTTGGGTTGTTGTAAATAAGAGAGAGAAAATATCCACAGACATCTAGAAGAGTCTAGAGCAGAGAGAACAGGAAACAGAATGGACATGACTAGGACTAAGTGTTGGCATTTTGTCTAGGCTCTGCCCCTCAATTACCTGGCAACAGCCAGGTGTGCCTGACTCACTCTAAAAGGGGCTGCTGCCCTCCTCGACCCCCTCCTCTTTCTCTTGCTCTCTTCTTGCTCTTGTATCCTTACCCTCTTCCCTCTTTCTCCCCATTCCTCTCTCTCTCTCTCTCTCTCTCTCTCTCTCTCTCTCTCTCTCTCCCCCTATCCCCAACTCCCCCCCATGCCCCTACATAAACTCTATTCTATACTTTACTGTCCTGTGGCTGGTTCCTCAGGGGGAAGGGATACCTCAGCCTGGGCCCCAAGAGGCATTCCCTTCCCCCACACTGTACTACACCCCCACCGAACACATCCCTGGCGTCTCTTATGTTTTTATAAAGCACAACACTAAGGAAGCAGGAGAGGGTAGCACGCCAAGAAATGAAGATGATACACAGTGTGGAGAATGAGAGGGAAAGAGAGAGTAGGGGGAAACCAAGAGAATAAAGAGAGAGCAAGAAATAGAGTGTGAAAGAGAGGGGGTAACTGTGAGTGTGAATAGAGAGAATGGGTGCACAAATCCTATGAGCTATAAGGAGAAGTAGCTGGAGGTGGGGAAGGGCCTGGAAGCTAGCACAGTGATGCGTAGCAGGTATCACAATACTGTGATATGGAGAAGCCTGGACCCTGGTGAGCTTTGATAGGCACCTCAGGTAGCCATTTGTTCCTCTGTCAGAGGTAAGGGGAGGGACTTCTTTTGACAGAGGGGAACCAGTTTCACGAGTTCCTGAGGACTTCTGACTTTTATCTAACTGCCAGAAATCCTTGTAGAGTGAAGAATGAGCTCATCTCCAACTGTATGAACTTCCTGAGACTGAGCACTTCTAATCAACGACCATCTTTACCGCCTTAGCACACTGGGGGACTAAGGAGCATGGAGTTCCAGCACAGGCTTAAGGGCAGAGATCTGTAAGCATTTCTCCGTTCACTGACTGATAGAACTTGGGCCCAAAAGACTTTAACATCGAAAATTGTAGGTGGGCTCTGTTGTTGTTATGTTTCCATCTTTGAAGATAACATCTAAGGGCACTCGGAATTCTAAAACTGGAGAGAAGGGTAGTTTCGGCAAGTCCCACTGTGTGTGTCAGCCATTCCATTACAATTTCATTCGTTCTCCATCTCCTGTCACTTTAACGAGTATTTTACACTCCACCTTTCATCAGCCAACTGTCGTGTAAACTGCATTAGCTCAAAAGAAAAATAAATATGCAGGCTGCGGAGACTCGCTCCCCACTCTCCACGTGGCCGTAAAACAGGTGGCATTAAAAATTAAAACGCAGCCCCGATGACTAGCTGAACGCAAATCAAGCCAACAGCCATAGGCTGAAATGCCTTATCAGCCAGCATTTCTCTGGCAGTGCCCAGTGGTCCAGCAGGAAGTGGCAGAGCCAATTCTCTTCCAAATCTTTCCACTCTCTCTCTCTCTCTCTCTCTCTCTCAGATCAATTAGTCAGAGCCACGGAGCACCTGTTGAATGTAAATTGCTTTAGGAACAGCTGCTCCATCCCCAAAGTAAACAGGCTGGATATTGAAAGAGGCTTCGGGTCTGTGGCCTGCTGAGAGCATAGCATTTTGATTTCCCTGGATGGAAGGCCATGCCTGTAACCCTATTTATGTATACCAAGCATTCAGAGCGTTGAGCTTTTCCCAGACCCTGGGTTAACCCTCAAACACTTCCCGCTAGCCCCTAGATATCACAGACAGAGATGTGAAAATGGATTATTAATGATTCGTTTAACAGTCCAACGGCTTGAGGAAACTGCCGTACCCATGGGCACCAGTGTTCACTGGAATGTAGACATAAGTTGAAAGTTCTGACTCTTCAGGAGGTAGCTTTCTTTTTCTTTTCTTTTCTTTTTTTTTTTTTTTCTCCATCTTTATTAACTTGGGTATTTCTTATTTACATTTCAATTGTTATTCCCTTTCCCGGTTTCTGTGCCAACATCCCCCTAACTCCTCCCACTCCCCTTCTATATGGGTGTTCCCGTCCCCAACCTCCTCCCATTACCATCCCCCCCAACAATCACGTTAATGGGGGTTCAGTCTTGGCAGGACCAAGGGCTTCCCCTTCCACTGGTACTCTTACTAGGCTATTCATTGTTACCTATGAGGTTGGAGCCCAGGGTCAGTCCATGTATAGTCTTTGGGTAGTGGCTTAGTCCTGGAAGCTCTGGTTGGTTGGCATTGTTGTTCATATGGGGTCTTGAGCCCCTTCAAGCTCTTCCAGTCCTTTCTCTGATTCCTTCAACAGGGGTCCCTTTCTCAGTTCAGTGGTTTGCTGCTGGCATTTGCCTATGTATTTGGTGTATTCTGGCTGTGTCTCTCAGGAGGTAGCTTTCTTAGTCACAGATTTCTGTTCAGTGTCAGAAGACAAGAGACAATAAAGGAAAACATACCTGCTGGAGGCATGAACAATCTAGAGAGTACGGCCCTCTAGAGACAGCTGCAAGAAGAAAACAGCCTGATTTCTCTAGCCTCTAATTCTGACACTCACTCACCTAAAGGGTAGGTAAACACACACACACACACACACACACACACACACACACACACAAATGCATGCACACATACACACAAAAATAAATGCTCATGCATGCAAATCCATGTGTGCACACAACACAAACACACACATACCCCCAAAACACATACGCGCAGTCACACAAACACATGTACACAAACACACATAAACAGAACTGGGACTGGAAAGATGGATCAGCCGTTAAGAACACTGGCTGCTATTCCAGAGGTCCTAAGTTCAATTCCCAGCAATCACATAGTGGCTCATAACTGTCTATGGTGAGATCTGGTGCTCTCTTCTGGCCTGCAGGCAGAATGCTGTATACATGCTAAATAAATAAATATTTTTTTAAAACCCACACAACTGCATATATACACATATGCACATACATAAATACACATATAAACACATGTACACATATAAGTACATGTACACATAAATACAAACTCCCATGCACACACACAGCGGAATACTCAGCCTTGTGTGTGTGATTCTGTCCCTAGACAATCAATACTGCCTACCACTCCCTCCAGACTCTTAACTGTCATAGAATTCGACCTCTCCAGACACCAGAAAGAAAGTCAATTGGTGTGCATGACGGTGACAGTGGCAGATAAGGCCGCTCCAGAGAGCAGTTACATTGAGAAAGCCTGGCTTCTTCAAAATGGGGGACCAATGGGGGGTGGGGGGAGCTGATAGCAAAATGTTGTCCAGCAAAGGACCCTTTGTGGTCTCTAACCCTAGGTTTCCTAAGCAAACAGACCCTCACAAATGTTTTCACTGTCTTTTAACTAAGGCACTTGGCAAAACAAAAGCATTCTGCAAAGTAAGGAGAAGCTTAAAAATTTGAGCTTAAAAATAACACGGGTTTTTTTTTTCTTTTACCTGCTGAGCCAGGTCAGTTATTGCTGCATGAGATGTGGCAGCGGCTCCTACGAATACAGAAACACCAGTGGCCTGTACTATGGAAGGGTAACGAACTAGATAGAACTCTCGATATTCCTCAGAGAAAGCTGTGTTTGCATCCTGGAAGCAGGGGCAATTGGGAGAGCTCTTGATTATCCAGTGGGGTCAACATCGAGGAAACATGTTAGCACATGAAGCCGGACACCCGGGGTTAGAAACCGGGCTCCCCATGGACTTCTGGGAAAACCTTTTGAAAAAAACACAACAGATAAATCCCGTCTGATGGGGCAGGCCAGCATACAACTCAAGGGCTCCTTCTCTGTAATGGCTGTGATGGGTTTGTGTTTAAGAACCAGGGAGTGTGGCCTCAGAATCTAACAGCTGCTCTTTCCTATGGGCAGAGATGATGATGGTTAAAAACCCAGATTAAGCTTAAAGCCCAGCCTGCCCCATGCCTAATGAAAGTGGTTTTTATCATGAATATCCAAATTTTATTTTCATAACAATCATGTTGACTCTTCTCCCTCCATAAAAACTATCATCTACCCAGGTCCAAAGACACAAATGTCCTCCAACTTACAGTCCATTCCTCAGATGACGTAGCCTCAAAATATACCCTACAATCGGGACCCAGTTTGGGTCCAAAATCCTCTTCACCGCACTCCTTACTCTGTCTTCATCCTGGTTACTCCCAGCCTCTGGTACCTTCCTGCACCCCAAGTCCTCACAAGATCACTCTGTTGTTATTAGCTTCTCAATTCCAAGGTCACCTCCCCGAGAACCCACTGAATGCCAGCCCCTCCACTCGCCATGTGGCCTTTTTGTATTCCCTCCCAGTAGGTTTGATAGCAGAAGGTATCCTGTTCAGGATTGTTCCCTTCTCCTCATTTCTGTGAAGAATTCAGGTATGCAAGGGCAGTGTCTGGATGGCCTTAGCCACCATCACAATCCCAACACCATCCAAAGTGCTTCACATGAAACAAGCTTGGATCAACCAAAGATCTCGGTACCAAACTCTCCTTGTTAGACTGTTCGCCTTGATAGCCACTTAGAGAATATGGAGACACATAGACCAAGCTAACTCTATATACCAGAGTTCTATACGTTGACAGGAAGTCAACACTACAAAAACACATACACACAAGTTGTAAGCCAATGGACTTGCCTCCTCTGGGTCAAATGCTATAGACTTGGTGACTTTAATTTATGAATTTCTCACAGTCTAGGACACTGACATCTAAACCCAGGGAGCCAGCACGACTGGGTTCTAGGAAAGGTCATTTGGCCCTAATTAGTTCCCAAGAGCCTCTTTCAAAGTCATTATCACACTGAGGATCAGGAGGGGTTCTCATTCTGTAGGGTGGTCAGCTAAATGAATTCCCAATGCCTCAACATGGGACAGAAGAACTTTGACAACTTGCTTAGTCTACCTGTCCGGCCACATTCCCTCCCACTTCTAAGTTCCCCCGAACTCTAGGCTTGCCATCCCCCTGAAAACTGCATGTTCTTTCCATAGCTCCTTTAGTGAGAAACCCCTGTCTCCTGGCCTGAATACTGTCTCCTTTGCCTGGGTGACACTCCTGGGAATCAGTTCATGAGTCACTGTATCAGCCCCGGTCCCTCATAAGTTCAACTCACTTTTCTCTTTTTATGTTCTTGGGCACCCAGGCCAGACCTTTCTATAAGACCTGAGTATTTTGACAGTACTATTAAAACACACATACATCTCCACTGAACTGCATGCCCTTTAAGGGCAGAGTCATGATAGTCATATCTGTATTCCTCACTCCAGCCCTTCGGGACTTAAGCAATGTTTCTTTAGCGAATGAGGCGATCAATTCCAGGCTAGATTGTTGGGTTCTAATCTCTGGAGAGATAAGTAAGGAGCATGATCTTTAAAAGATCTCCATGCCTAAGAGAAAATTATGTGAGCTTTCTGTTGCTATGACAAAATACTGAAAGTAGTCAACTTATAAGGGAGAAATGTTTATCTGGCTTCAGAATTTCAGAGGTTCATAGTCATTTGTCCTGGTGCTTTGAAACTGTTTACCACAAAACATTGTGGTGGTAGCTTGGGGGCATTCGAGGAAAGAGAGAGGAAGGAACTGGAGTCCTATAATCCCCTTTAAGAGAATACTCAAAGTATTCAGCTTCCTCCTCCTCCTCCTCCTCCTCCTCCTCCTCCTCCTCCTCCTCCTCCTCCTCCTCTTGCAGCTATGTCTCAGGATAACTATGGAATGTAGCCCAATCTAAAACCATAGGCATGATGTGTGTGCGTGTGTGTGTGTGTGTGTGTGTGTGTGTGTGTGTGTGTGTGTGTGAGAGAGAGAGAGAGAGAGAGAGAGAGAGAGAGAGAGAGGTGTGTATGTATGTATGTGGGTGCCAATGGAGGTCAGACGAGAGGAACAGATGCCTTAGAGTCAGAATGAAGTGTCTGTGAGTTTGGATGCTGGGATCCTCATGACCGAGAAACAATTGCTCTTCACTGCTGAGCCATCTCCAGCCTCACAATTTTATTTGTTAGGTTAGGTTAGATTGATTAGTTAGTTGGTTAGTTGGTTAGTTAGTTGGTTGGTTAGTTAGTTGGTTGGTTGGTTAGTTGGTTGGTTAGTTAGTTGGTTAGTTGGTTAGTTAGTTGGTTAGTTGGTTGGTTGGTTAGTTAGTTGGTTAGTTAGTTAGTTGGTTGGTTAGTTAGTTGGTTGGTTAGTTAGTTAGTTGGTTACTTCCTGTAACTCAGCTGCACACTTCTCCAGGACACACCTCCCAGTGCTCACCAGTGTTCCAGGCTAGAAACCATGTCTTTAACTCATAGGTCTGAGGGATACTTATCTAAACTGTACCAATAGTCGCCCGCCTCTCAGGCCAGGACACAAGCTGCAGAGCAAAGGAAACGTGGTGCCTTAGCTGGCTTTCCTTGGACAGTCTCTCTATCCACTCGTACACAGTTTTGCCTATGACTTGAGGAGGACACTATAGCTCTCTCTCTCTCTCTCGCTCTCTCTCTCTCTCCCCCGCCCCCTCTCTCCAACTACAGGCATGCCACTGTGCCTTTCCTGTGCTCTTCTGTCACCCTATAGAAATGGGTTGAGATGAGTTCTCCAATCTAATAGCTGCAGAGACTTCTCCCCTGCCTGTGTGGTGAGGGCACAGCAACTGTGATTGAGACCCCATCCCCTTCCTAATAGGTAGGTAGCTATGACAACTTCCAGAGAGCCCCAATGACGCTGCGTCAGCAATCTGCTTTTCTCCGCAGGCCCCAGACAGGCAAGAGCTCCAGGCATTCACAAGCCTGTCTTTCTGCTGTAGGCTGCTCCTCAGAGATGGCCGGGGCCTTGCCTTTAACCCAGATGTGCCTTGTCCATTGGCCTCTGCTTCTTTCTTGCCTAGTGACACATTGCTCAGCACCCATCTCTGAATTTGTGCCAAGTCCTTCCTAAAAGTGTTCTGCTCGAGGATCTTCTTGATCCTGGGTTCAGCCATGTTTCCTCTAATCGTCTGCTGTCCAGGGATTTGCCTACATCCCGACCCCACCCCTCCTGACTTGGCTCTAACCCCCACTGGTGTCAATCAATGAGAAATAAATTCCAATTAGTACCAACTGTCCTTGTTTTAGTGACTAGGCAGAGAGGAAGAAGAAAGTCTGGTGAACATCACCAGGAGAGTGACTGCACCAAATACTTCATAAAGCAAAAGGAAAGGTTGCTGTGTTCTCAGCATGAAGAGGAATGGAGGGGCGTATTGGTAATGGTTACTCTTCTGTCACTGCGACTAAACACCTGATGGAGGCAACTTAAGGGTTCTATTTCTCTTACAGTCTGAAGGTACAGGTCAGCACAGCAGGGAAGGCAAAGCGTCAGGAATGGTTCAAGGCTGTGGCAGCAGAACCTGGAGATAACGCTTGCTCATGTCCGGGCAGGTCAACAAGCAGAGGGAAATTAATGCTGGCATTCATCCAGTTTTCTCTTTTTCCCCTTTTTCTCTAGTCTGGCCCTAGTCCATGGAATATATCACCCACTTCAGGATCTATCTTCCCTCCCAAATTAATCCTCAGAGAAACACCCTCACAGACACACCTGGAAGTGTGTCTCCTAGGTGATTTTAAATCCATCAAACTAACGATGCAGATTAACAATCACGGACAGACAGGTGTTATTTGGCCTGATTTAAACAATATATGATGAGTTCATACGGCAAAATATTACATGGTGTTCCACTTTATACACAAATGTTTTATGTTCTTACATCATTTTACACCATATACTAGAGGATGGAGAAACAGTTCAGCGATAGATGGCCTGCCACCAGGAATGAGGCCCTGAGCTCAAGTTCCAGTACCACAGAAGACTAATTAATTAACACGGCGGGGCTGATGGCTGAGCAGTTAAAAGCATTTGCCGCTCTTTTGGAGAACACAAATGCAGTTCCCAGCACCTACATGGTGGCTTAGAACATCTGTAACTCCTGTTCCACGGGATCCAGTGTCCCCTTCTGGCCTCCCCAGGCACCAGGCATGCATGTGGTACATAGGCACACATTCAGCTAAACGCTCATCCAATTAAGATAAAAATAAACAAATCTTTTTAAAATAATTAAAATAAGACGCAGTTCTGTTTGGGGTATTTTCTAGTCTTATTTGATGGGTAAAGTCTCAGGTAATTTCTGCCTAGCTCTGGGCCAATCAGAAGCAGTAGGAAGAACTTGGAAGCCCTCAGCACCATCTTGGGTTTGTTGCCTAGCAGCAGGTTGAATTTAAGCATTGAATAATGAGAGCCTTTTGAATTGAGTTAAGGCACGGCTGTTGCTGTTGTTGTTGTTACATTTTTAAAGACATAATTTACTTATTTTTATTTCATGTGCATTTCTGTCTTACATACATGTATGTAGTGATTTTAATATGCTTGGCCCAGGGAGCGGTACTGTTAGGGGGCGTGGCTTTGTTGGAGGAAGTACGTCACTGTGGGGGCAGGCTTTGAGCTCTCGTATATATCCTCAAGTCTGGCCAGAGACAGTCTCTCCTGGCTTCAGATGGATCAAGATACAGATCTCAGATCCAGCACGATGTTCTCCTGCATGCTGCCATGTTTCCTGCCGAGATGATAACGGACTGTCTGAACTTGTAAGCCAGCCCCAAGTAACCGTTATCCTTTATAAGAGTTGTTTCGGTCACAGTTTCTCTTCACAGCAATGGAAACCCTAACTGAGACAATGAATGTCTAAGTAAAGGTGTCAGATCTCTGGGAACTGGCGTTACACAGTTGTGAGCTACTATGTGGGTGCTGAGAATTGAGCCCAGGTCCTCTGCAAGAGCAGCCTGTGATCTTAACCACTGGGCCGTCTTTCCAGCCCCCTTGAGACACTTTTGAAAGGAAAAGATTATTAATCCTTAGGAATAAAATAATAGTAATTTAGTTTACTTTTTCCTCCAAGTGGCTCTGCTCCCCTCTTGCAGACCCCCAGTCTCACCACCTTCCCTGATCTCGGTAGCCATTGCTCTAGTCTGTGTCCTCACCCACTGCCATGGGAAGATCCTGTGGACCCTGGATTGCCCCTCACACTCATGAGCTCTCCGTCGTTTCTGAGTCCCTCAGCTGCCACTTCAGGTGTCTCGTTTTCAACTAGATCTAGAATTCTAGCTGGTGTGGGATCTCAGGACACCCACGGGCAAGCGGAAGGTGTACGCCGACTACCCTCCAACACAACCTGACACATGTCACTCCTTTTTCTCAGAGAACCCTGAAGCCATGGACTCCAACTATGGACTTGGGATTTGGGGAACCCTACCCTGTAGGTCACTGTGTTCTAACAGAATTTATCAGAAGCAAGGGATCTACAGATCTACAGAGGGACCATAATGATCCTTCCAGAGGCAGGGATGGTGACAGGGCTCTAGACAGCAGCCTCCCTATCCAGAGCTCTTCCTTGTCATGCATATTTCCTTTCTCTGGTGGTTTTATTAAAGGAAGGAATCTAATCATTGAAGGAATCAGTTCTCTACTTTATACACAAAAAATATACTTTTTGTGTGTGAATATATATTTATTCATGTATTAAATTATGACAAAAATATCATAATTTAGAGTGGATCTATACATGTGTGCCCACATGGATATCCACATGTATATATCCAGGATAGATTATGATCCTTTTTTTTCCTTTCAGTGTTTAACTTGCTTTTATTTTCCTAACAGCTTAAAACGACAAATGGGCCTTTGTAACAGAATTTCCTCTACCCACATCAAGAACAAAAACCAGTTATTCAGTGTCACTGCTGAGTGGGATCAGTCACCCCTCTTATCCCCACATTACCAGGAGAAAAAGAGAGTAGATTTTTTTTCCTCAGTAAGACCTTTTCAAAGTGTCCATATATGTAACAACATAATTATAACCCATGAGAGCTGCATAAACATGTTAATGACTGTTTTTCCTGAGGAACGGCAAGCCATTTAATGTTTGTGAATAAAATGCTTTGGAAATGATTGCCAAGAAAAAGAAGGTGCATTTAAATCTGGCATTGACCTTTGTAGCAGCCACCTCTGGCTTCCTCGCGGCTAAGAACGGTATACAGTGGCACACACCTTCCAATAGTGGATCTCTTAAGTCCTGTTATTATGTGCTGCCAGGGCAACCACTATAATCCTTGCAAACAATGCTGCCTCTCTCTCTCTCTCTCTCTCTCTCCCCTCAGGAGCTAACACATAACCAAAGTGACAGAAATGACTGTTCTTTTTTTCCACTCAAACAAAAAGTAAATCTATCCTGATTTCCCAAAGCAGGATACAAAAGAAATTCTTCACGCCCTGAATATTAAGTCTACCTGAATAGGTGTGGAGGACACCACCCTGTCTAGACTCACATACAGTTCTTTCTTCCCCGTGATCCCTCCCTCTCCTGGACTTATTGCATTCACCTCAGCTGTGGTAGAAGGTGAGGAGAGGTGGCCTGTAGACATTTCTTCTGTGACATGAAGAGAACAAAGTTTTCTGTCCCTAAGTGCATAGGGCATGTCCCCAAGATAAGCCCTATTCTGCTGATGGCACCAGGCTAATATTCAAGGTGCTCTAAATATTCAATGGAGCTCTAAACCCATCTGAAGAATGTATTGTTCCTAGTGGCCACTGTTCCAACATTAGGGTTTTACTGCTGTGAATAGACTCCATGACCAAAGCAATTCTAACAAGGACAACATTTAATTGAGGCTGGCTTACAGGTTCAGAAGTTCAGTCCATTATCAAGAAGGGAGCATGGCAGCATCCAGGCAGGCACAGTGCAGGAGGAACTGAGAGTTCTATATCTTTATCTGAAGGCCATTAGAAGAAGACTGGCTTCCAGACAGCTAGGGTGAGGGTCTTAAAGCCCACACCCACAGTGACACACCTACTCCAATAAGGCCACACCTACTCCAAAAGGCCACATCTCCAAATAGTACCACTCCCTAGTCCAAGCATATTCAAACCACCACATTCCACTCCCTGCCCCCACCATAGGCTTGTTCAAACATATGAGTCTATGGGGGCCATACCTAAAGATAGCATACTGCAAAATACATTTAGTCCAACTTCAAAAGTCTCCATGGTCTATAGCAGTCTCAACAATATTAAAAGTTCAAACATCAAAGTCTTTTCTGAGATTCATTCAATCACTTAACTGTAATCCCCTATAAAATCAGAATTAAAGAAGCAGATCATATACCTTAAACATCACAGAGCATACACTACCATTCCAAAATGTAATAGTAAGTAAATACTGGAACAAACAAGGCAAAAAACCAGCTGGGCAAACTCCAAACTCTGCGTCTCCATGTCTGATGTCAAAGTGCTTTTCAGAGCCCCAATCCTTTCATCTTTGTTGACTGTAGCACAATTCTCGTTGGCTGGTCCCACCCCATTAGCAGCTTTTCTCAGAAGATATCCTACGGCTCTGGCATCTTGAACTTATTGGGGTCCCCAGGACAACTTCAGTATTACAGCTTCTTGTTCCAGTGTCTGATCCACACATGGTCTTCTGGGCTCCTCCAAAGGGCTTGGGTTACTTGTCCAGCTCTGCCCTCTGTAGCACTCTAGGCTCTGATCGACTCTATTTGACTGTTACTGCTGTTCTTGGTGATCATTCTATAGTATCGGCATCTTTAATACGTTGGTAACTTCCACGGCAAGCAACTAGGCATCTCCAATAGCCTTTCATAGGCTCTCTTCATGGTGCCAAGCCTCAACTTCTTTGTGTGTCCCTTCGGTCTTGGGCTGTCATCTGCAACTAAGGCTGCACCTTCACCAAATGACCTTCCCTGGTCTCTCTCAGTGCCAAGCCTCAGCTGCTCTTCATGACCCTTTCATGCCTTCAAAAACAGTACCACCTGGGTGACTCTTACACATTACCAAGTACAGCTGCAGACTGAGGTACAACCTTGGCTATCTCTAGAACACAGCCTCTTGGTTCACACTTCCCAGATTTCACCTCAGTGATGCTGGTCTCCTTGCCTTCCCAAGGAGCCTTTTGGGCTCTAGGAGTGTCCAGGTTAGACACCTCCCCAGCCAATCCCGACTGCCAGATCCATCTAGTGCACAGCCAGCAGAGGTGAACAGCAGGGTCCTGTTTCCTGAGATCCATCTAACATAGTAAATATGGCCATTTAACAAAAGCAATCTACAAATTCAATCTCCACCAAAATTCTAACACAATTCTTTACAGGCATTGAAAGAGCAATTCTTAACTTCATATGGAAAAAATTAAAAGAAAAAAAAAAACAACCCAGGATAACTAAAACAATACTCTACAATGAAAGAACTTCTGGAGGTATCACTATCCCTGATTTCAAGCTGTACTACAGAGCAATAGCAATAAAAAGCTGCATGGTATTGATATAGAAACAGACATATTTATCAATGGAATAGAATTGAAGACCTAGAAATAAACCTGCACACCTACAGTCACTTGATCTTTGACAAGGGAGCCAAAAGAAAAAGAAAGCATCTTGAACAAATGGTGCTGGTCTAACTGGATGCCTGCATGTAGAGGAATGTAAATAGACCCATGGCTATCACCTTGTACAAAAGCAAGTAGATCAAAGATCTCAACATAAAACTGGACATAGTAAACCTAATAGAAGAGATGGAGGGGAACTGCTTTGAACTCATTGATACAGGAGCAAATCCCTGAAAAGAACACCAATAGCTCAGGAGCTAAGATCCATAATTAATAAATGGGACCTCATGACACTGAAAAGCTTCTATAAAGCTAAGGACAACATCAACAAGACAAAACAGCAGCCTACAGATTGGGAAAGGATCTTGTGATGGTTTGTATATGCTGGGTCCAGGGAATGGCACTATTAGGAGGTGTGGCCTTATAGGTGTGTCCCTGTGGGCGTGGACTTTAAGACCCTCATCCTAGCCTCCTGGAAGTGAGTATTCTGCTAGCAGCCATCTATGAAGATGTAGAACTTTCAGCTCCTCCTGTACCCTGCCTGCCGGGATGTTGCCATGTTCCCGCCTTGATGATAATGGACTGAACCTCTTAACCTGTAATCCAGCCCCAATTAAATGTTGTCCTTATAAGAGTTGCCTTGGTCATAGTATTTGTTCATAGCACTGAAAGCCTAACTAAGATCTTCACCAACCCTACGTCTGACAGAGGACTAATATCCAAAATATATAAAGGATATACAACCTTGGCTATCTCTGGAACACAGCTTCTTTGTTTTCTGAGAGAACAGGTACCAACCAGGTAACAGCAAACCAAATAACCTGATTTAAAAATGGAGTACAGAGCAAAACAGAGATTTCTCAGCAGAGGAATTTATCATTAGTATTAGTATTTATATCTCAAATGATATCCCACTTCCCCAGTTACCCCTCCACAAACCCCTCATCCCACATCTGCTCTCTTCTCCCTCCCCTTTGCCTCTATGAGGGTGCTCACCCACCCACCCTCTCCTGCCCCACCGCTCCAGCATCCCCCTATGCTGGGGCATCAAACCTCCACATGACCAAGGGCCGCCCCTCCCATTGATGTCGACAAGGCCATCCTTTGCTACATATGTATCTGGAGCCATGGATCCCTCTATATACACTCCTTTGTTGGTAGTCTAGTCCCTGGGAGCACTGAGTGGTCTGGCCAGCCAATGTTGTTCTTCCTATGGGGTTGTTACCCCCTCTGCTCCTCCAGTCCTTCTGCAAGCTCTTCCACTGGGGTCCCCGAGCTCAGTCTGATGGTTGGCTCCAAGCAACCACATCTGCATTGGTCAGCTGCTGGAAGAACCTCCCCAGGAACAGCCACACCAGGTTCCTGTCAGCAAGCAGCGTCTTTTGACAAAGGCAATAATGTCTGTCAGGATTGGTGTCTGCAGACAGCATGGAACCCCAGGTCCCCTGGGGCAGTCCCCTGGATGCCCTTCCTAAAGTCTCTGCTCCATTTTTTGTCCCTTTTCTTCCTTTGGACAGGAACATTTCTGGGTTAAAAACTGAGATGGGTGTGTGGCCCCATCCCTTGACCAGGGCCATGCCTATCTACTAGAGGTGATCTCTATGGGTTCTATCTCCCCTTCTCAGCTCATTTAGGCTCCCATTGTGTCCTGGGAGCCTCTTGTTTCCCTGCTGTCTAGGACCCTCCTATGGCACAGATATCCCCACATCCAGCAGAGGATTTCTAATGGCCAAGAAGCACTTAAAGAAATGTTCAAGGGCCTTAGTCATCAAGGAAATGCAAGTCAAAACAATTCTGAGGCTCCATCATATACTATCATAGTAGCTAAGATCAAAAACTCAAGTGACAGCACATGCTGGCAAGGTTGTGGAGCAAGAGGAGCACCCCTCCATTGCTGGTGGGGGTGCAAACTCGTACCACCACTTTCAAAATTAATTTTACGGTTTCTCAGAAAATTGGGAATATCTGCCTACAAGATATGCAGGGATAATAATGGAACAGAGATTAAGGGATTGGCTAACCAATGACTGGCCCAACTTGAGACCCATCCCATGAGTACCGACCCCTGACACTACTAATGATGATGCTCTGCTATGCTTGCAGACAGAAACCTAGCATAACTGTCCCCTGAGAGCCTTCATCCAGCAGCTGATGGAAACAGATGCAGAGCCAAACTCTAAGTGGAACCTGGGGAGTCTTGCAGAAGAGTAGGGGATAGGAGCGATAGAGCCAGGTGGTCAAGGATACCACAAGAAGACCTACATAGTCAACTCACCTATGGGGGCTCACAGAGACTAAACCACAAACTAAAGAGAGTGCAGGGGTTGGACCTAGGTCCCCTACACATTTGCAGTAGATGTGCAGCTTGGTCTACGTGTGGGTCCCCTAAAAATTGGAGCAGACCTGTCTCTGACTTTGTTGCCTGTCATTGGATCCCCTTCCCCTAGCTGGACTGCCTGGTTGGACCTCAGTGGAGGGGGATACCCTTAGTTTTGTGGTGACTTGATGTCCTTCCCCGTGGTACCCAGGGGGGAGAAAGGGAGGGGGAAATGGAAGGAGAAGAGGAAGGTTGTAGAGCTGCGACCAGGATATAAAGTAAATAAATAAACAAAATAATTTTTTAAAGTAGACATTAAAGGGAAGTCATAACAACAGATAGTGGGGAAATTCAAAGAATCAAAAGGGCATGCTTTTAAAAATTGTACACCACCAAACTAGAAAATATTTTAATGGATAATTTTCTTGATATATATACCATCTACCAAGGTTACTTCAAGACCAGAGAAGCAGTTTAAACACGTCTATAATCTATAGCGAAATAGAAGCGGTCATGAAAAGTCTCCCAACCAAAAAGAGCCCAGTGTCTAATAGATGGTTGTAGAACAGAATTCTACCAGACTTTCAAAGAAGAATTAACTTTAACTCTCAAATCATTCCACAAGATAGAAACAGAAAGAACATTTCCCAACGTTCTTAATGAGTTTACAGTCATTCTGATATACAAGCCACAAAAGGACATGGTAAATAAAGAGGATTATAGAAAAGTTCTCTTTGAACATTGATGCAAAATTTTTCAATAAAATACTGGCAAGCCAAATCCAAGAGCATATCAAAAAGATCATCTACCCATAATCAAGTAGGCTTCATCCTAGAGTTGCAGGAATGATTCATACATAAATTAATAAATGCAACCCAGTATATAAACAAACTGAAAAACAAAAGAACCACATGATTATCTCATAAGATGCAGAAAGGGCTTTTGACGAAACCCAGTACCCTTTCATGATAAAAGTCCTGGAGGGATTTCAGATACAAGGGATATGTATCTCAACATAATAAAGGCCATTTACAACAAGCCCCCAGCCAACAGCAGACTAAATGAAGAGAAACTCAAAGCAATTCCACTAAAATCAGGAACCAGACAGGTTGTCTACTCTCTATATGCCTATTCAATATACCTCTTGACGTCTTAGCTAGAACAATAAAACAACTGAAGGAGATCAAGAGGATACAAAAAAGGAAGGAAAGAGTTAAAGTATCTTTATTTACAAATAATATGACAATATACATTAGTAAGTGACCTTAAAAATTCTATCGGCTCAAAAATCCTTTCAGAAAGGTAGCTGGATACAAATGAGAAATGGACCAAGAAAGAAACCAGGGAAACAACACATTCACAATAGCCTCAAAAATAAAATAAAATATTCTGGGGTGACTCTAACCAAGCAAGCAAAAGGTATATATGATAAAAACTTTAGTACACTGAAGATCAAAATTCAAGGAGGTATCAGAAGATCTCCTATGCTCATGGATCGGTAAGATTAATATTGCAAACATAGTCATCCATAATTGTTATTTTTACCAAAATTATTCTACAGATTCAATGCAGCCCCCGTACAAATTCCAACACAATTCTTCACAGAATTTGAAAGGATAATTTTCAGCTTCAGGTGGAAAACCACACACGCACACACACGCATACACACACACACGCGCGCGCGCACATGCGCACACACACACACTCACACACCTTGAATAATAAAAGATGAGGTAAAATAAAAACACCGGAGAGCCATATGGAACTAACCATAATTTATCTCTGGTTAGTATCTCTCCCGGTGGCTCTCTACTGGATGCAAACTCTCTGGTTCCAGCTACCCAGTAAAATCCGGGCTCTAAAAGCCCAGCATGTGGCTGGCCTATCATGTCTCCCTGCCACAGACTCTGCCCACGCTCTCTGCAATCGCCCCCTGGCACTTAAGGTATAAACTCCCAACTACCCAATGAAATCAGGACTCAATAAACTGTAATTTATCAATCAGGTTTATATGTTAAATTCTCAGTCCACAATACATCCACACAATAAACTCACAACCAATTGATAAGGATAGAAACTACTCAATTAGATACATTCACCTATAGAAACCCATCCCTTAAGAAATATACATAACTATCCAGAGCCATTCAAGACCACCCGGATCTGGGTCATCCTTCTCCATCTCCATCTTGATTCTCTCCCTTTCCCCTTCTCTCCTGCCTTACAAAAGCTTTGTCCCTGCCTTTTACTGTCCGACCATGGGCCTTGACCTAACTTGTGCCAGCCCTCACCTGCATACAGACATCAACCTACAGAAGAGGAGTCGGGGAAGACTTTTAGGAACCAGAGAAGACGCCAAGGGGGAAAAAGGCCTTCTAAACACAGTAGAACCAACACACATGTTAACTCACAGAGACTGTGTCAGAATGCACATTCCCTGCATGGGTCTAAGCTAGGTGGGCTCCCATCATGGAGACAAGTAGACACAAGTCCCCATCTCTAATCCATAGCTATCCCCAATTGATAACCATTTGCAAAGGAGTCTTACTGGGTATACAAAGTACCCTTACAAGCAGGCAGACCCCGTGTTCAGCAGTAGATGGCCAACACAAAATAAACCCAGTGGCATTTGGGGGTTTATATGTAACGGTTTCTGATTTTGTGCTTTTATGGGATTTCCGTGTGCAAACCTACATTCCTCGGCATCTGCGTGTGCTACTTGGGCTTTTTCTTTGGCTCTTTTTCTTCTGTTATTTTGTCCTATTCCACTCTACTTGTTTTTTATCTTATCATTTTTTTTTATTATTTTTAGATGCCCGTTTGTTTTCTAGTGAAAAAGGAAAAAAGGGGGGGTGAATCTGGCTAGGAAGGGAGGAGGGGAGGTTATGGGAGGATCTTGGGGGGGATGGGAACTGTAATCAGAATATATTGTATGGAAAAAATATATTTTCAATTTTCAAAAGATGAGAGAGAGAGAGAGAGAGAGAGAGAGAGATTCTTCAGCGTCCTCCCAAGAAGAGATAACACACTGTTCCAGCCATCCGACAACTTGTCAGAGCACCTTGAAGGACAGACTCAAGCTGAGACAATGACGGGTCAGTGGTGGGTGGACCGCTTGGTTATACATGCCTCTGATGCTCTATTTAAAGCTCAACTTCACGTCAAGACACAGAGGAGTCAGGAGGATGGGAGGAGTCCAATGGCATCTGGGCAGACAGGTGGGTGCAACAAGCAGCTGCTGCCCAGCCTCATGGATTACGGCTCTGAAGGAGACGTCACAGAAGAACAAACAGTGAAAACTGTCTCGCTTACAAGCCTTTCATCAGCGATGCTCCCAAACCCGTAACTTCCCTTCCTACCTGACTAAACATAACAGCACAACCCTCTAACCCTCTTGCCAGCACAGACTCTTTCCTCCTGTATTAAAAAAAAACAAAAACAAACAAACAAAAAAACCATGAACACTTCTTGTAAAGTGCCCCAGGAAAGTTGCAGTGAAAAGTGCCATGGTCCGTTATAAAACCAGACACCTCTTTGCATACAAGAAAACAAACACATTTCCAGTTAATCCTCGGTGTGGGAGCTGCAGGGACGTTGACGATCCCTTATGTGTCCCCATGCTAAGAACCCTCAGCATAGGGGGATGCGTGGGTGCAAACCACACTCATCATGGGGCTATACATGGATGTACACAGTCCTTAGCATGGAGACACATGGATGTACAGAGTCCTTAGCAGGGGTCACATGGATGTACGCAGTCCTTAGCAGGGGGACACATGGATGCACACAGTCCTAAGCATGGGGATACATGGATGTACACAGTCCTTAGCATGGGGGACACATGGATGTACACAGTCCTTAGCAGGGGGACACATGGATGTACAGAGTCCTTAGCATGGGGACACATGGATGCACACAGTCCTAAGCATGGGGATACATGGATGTACACAGTCCTTAGCATGGGGGACACATGGATGTACACAGTTTTTAGCAGGGGGGACACATGGATGTACACAGTTTTTAGCAGGGGGACACATGGATGTACATATTTCTTAGCATGGGGACACATGGATGTACACAGTCCTTAGCATGGGGACACATGGATGCACATAGTTCTTAGCATGGGGACACATGGATGTACACAGTCCTTAGCATGGGGACACATGGATGCACACAGTCCTTAGCATGGGGGACACATGGATGTACACAGTTTTTAGCAGGGGGACACATGGATGTACACAGTCCTTAGCATGGGGACACATGGATGTTCACAGTCCTTAGCAGGGGTCACATGGATGTACACAGTCCTTAGCATGGGGGACACATGGATGTACACAGTTTTTAGCAGGGGGGACACATGGATGTACACAGTTTTTAGCAGGGGGACACATGGATGTACATATTTCTTAGCATGGGGACACATGGATGTACACAGTCCTTAGCATGGGGACACATGGATGCACATAGTTCTTAGCATGGGGACACATGGATGTACACAGTCCTTAGCATGGGGACACATGGATGCACACAGTCCTTAGCATGGGGGACACATGGATGTACACAGTTTTTAGCAGGGGGACACATGGATGTACACAGTCCTTAGCATGGGGACACATGGATGTTCACAGTCCTTAGCAGGGGTCACATGGATGTACACAGTCCTTAGCAGGGGGACACATGGATGTACACAGTCCTTAGCATGGGGGAATGCATGGGGATGGACCGGAAGATGAGCAAAGCCAGCGAAGTGACGATTTAAACCTGAATGAGGATTGCTGGGGAGCCTCTGTGGGAAAAGGTGGAAAGGCCATTCATTCTCCATTCATCTTTCCTGCTGTGCCCCACATACCCACGAGTCACTATTAACTCGAACTGCTCAGAGTGGGGTCCATTCTACCGTCCCTCCCTTCCCTGCCCAAGTAGTACAGCCTACTGTAGCACTTTCAGACCATCTCCCTGCCTCCCACCTCCTCCCCACCTTGTCTCCACTGAACTCACCCCATTCCCCACAATACTGATAGACTAACCTTCCGAAACCATCTACCCCCACCCCAAGGCTAGGGCTTCATTCCTAAATTCTCCCTCTGGCTTCCAAGCACCTCCCCAGTCTGGTCCATAATTCCCTTCACACACTGAATTCTGGCAGAAAAAAAAAAAAAAGAAAAGAACTTATCTCTTTATACACCGCTTGGTTGGTTGGTTGGTTGGTTGGTTGGTTGGTTGGTTGGTTCTCTATGTTGTTCAAACTGTTGCCTTTGCTTTTCTTGTAAACAGCTACACCTCACTATCCCTTCAGTCCCTGGCTGGATGAGTATTGTCATCCCAAGGCCTTTCAATGGGTGGCCAGGTTCCCACTCAGAACTTATGTCTGATTGTCTTTTTTGACTACTCAGCCCTCACATTGGGGCCACTGATCAATATCTCCTTCTTCCAGTTTGCTCCAAGACAAAACGGTTTGTTCTCTCATCTATGGAGGGAGGCAGCCAGGCTAGTAACCTCACACAAAACTCACTTCCTGCTTTATCAGTCCCACCCACAGCTTGCCATGTCTATCTGAAATGTTGGACCTACCTCCAAGAAGGCGTGACACCTGCCTTCTTCTTTGCCTCCATTTAGAACAAGTGATCTAATCACAGAGCATGTTCCCAGAGCCTTCAACCTGCGGCCAACACTGAGAAATGGAAGGGAAGAAATAAGTCAGAAGCATAGAGTAATGGGTGAAGCCAGACCAGGAAAAGTAGGAAGCCCTCACAATAGGTAAAGCAACTTGGCAAGTGCTTTGCCTGATCATAACATAGGCATTAAGTAAATCCACATGGCTGCCCCTGGGCCCCAGTCTCAAATACAATCTTCTCCTTCCCCCACTCCCAGGCATCCCTAAACCCTTCCAGGAACAGGACAAGGCCCTGAAATAAAGGATCCTCCCAAGCTTCCAGTATCAAGCTGTTCCAGAAGCATCTGTAGGGACTATTAGCAGGTTGCTGTGCTCTAGGCTTACCGCCAAATGCTTTGCATGAATTCTTTAATTTGGTCCTCACAACACCTGTCATTTTACACATTACAAAGCTGTCGTTCTTCCACATGGTTCTGCCAGAGACCCAGGTGGCTTCAATCCCCACATTTCACCCCAGTAGCTTTGATGTGAGGTCCATGCAAATCAAACAATAGAAGGACCCCTGTCTTTTCCCATAGCAATGTCCTCCTTGGAGCAGAATTGTCTCCACGCAGCCTGTGGTGTGCATGCATTCTCCCATTCCACCACCTGCTGCACTCCACCAATGCACCAGTGCATGATTCCAAAGCTCCAGCGCCAGAGCAAAGCTGTTTCACTTAACAAATTTGGCCAGCGGAGACAGCTAGTGTTGCCTATCTTGCATGCTGCCATCTTAACTTCTAGCCTTGTCACCTTTCCAACAGCAAGGGTCATCGGAGCTTCAGCCAGGCAGCACAATCTTGTCACCAGTATTGGTTTTAGGCAGCCTGGTGTCCCATTAGGACCGTGGTGTTTTCTTCTGACCTCCTTCCTAGCAAGCTGTGGACTCCAGGCAGACATCCTCCTGGGAACACTTTCCCCACCACAGTGGCAGTCTTCCACATCACAGGACTCGGAAACTACTTGTGCATTCCTTATAAAGGGCCAAGTGAGGTAAACGCTGGAGTGGTTCATTGCTTCATTTACCAGGGGGTTTCATCCTGAAATGTTCTCCTCTTCCCTCTCTGATCATGTTTGTCAAGTGTTTCTTGTCCATTCTAATCTGGTAACCCCCAAGAGCTGTCACAAATACCCTTTAATGTCCAATTGATTTAAATAGCCTACAAATTGCCAGGGAAGGGTCTATCCATGGTATAAAGATGTGAAGTAAAGGGAGGTACCTTCCTCACCCTCAATAAATATCTTCCTATTGATGATCTTTTACACACACACATACAGAGAGAGAGAGAGAGAGAGAGAGAGAGAGAGAGAGAGAGAGAGAGAGAGAGAATTGTCCTAGGTTTTACTTTCCTCAGGGAAAGGAGGTGTGGAACTGCTTACATACTGTTTATACCAAAAGGCTTGTAGAGTAATTACTCCAATAAAAACTGATTAAAAAAAATAGCATGGGAAATGGGAGTGGTCAACACACAGATTGAGAGTGTATCTGCAAGTTGTGTATCTTATAAGAAGACCATAGCTGGGAGGCAGAAGCAAGTGGGGCAGGGCGGGGGCTGGCAGAGCAGTTCCTTTTCCTATGTTCCCAGACAATATGGAAGGTACATACAAGTTCGCATCTGACCCATGGCAGGAAGAACTGAGTGTCAACTAACATGACCCAAGGGGTCTATTAGGACAAAGGAAAGATGATCCTCAGCTAAGGGCTATAATGTAATGGTCTAAAGACTATAATGCAATGGTCTGAGTCATGTTTGAAATCCTCACCTAAGGCTCTAATGTAGTGGTCTGAGTCAAGTTTGAGTGGCACTCATAGCTAAAAGGACCCCTAGGTCCAAAGAAAGCTGATTTTAAAACAAATACCATCAGAAGCAGAAAACAGAATGATGCCCAGATCTAGAACCAAAGCTTGTCTGGCAAAGCAAGCAGGAACCCCTGTGGCACTAAGACTGTGAAATCATCTGTCGCCATAGTGTTCTTTCTCTGGGACGAGGCACCATGACCATAGCAACTCTTATAAAGGAGAGCATTAAGTCGGGCTTGCTTACACGTTCAGAGGTTTAGTCCCTTTTCATCATGGCAGGGAGCATGGCAACAGACAGACAGACAGACAGACACGGTGCAGCAGAAGGAACTAGAGTTCTACAAGCAGATCCACATGAAGTAGGAAGAGAGAGACAAGAACTGTATCAGACTTTTGAAACCCCAAAGCTCACTTTCCAGAGACATGCTTCTCCCAATGAGGCCAGCAAGACCACACCTCCTAATCCCTCTCAAGTAGTGCCAGTCCCTGATGGTCACACATTAGAGTGTATGAGCCTTCAGGCCATTGTTCAAACCACCACATCACCTTAGATTTCATCTTGGAAAGAAGCAGGGTAGAGAAAGAAAACCTGAAAGCCTGGATTACCCAGATGCTGAGTTAATCTAAGGACACAACTTAAGCTACTACAGCAGTGGCTGTCTACCAACGAGGGGACTTACAAGAACTGTCAGATCCACGGGGATTTTTATATTTATACATAAGCCTATAGTATGAGAAAAGTCACAGCCACATAATAAACAAAGGATTTATGTGCTTTTAATTCCTTCATTATAGTTTCATTGCAGTAATTGTTTAAGAATATAAACAGCTACTGCGGTGTTTTCTGAAGTAAATTTAGTCGCTATGGCATTCTGAAGTCATTTCCTACAACAAGGAATGCAGGAAACTATTAGAAAGAACTCCTGAGTGCATATTAACTACTGCAAAATATGTTCATGTCTGTGGACTTATGTGCATGTTACATTTTATATATATATATATATATATATATGTATATATACATACACACACACACATATGGTATGTATCAATATAATCTTGATGTGAATATTGAATGTATGGTGTGTGTGTGTGTATGTGTGTGTGTGTGTATGGATACACAGGTGTGTGTGTGTGTGTGTGTGTGTGTGTGTGTTATATGTAATGTGTATATGTGGAATGTGTAGGTGTCTGGTGTATATAGTGTATATTAGTATGTATAGTATATATGTCATATGCATATGTGGCATTTGTGTAGTGTGTTAAAGGAGTGTGGCAAGTATGCATATGGTATGTGTATATATGGTATATGTACATGGCATGATATAGCATGTGCATGCATGTGTGGTGTACATGTTGGATGTATATGTGTGTGTGGTATAGTAATATAGGTATGAGATGTGGGGAGGTAGTGTGTATGCACGGGAGGTATGTGGGTGACCACATATGCATTATGTATATTGATTTATACTCATTGAGATCTAGTTTTTGACAGACAGGACTAAGACATCCAGAGAGCCCAGGAGGAGAGCAGTGAGTATCTCTGAGGAGCAGCTAGCTCTTACGGGCTCCTTGTTGCTGACAATACCTTCACTACCCTCCCTGCCCCAGTATTCTCTCAGCCACCCTGCAGCTTCAGCCAGGCATTCACGTGCACCTCCGTATGGCTTGATGGCTTCCTTCATCATCCACATCCTTTCCTCTGTCTAGAGAGCACTGGAATGTGCGCAGTGAAGGCACCATGCAAGTGCTGGGGATGGCCCCTGAGTCATCCCTCTCCACGGTGAAGGTTATGAAATAACCCGTGCTTACGGGTTTGCAGAAGGATACTTCTGCAGCATGTTTGAACTTGACACAATGGGTCCCCTATGGGACTGAACCCCAGTTCCCTAACATGGGGGATATTCATTAATTCCATTTTCCTTTTCCTTGTCTACCTCACTTCTCCTTCCTGCCTTGGGCTTCTGGGGGAACCTCTCAGTCAATTCAAACTCAGAACCACGTGGGGTCAGAAATTCATATCCAAACAGCTAGACAGGCACGGGAAGCTGACAGGACTCACAGGTCCTAGCAATGACAAACTATGGAAAAGACCAAACCTCTAGCGTAAAGACCTATATTCTCTAGAGGTTGTTGTAAGTGGCAGCTGCCCAGGAAGTCTGTGTGAAAGGTGACAACGAGAGGAACCCCACTTGGGTGCAAAGTAGAGCATTAAAACTGAACCAGAAACATCCAGGGGCTGCAGAGTCTGACTAAAGCACCCCGCCCCCAAAAAAATCAAGGTGGGAAATTGTCGGAGGCAGAAGGAAACTTACTTCACTTCATCCTGGCCAGCCGATGGGCCATGTAAGGTTAAATCTTAGTGGCCATGGGTTTATCTTGCAAAGGAAGAATTTATCTTCTTACTAACCCACTGTTCCCCCTGGTCTCAAACAAGTTTCTTTCAACTGCTGCAGTAGTGATGAAATTTGTGCACGATGAAGTTGGGTGCAATTTAGTCTGTGAGTTAGCAGAAATGCCCAAAATGATTATCTATGTAGCTGTAAGATCTCAGAGTGTTTCTCTTAGAGTGAACATACATCGAAAACAGCAAGTGCTTCGTTTTCTTTGTTTCCTTGTTACACACCCCACTGAGAAGCTGTGCTCATGCACCCTGCTTCAGAGAAGGCTTACTGGGGCATTAACATTTTAGCTCTCTTGGTAGAGTTTTTACAGTGAGCCACAAAGAAAGAGCCACTGATAAGTTGGGCTGTTGTTCACCTCTTTTAGGTAATTATTTGCCTGGAGCATGGTCAGCCAGATTTTCCTGCTGGGTTCAGTCATGTTTAATCCTTTGATCTGTTTTTTTTTTCCATTGATGTTTCCCTTTTCATGACATTTGCTAATTAAATTTAGGTTGGTCCCTGATGTCTCTCTGAAGAAAGGAACAGAGGGGGAGTTCTTTTTTTTTTTTTTTTTTTTTTCCGGAGCTGGGGACCGAACCCAGGGCCTTGCGCTTGCTAGGCAAGCGCTCTACCACTGAGCTAAATCCCTAACCCCAGAGGGGGAGTTCTTAATGAGGTAATCCTAATCATCTCCCTAAATGTCATTCATTGTAGAGTTACCATATTTGAATGACTTGTTTAGCTTCATAGAAGTATGATCACATAAGCTTTGGGTCTAGATTTAGGGTCAAGGGTGCAGCAAGAGTTTGTAAATTAGTTCTCTAAAAACACCGTTATGGGAACACTACAAAGCAGACATTATAATCAAGAAGGAAAAGAAGTTACAATCATCAGTTTTGAGTGGTGATGTAGGTCTGATCAAGTAAGTCAGAAGGTCAAAGGCAAAGCTAGCAAGATCAGGCCCCAGAACAGAAACAAGATGGTTGGCTGAAGGACTGTAGACTGAGATAAACACCGCAAAACTGCCAGGATCCCATCTGAGCGCCCCTCGAATCTTAACTATGAAAGCTGATATTGGAAAACTCTGATAAATTAGTGGCCTGAAAACAATGGTTCTGGAGGCTGAGGAGCCCAAGGTCATGGCACTGGCTAATGTAGAACCTGGTGAGGGACCAGTTTCTGTGTCATCAATTATGACTTTCCTTGTGCCCCCATATAGTAGGAAAGGCAAGCCTATCTCTCTGGGGTGCCGAGCCCCGTTCCTGAGGGTGTAGCCTTCATGAACAAATCACCCTCTAGAGCCCTCTCCTCTTAATTCAACCACAGTGAAAGTCTAGGATTTTAACTTCTGAATGGGGGACAACAGGTAGGCATAAACATCCAGTCCAGGGAAGTTAAATTCAAGATGGCAGTAATAATAAGAACATCAATTCTATGCTGAGCATTTCTGGCCCTGCCCACTTCTGGAGTAAAACTGGTCTTCCTGGCTCCCTGAGAGCCGGGTGGGGTCAAGTTCTGTCCAGTGAGCCATATGTCCCTTCCAGAGCAGAACATGTGGTTGCCTTTGCAAAATCCACCAATCTTCTTTTCTACTTGACCAGATGATTAACATCTTCAAGGTGGTAACTAGACACGGGCCGGGGCCCAGTAATAAGGTTAGAATGGCTGCCCGCTCACCTTCACTGGACAAGGCCATGTGAGCAAGAAACAAACCTTTGCCGTTTTCACCATTGAGATTTTGCAGTTGAGTTTGTTGACCAGGATGACCTCAAGGGCTGGTGGTATAGGCAGCCATTCCCACACTTGGTTTAAACAATGCTAGGGATCATAGGTGTTTATGCTAGGCAAGCAGTCTGTCAAATGAGGCACGTCCCCGGCCAGAGACTTCAGTAGTTACCACTGAATCTTGCTTGACCTATCTAATCAGGTAATTCTGTTGAACTGAAGGAGATGGATTTGCTAAAATATTGCTCACATTTATACAAATATTGTAGTTAGCAAAAAAGAACACTGATGATGGTTGGATGTGTGAATGGATGGGAGGTAGACACACAGATATAGACCATGATTTAGATAGTCAAAGTTTCATTGTGGAACAAAGGGTCATGGAACCGGACTCTACTGAAAGTTCCAATTAATCATCAGCCCATTTAGCCTCTTCAATTAAACATTAATAATGCTTAATTAATTATAATTATATTATACATCTTATATATGTAAATTATAACTAATATAATTAATAGTTGGATTTAATTAAACAGCAATGTCTTCATGTGTCCAACAGAACTGAGCCTCTCTGCAGCCCACCTCAAAGGACTGTGAGGATCACTGTGATCCAGGACCCATTAATGACCTTCTCGATGGCCGACTCCTTGTGCTGATGCCTTTGCTCCCCCAAGAATGGGGATGAAACATGAGACACACTTTCAAGCAGTAGAATTTGGAGAAAGTTAAAGGGTCTCTTCCCACATTATAATATATACAGTAAGCCCTCTATAGGTCTTACATCTGTGAATTCAACCAATGGATTGACAATATTCCAATTATTGTCTACACTGAACATGTACAAACTGTTCTCTGGGTAATAGTTCCTAAACAAATACAACTTTTTACATGGCACTTATATTGGATTGGATGTTACAAGTAATCTAGAGATTTCTTAAAATATATATCAGGCTGTATGCTGACTACATGTAAATATATGCCATAGACTAATTGAGCATCTAAGAAGTGAGATATCTATTGGGGCCCTGAAGCCAATTCACTATAGACCTATCCTGTCTATATGATTACATCTAACCAGCAGACTCAGCAGGATGCCTTTGCTGGCTTGAAGAAGTAAATGGTCATGATGGGAGAGGCTACTTGCCCAGACACTACAGTCAGTGGTTCTCAACCTGTGGGTCACAACCCCTCTGGGGTCAAACAGCCTTTTCCGAGGGGTTCAGATATTCTGCACATCATGTATTTACATCGTGATTCATAACAGAAGCAAAATTACAGTCGTGAAGTAGCAATGAAAATAAAATTACAGTTGGGGGTCCACCACAACATGAGGAACTGTATGAAAAAGCTTCTACATTAGGAAGGTGGAAACCACTGCTATTGGTGCTCTCAAGAACCTGAAGGTACCGCAGAAACAACAGGGCTTCACACACAAGGAAAGCTGAAGTCTGCTGATGAATGACGTCCATGCAGGCATGGAATGAGCATCAAAGGAGACTCTTCCCCAGTAATTCCAGCAGATGGGAGGACGCCCTGGAGCACAGCTTGTAGACATGTAGGAGACGAGCCTTTAAGCAGCCTGGTCCTGACCCCTGCAAACTGTGAGAAAAAAATGTGTTGTTTCAACTGCTATGTCTGTAGCGATTCACCATGAGGTGGTAGGACAGCAGCAGGACATCTGAGCAGATGAACATTCCCAAAGAATATTATGATCTGGGAAGCACTACACGCCTGTTTCATATATGTCTCATGTACAGCAGAAGATTCATGGAGCCTTTGCATGGTGTAAAATGAAGAAAAATCACTCTTAAAGCTTTGAGGGAGTCCACAAGTCATCTTTTAACTCTTCCAATCTTCCTTAAGACTTCAACGTAGGCTTGTTCTATTCTACTCCTAAAGTTCAGACTCATTGCTCTTGACCCATGATGTGTATAACTTCTGTATTGTGGTCAATAAAAATAAAGCCTGGAGCTTCGGTGCTCCTCGGGGAACTATGAAAAGCCCAGAACATCTTAACTGTAGATCCAATGCACTAGTTGGGTTCAGCCCACATCTCAGCCAACCGACCTGCCATTTCTCTCCATTACTATCATCCACAATGTCTCCATGGACGACTGAGACCATCCGTGAGTGCCTGTATTTTGCATCTAAATTTTTATCCAGATAGTTTTAAGCGGCTGGTGGGAGCATGCTGTCCTTGTCAATATGCCAAATTTCATCTCACTTGCAGGAGTCGGAAGATCTGTCTTCATTTTCTGTCACCGGCAAAAAGTCGCCTTCTGTGTCAAGTCTGTTTTCCCCAACCCACAGCCACTGTGATGTGAGGCTGGTGGCTCTGGGGAAGGGAACATAGGTATTCTTCCTTAGTGAGTATTTACAAGCACCTGGTATTATGACCTAGAGACTTCGAGGGCATTTTCTAAGTGCCAAGCTCCTTGTAGGCATCTTATCTAATTTTAGGAACCCTACAAAGCACTTCCATCCCTTTGGTAAACTACCTGGAAACAAGACACAGGGAGAATTTTCTCACCAGCGGCCATCCTTGAAATTACACGGTAGCCTGTACATCAGCGACTCTTCAATACAAAATATTGGAATTACAGCACTCATTTAGGAATATTTTGCAATCTTCTCCCATTTGTTAACATTCATTCGGTCTTCCAAAGTTCTTTAGAGTGGTATCTATGTGGTCTTTAGCTCAGAAATAAAGTGGTGCCCATCTCTGACTAGAAAAGAGGAAAGGGTCTTACATAGGATTAGGTTTGGCCAGGAATGAGAAAAGAACAACAACAACAACAACAACAACAACAACAACAAAAATTACCTTAGCTTAAACATCTTACCCACGTGAAAGACTGGAACATGGTTCAGTCAAAGACTCAGGGCTCAGAAAGTCTCCAGTCTAAAGATAAACTGGTGGTTAGTGTGAACCAGAACAAACACTTTGCTGCTATAAGAATCGAGGATAGGGTAGGGGTGCAGAGTAGGGAACCTCTTTACAACCAGCAAGAGCCTCAGAGCGCTCTTCTGAGGACAAGGCAATGACTTAAGCATTGAAGGTAACCAAGACTTTAGTAGATGACAGAGGATTGTTCAGGCTCTCGTGAGGTACAAAGAGAATAAAGGAATTTTCTGCTAAGTAGCTAAGTAAACACAAATGAAAGCAAAGAGCTGGGGTGTTAGTCTAGTCTCCCATATGAAGGGGGCAGGGATTTAGACCTGGGAGAGCCTTCTTTGTTTGCCCAATAGCCATTCTGCCTTTCTTCTATGGTAGCAGGGTTCCTAGCTAAGCTCACGTACACTCAAAACAAAAGCCTCACTTCCCAGCCTGTCTCAGAGCTGGGTGGGCTATGAGGCTAACTTCTGAATGATAAGATATAAACAGAAGTACTGTTCACGGCTACTGTGAACAATTCTTAACAAACTAGTTACACTCCTTCCCTGGCCTTCTCTGCCTCCCTCTGTCCTGCATACTGTTGGTAAAGTCTGAAGCAGCCAGATAAGAACATGAGATGCCACCGAATGTGATGGCATCAAAATTTTGTCTTCTCCACAGGACCTTCCAATGGGCCTTGACTAGCTTTTCAATCGGCAATGGCAGTGTAGAGGGGGAATACCATAGCTATCCTTGAAATCAGTGGTATGAATGTGACCATGTGAAGTCACAACTCTTCAACGATGTTAACACTAAGAAGAGACATTGACTCTAGATTAACTAATATCCCTGCCTGTTTGTTAAATACGTAAAGGAAACAGTACTTAATCGTAGTGACTACTATCTCAGTTAAGATTTCTATTGCTGTGAACAGACACCACAACCAAGGCAGCTCTATAGTGGGACAACGTTTAATTGGGGCTGGCTTATGGGTTCAGAGGTTCAGTCCATTATCATCATGGTGGGAAGTGTGACCGTGGCCAGGCAGGCATGGCTCTGGAGGAGCTGAGTTCTAGATCTGGTTCCAAAGTTAAAGGGGAGGAGACTCGGGTTTCTCAGGCAGCTAGGAGAAAGGTCACAAAGCCCGCCCCCAAAGTGACACACTTCCTCCAACAAGGCCACACCTACTCTATCAGGACCACACCTCCTAAAAGTGCCACTCCCTGAGTCAAGCATATTCAAACCACCACAAATACTATTACATTCCCTATCCCCTAACTTTAAGCTCCAAGAGAAGGTGTTGAGTCCAGTAGATCTGGAGTTACAGAGGGTTGTGAGCCACCACATGGGTCCTCTGCCAGACCCAGAATTACTGCTGAGCCACCTCCCGTTACCTTTTGCCCTCACACCATTTCTCCGTTAACTCCCCTAGAGATGTGGGCCATACACCAATGTGGCAGGACTACCTTCCACCATTGCGGTCTGAACAGGAGGTTTTCCATTTTGTAAGGCAATCATACATACAATGGATCCAGATTATCTCACAGTGTATCATCCTATCTCTGTCCAGTACAAGGTAAATCTCACTCTGCCTTTCTGTTCTAATCCGGTCCACAATGGCTTGTATGATGTCAGCCCACCTTGAACAAAAGGGTCTTTATTCAGCCAACTCAAATCCTAATTTCTTCTTGAAACATTTTCACAAGCATACATAGAAATAATGTTTCCCTAGCTATCTGAGCACCCCTTAGCATAGCAATCACCTAAAATTAAATGATACCAAAGACAATAGGCGTTTTTTTTTTCAAGAAACAGTAGAAAAGCACGCTTCAGATATTGCTTGCCTAGCCACATCATCCTCCCTTTTCCTCACTAGAAATACTTACTTTATTCAGCATCATGGAAGCGATGTGCTCGAGGAGGTTTGCTTCCTGCTCTAGCCTCACAGGACAAAACCTAGTAACCAAAGCAGGTTCAGTGACACTCCTTGCCCCAGTGGTTGGAAAGGAGCATAAGAACACTTGTAGCTGGTCTGTGCTACTTTGTGGGTTCTTCTTTTTCCCACCCTTTATCCCCCAGTTTCATCCACTATCATTAGGAGAAAAAGAGGAATGGGGGCAAGGGAGAGAGAGAGAGAAAGAGAATCCCTGAATCTAATTTCTTTCTTCTTGTTCCTTCTTTGAGCATGACTACTAACAAACCACAGCCAGCCCCCCTGGATGACAATCACCCATCCTCTCAGGGCCCTGGCTTTTATATACCCTCTGACGAGTCCCCAGAATTCCAAAAGTCACACAATCACAGAAACTATGCCACTAGCAAAACCATGCCTCTGCTAGAGCACAAGGCAAGTCATACTGAGCTGCTGCAGACAGTTCAAGGCAGCCCCACATTCCCACATGTGCAACTAAAACGAGAATATATCCTCTTTTTTTTCTTTTATTGGATATTTTCTTTATTTACATTTCAAATGTAATCCCCTCTCCTGGTTTCCCCTCTGGAAACCCCCAATCCCATCTCCCACCCCCTGCTTCTATGAGGGTGCTCCCCCACCCACTCACCCATTCCCTCCTCCCCATCCTGGCATTCTCCTACACTGGTGTATCAAGCCTTCATAGGACCAAGGGCCTCTCTCCCCACTGATGCCCAACAAGGCCATCCTCTGCTACATGTGAGGATGGAGCCTTGGGACACTCCATGTGTATTCTTGGGACGGTGGTTTAGTCCCTGGAAGATCTGGGGGGTCTGGTTGGTTGATATTGTTTTTCTTCCTATGAGGATGCAAGCCACTTCAGCTCCTTCAGTCTAACTCCTCCATTTCGGACCCCATTCTCAGTCCAATGGTTGGCTGCTAGCATCTGCCTCTGTATTTGTCAGGGTCTGGCAGAGCCTCTCAGGAGACAGCTAGATCAGGCTCCTGTCAGCATGCACTTCTTGGCATCCAAAATAGTGTCTGGGTTTGGTGTCTGTATATGGGATGCATCCCCAGGTGGGGCAGTCTCTGGATGGTCTTTGCTTCAGTCTCTGCTCTGCAATTCATCTCCATATTTCTTCCTGTGAGTACTTTGTTTCCCCTTCTAAGAAGAACTGAAGCATCCACACTTTGGTCTTCCTCCTTCTTGAGCTTCATGTGGTCTGTGTATTGTATCTTGACTATTCTGAGCTTTTGGGCTAATATCCACTTATCAGTGAGTGCATACCATGTGTGTTCTCTAGTGATTGGATTACCTCACTCAGGATGATATTTTCTAGTTCCATCCATTTGCCTAAGAGTTTCATGAAGTCATTGTTTTTAACAGCTGAGTAATATTCCATTGTGTAAATATAGCACATTTTCTGTATCCATTCCTCTGTTGAGGGACATCTGGGTTGTTTTCAGCTTCTAACTGTTATACATAAGGCTGCTATGAATATAGTGGAGCATGTGTCCTTGTTATACATGGAGCATCTTTTGGGTGTATGCCCAGGAGAGATATAGCTGGGTCCTCAGGTAGTACTATGTCCAATTTTCTGAGGACCCTGAACTGATTTCCAGAGTGGTTATACCAGCTTGCAATCCCACCAACAATGGAGAAGTGTTCCTCTTTCTCCACATCCTCAACAGCATCTGCTGTCACCTGAGTTTTGATCTTAGCCATTCTGACTGTGTGAGGTGAAATCTCAGGGTTGTTTTGACTTGCATTTCCCTGATGACTAAGAATGTTGCTTCTGGACCATTCAATAGTCCTCAGCTGAGAATTCTTTGTTTAGCTCTGCACCTTATTTTTATTTTGTTATTTTATTTTTATGTTATTTTATTTTTATGTTATTTTATTTTTATTTGATTCTCTGGAGTCTAACTTCTTGATTTCATTGTATATATTGGATATTAGCCCTCTATTGAATGTAAGATTAGTAAAAATCTTTTCCCAATCTGTTGGTTGCTGTTTTGTCCTAATGTCAGTGTCCTTTGCCTTACAGAAGCTTTGCAGTTTTATGAGGTTCCATTTGTCTATTGTTGATCTTAGAGCATAAGCCATTGGTGTTCTGTTCAGGAAATTTTCCCCAGTGCCCATGTGTTCCAGGCTCTTCCCCATTTTCTCTTCTATTAGCTTCAGTGCATCTGGGAAAACATATTCTTAATAATATTTCCGTGGCAGAAACCAAAGAGTCTCTCCTCAAATCAACCCAGCAGCAACACGTTCCTTACCGCCCGCCCTAATGTTCTGGGTTCCTGAATGGAACACACACACACACACACACACACACACACACACACACACACACACACAAAAGCCTTATACTTTAACATGCCTTAAACTGCTCAATGACTGGGCCACTCCCAAACCTCCATGTGGCTAACACCTCCCCTCCAATACTGCTGAGTTATTACTTACTAAAATCTATACTCCACCTTTCTTGCCCTAGAGCCAGTAGAGGGAGGGGACCCTGGGGCCACTCTTCCCTGGGTCTTACATGTTGGCTATCTCTCTGTCCTTTACTTCTCAGGCATGGCAGGTACTCCTTTCCTGCCATTCATTCTCCCCCCCTCCCCCCGGAAATCCTAAGTCTCACCTCCGTCTCCCTGCCCAAGCATTAGCCACTGGCAACTTTATTTACCAAGCAAAGCCAACTGCGGCAGGGTCCCTCAGTGTCTTAAGTGCAGATGTGCAGATTCTAGTGTAATTTGGGGGACCAAATTAACATAAGTAGCATTAGACTAAACCCACAACCTATTTCTGTGGGTTTTTTTTTTTTTTTTAAGAAATCACAGTTCCAGACACTTAAGTTCAAAAAGTTGGAAGAAGAATTCAGTAGGTACTTCTGAGGATGGGTTTTCTCCAGGATTATAGCAATGATAATAATGAACGTAACAGCCTCCTTTCTGTTCTAATTCGAGCATAAGCAGAGATGATATTTGGCACTGTGGTAGCCATTGTGTGACCATGAAATGAAAGACGAAAGAATCAGAGGTGGGAACCTAGAAGCCTGGCAGCAAGGACACTGTCAAATTAAGCAACTCGGACACCACCTGCTCCCAGCCACACTGAACATTCCATTTCTCAGAGTGAAAAGCATCTTCACTGACAAAAAGTCTTATATAATATTCTACAGACTTCTTATACATAATGTTACTGTTGTTACAAGCAAAATCTAAGCTTTCATTTCTATGTAGTTACAAACAAAATAGAACACAATCGACAGTTACACTTTACTTGATTAGAATTCATAGAACTCTGTAAGTTAATTGTCTGTCTGTCTGTCTGTCTGTCTGTCTGTTTGTTTGCTGACAAGGTCTTCCCATGTAGGCCAACTCAGACTTGAATTCATGATCTTTCTGCCTCTTTATCCATTTTGTGCTGGGATGACAGGCTCGAAGCCCCATGCCCAGTGACTGAAGCTAAGTTTTCGCACAACTTAGTAAATCCGAATCACTTTACATGGCCGTCTTATTTACATTTCGTTCTTTGACTATTGGAACCCATCAGCTACCCAGGCAGAGGTGACGGCCATATGCTGTGCCCATACCCCCGAGGCTTCGCATGAGTACAGGTCATTTTACAGTTTATAGTGGTTCAACTGACGACCCACACGGGAAGCAAGGGTGTCTGTAAGACCCTGGTAGGCAAGTCTCAGCGTCTAACTTGGGCTTTCTCACAGCTACTGTAGAGTGTAAGTGCCCCGGGTCACAGTATATGTTAACTCTCTTTCTTCTTCATGGTCACTTCACAGAGTCACCGGATCTGGAACGTCACATACCCAGCTGTGAGCTGTACCTGCCCTAATGGGCCACAGACTCATTTTAAAACGCCATTTGCAAATTTCCTTCTCTCTGGCCTGCAAGGACATAATGAGATAATGCGTCCTTGTCCTCGGAAAACACTCCGTAAACTGTGAAGTGCTGTTTTTATGGAAACTTAAGTGGTTCTTTTTTATGTTAAAACTGAACGGAGCCTTTAGGAAAAACATGTTTTCAGAAAGGCTAGGGCTAAGATAATGGGACTCATACTTTAAGGTAGATCTGTGCTAATGACTCACGCCATTTTTACTGGCTGAATTCTGTAACAGAACAAACCCCCTCCTTCCTCTGGCCCTGTGTTCAAAAGAAGTAGGTGCCTGCACTGCCAATCACGAGCGACTAAGAACGAGGTACCCTTAGGTCATCTTTGCAGTCCGTGGAGCACCTGACGCTAGTGCTGTGGTTCCACTCCTCTCTCTGCCAAACACAATACATCCCCAGAGGACAGCCCACAGACATCCTCTCAGCACCGTTGAACTGAGAGAGATTCTGTTTCTACTCCCAATCTAATCCATGGACCGGCTACACTGAGCATTGCTGAGAGCCACTAGACCTAGCAAATGGTCAAAATCTGTATTTTCACAACCCTGACATGCTGGGTGCTCGCTTTGAAAGGTAAGTGCTACCATCTAGCCGAGCGTTGTCTCTAGGCTGAAAGTGGTGACACTGGCCTTTAATCCCAGCCATTGAGGGGCATAGGCAGGAGGAGCTCTGAGTTCCAGGCCAGCCAGGACTACATTGTGAAGCCCTGACTCAAAAATAAAGCAAGTTGGGGGGCGGGGGAGAAAAGAAAGAAAAGATGGTCTGTCTGCTCTGCTTATGTCCTTGGATTCAGAGCCCATACCTGCTTTACCATATACCATGGCCCAACAGCGTGCAAATATTGCGGCTTACTAGACTGGCAGGTGGCAGCTGGCTGAAGATTTGAGATGTGTGCAGTAAGAAGGTTGCCATTTTAGTTTCAAAGTCTTCTCAACCTAGGAAGATACTGAGTCACACTGCCGTCTAATGGATTTCCAATGACTTGGCTCCACGACCCAAAGTTATAACCCACATGGGCTTTCTGATCCTTCTACCTCACTTTCCTGCGCCCTCAACAGTGCTTCCTGAATAGTTTCCCAAATAAACAGCTGGGGTTCAGCCCCTCGTCTCAAGATCTGCTTCTGGAAGAATCCAAGGGATAAGGTTGTCTGACTTTATAGACCATGCTCTGTCCTAGCCCCTGGATAAAGTCTATGGCCGTATCGAAATGAAGGAGCCAGGCAGATTAATCAAGAGAAGAGTGTGTCTCATAGTTCTGGAAGCTCGAAGTTCCAAGACCAAAGTGGCAAGACAGTCTCTCCTGCCTAGCAGATGGCCGTTTTCCCAATACATGGTCACATAGTAGCAAAAAGAGTCCAATATACCACCCCTCCTGCTCTGATCAAGAAGTCCCGGGAGGCTTGGGCCAATAGAATCCTTTATTTTAAAAGAGAAATAAGCTGAAACACCAAGAAGTTAAAGAAATATCCTTCAGGTCAACCAACATAAATCCCTGTGGATTCGAGCGAAAGGGAGATCCAGCCACCTCGCTTCTAGTTCCGGTTCTACAGTAAGCTGCATGGAGCTGCCCTCAGCTGAGGTGGGTACATTAGACATGCGCTCCCTAGAGGACTGGATGCTCAGCCTGGATGGAAGGGCAGAGCCTTGAACGCGAGCCTTCTGACTCCAGCTCCATGGTCACTTCCAGCACGCCAAACCACAGACTATCGCTGTTGAAGCTTTAACGGCAACAAGCAAACCGGCCAATTGAAGCGCCTCGCCCTTTTGTTCCTCGAACCTAAATCGCTTTGATTACAACCAATTCATGGCAATTCGCACTGACGAGAGAGCATCGGCATAAATAATTCAGAGTCTCACTAATAATCCTCACAGCTGTAAGACACTCCTGCCAAAGGAGGCCACCCAGGAGGCCACCCAGGCGCGGTAGGTGGTGGGCAAGGCGCCCAATGCATGCAGACGATTCCCAGCCCAGAAACTGCCCGCTGCCGGCTCCAGGCTCAGAGGAGAAAAGCGTGGTTCGATTTCAGATGCTCTTGTGCTGTTGGGGGAAAGGTCACTTTTAACCCTTGCAGCCAAGAGGCCAACAGGACAACCCTGGGTTTCAAAAGTTGACACAGGTTGTACCGCGGGGGTTCTGCTTGCTTGTTAGACACCTAGCATTGCTTTGTCATGAGCGCTTTGATGGAGGCTCTCCTTCCTTCGAAGCCCCTTTCTGGTCTTAGATGCTGCTGAGAAGCTGGTGCAGCAAGAGAGGTACCAGTTGGGAGAGTTTGAGGCACTGGGTGGGGGGGGGGCGTATGATGAAAAAATTACATTGTATGCATTTATAAAATTCTCTAATAATTAATTTGAAATATATTTTTAACTTTTGTTTATGTTTTTTGAGACAGGGTTTCTCTGTGTAGCCCTGGCTGTCCCGGAACTCACTCTGTAGACCAGGTTGGCCTGCCTCTGCCTCCAGAGCACCGGGATTAAAGCACTTCCCAGAAACAGAGGAGCCTGGGGCAAAAGGCTCACGAGCTGTTAGCCTGGGCAACCTATCCCACAATTAAAACAAAGAGTGTAGCATCGTGATAGAGTGCTCGTCTGCCATTGGACAGGCTCTAGAGGTCTAACCCCTTGTTCTAGGGAGTCAGAGAAGGATGTTTGTATTAGCAAAACCCAGAATCCAGTACAACCTTAAATATAACCACTCCCATGTTGCTTATCAGCCAGGGACTATGATATGATTACAGGGTTGGGAAGAATTTTGGTAATTACTGAAGAGGAATAAAAATTGAGCAAAGTATTCAACTATGCTACAATAACAAGTAAGAAATATAGAAAGCTGGAGAGGTGGCTCAGTGGTTAGGAGCACTGACTGCTCTTCCAGAGGTCCTGAGTTCAATTCCAGCAACCACATGGTGGCTCACAACCATCTGTAATGAGATCTGATGCCCTCTTTCTGGTGTGTCTGAGGACAGCTACAGTGTATTCACATACATAAAATAAATAAATAAATCTTTAAAAAAGAAAGAAATATAGAAGCAGTTATTTCTGTTGCAGTCATCTTATTCAGTTTACATAAACCAACTTATGCCAACATATGCCAGAGGACAATGACTAACCCGAACCCTACCGATCAGGTTTCCCTTCCACAGAACGTTGTGAGAACAGGCACATCTTCCACAACGTGCTTAGAGAAGCACATTAAGTAGCCAGCCTGGAGAAAGAAACTGGGTTGCTAGACTGGGAAGCCCCAGGAAAATTGAAAAGAGTGGCCTCCAGGTTTCAAAGCCTTGGACACACTCCCGCCTGACTCCACTGTATTCTCTTTCTGCCTAGCAAGAGACAGCCTTGTGCCATCCCACAACGTCCAGGGCGGGCAGCTTGTGATCAATAGTTCCTGACTGTAACACATCCCCTTCGCAAGACCGACCTGACAGTCGCCCCCAAATGCCACTGGCATTTTAAAGAAATTCTACAGTGTTCTCAGAGTCCCAGGTCCACAGGCCATATCAGCCCCCACTCAACCCCCTCACCCACAGCATGACCTCTTTAACATATTCTGTAGCCAACAACACTGATGTGCAGAGACTGGGATGGGGGGATGGGGGGAGTGCATCTCCCAGCGTACAACACGTAAAAACCCGGGTTGTATTGTATTCCCACAGTGCTTTGCCATTCACACGACCCCAGATTTCAGGTGTACAGCGATGGCATCTGGCCAGTCTGGCTCTGCTGCTACTCCCTTACTATGTCCCACGAGATTGATTAACCTCCCCTTGCTCCATCAAGTTGTTCCGAGTATTACATGATACGCTACCTGCTCATCCTTTAACAGAGTAGCTAGCACCTAAAGATCTCTCCATAAGCATCCAAACGCAAGGGGTAAGAAGAGAGTCCGGAAAGGCTTGAGAATTGGTGGCGCTCAACAAAAGACTTGGAAGAAAGCAGCAAATGAATAAAGCCTCGTTGTGGCTACTCCATGTTTTGTACGGCTAAGAGCTAGTTAGGGATTCGCCCTTGGTCCTGTTATTTACAGGCCGTATGACTTTGGGAAATGAATTTCATCACGACGCAACAGTGCCTTCACCTGGAAAATAACGATTTTAATGAAATTGATTTTATGTGGCGAAGATGAGGATCGAGTGAGTTCCTACATGAAAAGCCCTCCGAATGGGACCAAGAGGGAGGCCAGACAGGCCTCAGCATCGTCTCTGACATCACCGCCGTCATCCGCATCAGCATTGGTAGTCTGCCATCTGTGTAGTTAATGATTCTGTCTCTGTCATCGATGGGTCTCGGCCTCTCTACTTTCCCCTGATTCCTGCTGTGTTTTAGTGGACCCTGATCGATCTGTGGGTCCTAGAATCGTGAATGTCTCTATTCATGTTATAAAGCAAGGACAAAATCAATTACAACACACGGTTAGAAACATCGCGGTGACAGCGCATGACCAGGTCGAAATTCTAAGTGCTAAGAAGCCGCACCAGGTGACTGGTAGCCGGACAACAAATAAACGGAGAACCAGATATTATCCGGCAGCTCCACACGCCCTCCCATCCTCTTCTTTGTTCTCCCTTAGAGCTCCAGGGCTAAAAGGCTAAGAATTAAACGCCATGTACTCAATGCGGGTCCTGGGTCCGGCGTGTAACGGTGAGGTGCAATCGTTACTGTCAAGTCATTCAGGGCTAAGGCAGAAAGGGGTGGAATTAACCTCCCTCTGCTAGCCTAGCAAGTACAGGGGTTTCAAAAGTAGAGAATGTTAATAAAGGCTTAAAGATTCCCTTTCAATCCTCCCTCTGAAAACCGTGGAAGAGCTAAGGGACCAAGAGTGGAGTCTCATGCGTCTGGCATCACTACTGTTCTCTGGCTCCCTGAAAGAGTACAGTTGTGATTGTGCCCTGGGTCATTGCTTCTCAGCTCCCTCGGTGACTAAGAGGAAAGTGTGTCCTGTGGGAAACACCTCCGGTGATTTCTGACCTCCTAACTGCACCCACAGCTTTCCTCTGAAATTTGACCTTGACTCCTTAGGCTAGCTGATGTTTTCAAGAGCTGCCGGCAGCAAAAAGATGTCAGGGAGGACTTTGAAGTTTTAAATAATTGGCAAAATTTAATTTCAACAATAGTAACAATAGGGGAAGCTGTAAGTCATCACCCTTTCTCCGTGACAAAGCAGGGAACTTTTTAGACTAAGACAACTTGTTTTCAACACTCTCTCCCTGTCTCAGGAGTCAACCCAAAATCTCCTTACCCATGAGATTGTCCCTCTCTTGTGTACCTTAACTGAGACACTCTGTGGTACACTGGGGAGCAGGCTGGGGCCACAGCCACACCTACACTCATTCAGTTCAGCCTCAGCGCCATCGCCACCAAGGGCTGCCATAGCCAGACCTACTCATATCTCGGTTCCTCTACAACAGAAGATTTGATCCGTGGGGTAGCAGGACCATTCTCATTTATGGGAACACGGGCTGGTTCTGAAAGAATTTATAGGCTCAAAGTAAGACTGAGTCTAAATCAGACCTGTTTGACCTTAGATTAAAACCAGCGTGAATGGATACAGAAAATGTGGTACATCTACACAATGGAATATTACTCAGCTATCAAAAACAATGACTTTATGAAATTCAGTAGGCAAATGGTTGGAACTGGAAAATATCATCCTGAGGAGCTAACCTAATCACAGAAAGACATACATGGTATGTACTCATTGATAAGTGGCTATTAGCCCAAATGCTTGAATTACCCTAGATGCCTAGAACAAAATGAAACTCAAGACAGATGATCAAAATGTGAATGCAGATCGCTCCTGAGAGACACAGCCAGAATACAGCAAATACAGAGGCGTATGCCAGCAGGAAACCACTGAACTGAGAACAGGACCCCCCTGTTGAAGGAATCAGAGAAAGAACTGGAAGAGCTTGAAGGAGCTCGAGACCCCATATGTACAGCAATGCCAACCAACCAGAGCTTCCAGGGACTAAGCCACTACCCAAAGACTATACATGGACTGACCCTGACTCTGACCTCATAGGTAGCAATGAATATCCTAGTAAGAGCACCAGTGGAAGGGGGAAGCCCTGGGTCCTGCTAAGACTGAACCCCAGTGAACTAGACTGTTGGGGAGGGCAGCTATGGGGGGGGTTGGGAGGAACACCCATAAGGAAGGGGAGGGGGGGAGGGGGATGTTTGCCCGGAAACCGGGAAAGGGAATAACACTCGAAATGTATATAAGAAATACTCAAGTTAATAAAATAAAAAAAAAAAAAAAAAAAAAAAAGCGTGTGGTAGAGGAAAAACCGCAGCAGCGTCATCACCGGAAAAGATGTTTCTTTCTAACTTGGCAAAACTCATTTTGAAATTGCCCGAGATTCCCACTCGCCCAGGAAAATGTCTGGGATTGTCGCCCTTCTCTAGAGAGCTGGGTTGAATGCCGGTACCATGAACATCGCCTGTCCCACCATGCTACCTTTGCTAATCAGCCATAAGCAGGTGGAGAAAGGAGCTGGGATTAGAAATGAGTGTTCTTTGAGGTTTGGGGCTCTGTGTTTCCACAGCAACCTCATACCTGGAGAAAATTGGCATTGTGATAAAGCCCAGCATATCTGTCTCCATAACAACAAACTCATGGCAAGTTGGCTGAGATTCCTCCCGTCTTCCTCAGCAGCAGTGACCATGGTAACGATGCTACTGACTACCCGCCTTCACTTTCCAAACAGACAAACATCTACCTTTGGATTCCTTTGATAGATGCCTTAGGACAGGCTCCCCAGTTGCAGAGTTGAGATTACAGTTTGTGTGCAGGTGATTTAGTAAGGAAGAGCTCCCAAGGAAACGAGATGGGGGGAAAAAACAATGGGACAAGAGGTGAGAGAGCAAGGTGGTAGGCCATCCCGTACAGTCCTGCAGGAGGGCAGCTTCCGCTCAGTCTAACGGAAGACATTACATTTCAAAGTTGCCTCTACTCAGAGTTGCCAATAACATAAGAATGGAGTTCCACGGACTTTTATTGTCTTACCTTTGGAGAAGTTGAAATTCCAGGAGCCAGGGAAATTGGAGAAAGGCTGCAAGGCCGAGCTTGGAAAGTGAAAGTCTAAACTAGGCGTTTCCACAAAAAACCAGTGGAAGGGATTTCAAGATGGAGACGGTGACGAAAGAATAATACCACCCATGTAAGGATGGAAAAGGAAAAACACCTACCAACAAATCGTGAACCAAATTGGCTGGTCCTTTTATCTGGGACTTCTGAACCTCCAAAGCTATAGAGTTAAATGTTTGTCCCTTATGCCACACACTCTGTACTTTTTTTGTTGTTATCTGACAAAGACTGGCTTAAATGCTAAAATCAGTACAACAGAGGAGGAGAAAAGTGTGGAGTTACAGCCATGTTTGAATGGAGTTGGAAGAGCTCCAGATAAAAATGCGAATTCTTCCCAAATTAACGCACGACTCCTATCAAAACCCTTGTAAGACTTTTGCAGTTGTAAACAAGATTACCATCAAATTTCTATGCAGACAAAGGAAGTATAACCACCAATACAGTTTTACAGAATAAAACTCTTCATGTAGGAAAAGTCAATCTACATGATTTTCTGTGTTGTACAGAGAGACAGATGGACAGAACAGAGCACCGAGCCAGCAGACATGACTAGACATTCTTAGAAAGGTCCAAAGCAATTTAACAGAGGAAAGACATCCTTGGCCACAAATGGTACTCAAACAATTAAACACTTAAAACCAAGCAAATAAAGTGTAACACAAGCTTCATGATTTTTTTTTTACAAAAAAATAAACCATGGTCTTAAATGGGAATCATAAAAACTACAAAACATTTTAGGCAAAATACAAGAGAAAATTCTTGAAAATATAAGACTAGGAAAAAAGTTCTTATACTCTCAGCCAAAAACAATTTATAAAAAGAAGCTTTAGTGAATCGTAGTTCATCAAAATTTCAACCCTCACCTTCAGATTGGTTATTGCTAAGAACATAAAACACGGGCTGCAGGGATTGTTCTGTGGTTACCAGCACTGGTTGTTCTTTTAAAAGATCCAGGTTTAAGTCCCAGAGCCCCTATGGTGGATCACAGTTGTCAGTAGCCACAGTCCCAAGGGATCTTATGTTCTTTTCTGGTCCCCGTGGGCAATGCACACACATGGTACACAGACATACAGCAGGCAAAACATCCATACACATGAAATATATTTTTAGAAACATTTTAAGAAAATGAAAATTGGGAGAAAATACTTACGAACAGCCTATCTGTGTAGAATTAGGTTTTTCAAAACCCACTTTTAATAAGAGATCTTAAGTGCTTCAAGCCCCCTTACAGCCTACCAACCAAAGGCAGAGGAGAAAGATAGCTAATAGGACAACGGGGCTATGGACTTATTTAGAAGTAGTTCTTTGGGGCGATTCCAATCTTTGTTGTCAGGATATCAGTAGTCCACTCTAAATCATCAAAAAGGAATCAGTAACGGCAGTCCAGTCCAATCGGTGCACACCGAACGTGAATCGGCAACAGTGACTCCATCCAGAAGAAACCTCAAGGCTCTGAAGAATCTGCACGAGTCTGAAGAAGCAACCAAATACCGCGAGAAGTTCTTTGACGCGGTTCTCTCTACAAAGTCACGACAAGTGAAGGATCCGTGAAGACCAGAGAAGCTTTGCAAGGCGAAACAACGCAAAAGCGAGGTTACTCCTGGGCTATAGTTATACTCTTTTTAAACATCACGTGCTCTCACGTGTCTGCCTCAGCGAAATATTCTCTCGTAAGACAGATCGTAAGATGTCCAGAGAAACATCACGTGACACAACTAAGCCCCCAAAGAAACCAGAAATTTCCACTTCATCCCCGAGAAAGGTCTAGGGCACACGACACTCGTAGTTTGTGAATAAACAACTCAGTTATAACGCAGACAAAGGGTGTGAGTGGACATCTCGACAAATGATGTGTGCAGGCATAAGTAAATGGATATAATGACGTCTGAAATCTAACCGTGAGGAAAATACAAAGGCCTGTTAGAATGGCTAAAAATAAAATAAAGAAAAGTAGTAGACCCAGGCATGGTGGTGCACGCCTTTAACCAACCCCAGCACTTGGGAGGCAGAGGCAGGAAGCCCTCAGTGAGCCTGAGGCCACCATGGTCTACACAGTCAGCTCCCGAATAATCAGGACTACAAGGAGACGCCTTGTCCAAAAGTAAAAATAAATAAATGAACAGTGAAACATGAAATAAACTGTCCAAAATAAATCCCAAATAGCAGTGATTATAATCAACTGATAGCAAACTCTTAGATTAGATGACGTCATTGAACTGTGTTTACAGATACGTGAGTTTTCCCCTCTCTCATTCTTTGCATGGTAACTGGGAGACCCCACAAGTCAATTCGATGTTGAGAACTGTTACTAGGAGACGGCATCGAACCCAGACGTCCATGCAGTATTTCCTTCACTTCAGACACTAGGGTCTCAGGATGCTCACAATGAAGTCCAGCTTAGATCAAACTTGGAGTTCCAGCGGGGTGCGGTAGTCAATGCCAGGCTGAAGCAGGAAGGTCATAAATTTGAGAGCAGGCTGGGGAATCAGGAAGATCTTGTCTCAAAAAGTGGGGGGAGGACAGAGGGAGAAAAGGAGGGGAAGAGAAAGTGAGAGATGAGGGAGGGATGTTGGTATCCTGTAGTACAGCTCACAGTGGGTGGGGACAGTTTACTTACATCTGCTTATTTGTTACAAAGGCCACAGGGGAGAACAGCCGAATGGAGAGACACTGGTCACACTGTGGGGAGAAGAGATAGCAGAGCTTCTGTGCAGGCTCCAGCGCACCCCTAACCTCCCAACACCTCGACACTCACAGAACAGCATGCCCTCCGAGCCTGTCGCTTGGAGGCTTTCACGGAAACGTCGTTACTTAACTACGCCCGATTACATCATCAGCATTGGTTACTAATTGATAACAGCACGTCCTCACCTCACATTTATATAGGACTTTACGTAAGCAGCAAAGACAAGTAGATAAAATAGATGGCAGATAGATAGATAGATAGATAGATAGATAGATAGATAGATAGATAGATAGATAGATAGGTAGGTAGGTAGGTAGGTAGGTAGATAGATAGATAGATAGATAGATAGATAGATAGATAGATAGATAGATAGATAGACAGACAGACAGACAGACAGTGTTGTGGTTTAAGTGGCAGTGTGTGACCTTGTTAGAGAAAGTGTGTCACTGTAGGCGTGGGCTTTGTGACTCTTCTCCTAACTGCCTAGAAGACAGCAGTGTTCTCCTATTTGCCTTCAGAATAAGATATGGAACTCTCAGCTTCTCCAGCACCTTGCCTAACTGGATGCAACTACACTTCCTGCCTTGATGATAATGGACTGAGCCTCTGAACCCGTAAGCCAGCCCCAACTAAATGTCCTTTACAAGAGTTGCCTTGGTCACGGTGTCTCTCACAGCAATGGAAACCCTAAAACAGATGGACGGATATAATAGATACAGATAAATAGATGATAATAAATTTGAACTTTTACAAAGAATATGCCTCAGTATTTCTACTCCTAAGTTTACACATTGACCACAGGCTGTTTCTGCTCTCAGTTACCCAACTTTGTACGGAACAGATTTCAAGCTGCGCGTAGCCTTAAGCGATTTCATTTTATAAGGCAACAGTTTTGACTTGAGTTACTCCATTTTGCGTATAAATGACAAGAAAATATGACTCATTAACTACTACCTGTCAGCACACCAGGAGGCACAAATTCATGGTTTATTTATAACCATAATTAATAACACCTGTGAATATACCAAACATAAGAAAAAGCCAGACATAGATCTTATCAATCACACTGATGCAACCTCGTCGCCTGGGAGACGTGGCAAACACACTGACCTGTCACCCAGTCACTCATCACAAGCCTTGCCAGTGAGGGGCCTTTGCCTCTGTCCCCAAGCCTCAAACCAACCACAGACCCTGCTGCCCTGACACTCAGCCAGCTCCAGACTGACGCCTGAAACGCCTGCCACTGCAATTGCAACTCTGTGCTTGGGCAGTGCTGTGTCCCTGGGTAGGACTTCCTATCTGTCCTCCAGACTTTTCCTGGTGCCACGATTCCATAGCACACATACATGTAGATAACGTGTGATCAGAGAGTTAGTAGTTAGTAATTACAGTTTGGACAACACCCCAGTGATCAAGTATACCAAGCAGGAATGGGAGTACTTAATAAGTACAGACCAACTAGACTGACGTACTTTGTGAATTTATGACGTTACCCAATAGATTCTTACACTGGGGAAGGACACAAACATGTCCATCTATGCGTCTGACAGAGCGTGCACACAACACGGATGACAGAAACCCTTGCCGTGACTACTGTCTTGACATGCACACACATTCATGGTAGCACTGTTTGGAAGAACAAAAATAACCTGAACACTTGGCATAGAAGGATGTGTTCAAGTGGCAGAACAGTTTGTAGCAGTGAAGATAACTAGTAAAGAGGTTACTCTGGCGTGGCTGAATCTGTGAAAACTTAAGTAATAAAAACAAGTCCTGGAAGCTTATATATACTCTGAAGTTTAAGAGCAGGTAATACTGTATTCTCCTGACATATATGTGCACAAATATGCATGTTTATGGGTACACAGCACCCATATTTACCATATATACTTACTGTATGTAAGGACATAGATACCACATCTATTTGCTATATAACTATATCAGATACACTTATCATGGAATACATATATATTTAGAAAAATTAGTTTTAAGGCAACATAACGACAAATACAAGTTTAAGCAGAATTTGCCTAAGCAGGGTAGCAGAGGATGCAGTGAGTATACAGATAAACACAATTATTGCTGTCTTAAAGCCAGGACACATTCTTGAGACTAGATAGATAGATAGATAGATAGATAGATAGATAGATAGATAGATAGACAGACAGGTAGACAGATAGATGGATGAATACATAGATAGATATAGGGATATACTGTCACTGTCCTCAGACACACCAGAAGAGGGCATCGAGTCCCATTACAGGTGGCTATGAACCACCATGTGGCTGCTGGGAATTGAACTCAGGACCTCTGGAAGAGCAGTCAGTGCTCTTAACTGCATCTGTCCAGCCCACTTTATAAATTCTTAAGCTGGGTCATGAGTTAAAATTCAAAAGAGGAGGGGAGCTCTCGCCGCCTGGTCGGGCGGGCACCCCTGAGGCAGCAGAGCAGAGGAGACCACCAACGCTGCCCACCCCTGCCCACATCCCTGGCCCAGGAGGAAACTGTATACGGCCTCTGGGTACCCGTAGAGGAGGGCCCAGGAGCAGCAGGTCCACTGCGTCTGAGACACCGCACCTGAAGGGACCGACCGGATAAACAGTTCTCTGCACCCAAATCCCGTGGGAGGGAGAGCTAAACCTTCAGAGAGGCAGACACGCCTGGGAAACCAGAAGAGACTGCACGCTGCACACAGTACTGATCCCAGAGGAAAACACCAAAAGATATCTGGAACCCTGGTGCACGGAACCTCCCGGAAAGGGCGGCGCAGATCTTCCTGGTTGCTGAGGCCTCGGAGAGCTCATAGGCAACACCCCTCGAGCAAACTTGAGCCTTGGGACCACAGGTAAGACCAACTTTTCTGCTACAAACGACCTGCCTGGTGAACTCAAGACACAGGCCCACAGGAACAGCTGAAGACCTGTAGAGAGGAAAAACTACACGCCCGAAAGCAGAACACTCTGTCCCCATAACTGGCTGAAAGAAAACAGGAAAACAGGTCTACAGCACTCCTGAAACACAGGCTTATAAGACAGTCTAGCCACTGTCAGAAATGGCAGAACAAAGTAACACTAGAGATAATCTGATGGCGAGAGGCAAGCGCAGGAACCCAAGCAACAGAAACCAAGACTACATGGCATCATCGGAGCCCAATTCTCCCACCAAAGCAAACACGGAATATCCAAACACACCAGAAAAGCAAGATCTAGTTTCAAAATCATATTTGATCATGATGTTGGAGGACTTCAAGAAAGACATGAAGAACTCCCTTAGAGAAACACAGGAAAACATAAATAAACAAGTAGAAGCCTACAGAGAGGAATCGCAAAAATTCCTAAAAGAATTTCAGGAAAACATAAATAAACAAGTAGAAGCCCATAGAGAGGAGTCACAAAAAATCCCTGAAAGAATTCCAGGAAAACACAATCAAACAGTTGAAGGAATTAAAAATGGAAATAGAAGCAATCAAGAAAGAACACATGGAAACAACCCTGGATATAGAAAACCAAAAGAAGAGACAAGGAGCTGTAGATACAAGCTTCACCAATAGAATACAAGAGCTGGAAGAGAGAATCTCAGGAGCAGAAGATTCCATAGAAATCATTGACTCAACTGTCAAAGATAATGTAAAGGAAAAAGCTACTGGTCCAAAAAAACATACAGGAAATCCAGGACTCAATGAGAAGATCAAACCTAAGGATAATAGGTATAGAAGAGAGTGAAGACTCCCAGCTCAAAGGACCAGTAAATATCTTCAACAAAATCATAGAAGAAAACTTCCTAACCTAAAAAAGAGATACCCATAGGCATACAAAAGCCTACAGAACTCCAAATAGATTGGACCAGAAAAGAAACACCTCCTTCACATAATAGTCAAAAACACCAAACGCACAAACTAAAGAAAGAATATTAAAAGCAGTAAGGGAAAAGGTCAAGTAACATATAAAGGCAGACCTATCAGAATCACACCAGACTTCTGGCCAGAAACTATGAAGGCCAGAAGATCCTGGACTGATGTCATACAGACCCTAAGAGAACACAAATGCCAGCCCAGGTTACTGTATCCTGCAAAACTCTCAATCAACATAGATGGAGAAACCAAGATATTCCATGACAAAACCAAATTTACACAATATCTTTCTACAAATCCAGCACTACAAAGGATAATAAATGGTAAAGCCCAACATAAGGAAGCAAGCTATACCCTAGAAGAAGCAAGAAACTAATCGTCTTGGCAACAAAACAAAGAGAAGAAAAGCACACAAACATAACCTCACATCCAAATATGAATACAACCGGAAGAAATAATCACTATTCCTTAATATCTATCAACATCAAGAGCCTCAACTCCCCAATAAAAAGACATAGATTAACAAACTGGATACGCAACGAGGACCCTGCATTCTGCTGCCTACAGGAAACACACCTCAGAGACAAAGACAGACACTACCTCAGAGTGAAAGGCTGGAAAACAACTTTCCAAGCAAATGGTCAGAAGAAGCAAGCTGGAGTAGCCATTCTAATATCAGATAAAATCAATTTTCAACTAAAAGTCATCAAAAAAGATAAGGAAGGACACTTCATATTCATCCAAGGAAAAATCCACCAAGATGAACTCTCAATCCTAAATATCTATGCCCCAAATACAAGGGCACCTACATACGTAAAAGAAACCTTACTAAAGCTCAAAACACACATTACACCTCACACAATAATAGTAGAGATTTAACACCCCACTCTCATCAATGGACAGATCATGGAAAACAGAAATTAAACAGAGACGTAGACAGACTAAGAGAAGTCATGAGCCAAATGGACTTAACAGATATTTATAGAACATTCTATCCTAAAGCAAAAAGGATATACCTTCTTCTCAGCTCCTCATGGTACTTTTCCAAAATTGACCATATAATTGGTCAAAAAACGGCCTCAACAGGTACAGAAAGATAGAAATAATCCCATGCATGCTATCGGACCACCATGGCCTAAAGCTGGTCTTCAATAACAATAAGGGAAGAATGCTCACATATACGTGGAAATTGAACAATGCTCTACTCAATGATAACCTGGTCAAGAAAGAAATAAAGAAAGAAATTAAAAACTTTTTAGAATTTAATGAAAATGAAGGTACAACATACCCAAACTTATGGGATACAATGAAAGCTGTGCTAAGAGGAAAACTCATAGCGCTGAGTGCCTGCAGAAAGAAACAGGAAAGAGCATATGTCAGCAGCTTGACAGCACACCTAAAAGCTCTAGAACAAAAAGAAGCAAATACACCCAGGAGGAGTAGAAGGCAGGAAATAATCAAACTCAGAGCCGAAATCAACCAAGTTGAAACAAAAAGGACCATAGAAAGAATCAACAGAACCAAAAGTTGGTTCTTTGAGAAAATCAACAAGATAGATAAACCCTTAGCCAGACTAACGAGAGGACACAGAGAGTGTGTCCAAATTAACAAAATCAGAAATGAAAAGGGAGACATAACTACAGATTCAGAGGAAATTCAAAAAATCATCAGATCTTACTATAAAAGCCTATACTCAACAAAACTTGAAAATCTGCAGGAAATGGACAATTTCTAGACAGATACCAGGTACCAAAGTTAAATCAGAACAGATAAACCAGTTAAACAACCCCAACTCCTAAGGAAATAGAAGAAGTCATTAAAGGTCTCCCAACCAAAAAGAGCCCAGGTCCAGACGGGTTTAGTGCAGAATTCTATCAGACCTTCATAGAAGACTTCGTACCAATATTATCCAAACTATTCCACAAAATTGAAACAGATGGAGCACTACCTAATTCCTTCTATGAACCCACAATTATTCTTATATCTAAACCACACAAAAACCCAACAAACAAAGAGAATTTCAGACCAATTTCCCATATGAATATCGACGCAAAAATAGTCAATAAAATTCTGAAAACCGAATCCAAGAGCACATCAAAACAATCATCCACCATGATCAAGTAGGCTTCATCCCAGGCATGCAGGGATGGTTTAATATACGGAAAACCATCAACGTGATCCATTATATAAACAAACTGAAAGAACAAAACCACATGATCATTTCATTAGATGCTGAGAAAGCATTTGACAAAATTCAACACCCTTCATGATAAAAGTCCTGGAAAGAATAGGAATTCAAAGGCCCATACCTAAACATAGTAAAAGCCATATACAGCAAAACCAGTTGCTAACATTAAACTAAATGGAGAGAAACTTGAAGCAATCCCACTAAAATCAGGGACTGACAAGGCTGCCCACTCTCTCCCTACTTATTCAATATAGTTCTTGAAGTTCTAGCCAGAGCAATCAGACAACAAAAGGAGGTCAAGGGGATACAGACCGGAAAAGAAGAAGTCAAAATATCACTATTTGCAGATGATATGACAGTATATTTAAGTGATCCCAAAAGTACCACCAGAGAACTACTAAAGCTGATAAACAACTTCAGCAAAGTGGCTGGGTATAAAATTAACTCAAATAAATCAGTTGCCTTCCTCTATACAAAAGAGAAACAAGCCGAGAAAGAAATTAGGGAAACGACACCCTTCATAATAGACCCAAATAATATAAAGTACCTCGGTGTGACTTTAACCAAGCAAGTAAAAGATCTGTACAATAAGAACTTCAAGACACTGAAGAAAGAAATTGAAGAAGACCTCAGAAGATGGAAAGATCTCACATGCTCATGGATTGGCAGGATTAATATAGTAAAAATGACCAAAAGCGATCTACAGATTCGATGCAATCCCCATCAAAATACCAATCCAATTCTTCAAAGAGTTAGACAGAACAATTTGCAAATTCATCTGGAATAACAAAAAACCCAGGATAGCTAAAACTATCCTCAACAATAAAAGGACTTCAGGGGGAATCACTATCCCAGAACTCAAGCAGTATTACAGAGCAATAGTGATAAAAACTGCATGGTATTGGTACAGAGACAGACAGATAGACCAATGGAACCGAATTGAAGACCCAGAAATGAACCCACACACCTATGGGCACTTGATTTTTGACAAAGGAGCCAAAACCATCCAATGGAAAAAAGATAGCATTTTCAGCAAATGGTGCTGGTTCAACTGGAGGTCAACATGTAGAAGAATGCAGATCGATACATGCTTATCACCCTGTACAAAGCTTAAGTCCAAATGGATCAAGGACCTCCACATCAAACCAGATACACTCAAACTAATAGAAGAAAAACTAGGGAAGCATTTGGAACACATGGGCACTGGAAAAAATTTCCTGAACAAAACACCAATGGCTTATGCTCTACGATCAAGAATCGACAAATAGGATCTCATAAAACTGCAAAGCTTCTGTAAGGCAAAGGACACTGTGGTTAGGACAAAACGGCAACCAACAGATTGGGAAAAGATCTTTACCAATCCTACAACAGATAGAGGCCTTATATCCAAAATATACAAAGAACTCAAGAAGTTAGACCTCAGAGAGACAAATAACCCTATTAAAAATGGGGTTCAGAGCTAAACAAAAGAATTCACAGCTGAGGAATGCCGAATGGCTGAGAAACACCCTAAAGAAATGTTCAACATCTTTAGTCATCAGGGAAATGCAAATCAAAACAACCCTGAGATTTCACCTCACCCCAGTGAGAATGGCTAAGATCAAAAACTCAGGTGACAGCAAATGCTGGCGAGGATGTGGAGAAAGAGGAACACTCCTCCATTGTTGGTGGGGTTGCAGACTGGTACAACCATTCTGGAAATCAGTCTGGAGGTTCCTCAGAAAATTGGACATTGAACTGCCTGAGGATCAGCTATACCTCTCCTGGGCATATACCCAAAAGATGCCCCAACATATAAAAAAAGACCGTGCTCCACTATGTTCATAGCAGCCTTATTTATAATAGCCAGAAGCTGGAAAGAACCCAGATGCCCTTCAACAGAGGAATGGATACAGAAAATGTGGTACATCTACACAATGGAATATTACTCAGCTATCAAAAAACAATGACTTTATGAAATTCAATGGGCAAATGGTTGGAACTGGAAAACATCATCCTGAGTGAGCTAACCCAATCTCAGAAAGACATACATGGTATGTACTCATTGATAAGTGGCTATTAGCCCAAATGCTTGAATTACCCTAGATGCCTAGAACAAATGAAACTCAAGACGGATGATCAAAATGTGAATGCAGATCACTCCTGAAGACACAACAGAATACAGCAAATACAGTATGCCAACAGGAAACCACTGAACGAGAACGGACCCCCGTTGAAGGAATCAGAGAAAAGAACTGGAAGAGCTTGAAGGAGCTCGAGACCCCCATATGTAGATATAATTTTTTTATGTTATTCTCTCTCTCTCTCTCCCTGTGTGTGTGTGTGTGTGTGTGTGTGTCTGTGTGTCTGTGTGTCTGTGTGTCTGTGTGTTGTGCACCTGGGGGAAGATCAAAGGACAACTTGCCAGAGTCCATTCTACCCTACTGTGTGAGTCCCAGGAATCCAACTCAGGTCCCCAAGCATGGCGGCAGACACCTTTACGCACTGAGACATCTCCCTCCCTGACCCTCAGAATTAATTTTAATCGCGCCAGGATATACAGAGCTGATCCTTTATACTAATCAACACATGCCTTGTTTTTTTCACTAAAACGCACTGGGAATGTCACATTATAAATAGTGACAAAAGTTAACCAGGGTGCTGAGAAAAATCATACGAAGATATTTATCTCAAAAGACACCACAAGTGAACCCCAGGGTCATTCAGTCCTACAAGTATATACCGAACATCTACTACACTAGACACCAGGCGGGGGAAGTTGTCTGCTTATGGGATGATTTACAGCTCTCCAAACTTCCCCCAGTCACAACTTTGAAAGCTTGCTAAAAATTCAAATTTTCCTTCTCTGCCTTGGCAAACCACTTATTGCATGTGTCTCTTGGTGCAGTGTGTGGCTCCAGATTATTACTTATACTCCAGCTAGTTAGTGGCTTGAAAACACACCACAGAGTAGAGGGAGAAAGGCTGCACTACTCCAGCCAAGAAAAGTCCATTTTGCTCAGCATCCCTCACTCTGAGAGACACACCCAAACACTTGGAAGCCCAGGTGGACCTAAAGCTCTCCAGGACCTGTAGGTGGTGAGATACCAACAACCTTGCTGCCTTCTAGGAACGAAAAGCCCACTCCCTAGGAACCACACTTGGGATGGCGACCCCCGAGCCTCCCTGCAGCTGCGTGCTACAGCCCCGGTGGGCTCGGGTACCCCCGCCCCGCGCCCCAGCCCCGTCCCGCTCCGAGGGGGCGGGGTCGAGGAAGGGGAGGTGCGGGACCTTATGTGTCCACTGCATTCCAGGCACACAGCCGTGGAAACTGAGGCAGGCAGGCTGATGATACACAGGGTCTGCCTAATGCTTCGCTGCGGGGCTCGAACCCTGACGAGGCGGGGGCCTCCGCCTGCAGAACATCGTCGGCCGCCGAGGCCCGGCCCGGCTCGCACAGACAGAGTTTCACAAAGAAAGTCTCCCGGCCCGCGCCCCGCTCACACTCACCGGCGCCGGCGGAGACTCCGGCTCCCGCCGCCTGCGGCTCCGCGCCGAGGCCGGCTCGGGCGCCAGAGGCGGCGGCTGTTCCATCCCCGCGGGGCCCGTCGGCGTCTGCCTAGAGCTAACGGTCCCGCCAGCTAGGCGCGCGCACCGCTCCCGCGCGCCATGTTCCTGCCGTGCCGCGCGCCGCCGAGCGCCCCCGCCCTCACCGCGCACGCACGCGCGCGCCGAGCCAGCTCGCACCGCGCAAGTGCGTTCCGGGCCTGAGCCCTCCCGGAGCGGGTCGCTCGCTGTTCCGGGCTCTGCGCGGCCGCCCGCCGCACTGCGGACCACCCGGAGGGCACCACGCGGAGCCAGGGCGCGTAAAGGCGCGCCAGTGTAGGTGACTCGGCGAACGCTGGCCTCCATGGCCCGCGTCAGCGCTCTCTCTTCTCTAGTTAGGATAGAATCTTCAGAAGCCCACCTCCTGCATCCAAGGACTAGAGTCTTCGGTGGGTGGCTCTATGGAGGCCGGATCTTGGGTTTCAAGCAGTTAAGAAACGAGGGATCCCTGGAAAAGGTGCAGCGCCTCGTCTCCCTAAAAACTATGAACTTGGAGCTGGAGAGATGGCTCAGCACTGGTTGCTCTTCCAGAGAACCAAGGTTCAATTCCCAGTACCCGTATGACAGCACACAACTATTTGCAACTCCAGTTTGAGGGAGTCTGACACCCTCAAACAGATATGTATGCAAACAAAACACCAATGCACATAAAATTAAAATAAATTTGTAAAAAGCTATGTATGAGTTTATGTCGGGAGATGGTGGTACACTCTTTTAACCCCGGCACTTGGGAGACAGAGGTAGTCAGGAATACACACAGAGAAAAAACAAAACAACAAACAAAAAACATGAACTTGTCAGGAAGTCAAAAGAGCCTTGATTTTTTCAATGTTCAACTTGTGCATGTAATAAGCCTGGCGCGGCCTGACTTTCTTGGGGGGATTGACATTGGGCCAGCTAATCCACATGCTTCAGAGGCCTAAGAGATGGCTCAGCGCCAAAGAACACCAACTGCTTTCCCCAGAGGACCAGAGTTCAATTCCCAGGATCCACATGGCAACTCAACAACCGTCTGTAATCCCAGTTCCAAGATAACCAGACACCGCCACACAGTCACACAAACGAAAAAACACCAGAGCACATTAAAAAGTAATAACCAATAAGGTGTGCACAATGCCTGGCACAGCCCTCCCAGCTGGAAGGTATAATTCCTGCTGTTATCCTTCAAAGTCAAAAGGGGAGGCAGTTTTTGAAACTCTGTATAATTATCAGGGCAGAGTTCACCCAAATTCTTCCCAAATCTCTGCCACAAACCTCTCTAAAAATACAAAAGCTAGAGAAAAACAGAAACAGAGAACATTTCCCCTACCTTCTAAAGAACCTCTTGGAACCTTTTCCCCCACTTTGTAGATGTGGGATGACCTGGAACTTGATGTGTAGACCAGAACGGCCTCAAACTACCTCATAGCATGCACCACTGCCGGTTACTCTTGCAGTCTTTTTCTATTCTTGTTTGTTCCTCTCATCTTTACTGGGTACAAGTGACACAAACATAACCTAGTAAACAAAAAAAACAAACAAAAAAAATTCCTGATCATATAACTGGGTCCTGAACATTCCTGATCACACAAGTCTGGGATGGCGTCTCTTACCTTCAACCATAGCTGTTGCCTTGGATCTTGTCTACCTGAATCAACGTCCATCAAATGTGCTTGAGCCTCGGGTCTGATTCTCATGCAGTTCTTTTTTCCACAGAGGTACCCAGGTACAGAAGAAATTGGATTCCCCAGTGTCCAGTCCAAAATAAAGGGAGTCAAAGGGCTCTTCCTGTTGCCTATTAGCATATCAGCGGCATCCTGGCCCCCTAGGCTCTTTGGTTTAACCATTACATGTTCTCTTGGCTCTTCTCACTCACGCCCCTACCCTAAACTCCAGCTCAAGGGACTTCCCTTCCCTAGCTTCACATTCCTACAGAACCCTGCCACTCCAGTCTTGGCATCCTCTCCCTTTATCTTCCTTACCTTCATTGCATTAAATGTTCCAAGCCAAATGAATTCCCATTTGCCCTCTGCCCTGGGCCAGCTGAACTTCAGCCTCCAAGGGAAAAACCACCAAGAGACATTCACAGGAACAGCTATTTGGCCACATGACGTCCTCTCCTGGTAAAGAGTTTCTAAAACATAGTGCTCAACACATAGCTTGCCCAACAAAGCCACGATGTGGGCTGTCTTCAATTAACCAAAGTTACAGTGGTCAGAAACAAACAAACAAACAAGAGATTTATATTAAATTGCCCTGGAGTGTTTCACTGGCTTCAAAACAAATTCCACCTTTTAGGAGCTAAGGTGCAGGCCATAACAATGTTTCAATTTCTGCATATCAAAGGACAATGGAAGCAGCCAGCCTTAGGTAGGTAAGAAGCCTTTGTTACTTTTACAGTTCAGGGTTCTTAGCGATGTATGGTCTAGAACACCTGGCTTGAGAGCCTGCTACTTTTGCTGAGAATGAGTTCAGATGCAGATAACTCACAATTATCATGCTCCAGTTCAGAAGCCCCTGATCCAGAGTGGAGTTCAAGGAGAGGCAAGGCTACACAGAGAATGCTATCTTGAAAAAAAAATTTTTTAGATATGATTATATACTTATGATTCTGTTGGTGTGAGTCAACTCCTTGACTTAATAAACTAACTAGAGACAAAAATACATTCATGTACAGTCAGAAAGACCTCTACTGACTCCTTTCTTCTTCCCCTTCTTTCTCCTCCTCCTCCTAATTTTGTGAATGGGTTTTTTATCTATGTACCACTTGGTATGCAGAGGCCCACAGAAGCCAGAGGTGTTGAGGCCTAGAACTCCTAGCCAACCATGGATAAACTAGGGAGCTCATACACCATACACTCTGTTGTGTATTACTGGAATTATTAAATACATTTTTTATTGAAAATACCTCAAACTTAAGATGAGTTCAACTTAAAGATGGAGTTACAGTTTGTTCGTTTGGTTTTAGTTTTTTGGTTTATAGAGACAGGGTTCTCAGTCCCGTCTGTACTGATCTCGCTCTGTACAAAGGCTGGTCTCAAACTCAGATCCACCTGCAGCTGCCTCCCAAGGGCTAGGATTAAAGGCCTGTGCCCCCACAGTGCGGCTAAGTTAGTTTTGAGCCACCATATGTTTGTTGGGAACTGAACTCAGGTCCTCTTGGAAGAGCAGCCAGTGCCTTTTTTGTGTCTTTTTTTTTTTTTTTTTTTTTAACTTATTGATTTTTTTTTTTTTGGTTCATCATGCACCTGTACCCGGATTCCTCATCTCCCCATCCCTTCTATCCACCTCTTCCTTGCAACTTCCCCTACAAAAGAAAAACACCATACGCGCACGCACACGCTTTTACACACACACACATCATGGAAAGCATCTTGTTATAGACACTGTGGTGTGTCATGGTATAACCCATACATCTTTACTTGCAAACAATCATTGCACTGAGTCATTGGTCTGGTTTGAGGTCTCTTGGCTTCACACTATCAATTCTGGATTCCTCCGCACTCCTCTCAGTTATCCTGTTGTTGGCCCAGATCATGAAAAAAAAACTCTGAAGCTTTGGATCTGCAGGACCAAAAGCCTTTCACATGCTCAATTGTTCATAGGTAGTTAGATTTTGGAGGAACCAACTCAAAGCCCTGGGTCTGGGTGGTAGCTGCTGATGGATATAGCCCACAATTCTCTCATATCTGCACCGCCAGGCAAGCTCTCCAGCACTGCTCCTTGCCCCACCTAAACACTGCCACTGGCTGCGAGGGGTAGGGCCAGCCTCCTACTCTCATTCCCTCAGGGATGGCTGCACAGGCATTAGGTCACTCACTCTCCCAAAGTGCTGCCTCCTCCTCATGACCTAGGGCCAGCGCTCTGTCTGGTCTCAGGTGTTGAAGGATGGAGAGGGCATCTCCCCACTGCACCCACGCCCCCTCCTGGCAGTAGGGGTCAACCATCTATGTCCCACCACCACAAGGGCTGGCTCTGTGCTGCCCCATGGAAGGGCCTACTGATTGCTTGCAGCCAGTGAGGTAGGACCAGCTCTGCACAGCCACTGACATCTATGAGGTCTCATGAGGCAGCCCAGACCAGGGAAGTTTGCATGGTCTATATAGTGGTAATAGGAGCCAAGAAATCAACAGGCCCCTCTTTCACTACATTGATCACAGACCCAGACATAGCCCTCAGCGCACAGCAAACAAAAAGCAATAGAGAGATGTCTCTAACTCCTACCTTACTTCTCCATGCCTAACACAAGGATGGTTGGAGGACCCAATTTAAGGAAGCCCTCTATCACCTGCCCCTAAAAACTGGGGGAATTAATATCTGGATTTAATGTAGCCCAAGAGTTCAGAGACGTGAACTGTACAGGATTGATATAATCTCTTTGTCTCCGTCTTACTTTTGGCTTAAAAGTCTCACTATAGAGCTCAGGCTGTACCTCAAACTCCATGTCTTACTATTTCCGGCTTCCTAAGGTCTGGGATGGATTATAGGAGTGTGCGGAGAACTCATTCGGACCTAAAAGTGTAGAATTTCACATGGGATTTGGCAATCAACCTTGCTATAGCAATTCCAAATCACCATGTCCTTTTCTTTCTGAGGGACTGAGGTCAGTGGTGGAGGTGTGTGTGTGTGTGTTCTGGTGTTTAGGGAGGAAGTGAGAGTTTTGAAGAAAAAATGTGGGGGGGGGTGTGTGTGTGTGTCTGTTTGGGGAGGGGGGGAAAGGGAGGAGAGTTTTGACAGAAAAAGGAAAGAAAAAGAGAGAAGAGAGAGACAGAGAGAGAGAGAGAGAGAGAGAGAGAGAGAGAGGAGAGAGACTGTGGTGTGTGTGTGTGTACCCCCTGAAATTTGCTCTGTAAAGACCAGGCAGGCCTCAAAGTCAACTCAAACATTCTCCTCCTGCTTTGCCCTCCTGAGAGTCAGAATTAAAGGTATGGATCACCACGGCCAGTGGGACTTAGACCTTCTAAAAGGACCTTAGAATTTGGATTCAGACAGATGACCCTAAAACCAGAGTGACATCCTGAGAAGGCACTGTGAGGATCCAGAAGAAAGGCCACTACCACTACTGACACTGTTTTAGGGATATCTCTTTAATATCTATGTGTGTCTGCATACATACACGTGTGTAGGTGACCAGAGAGGCCAGGGAACATATGGATCCAGAAATGTAGTTACAGGGTAGTATGGAACTGAACTCCAATCCTCTCCATAAGATCATTGTTCTTAATCACTGGAACCAGCTCTCAACACAACCCAACATTTCAACTTCTTAAAAAAAGAAAGAAAGAGAATTAACATCTAAAGTGCAGGGCATGAAACATAAGCCCAGAGCCATTTTTTAATGTGCATCAGTGATGGAAAAGCAGTTGTCCCCATCATTAAAATATAGACTGTATTTTAAAAAAAAAACATATAGCCTTTATAAAAAAAAAAAAAAAGACTTCCAAGGTGAAAGACGATGGCAGTGTGGAGAAGATTTATGGCAGTGTGGAAGGAAGCATTTCTTTCATGTCCAACGCTCACAACACAGTCCTGCTGCCATCGCCAGGCGTTTCCAGCTCTCCGCCCTCCGCCTCCAGTTCAGGGCCGCTTTTGACGAGAAGTCTGGAAATAAAGCAAAAAGGAGAGGTGTTCAAGAAAAGTACAGCTTCTACCGAAGCTCCTGGTAGTTCCGAACTGAGGGCATTTCTATGGGAATGCGTTGTCATGACAACTGAGTCCCTCCTTTAACACACCTCTGGAATAAGATAGCATCTACTCTCCTGGCGTTCCAACCACTAATGGATGTGCAGCCACTTTAAAAAAAAAGCACTTACAGTGACACAAAAGCAAGTTCAATTGGATCTTTCCCCTGTCTAGCAAAATTCTGGGTGAGGGCATGATGTAGGGCAGCCACGCGGCTCCCAGCGCCCCACAGGGAAGGGCTGCCAGGAGCTCACTCTATTGTGCTACACCGGCTGGAATCATTAAATGGCCTTTTATTTAATGCCTCCAACCTGGGATGAGTTCACTCAGGGTTTAAAATGCCACTGTAGGCAAAAGAATAACCTGCTACTTATAGTTTTCCTATTCATAAAATCAAGAAAGAACGATTCGAGGAAAAAGACAAAGATCACTTGGACCGCCAAAACAGGACAGAGTAAACAGACTGTTTATACTTCTGTAATCAAAATCGCCAATTGGACCATCACGGTAAAATAAACTTTTGCGCCACAATGGAAGCTTAAAAACAGAAAAACCATCACAGAATATTTTCTGCTCAAGTTTTACATTTTCCAAGATTTAAATTAAATGCCTCTAACTGGATACATCTGCGCCATGCCGAGGTCCTTGAGATCAGGGCAAAGTTTTCACCAATGTTCTCCACTCATTTCAACACATCCTGCTTAAATCTTCCAGGTTGCAAGAACATATCAAAACAAAACAGAAACACTGGCTTCGGCCTGGAGGCTTGCCTGAGCAGCCCTGAGGCCCCAGGTTCAATCCCAAGTACAGCCACCCGTAAAGATGACCTACTGCCTATATTATGCAAACAAGCTGTTAACGACTCCCAATCCTCCTGCCTGTGTCTCAGTGCCCTGTCTCAGCCTTCTAAGAGCCATTATATCACTACATTAAACTTTTTTTAAAGGTTGGTATGCCTCTCCACGGGTAAATTCCACAATTCAATAGCATCAACTAGAATACACATTTCTTTTCCTGCACCAAAACTTTTTTTTTTTTAAGAAATCAGGTAGATGGTACATGAGAAGCTCTCAAGTATTGAGTAAATGCCCAAGGCTGTCTTCCTGACAGAAACTCATACTTTTTAGTTTCCTATCGAAGGGACATGGGTTTTCTTTCTGCTTTCTCCCCACCTCCCTACGCCAAACTCAAGGGTCATGAGCTCTTCATTAACCAGAAACAGACCCCAGCTATGCTTCAGAACCAGCAGTGTGCTGTGGGGATCAGGAGCCAGAACACAAGGTTGACACTGTGCCACCCTGAGTCCTCACAGAAGCAGATTCCTCCCTCCCTGACACAAACAGAGTCAATTATGCAGGCCATCCCAACAGCCCCCAGCAAGTAAGAAGCAAGTTGACAGAAGAGCCATAGCTACAAAACCTCAGGCCCACATCTCGGGGTGAGATGGCAATAAAACAGGACCAAACACTGTAGGTATTCTGGGCTATCGGAGGGAGAGGTGGAGCAGGGGAGGCATAAACAAGGAGAAATCTTCTCGAATGCACGAAAAACAGCTCCCACTTCCCTCGAGGCAAATCCCAGGGGTTCAAGCACCAGCAAGCAGAAAGCTCTGAGAGGCAGCCTGGCATTGTTCCGAGTTTTCAGAAACATAAAACATCTAGGAAGAGCCCAGAGAGAGGTGCTGAGAGGGAAGAGTAAGGACCACTCTTGCAGAAGACCTGAATCTGGTTTACAGCACCCAAATCAAGCACCTGTAATCCCAGTAACAGGGGATCTCGGCCCTCTCCTGGACTGCTCAGGAACTGCACTCACAAATACACATACCCACACATGGCCTCACTATACAACCCTGGCTGTCCTGAATCAGAGAGTTTGCCTGCATCTCCATCTTCCTAAGTGCTGGGATTAAAGAAAGCACCCACTATGACCAGAAAAATAAATCTTAAAAAAAAAAAAAAAAAAAAAAGACTGCACACACCTTTAATCACAGCACCCAGGAGGCTCCAGGAGGTGAATTTTTCTGTCTGAAGCCATTCCTCATCTACGCTTTGTCAACTCTTGACACAAGCTAGGAAGGCTTTCGTCTTGAAAAAGGAACAGCCTCCATCAGATTAGCCAATGGGCATATATGTTGAGGGGCATTTTCTTGATTAATGATTGAGGCAGGAGGACAAAAACACCCACTGTGGGTGGTACCATTCCCTAGGCTGGTGGTCCTAGGTTGTAAGGAAGCAAGCTATGGAAAACATGCCAGTAAGTACCATTCTACAGTTTCTGCTTCAGGATCTGGCCTTTGGTTTCCTCCTATCCTGATCTTGCCTCAGTGAGGGACTCTGATGTGGAAGTATAAAATGAAATAAACTCTCCTCTTTAAAGGGTTTACTCCATGTTTACCACAGTCACAGAGAAACCAAACTAGGACAAGAATTGCGTCCATAGTGTACAGATATCTCAAAACCTGTGTGCTTTCTCTCCACATCTTTCTGCTTCTACCAGGGCATCCAGGAAGAAAGATTTCCAACACCTACCTCCTTGTCTTACTGGTTACTCTGGTGGCCCACAGAGCGCCTGTCTGGATAGCACCAAGCTCATAGACACATTCATGTGTATTGCTTTGCTCTGTATATCATGGTGCCTAACAGTGTTTGAACATAAACTTATTAGCTGTGCTCTAAAGGGATGAATGCGTAAAAAACCAACATGGAACATCTATGAATTAGGTAAACACTGCAAGTCCTGTGAGCTCAGTGTGTGGCCCTCTAATGATGTGTTGCTGGAGGATGTGGAACCTTGAGAGCAAAAGGACACTGGGAAGAAGGAAATTTTGGACCTCCTCCTCTTCCTTCTTTAAAAATCTTGTGTGTACTCAGCTTGGCACACATGCATGCATGCACACACACACACACACACACACACACACACACACACACACACACACACACACACACACACAAAGTAAAATTAAAACAAATCTTCCCAGGACTTCCCAGCACGTTTGTAGCATGCATGTGGAGATCAGAGGTCAACCTTGGGTGTCGGGTCCCCTGACTTCCATCTTGTTTAAGAAAAGAGTTTGTTACTCACCACCACGCACAGTCAAGCTAACTGGCTATGAGCTGCAGGGAGTCGGCACCCACAATCTCTCTCAGCTCCTCATTTGCAGGAAAAGTGAATTTATCCACTGAGCCAAATCCCTGGAGACCCTCTTCCTTTGTTTTCCCCATATCGAGCATGGACTAGCCTCTCCCACAAACGTAAACAAAATAAACCTTTTTCCAAGTTGATTTATCGAGTGTGTCATAGCTAACAGAAATCTAATGAGCACAAAAAGCGTCCTTCTTCTGACACTGGTGGGGCCATTCATGGCCTCGGCTATCTGCATCCATTCACAAACCACTGGCCAGAATGACCTGTGGCCATCTGCATCAACAGGTCAACAGGAATATGAAACGATCTCAACACAAGTCCAAGTAGCAAGATTTCTGTAAATCCATGAGAAGTCTACATCCAAAACTACTGAGTTACAACGCCCTCAAAACAAGCAAGCAGGATTCTTCTATTTTATCAAAGTCGAGGAGGGCTTCCGTGAAGGATGTCCACCAGCTAGATACAGCTCCAGGACAAGGCAGAGAGAAGGAGAGAAGGAGTCACAGTCCCACAAACCAGGAGACAGTTCCTGAACCCAAGCTTATCATTCTTAGCAGCTGCTCAGAGAGCCTCCTGCACCCTCACCCTTCTGCCCAGTGCCCTAACGCTTTTCCAAGCAAAAACATGAACAAGGAGTGTCTTCCCTGGGGGTTGGAGCAGAGCAGAGCTTCAGATTTAATTACTTGTGAATAACGGATTTTTTTTTTAAGACAAGAAGTCTAAGCAAATGGGCTACACTGACTCATACATCTTGGGCAAACACACACCCGTTGCTAGCCTGACTGACCAGCCCATTCTTTTCTTCCCCAAAGCTAACACAGAAAGCCAACACAGTGTGTCTGCCTCCCTTGATCCCAGAAGCTGCCCTATTAAGGGATGTGAGAAAGAGCCTTAGGGTGGGCTTCTCTTTTCATCAACGTTAAATCCCCACACGCAAAGACACCTTTGTTTCCAAACTTGTCTCCAAGGCCCTTGCTGCTTTCAGATCTGTGTGGTCTAGTAAACATTAAATCATCTGACAGATTTCTTCTGGGAGAATCATGTTTCCAATAACCAAAACACATAGATTTATCTCCTCCCCCTCCCCTCCCCCACCCTCCTCCTTTTTAAAAAATATTTTATTGCAGTCTTTCATTTATCTTAGGTGTGTGTGTGGAGTCAGAGGATAACTCTATTACGTGACTTCTGGGGATCAAACCACGGTTGTGATTTTGTGCTGGACCTGGAGACATCCCCCTCAGGTCCAGCTGCACTCCTTCTTTTTAATGATTTGCTGTTCTTGACCTGGCGAATCTGACCAAAAGCATAGGTATGGAAGGTTGCAAGACTTAAGGGGACAATCTTCCAGGGTCCCATAAGGGAAGCTGAAAAACCAGGGAAGCTTGATTTTTCAAGGTATTCCCAGAACAGGAAGCACAGACAGGAGCGCTCCAGCTACCTAGTGACATCACAGGAAACAGAGGCAATAGGAAGTTCAGAAAAAGTGTGGCCAAGATGAATCCCAGCATCTACCAGAGAAGCTGCTCTTGTTAATTAATTCCAAGTCAATGCTTAATCTCCCAACGTTATAGACGCAACACTGCAGCAGGCTTTGAATGAGCTTGGCACAAAAATCTCAAAGCAACAGGGATGTGTGCACACAGACGTCTTGTACACTAAAAGGTGCAGGCGACAGCCTGTGCTAAGGACATGCTTGCTCACTGGAAACCAAGAATGAGACCCTTTAAAACATAGCCACCTGGGGTTGGGGGTTTAGCTCAGTGGTAGAGCCAAGAGTCCTATGGAAAGAGACACCCAAAACACACACAGCCACCCATGTTCATTCACCCTCTCTCCTCCTGTTCCCCCATCTCCCTCTCTTCCTCCTGCTCCCTCTTCCACGTGTGTGTGCACTGGCTAGAGACAACTGTACGCTCACTTTACCTACCACCTGATTGAACACACTTACATAGTAAACCCAACAACGCAGAGACTGTGGGGACCCTCAGCCTAACCTCACTTTGCGGTGCGGGCTCCCCTGAAGTTTAGCCAGAAAGAAACTGCCTCATACCCACCTGAAGCCAAGGATGACTTAAGGCTTCCTCTGTAGTAAGCCTGGCCTTTGGATCCACAACCAGTAGTTTCTTGACAAGGTCCAGAGTGAAGTAAAGTAGCAAGAGAATTGGGGAAATCATAATAAAAGAATAAATACATTCCACCTGGGTTATTAAACTCACGCAGAACTGCAGACCACCAGTCAGAGAAGAGCAGCATGAAACCAGCTGGTGTGGGCGGAGAGAGCCCTCCAAGCCCTCCCTCCCTGAATACAGAAGACTGGGACCTTAAGAATGAAGACGTACCCCATCTCTCCCTGCTCGGACACCAGAACCTTCCCTGTTCCTTTTCTTGCTCAAGTTCAGCCAAATGTAAACTAAACTTCTACCCAGTTCTGAGATGCTCACAATGTACCAGAAACTCTCAGTCCGGTTGCTTGATGGTAAGAGACCAGAGAGGGGTTCCCTATAAGCAATTAAATCCCTACCTCACAGGCGAGCAACAACCAGAGGCTGCCTTATATGCTGCATGCTGCAGCAATATTCTCCCTTAAATCCCTGATATTAAATACAATCACCTAGCTTACATCATTAGACACTTGGTCTTAACGCACCTTTTCTCCTGGGGAGTTGCAAGGTTGTACGTTTGAACAGTAAAATACAGATAACCAATGGCCTTGAGCTTATCCCATTCTATTTATGTTTGTTATTAGAAGCCGTTTTGCACTCTTGAATGGGTAGCAGGCCCTTGACTACGTTACACTGAACCTCACACGAAACCTTTGCGTCAGGGCTATTGATCATTTGTTTACAAATTGAGAAAACAGAGACTCAAAAACATGAAATAACTTGCCCAAGGGCACACAACTGACAAGTAGCAGACCTAGGACATACGCTCAGGCTCTGAAGCCCAAATTCTTAATCATGTCCTCTTCCTGTCAAGTGGTGCAAAGCAACAGAATGACCAGATGGGAGAAAACCAGCAGTCTGAGGAGACGCTCCCACCAACAGGACACCCACGCGTCAGTTAGACCAGACGCCTGTAACCCTTTCGTATCCATACCCTTCTCTGAGACATCTGTCCAGACTTCCGGAATAAGGTTGTACTTTCCACTGGTGATCTGATCCTTCAGTGACACTTGGGTCTTATGCTCAGAGAAAGGTGGATACCCACTTAGGCTTAATGTTGGTAGAGAAAGAAAGGGAAAAAAGTCAAGTGGCATTCTTAGTGGCATTGGATACACAGGCTTCTTCTCAGCGTTGAGAAAAATCAGCTTTTCTTAAGTCAACGATCCAAAAAAAAAAAAAATGACCTGAGTCAAACAGAAGCTCTCTACCAGGACGAAGGTACAGTTTCGTCCAACCTCATCCAACCAGACTGTGAAACCATGAGAATGCCTCCTACCAGATGAAAAGAATGACTCCTAGGCTCCAGCAGTCGACGGCCCGGCTGTACCCAGCAGTCCCATTGGAGATAAGGACCTCAGGAGCCAGATAAGTGGGTGTACCACATAGAGTTCTCATCAGGGAGCTCTCCCCCAAGATCTTGGACTGTCCAAAATCAGTGATCTAAAATTATGAACAAAACAAATGAAATCCAAACACCATACCCATCATCCCAAGAGACACACACAGAAACTGTATTATCTGTCACACAGACGCCCGCCATTGTTAACCCAAAATGCAAAATTTCATGTCTTTGCAAAAGTAGTTTTGTTTAAAAGAAAAAAAAAATTCAGGGTTGGGGATTTAGCTCAGTGGTAGAGTACTTGCCTAGCAAGCACAAGGCCCTGGGTTCGGTCCCCAGCTCCGAAAAAAAAGAAAAAGAAAAAAAAAAATTCCTGGGACTAGGAACCTGAGAACCAATTTACCTATGGTCATTATAACCTTACAAAAACTGCATCACCCCTACCACAAACACTAATTAAGACGCTAATATTTATGCACACAAGACTCTTAAATTTCACAACACTATGGAACCTCTGGAGAGCTTAGGGGGAAAGAAATGCACCGGGTTTTTTGTTTGTTTGTTTGTTTGTTTGTTTGTTTGTTTTGGTTTTTGGTCTTGTGACTATTACAGAAGATTCTAAAGTGAAGGAAGAAAGGGGGGTCCATGCCTCAATGGTCCATTTAGACTCTCTCCTCCCTCTGAACACAAAAGTGGCTTCTCGCCTGGAGTTCAGTGACTGCTCAGATGGGTGGAACACTGGGCCATCTCAACAAAAAATGGTAAGATTGGGAAGTGAGATTCTCAACCATGATATTCCTTTTTTTTTTTTTTTTTTTTTTTTTGGTTTTTTTTTTTCCGGAGCTGGGGGCCGAACCCAGGGCCTTGCGCTTCCTAGGCAAGCGCTCTCCCCCTGAGCTAAATCCCCAACCCCCCCTTTTTTTTTTTAATGTGAGAAACTAAAAGGCAGTTTGAACAGAAATATACAGCAGTGGCCACAGAGAGGGTCAAGCGTTGTCACCTTGATAAGACAGTCCTCTTCCTGAGATGACAGAAGAACGTTCTCTGGCTTTAGGTCCCGATGTATGATCCCATTTTCGTGAAGGTACTGTACAAAAACAGGCAGGACTGTTGGTTTATACACACACATGTAAGAAGACACAGTTGCCAAGAACTAACTCCTAGCCTGGGCGATATTAAACTGTATGATGCACCAGCATCCTGAAAATCAGAGCTGGAACAGGAGTGGGCACTTATGATCGCCTGTGTTTCATAATTCCAGAGAACAAAAATCCCTCACAGACAGACACGTGTCTATTTCAATAAGCATTTAAATAAATGATAACATATCATAGGAACTCCATCAAAATTAGACCTTTTGGTATTCAATCCTTTCCACCAAACCTGACAACCTCAAGCCCCAGAAAACACACAACGGAAAGAGAACAGACTTCTCCTGGTTTTTCTCTAACACACACACACACACACACACTTTCACACACACACACAAAATCTCTTACACACACATAGTCTCTGACACATACACACGCTCACACATACACTTTCACACATACATACACACTCTCATATACATACTCTCACACACACACTCACACACATTTTCTCACACACTCACACTCACACACACATAATCACTCATTCTGTCTCTCTGTCTCTCTGTCTCTCTCTCTCTCTCTTTCACACACACACACACACACACACACACATACACACACACACACACAATACACACACAAGGCAGAAAGCTGGAGATACAGAACTAGCCTAGCAAGAATTATGCTCAACCCAAACATCAAAAATAACCAATAACTAAACTACTAATCTATTCCTAGGAACAAAGACTAGCTTTAGTACTTTAAAATTCTCTTGTTGGGGGGTTGGGGATTTAGCTCAGTGGTAGAGCGCTTGCCTAGCAAGCTTCAAGGCCCCAGGTTTGGTCCCCAGCTCTGGAAAAAAAAGAAAAAGAAAATTCTCTTGTTGGAAATAGAATGCAAAAATCAAACCGGACAAAATATCAATTCTTCAGGAATAAAAAAACGCCCTACACCGACAGATCTGTGCATAGTTCATTGTTGTTGGTCAGTACACAGGGATTCCTGACAAAGAATCAAATCCTAGGGGCTGGAGAGATGGCTCAGCGGTTAAGAGCACTGTCTGCTCTTCCAGAGGTCCTGAGTTCAATTCCCAGCAACCACATGGTGGCTCACAACCATCTGTAATGGGGTCTGATGCCCTCTTCTGGCCTGAAGACATACATGCAGGCAGAAAGCTGTCTGATGTATACATAATAAATAAATATTTAAAAAAAAGAAAATCCTGTGCACATGACAGCCGTCATTAAAAGTGAACCGTGGGGGCTGGAGAGATGGCTCGGAAGGTAAGAGCACTGACTGCTCTGAGTTCAAATCCCAGCAACCACATGGTGCCTCACAACCATCTGTAATGGGATCCGATGCCCTCTTTGGTGTGTCTGAGGACAGTGACAGTGTACTCATATAAATAAAATAAATAAATATTTTTTTAAAAAAGGTGAACTGTGAAACCAAGTATGGCGGTGCATGCCTGTGAAGATAAAAGTAGGTAGACCAAATGTTCAAAGCCAAGTTGACTACAGAGTAAAGGTAAGGTCAGCCTATGCTATCTGAGACCTTACCTCAAAAATAAACAAACAAACAAACAAATAAATAAATAGAAGCATACAAAGGCTATGGGTAAATACTTCAAACCAAGTCACTGCCACAGTGGTCAGGTAGGTGCAGACTCAATGCCCCTCCAGAAAGACCCTGGACGGCTGGCATAGACGGGTTGTGTGGATTTTGTTTTTCCTGAGGTACAAGAGAGAACCAAGGCTTCCTGCATGCTAGGCAACCACTCTACCTCTGAAGTATTCTCCATTTTCTTTGAGACAAGCTCTCTCTGAATTGCCAGAGGGAGCCGGCTTTGAATTTAAGATCCCTGCCTTAATCTCCCTAAACAGCTGAGATTCCAGGCTGTACCACCGGACCGTGATATGTCTCCTTCCTTAGTTCCCTTCCTTGGGGTCTCTTAAACTCGTGGCAAGAGCTTGATCATCTGAGTCACAGGGGGAATGAAGGGATTTTTTTTGTTTGGCCTAGAAGCAGAACCACGCGCGCACACACACACACACACACACACACACACACACACACACACACACACCCCACACTCCCTGACACCAGAGGGCTTCCCTTACCTGTACAGCTAAAAGCATCTGGTAGAAATAGAGCTTGCAGGTGGCTTCCTTCAGGCGTTTGTTCCCCACCACACGGTCAAACAATTCTCCTCCTTCCATCCTGAAACACACACAGAGCAGGACCTTCATCCCTGAACACACAGCACCAATGAAATAAACTCATCTAGCCCAGAAAAAATAAGCATGGTGGGACCCCGGGGATGATGGATGAGCACTTGCTTTAAGCCAGAGGCCCTGGCCTGCACCTCCAGCACTAAGACATATCTTAGTTTTTCTAGGCTTATGCCAGCACTCGGGCAGAGCTCAAAGGCCCAGGACAGCCAGAGATATGGGGTCTTCTCAAAATAAATAAATGTGGGGGGGGGGGGTGATGGTGAGGCAGGTCTTTCATCCTGGCACTTGGGAGGCAGAGACAGGCTGATCTCTGCATTAAGATGGTCCGGCTTAGCCAGGCTACAAGGAGAAACCTTGTCTCCAAAACCCAAAAATTAATAAATTCATACATAAACAAATAGCCGAATCATCTTCCTGAGGGCTAGAGAAAGAGCTAGGACAAAGAAACTCACAAGGAGAGGCTATCAGCCTACCAAAGCACCTGCTGGCCTCAGGCTCACTCTAGTCACCCTCAGGGGACCTTGGTTCCCCACAGCTTTCACCGCCCCACCCCTACCCTACACCTCTCCAGCTCCTGAGCTCCCTCCCCCAACTTCCCATTCCCATCTAACCCTGCCATTTCAGCCCTCAGCTCTCTTAGCCCCCTCTCCTCTTTGTGTGCTCTCTCTCTCCTCTCTCCCTCCTCACCCCTCTCTCTCCCCTCACCACGCTTCTCTCATGGCCAGGTTCAGTTTCTTGGCCAAGCTTCATCTACTACTCCTCTCCCTGCTGTGGAATCTTCCAGCTGCCTCTGCCTGTGATCTCCCTTAAAAGCTCAATGAAAACCTTCTCCTCAACCACACCTGGGAGGGCTGCGTCCTCATTTCTCTCACTCCTCTTACAGAAGATGGGAGTTCAGTTCCCAGCCTCCGCGTCCAACCCACAAGTGCCTGTAACTCCACCTCAGGAGACCAAAGTCCACGTCTGACCGCTACAGCAAATGGACACACGCGCACAGGCACAGAACTAAAAGTAATCAAACATAAACCGTGGAACAAACTAATGACCTGATAAGCCTCGTCCATGATCAGATGCCCCAGTAGGGAAAGAGGAGAAGATGGAATATATAACAAGCAATGGAGACTTTGGGAACTTTTTAAAAATCTGACTCCAGCAGGACGGTGTTGGTGCACACCTTTGATCCCAGCACTTGGAAGCAGATCTCTGAGTTAGAGGCCAGCCTGGTCTGCAGGTAGAGTTCTAGGACTGCCAGGGCTACACAGAAAAACTCTTGTCTTGAAAACCCCAAAGATAAAATAAAATAAAGCAATAAAACTCTGATTCCAGAAGCTGGAGAGAGGCCCGGAGATCTGCATTCCTACAGCGGTCCTACATGCTGGTGGAGTGGAAATAGACTACCATGCTGGGCCAGACAGCTGGGGTTCGAACCCCAGGTCGATTCTTCAAAGCTGTAGGTCTTTGGGTCTTTGGTTACTTAACCCCTCTGAGCTAAACAACAAGAACAAAGTTAAATTTAAAATATCTGTTTCTGTTTTCTTGAGACAGTCCTGGGACTCAGTCTGTAGACCAGGCTGGCCTTGAACTCACTGACATTCATCTGCCTCTGCCTCCTGAGTGCTGGGATTAAAGGGGTGAGCCTCCTGTCTAACCTGCATTTGATTCTTTACTGGCTTATAAGACATGGAAACATAAATTTAAATGATACTACTTACAGTTCCAGAACAATGTAATAATCTTCCATATCAAAGACATCTTTAATCTTGATGATGCACGGCTACAGGAGAGAAGAAAGGAGAAATGATAAACTCCAGAAAGGAAACCTTAAGACACAGAACCTGAGGCATCAGGAGGATTAAGAGCAGGCACTGGGTCCTTGTTTGGGGGTGAAGAAGGCGGAATGGAATGTAGCTGACTGCTCACTGAGAACTCACACAAGAAACACATCGTACAGTGTCAGCAAGCAATAGTTCAAATCTGTTTAGCAGGTTTTCCCAGACGTCTCCTCATTCGTCAAAACAGGAACCTGACAAGAGGCATGAAGAGAAGCGGGAGCTGGATACTCCGGGGAGGGGTACGGTATTTTCTGAGCAGGCCTGAGATCTAGATTCAGTCCCAGCACAGGAGCAAAAGTCCTTCTTCTCAGCAGGACACAAGATCAGAGACCATGAAACTATTTTGTAATCCCAGCACTTGGGGGTGTGGGGGGAGGAAAAATCAAAGATTCAAGGCCAGCCTTGGCTCTAAAGCAAGTTCAAGGCTAGCCTGGGCAACAGGAGACCCTGTTTCAATAGCAGAGAAGGCTAGGGAGGAAGCCCAATTATCCTCCCAGATAACAGATTCTTGCGCTCCAGCACCAGAGTCACGGAGAATGGAACCTGTACGATAAATCCTCTCATTGTATAAGACCTTTGAATCGTGGACGACAGTTTATCATCTGTGCTGGGGACACAGCACTGCGGGCAGGGAGAAGCAGGTTTAGATTCTCTAGAAGGCAGACTCAGCATTACGGCTTTCCACTCAGAAAGCTACCTGTGTTTAAAACTGACAGCAAAGCTCAGGGCCGGTAAGAAACAGGCTGAGTATCAGGAAGACAGAAGCCAGCACAAAGAAGTGATCACGAGAGACTCAGACGAGAGCCAGGAATCCTTTCAGGTGTGACACTGTAAGAGGTGAGACTCATCCCAGCACTCTTCATGGTTCACTGCAACTGTTGCTGCATACACCCTTCCTCCTGCCGTGAGAAGTCCCACAGTGAACACCCACAGCTTCCCAACGTAGACGTGGAAACAGGGCTCAGTGCTGCTGAGACGTCTGTCTTAATTAATATCAAAGTTAACCAGTAAAACATTTAGGAAGATGTCCTTTGTTTAAGTGTGAGAGTGAGAGTGTGTGTGTGTGTGTGTGGTGTGGTGTGTCTGTCTGCCGTCTGTCTGTCTCTGTGCATGCCACCAAGCATGTGTGGAGGTCAGAGAAGAACTTGTGGGAACTGGTTCTCTCCTTCCTCCATGAGAGTCCTAGGGATCAAACTCAGATGGCCAGGCTTCACAGCACGTTCCTTCTTTACCCTCTGAGTCACTCTGCCAACAGTGAATATGTTTTCAAAAATAAGACAAAACTAGGCAAAGCAGGCTGCGGCAGGAAGATTGCTTGAGCCAGGAATCCCGGCCTAGCCTGGCCAATTCAGCCAGTTCCTGTGGAAAAGAACAAAAACAAACTCCACTCAAAGAGGCGGAGTCAGAGGGTCATGTGAGTCCAGTATTCCCAGACTTGCCAGGGTAACAAGGCAGGACTGTCTCCTAACAACAAAAAGAAAAGGAAGAAGGGGGATTAGGGAGGGGGAGAAAAGGCACAAGGAAAACGGAAGCAAAGAGAGAGCAGGGAAGGAAAGGAGAGGAAAGAGAAGCTGCTGCTCTCAAAGTACAAGACAGGCAAGCAGGAAGGCTGGCCGCCGGAGTGCGGAGGTTAGAGGATCCAGAGTTGTAAGCAGGCTGTGGAGACATTGTATCGAACACAGTGATCTAGAATAAATAAACCTTCAAATTCTTGGAGGGTTGTGAGGAGGTGGAAGACAGAAAAGAAATTCTGACCCGAGGTTAGGAGAAGAGGAAATCTTCAGTTACTCTGGCAAGATGTGGGTCAAGTTTAACACTAACACCTACTGAGCTTGCATTATGGGTTCTCATAAACTAGTGATGAGACCGGGAGAACCCGCAAAAAAAAAAAAAATATCAGACCCGTGGGCTACAGCCCTATGTCTTCCAAAGATATAAAGTCATCCTTACAAAACAGGTAAGAACCACGTATATCCAACACCTATGCATCAGACATAACAACGGGATTCTTCCTACCTGTCAGACACCATGGGTTTAACTGGATTACTCCAAATAATAATTATTTTAAAGGATCCAAATAAAAGGTATTTAAAAGGACCCAAATTCAGATATAATTAACCTCACTAAAACTTTCATTTTCTTTGCAAATATTACTAATCTTTTTAAGGTTTTCGTCCAGACCTCAATAAAAATATTGAGTATTGAATCATGAAGTCACGGAGCCCTTCACGCAGGGTTGTATTCTTAAAACTTTGAAGTAAAACTCGTCCGAGGTAAATAAGCCATATGTGTTCTCACAAACACACAAAGGAGCCCCAAGTAGCCTCCTACGGCAACACGACTGACAAGTGATACTTACATGATTCAGCTTCTTCAAAATTTCTATTTCAGTTTCCACACTGGGAGCTGTGTCCTTAAATAAACAGGATAGCATTGAATTCATTAGTAATAATAATCATAATGGCCAGTATTTAAAAATATATTTACAGTTAAGGGGTTGGGGATTTAGCTCAGTGGTAGAGCGCTTGCCTAGCAAGCGCAAGGCCCTGGGTTCAGTCCCCAGCTCCGAAAAAAAAAAAAGGAAAAAAAAATATATATTTACAGTTAAATTTCATTTAGGATGCCTCAGTTAGAAGCCAGGCCTAGCTCTCACAGAGGACACAAGACTCCATTTGCGTAAAATGGGCTTCAGCTAAGAAATCCAGATTTACATTTTTTTTTTTCACTTTTACTTTATGTACATTGGTGTTTCGACTACATGCATGTCTGTGTGAGGGTGTCTGATCCCCTGGAACTTGGATCACACACTGCTGTGAGCCACCATCGCAGCGAAGAACTGGACACGGGTCATCTAAAGGACCAGCAAATGCCCTTAACCACTGAACTATCTCTCCATCCCCTACCCCCAGGTTAAAAATGTTTAAATCCAGACATTTTCTTTGCACTTTCACACTCATTACCACATTTCAGGGGCTGGGGTGGGGGTGAGGAGGTTCTGTTAATGGAGAGGTCATACAGAGTCCAGTGAATGGAAGATTCAGTTAAGTAAAGATTGGTTCTTAAGTTTTCAACAACCTAGGAGACAGCCTTTTCCTCCCCTAAATGGGAAGCAAATCCAGAATCATGAGGTCAGAGATCTATAGCCAATTGAACACAGACCGGAAATTCCCCCTGCCATGTAAGAATAGAATTATCTTGGGAAAAACAATCTGAAGAATGTTAAAGCCAGAAACAGCTGGCTGGAAAGGAAGAAATGCCTGGGCCCTGCTTTGACGTTTCTTTGCGGGGTTATACGGGGGGTGGGGGGATGGAGGGGGGTGGACGGACACAACACGGACAATACAGTTGGCCACTTCACTCATTCGGTAAATATGAATTACATAAAAAGTGATAAATAGTTGCTATATAAAGATAATTTACATTCTAAAAAAAAATGCAACTGATCATTAGAAATGTCACTTCAGGGTTGGGGATTTAGCTCAGTGGTAGAGCGCTTGCCTAGCAAGCGCAAGGCCCTGGGTTCGGTCCCCAGCTCCGAAAAAAAAGAAAAAGAAAAAAAAGAAAAGAAAAGAAATGTCACCTCGGTGGTAGAGTACTTGTCTGGTATTCCTGAGTCCCTGGCTTTTATAAAAGTGTGTTTCTATAGCTAACTAACTCCTAGCCAACACCCGAAAGAGCAAAGAATTTGAAGTTATGGAACCGATCAAGCAAAGAATTATCTGCATAAATTATGATGAAGTGGAGGGCGGGGCATTCCTTCCTAGTGATGTCTTTGAGAATCTGTTTAAATCTGTCGGATATTATCCAGAACCGGATCGTATCAGGCAAAGTGCCTCAAATGCAACTGGCTGACTCTTTGGAAAACACACAAGACCTTACAGAGCAAATGGGATCAGCAGGGCGTAAGGAAAGAGACTGCTCCTTTATCATGTTAAATCCATAGTTGCAGTTTAGGGGAACTGTACCACCAACTGAGAGAAAATGAACGGCGCCACCTCCCTCAGGCCCACGCATGCCTGCAATCCCAGCATCCCAGAGTACACCTTCAAGGACAGTCTGGGCTATGTGAGAGTCATAATCTCAAAAAACAGGAAAAAAAAATGCTTTGAAGTAAAAAGCAATCTCCACAATTTGTAGAATGAGTCAAAATGCTACACTGTAGGCACTGAGCATTTCACACTGCAACAAATGCTTGGAAATTCATTGAGCATAGCACCTAGGTCAGGATTAAACCCAGCTTTCCTGAGACTGTTTTGCCTTCTCACTAGACCTCTTAACTCTCAACAGGTTTCATTTCCACTACAATATCCCAACCAAGTTACTCCATTCAACATTTGAAAGCCTGGGCCCAGATAAACCACTGTGATAAAGCTGATCCGTGACTAGGAGCAGTTTCCGTTAGATATGCCTGTTGCGGACAGGAAGGTGAGCTGTCCAAACGAGGTGAATTCATCTAGACACCACAGTGTCTCCACCAAGATAAGACGAGAGAGGCTGAAGGCAGCTATGAGGCTGCACCGGCCGTTAGACCCGCTTATCCCCCATCCCTTTATAGCTACTTTAGGGGAAAAAAATAAAGTCTGTTACTGTGCGCAGGATTAAACACAATCAATTATTTCTAGAATTAAATTATAAATAAAGGTTTCTAGATTAATTAAAAGACACTTAAAAGTGTCCAGTGTTGCTTGGCAGTGAAGAATTGCTACGCCTAAGCCATCCAAGGTTCCTGAGACCGAGACATACTCCAGAGTTCCTTAAGGGACTGTGCGAGGCAGGCAGCTACCAACGCAGTACTCACGGCTTCTCTCGATGAGCCAAGGGCGAACCTCCGCTTGCTGATGATCTTTATGGCCACTTTCTTACACGTTTTCCTCTCAAAGGCCATCTTTACCTCCCCACAAGCACCGCTAAGGAGAAGCACACAGACAGTGACTGTTCAGGATGATTTTCATCATGAAACGCACCATTGTCCGAGTCTGCACTGACAGCAAGAAGTTAAAGAGGGGGCGGAGGAGGTTGTTCAGGTGGGTAAAGGGCTCGTCGTACAAGGATAGGATCTGAGGTCAGACACCCGGAACCCATGTAAACCAGGCAACGTACAGCAAGAGCGGAGATAGAAACAAGAAAACTACTCCAGAAGCTTGTGGGCCAGCCGGCCATGCATGCACAGCAGAAAACAGAGACTCAGTCTTAAGGTAGAAGGGTGAGACCAACACCCAAGGCTGTCTTCTGACCTCCACACAAATTCTGTGGCACATGAAGTCCTGCACTTACACACACACACACACACACACACACGCACAGAGCATGTAGCATGTACACACAGGCACTCTCACACACTCACACACATGCAAACACACATACCTGTGCATGTAGCATGCACACATGGGCACTCACACATATACAAACACACATACACACACACACACACACACACACACACACACACACACACGCAAGGAATACACACACAAGGGGGTGCAGCTGCCCCTTGCCCACACACGTGTACTCACACAAAAGAAATTAAATATTGTCCATGTAACATTTTTACCATTGTCTATATGCTCAAAGGAAACACTGTAACCTCACTAGAGTAAACTGTCAAGAGCACAGACTCTTCCAGAGGTCCTGAGTTCAAATCCCAGCCAACTCATGGTGGCTCACAACCATCTGTAATGGGATCTGATGTCCTTTTCTGGTGTGTCTACAGTGTATTTACTTAAGATCCATCCTAGCAGCGACTACAGTGCAAGCTGCACACGACCTGTCTGTAGTGAGCCATGACAATGATGGGTTTTAAGACAGAATAGAAAAGGCTGCACATCGTTCTTATTGTATTGAGTATAGGTAACACTGAATGTACTGTGATAGTGATTTTCAAGTGTAGGATTGAGTCATAGTCAGTACCCACCCGATGTTCTAGTACCTGCCAGTTCCCAGTAGGTAAACAGCATTATTACACTGCTTGCCCCTAGCAGTCTACTTGTCTGAGACTGGATCCTGAGGTGTTGATTTGGTCCTGACTTCTCTAGGAGCTGGAACATCCCATTACAACCTCTCCCTGGCTATTTAACCCCTCACCCCTCACCCTTGAGACAAAAGCCTTTGGAAGCACAGGCTGTCCTCAGACAGCTATTACGACACCAAGGATAACACTGAACTCCTGCACCTCCTGCCTCATTTTTAAGTTGTTGAATTCTAAGTATGCCTCTACCTTGCCCAGCTGTCCTTTTCTGTTAGGGATTGAACTAAACATTTTATACCTAATTGCATGCCTACCGAATAAGGTCAGAGGCTGACTGCAGATGGCCCAGCATGTAGAAGTGATTGCCCCATATACTGGCTAGGGTTTTTTTTTTTTTTTATTGTCAACATGGCTCAGTATCGAGGATCATCTGCTAGAAGGGAATCTCACTTGAAAACAATGCTTCCATTAGAGTGCCCAGTAGTCAAATCTGTGGGGCATTTTCTTGATTAATTTGGGACTGCCAAGCCCAGTTAGCGCAGTACTGTCCGTCGCTAGAGTGTAGTAAAAAGCAGACTAATCAAGTCATGAAAACTGAGGCAGTAAGTGGTGTCCTCCACGGTTTGCTCTGCTCGAGCTCCTGCGTTGGCTTTCCTCAGGCGTGGGTGCTGATCACAACATAAAGCCCCAGTACACACTTCCCTCTCCAAGTTGCTTCTGTCAGTGTTTATCATAGCAACAGGAAGCAAAGTAGTCAGTCCTCATACCAGGAGTGGAGGACTGTCACGATAACTGCAGTCATGTTGTTTCGGGAAAGGATTCCAGGACTTTGGAGCTTTGGGCTGGAAAGCTGTCAGGTACTCAGAGATTGGTAGGTTGTTCTGTAGACAATGCTGAAAGGAATGCAAGCAACAGAGACCTGGCCTGTTTTTTTTTTTTTTTTTCTTTTCTTTTTTTTTTTTTTTTGAGCTGGGGACCCGAACCCAGAGCCTTGCGGTTGCTAGGCAAGCGCTCTACCACTGAGCTAAATCCCCAACCCCTGGCCTGTTTTTCAGAGGGAAATTTCAGAGTCCCTTAAGGACTCTATCAGAGCCATTTGTATAAAGGCTGGAGATGGCTCAGAGGTTAAGAGCACTGGCTGCTCTTCCAGAGGTCCTGAGTTCAATTCTCAGCAACTACATGGTGGCCCATAATCATCTGTACTGAGATTTGGTGCCCTCTGCTGGTCTGCAGGCATACATGCAGGCAGAATGCTTTATACATAATGAATAAATCTTTTTTTTTTTTTTTGGTTCTTTTTTTTTTTTTTTTGGTTCTTTTTTTTTGACTGGGGACCAACCCAGGGCCTTCCTAGGCAAGCGCTCTACCACTGAGCTAAATCCCCAACCCCATGAATAAATCTTATTAAAAAAAAAAAGTTCTGTGAAAATGAGGTTGGGTGGAGTGATACACGCCTTTAAACACAGGACTTGGGAGGCTGGAGCAGGCAGATAGATCTCTGTGAGTTCAAAGCCAGCCTGCTATATAGAATGAGTTCCAGAACTGCCAGGGATACACAGAGAAACCGTGTCTCAAAAACAAAAATAAGCAAGTAAAAAGAGTCTGTGAAATGGAAACAATTTGTGCACTGAGATAATCAATACTACTTAGCTAGGGCTTAAAAATCTGCTCTAATTAATAAGAGCCCAACGTCATCAACATCCTCAAGGTGAGATCTTCTGGGTCAGCACACAAAAGCTGTGGTCAGAAAGAGTCCAAAGCTGCATCTGGAGCTGGAACTTCTCAATGTGTGAGGAGTCTCCCACAAGGTACTCGTTTTAAAGGCACGAAGGGATCGTGGGCAGCAGCTGAAGCTTACCACTGGGTGGCAGGGTCAAGAAGCATCCCTGAAGAGAAGCCAAGAGGTCACTGACAGAGATGCAGACTCAGCTGCAGGTGGAGACCCCATAACGCCAATGTCCAGACTGTGGTGCGACCAGAGGCAGCAGCAGGTGTGAAGGGGTGCCAGCATTCAAATCCAAGACAAACTGAGTGTGCCATACGTGGGGGGAATGGGGTTGAAGCTGCTAATGACTTCTCAGTTCAAAAGATCAAGAGTGGGACCCAGACTTTGGACTCTGAGCTGCCTGCTTACCATTGTTGAGATCTGGTTTTCCTTTGATCTGATTGTAACCCGGTTCTTTCTTGGTTTTGTTTGTTTGTTTGTTTTGTTTTTTTTTTTTTCAGAGCTGGGGACCAACCTTGGGCCTTGCGCTCACTAGGCAAGCGCTCTACCACTGAGCTAAATCCCAACCCAACCCGGTTCTTTCTTAAAGTAATAAAAAACATTTTTAACAGGAGCCCACAGTTAAGACAATTTGACTGTTTTTGAGAACTTGAACTTTTAAACTGCTGAGATTTTTCTCAATTTCATTTTTATATGCATGGCTACTTTTCCTGTCTGTGCAACAATGTACAGTACCCAGGGACTAGAAGGTATCAGATCCCCTGGAACAGGATTATAGGCAGTTATGAGTCATCATGCAGGTACCGGGAATCGAACTTGGGACCTCTAGAAAAGAAACCAGTGTTCTTACTTGCTAAGTGTTCACTTTCCAGTCCCAAATTCTCTTTTTAAAAAAGACAGTGGTGGGGCTGGAGAGATGGCTCAGCGGTTAGGAGCACTGATTGTTCTTCCAGAGGTCCTGAGTTCAATTCCCAGCAACCACATGGTAGCTCACAGTCATCTGTAATGGGATCTGATGCCCTCTTCTGGTGTGTCTGAAGACAGCTACAGTGTACATTATATATAATAAATAAATCTTTAAAAAAAAAAAAAAAAAAGACAGTGGTACTTGAAAAAAAAAAAGGACTGTGTTTCACATTGTGATATTAATTCTTGTTTGTTTTGCTATTGTTGCTGTTGTTATTTTGGGGTTTTGTTTTGGTTTTGGTTTTTCTTTTGAGACAGGGTCTCTCTACATAGTCCTGGCTGTCCTGGAACTCACTATGAAGACCAGGCTGGCCTCAAATTCACAAAGAGCCACTTGCCTCCCAAGTACAAGGCATGCATCGCCACCCGCAGCCCATGACGTCAGCATTAATATGAAATCTTGGGTACAAACAAGGAAAGAAAGGTTAGGAGAGAGATACGTTTGCATGTCAAGTTGACGAGGAATCAATCGTACTGTTTTTTTTTTGTTTGTTGGTTTGGTTTGGTTTTACTTTGTTTTGTTTTTGTCAACAAAACAAAGCTGAGCTAGAACCATCTGAGAAGATGGGAACACAACAGGAAAAAAAAAGTGTCTCCATCACGTTGGCTTTTACACAAGTCTGTGAGGCATTCTCTTGATTAGCGATTGAGGCAGGTGGTCCTGGATTACAGACAAAAACAGGCTGGGCAAACCGTTGGGATGCAGACTAGAAAGCAGCACTCCCCACAGTCTCTGCTTCAGTTCCTGTCTCCAGGTTCCTGCCTGGGCTTCACTCAGTGAGGGACTGTGATCAGGATGTGTAAGCCAGATAAACCCTTTCCTCTTCAGGCTGGTTCCGATTGTGATGCTTATTACAGCAACAGGAAGCAAGTTAGGACAAGGACAAGCATGCCCACCTGAATTCAATCTCCGGAATCTATGGCAGGAGAAAATTCCTGAAGTCTTTCCTCTGAGCTCCACACACACACCACAGTATACACATTACACACACACACACACACACACACACACACAGAGAGAGAGAGAGAGAGAGAGAGAGAGAGAGAGAGAGAGAGAGAGGTAACTAAATAAATTTTAATTAACAAGAAATACACTGGCAAAAAAAAAAAAATACAAAAAGAGAAAGAAAGAAATACACTGACTATGGAAGCTAATGACTGTAGCCCTCAGGAGGTAAGACAGAAGAACTGCCCATGAGTTTGAGGTCAATATGGACTACAGCGTGAGTTCATGGGCTACACAGTGAATTCATGCCACCAGCCTACGCTATGAGTCCCTGTCTCAAGAAACAAAACAAAACAAAAAAAAACAAAAAAAAAAAAAAAAAACAAGGAATAAATATGATAAACCATCTGTGTTTTTGGAATTTAATTAATTAATAGTCTAGCACTTTACCAAACACACAGAGAGTCCTGGATTTGAACACTAGCATTCCCAAATATTAAACAAACAAAAAAGGAAGTCAAGCACAGGCTGGAGAGATTGCCCAGTGGTTAGAGCACTGACTGCTCTTCCAGAGGTCCTGAGTTCAATTCCCAGCAACTGCATGGTGGCTCACAACCATCTGTAATGGGATCTGATGCCCTCTTCTGGTAGCTATAGTGTATTCATATAAATATAATAAACCTTTAAAAAAAAAAGGAGGCCAATCACGATCGATCAATTCGATTACTCAGCACACAATGGCATCTACCATCAAGCATGATGACCTGAATTCAACCCACACAGGAGAGAACTGTTCCCTGCATTGTCCTCTGGCCGCCACGTACTCACTGTGGCATGGGTGTGCGCACAAGCATACACACAGTGACTCACAGGTCATTAAAAGCTGCTTTTCAGAAGTCATCACTAGTCAGACAGAGTGAGGCAGGCTTGGAATCCCGTCTGGGAGGTAGAGGAAGGAGTATCCGGAATTCAAGCTCATCCTTGATTGCACAGTGAGGTTGAGGCCAGAGTAAGCTACATGAAGAAACAGGCCAGCCAGGCACGGTGGTGCCCATCCTAATCAGATCACTTGGGAGGCAGAAGCAGGAGAATCTCTGTTGAGTTGTAGGCCAGACACAACAACAAAATAAAACCCCATGTTGAAAATAACTAATGAGGGTTGGAGAGATGGCTCAGCGGTTAGGAGCACTGACTGCTCTTCCAGAGGTCCTGAGTTCAAATCCCAGCAACCACATGGTGGCTCACAACCATCTGTAATGAGATCTGATGCCTTCTTCTGATGTGTCTGAAGATAGCTACAATGTACTTACATGTAATAAATAAATAAATCTTCAAAAAAAAAGAAAAAGAAAGAAAATAACTAATGAAATAGATGGGAAGATACCCTGGCCTATAAAACGTTTGCTACGCAAGCATAAGGACCTGAGCTTAGATACTCAGCGCCCTCATTAAAAGCTTGTCTCTAATCCCAGTGCTGGGGTGGTGAAGAGCAGGACATTCTAGGCCTTGCTATCCCATCAGAACGCTCCAGCGACATTGGAGAAGACACTAATACTGACCCCAGAACTATGCACACAATCCTTACACAGGCAAACACATAGACTACACACACGAGAAGTTATCAGAGAAGCCAAGCCTTGTGGCACAGGCTAATCCCAGCACTAAAATTAATGAGGAAAAAAAAAAGTTTATTTAAACTGATCATTATCAAATAAATCAGTAGTACGTGTATCACAAAGCTCGACAGCTACAGGATAAATAATAAGGCTATAAAGTCAGGTATTAAAACACTAACCCATGAGAACCCATAGGGGAAAAAGGAGTTTTAGTCTGTTACATAAAGGAAAATAATTTACCTTCCAAGAGTTTTTGACATGATGTATTCGTCTCTTAATTCCTTAGGATAAACTGACTGGTCATCTACAGTCAGATCAAAAAATACAAAAACTGAGAAGAAAGGACAGAAATGGGCTCGTTAATTCACGATTAGAAACCTGGTTCTCAAGTTTAACTACATACAGGGTATAAGACAGAGAATTATGTTCATCGTGTAATACGAAATGAATCCTTTTTACTCCGGGGGCAAAAAGATAGTTCCATAGGTAAAATATCACTTGTTATGTACGTCTAATGACTTCACTTTGGTCCTCAGAATTCACAGTGGAGGGAGGAAATCAACTCACAACAGTTGTTCTCCGACCCCCACAGGCATATTGTAACATGTAAGCCTACACACACATGCACACACAAATCTTTCTTCTGTCTCTCTGTTCTTGTCTATCTGTCTCTCTGTCTCTGCGTCTGTCTCTTTGTCTCTCTCTTGCACACACACAGACACACATACGCACGCACGCACACACAATTAATAAATGTAAATTAAAAAGGTGGAGATGAGAGTAAGACACCTTACATGACCTGCTGGCCTCCACACCTACACAAATGCACAAACACCTAAACAACACAAAATAAGTACTCAGCGCTCAGCAGGCAGAGGCAGGCAGGGTTCAAAGCCGCCCTGGTCCACATAGAGAATTCTAGGCCAGCCATACAGTAAGACCTTGTCTCAAAACATAAAATCAAACAAACAAAAACACCACAACTCAGGCAATGGAGTTAACTCTTGAATGGTATCGAATGTTAACTTACTTAATTTGACTGGTTTAAAGCATAATCTGTAGAGACACAAAAAATTCCCCTTTACAGAGGTAACCACAAGATAATAACATTTACCTTTATTTCTACACAGTGAAAGTGCGATTTCAGAGTTGTTACTCAAAGGACAGCGTTTTCCTTTCCCGATAAGCTCTGTATTTACAAAGGTTCCATTTCCACTGTGGTCTTCTAGGTATACAATGTAACAATTCTTAGGGCCCATTTCCTAAAACAGAAAATTTCATTTGACAGCAGGATTTAATAGTGCTAGACACCCCAGAAGCAACAACTCTGAGTAGAGAACGGTCACTTACCCTGAAGATGCGAAAGTGCTTCTTGCTGTAAGTCCGGTACTTATCCGTCCTTTTCAACAGTGGTCCATCGAAGCAATATTCACAGCTTTTATCCCTCCCGAACCAGTAGTTGTCATTAACACAGTCTGTTAATACACAAACACACAGCAGAGAACGTTATCAAACATGCTTTGATAGTACTAATTGGAGGAAGGGTCAGATTCCGTGCAGTGGTGTACATGTGAGCCCCCACAGGACAAGCTCAAGAAACTTGCCTGCACAGAAAGACGCTGTCAAAATAGCAGTGTGTAGAAAAATGATCAAAAGTATAGATTTGATATCAAAATTTTGTATTAAAATTAGGGGACACTGGCCGGGTATAAGTCATTGCACAGTGCAAGCTTAGGGAATTCAAAGTCTTGGGTTCAATCCCCAGTGAGAAAAAGGAGTTGGGGGCTGGAGAGATGGCTTAGTGGTTAAGAGCACTGACTGCTCTTCCAGAGGTCCGGAGTTCAAGTCCCAGCAACCACATGGTGGCTCACAACCATTCTGTGACGGGATCTGATGCTCCTTTCTGAAGTGTCTGAAGACAGCTACAGTGTACTCAGATATAATAAATAAATCTTTTTAAAAAAAAAAGGGGTTGGGGATTTAGCTCAGTGGTAGAGCGCTTGCCTAGCAAGCGAGGCCCTGGGTTGGGTCCCCAGCTCCGAAAAAAAAAAAAAAAGGAAGAAAAAAAAAAAAAGAAAGAAAGAAAAAGGAGATGGGGGTGGGGATATAATTATACAACAATGTCTTTGTCTTGTTTTAGGCTTTTTGCTATGTGATTATTTGACCCTGGTATTTTGAGGCAGGATCTCGTACCCTCCAGACTGGCTTCTACTTCTCTAGGTAGCCAAGAATGACGGTAAACTTCTAATCCTTCTGCCTCAGTTTCCCCAATGTTAAGTTGGCCATCAAGTACCAACTCATGTGGTGGCTAGGGATAAAACCCAGAGCTTTGTGCACACTGGGCAAATGACCTACCAACTGAGCTGCATTCCAGCTCTATTCACTCATACTCTGAGAGAGTCTCACGTAACCCAGCTGGACTTGCTCTGTATCTGAGCTGGCCACGAATTCCTGATACTCCCAAGTGCCAAGATTACAGGCATGCGCCACGACACCAGGCTGTAACACGGGTTACATAACTGATGGCTTACACATGACCATGAAATGTGGAGCCGCCATTAAGACTCCTTGCATAAGCCAGGCAGCGGTGGCACACCCCTTTAATCCCCGCACTCAGGAAGCAGAAGCAGGAGGATGCCTGAGTTTGCAGCCAGCCTGGTCTACAGAGTGAAGTGAGTTCCAAGACAGTCAGGGCTATACAGAAAAAAAAAACAACCTGTCTTGAAAAACCAAAACAGGACTTCTCAAAAACTTCTCGAATAGTTTTTTGTTTTTAATGATTTTGAAAAATAGGTAGTTACCTGCATACATTACCTTCCTGAGGGTTCCTATTATGTTCAGTACAAAATCTACAATCTTCCTGTCCTACCAGGTGCTCAGGTCTAGGCACTTGCCTCCACGATGCTTCTCTACTTTGCTAACTACCCCCAGCTCCACTGGTCTCAATTTCACTGCCCGAACAAGCCAGGCATACCATATTCCTATTGTGTAACAGCTTCCTCAGAGCCTAAAAGCTTCCATTTTGGAAGAAGACACCTTAAGATAGGATGAGTAAAGGAGGGTGTAACAAGAGGATATTTTAAGAAACGATCTATGGGTGAAACAGTAGGTTGTTCTAAAGGGGAGATGCAATGACTCCATCCTGCAGGCAGGCTCCACAAGACAAAAAAAAAAAAAAACCAAAAAAACAAAAAACAAAAAAAAACAAACAACTAAAAATTGCTTTGGACCAGATTCACTAAGCCCACCCTCCCCGGGAGTACATAAGCAGTGAAGACTGCCTCGAGTCACATAGACAACCAGACAAGCGGCAGAGAAGACACTCAGACTAGCCACACCGCTTGCAAGAAGCAGAGACCAGCCTAGACCACCTACCTGCCTAGGAGAAACACACCAGAGGAGCTGCCTGGAAGAGGTTCAGACCAACTGATCCATCAGGGCACAGGGCTGCACAACCTCCAGCCCAGTGAGCTGCCTGTAGGCTGTGCAGTGTGCTCCAGGTCCCCAGCTTTGAAAGCTGTCACCCATGCTGGGGTGGGCTTTGGTGAGGCACTGGTCTCTGAGTCCGTTCCTCTAAGTAATCCCTCACCCATACTCCTGTAAGCAACCCCAAGAGAGCTCATCTGTACATCAAGTACACTTTAGTGCTATGAACACTCTGTTCTGTCATCAGCTTCTCAGTTAGGGTTTTACTGCTGCGAGCAGACATGACCAAGGCAACTCTTATAAGGATGACATTTAATTGGAGCTGGCCTACAGGTGCAGAGGTTCAATCCATTATCATCAAGACTGGAACATAGCAGCATCCAGGAAGGCATGGTGCAGGAAGAGCTGAGAGTTCTACATCTTCATCTGAAGGATACTAGAAGACTAGCTGCCAGGTAGCTATGATAAGGGTCTTAAAGCCCACACCCACAGTGACACACCTATTCCAACAAGGCCATGCCTACTCCAACAGGGCCACACCTACTAATACTGCCACTCCCTGGGCCGAGCATATACAAACCATCACATCTCCCTACCTGGGGTGAGCAGACATGTTTACTTCTCCCAAGGAATACTGTCAGACAACACTTCAAACAGCTCATTTCCTCTCTCCCTCTGTGTTTAAAGCCAAAGATGAGTTTGGACTTACATCGTCCTCTTACATCTCACCACCTCAATAATCATCACAAGAAAGTCCTGCTCTGTTACTCTACAAAGACGATCCCTTGTTATATTTCTCTGTAAACCTTCCTGACTTTCCCCGTTAGAACATGACATCCACCAGGACAGCTGTTAACATCTTAGTCAACAGTGTAGCTCCAGGCAGGTTGGTGGTTCCATAAACCTTTAATCCCAGCACTGGGAGGCAGAGGCATATAGATTTCTGAGAATTCAAGGCCAGCCTGGTGTGCATAGTGACTTCCAGGACAACCAGGGTTGTATACAGAGACTACCTCCAGGGGAAAAAAGGGAGGAAGGACAGATCCACAGTCAGGCATGGTGGTGCACACCAGTAACCTCAGCATGCAGAAGGTACTTACTGTCAGGAAGACCAGAAGCTCAAGGTCATCCTTAGCTACATAAACAGTTTGAGGTCAGCGTGGGCTCCATGTGAAACACTCAAGAAAACAAAAAGAAATAAAGACAAAAGAATTGTTTCGAGAACAGAAACAAAAGAAAGAAGGGGAGAGAAGGCAAGGAAGGAAAGGAAAAGGGAACCTTTTCAACTCATCCTGAGGCCAGTTAAACCTTAGTAACAAAGACAACACGAGAAAACTACAAGCCAGTATCTCTTCTATAAATGCAGAGTCAAAAATGATCAAAAAGTAACAGCAAGGTGTAGCAGTGCTGGTGTCTACAGCTCACACCTGTAACCCAGCATTCAGGAGCCTGAGGCAGAACCGCTGTGAGTTCAAGGGTAGAGTTGTCTACTTAGTGAGTTCCAAGCTAGGCCAGGGTAAAAACTAAGGCTTTGTCTCCTAAATAAGCAAAGTCAGCTGTAGTTAGTGTTAAAGAGGTTGAGGCTGGAGGTTCCGGGGTTCACAGGCAGCTTCATCTACACAGCAAGTAGATGAGTATCATAAAACAAAACCAAGAGAGCGAGCTAAGACTTGAACATCGAAACGTACAAGGCTCTGTACAAAGAAACTGAAAGTTGACTTCTGGAAAGATACCCCACATTCATAGATTGAAGACAACAAGGTTATTAACTGATCATTCTTGCCAGGTACTATAGAGTGGTTCTGATGCTTTGATTGGGAATCTGTGCGTGAACGCTGAAGGTCCTTTTCCCCAGTTGGTTCTTGATTGATCAACCAAGATGCTAGCAGCCAATGGCTGGGCTGAAAGGGCAGGACTTCCCTGGTTCCCCCAGGTAGTCTTAAGAGATGCAGGAGGAGGAAAGAGATTAACCATGCTTTGGAGGGAGAGAGAGCCACCAGCCATGTGAGATCTCAGGTGGAGTAGCCATTGGCCCGTTCCCCAACTGTGTCTGGGGCAGCAGGCAGGAGGTTAGAATTGCAACGAAGCTGAGGACACATTTGGGGTACCTGAGAAGGTTACCAGGCAGCTAAGCTGAGTGTTTAGTGTTTAGCCAGGAGTACTGGTGGGAAGGGCACACTAGCTGGGGGAGGCTTAGAAGTGTCCAGCCATTGTGCTAAAAAGCATATTAAAAATAAGCTAGTGTGCGTGTGTGTGTGTGTGTGTGTGTGTGTGTGTGTGCGTGTGTGTGTGTGTGTGTCTGCATGCGCCCACGAGTGCCTTTCATCTGTGGCTCCAAGGGAACCAGGGCAAAAGCTGGTAGCTCATTCTGATCGGAGATTAAAGCGGGGTAGTAGAAACTACACGCAACAGAGTGCACTACCTCATCTACAACCTTTCATCCAGGAGGTGAGGTGAGAACGGCCAGCCTGGGGACATGAGAAAGTAAGTGTGGTTTTTAACCGCGACTGTCCACCTGACTGAATCTGAAAACTAAGGGACAGACCTCTGCGTGGGTCTCCGCAGTGTCAACTGGAGGGAAGAGACTTGACAACGGAGTGGGGCGTCACGTTCTACGAGCCAAGACAGAAAGGTCCGAGGGGGGAAAGGGTTGCCTGCTTGGTTGCCTGCGCTTCTCGCTGGTAAGTGCGTCTGTTTCATTATTTCTGCAACTTTCCTTTGCCGCTTCTCTCCACTACAGAGTGAACATCAGCAGCTCTCTAGGAACCCTCCAGGCTGCCAGTGCCGAACTGGCACCGCTGAGACTTGTGCACTGGGCAGCTACTAGGTTTTAAGTCTCTCCATCATGAAGAGAACTATTAATGGAAGACCTGGACCATATTGTATAAACCAATCTAATAGGCACTCCCCTTTCCCCAGTTTGGGGTTGCTTTGTTCTGTTTTGTTGGGGGTTTGTTTGTTTTTTGTTTGTTTGTTTCTTTTGTTTCTCTATGTTGGCCTGGCAATCCTGGAACTCCCAGGCTACCTTCAAACTCAGAGCTCATTTTGCCCCTGCTTCCTGGTACCACCGCATCTGCGCTAATCCAGATCTTTTGAGGTGGGAAGATCCACCTTTAACCTGGACCACCCATGCTGGCAGCCTATATAAAGGACAGGAAAGAAGGAGGCTTGCTCTCTCTTTGCCAGCTTGAACTCACTCTTACGGGCAAGTTCATCCCTCCGCTGGCATTAGAACCTACTCCTACAGCATTCTAATGTATACTGAAGACCAGCTAAGACATCCTGCTTTGTGGACTGAACAACTACCGGATTCTTAGACCTCCCATGGGTAGCCATTGTTGAATTAGCTGGACCACAGCAATGTAAGCCACTCTAATTAGCCCCCATATATGCACATACATACATACATACATACACATACATACATTCTATCAGTTCTGTTCCTCTAGCGAACCCTAATACAAGTATCTTTCCAAACTAGCTCAGGATGAGCTGGAAATCCACATTCAAATGAATAAATTTGAACCAAGTGTGGTTGGCACGTGTAATCCCAACTGAGACAAGATCGATGCAAGTTCAAGGTCACAAGGAACTACATCGTGAGTCCCAAGCCTACCTGGGCTGCAGAATTCCTTGTCTCACCAATGAGTAGAGCCTGGTAATGTGTGCCTATAAACCCAGCACTTGGGAAGTAGAGGCAGGAAGACCAAGAGTTCATTACCCAGGCTGAGCAACGTAGTGAGTTCAAGGCTAACCCAGGGCAACATGGGACCTTTTTCTCTGAAGAAAATTTTAAAGAAAGAAAAATTTGAGGCCAGCCTATGAAACCTAACAAGATTCTATTTGAATAAAGATAAGGGGGCCAGGGATAGGACCAGGGATAGCTTAGTGTAAAACCTCTCTACCATGCAAGAGGCCCAAATCTGATCCTCAGTATGAAGGAGGAGACACTCTCCACCACAGCCAGTTACAGGGGTCCTGAGGTTGCTGCTACAACAACCTAATCACCTTCCCTGACTGTTTCTCTCTACAACGCGCCATATTATATAACCAAGTGCCTTACCTAGATTCGAGAATCCATCCTGAAGAGCCCATAGCCGAGCCCAAGGAGTAGGTCCAGGCTCTTCCGGTTCTTGGTCCTCAGGAATAGAACAGAGTTCCTGAGTAGACACGGTCTCTAAAGAGCTCAGGGTCCCAGAGCTGGAGTGGGAAGACTGGCTGGAGGATGGCACTGTGCTGGTGGAGGAACTGGATGCACCCTGATACTGTGAGAGGTCGTGCAACTGAGAGGGGGTGCCTTGGGACTGGCTGAAGCCGCCTTGAGACTGTGAACAGGAAGCACTGTCATGGGCCTTCGAGGAGGTGCTGCCGTGGGACTGATGACTCTTCATATCCGACCTTGAGAGCACGAATCCAACAATAAGGAACAAGGCTCAGGACTCAAGAGTAAAGAACGAGCTTTGCGCAGTGGCAGTATCGTAGCCAATGAGGTTTATCCGAGGCGCGATTATTGCTAAGAGTAAAGAACGGAAGCTGGAGAGATTGGTTGGGCAGGAAGAAGCATATACTATTCTTGCAAAACCCAAGTTCAGTAAGTTCTCTACACCTAGTCCGGCAGCTCAAGGTTGCCTGTAACTCCAACTCCGGTGGATCTGAAGTAGATCTCGGCCTCTGCAAGCACCAGAGCATGTATACATTCCCACACACATAATTAAAAGTAAAGTGAATCTTTACCCAAAAAGTAGGTATGTGGCTATAACTCAATGGTAGATGGTGGAGCCTTTCTCCAACAGATGCAAAGCACTGGATCCCATTCCCGTATCGTCAAACATCCAAAATGAAGACAGTTAAAAGTGTACAATTCCCAGCACCCACAACCAGAGGATCACAAACACCTTAATTCCAGCTCTTGGGGGATACAGTGCCCTCTATTGGCCCCTGTGTGCACTGCACAGACTTAGACACGTGATTTTTTTTTTTTTTTAAATAAAAGTTTAAAGGAATAGGCACATTATGACCACCTTAAAAAGAAAGGCAGGCCCATTGATGGGTGAAAAAAAAAAAAGTGACCACAGCAAAATCCCAGGATTATGAATAGAATTACAGAGGCCACTTACAAAGCGTTAGACCATCTTCCTTCATGTACAGATGCTGTTTGGTTGTCTCCTATCCATTCCTTGCCATCCTACCCCACACGTATGCTGAATACGCTGACGTACCCTCTTCAGTTCCTGCAGAGCCTAGCAGCAAAGATTGGGTTCTCAGTAGGTATTTGGGAAAAAGCAATCTAGGGGTTGGCATGAACATTTATAATGTTCGTTATGAAAACTACTTCGCTCTGGCACCAAACAGCCCAGCGTTGTGCCTTCCTATGTGTCCAGACCTGTTTCAGCTCGCAAGTAACAAGGAAAGTGAACTTCCCCCCAGAAGGGCAGAGAAAAAAAAAGGGTTGCCTATGCACAGCGCCCCCTCGCTCGCACGAGTAAGCAGACAAAGCGGAAGCTGCGGAGGGCCCATTTGCACAAATAACCGGAGAACGGTATTCGAATCCTCAAACACTCAAACAGAAAGTTTCCCAGTTATGACTCACCGCCCAAGACCACCAGGAGCTACAAACACTCCAGAGCCGCAGCCAGTGGTGTGGCGCTAAACCTACCGATACAAACTCCACCCTCAGCCAATCAAAAGGCCTTCCTCCTCGGCAGGACCAATAAGAAAGCCCAAAGGTGGCTTCCCCGCACAGCCTCTACGTTTTCTGGGAGTTGTAGTTTAGCGTCCAAAACGGGACTCGGCGTCTTGGTTTCCCGCGGCTGGTCCCGCCTCCTCGGCTCCCTAGCCAATCAGCAGCGAGCCGCTCTTTCTTCCCTTTTTTTCCGGTCTGGTAACCCGGGCCAGCAGGCGGCCGTACGGATGTGGAGCTGCAGGGCTCGGTCCCTGCTGTGCGTGTGGGAGGTGCGGCTGGCTAGGTTCCTTGGTAGGAGCCTGCTGAGCAGCAATGCCGCCTCGGGAAAGAGCATCGAGCCGCAGTGCTGGAACTGCGGCCGCGCGATGGGAGCCGGGCGTGGGGATGAGTTTTTCTGCGCACACTGCCGCGCGCTGCAGCCTCCTGACCCCACTCGGGACTACTTCAGCCTCATGAACTGGTACAGGCGGCGCGATCTGACTGGAGGGCGGCTCAGGCTTCCTAACCCTAGAGATCAAGGCTTGGGGCGGCGTCTGCGGGCCTGTAATTTCCAGCCTGCTCGGGGGAACTGAGGCAGAAGGACCACAGTTCCAAGTCCAGCTTAGGCAATTTTCGGAGACTGATTCAACTAAAAGGCCAGATAAGTATATAGGTCATAGGTATGCCTGTGATCTAAGCACTTGAGAAGTGGAAGACACAGGTTCAGGAATCCAAGACTAGCCTCTGCTACAAGGGCCTTGTTTGTGGTTTTTTTTTTTTTTTTTTTTGGTTCTTTTTTTTCGGAGCTGGGGATCGAACCCAGAGCCTTGCGCTTCCTAGGCAAGCGCTCTACCACTGAGCTAAATCCCCAACCCTAGGGCCTTGTTTTTAAACTTAAACAAATGGAAATAGGGACGAGTTTACATTTTAGGGAGTTTTGAGGGGTGGGACTTCTGGAAAAGGGAAATACATTGGCTAAACTCAAGGGAGCAGAAAGGGGGAGGGTTTTTTAAAAGCGTCATCCTGAACTCAAGTCACCCGCCCCCCTCCGACTCACCAATGCAGGGTTTAAAAGCATGCTAGATTATGGCAGGATACCCCAGTTGGAGGCCAACCACAAAACTAGGGAACATCTCAAATAAATTATTTATTTAACGGAAAATATAAAAACAAAACAAGCCAGATGTGTTGGTATTATGCCTGTGGGTCCAACACTCAAAAGGATTTGAGGGCAACCTGAGCTATATAAGACAAGTTTGATGAGACTCTGGGCTGCATGAGACTTGGTCTCAAAAATCAAGTGCAGTTAAGAACAAAGCAAACCAAGTGTAATAGCCTATATCCGGAATCCTAGTATTCAGGGGCTAAAGGAGAAGGGTCACACATGGGAGCCAAACATAGGCTAAGCAGTGAGACCCTGTCTCAAGAAACGAAAATTTAATTCAGGCTGAAGATTTGAGGGAGACCAAGAAGTATTTAGTGTACTTTACCCGCCCCACCCCACCCCCTCTTTTTTTTTTTTTTTTTTTGATTTATGTATATGAGTGCACTGTTGCTGTCTTCAGACACACCAGAAGAGGGCATCAGATCCCATTACAGATGTTTGTGAGCTACCATGTGGTTGCTGGGAATTGATCTCAGGACCTCTGGAAAGGTAGTCAGTTCTCTTAACTGCTGAGCCATTGCTCCAGCCCGTTCCCCTGCCCCATGCCACATTCCCACCTGGGAAAGATTGGAGAGGTACAGAAGTATGAGAAGTATGAGCAGATTTAAATAAAATGGGAGGCCCAGCTGTGGTTGTACACACCTGCAATTCCAACCTCCAGACAAAAACAAGAAAATATGGAGTTCAGGTTTCATCCTGCAGTCTGGGCTACCCAATAGCAGACTACACAGAGTCAGTCTGAATCACTCCCTGAGAAGAAAGGAGTGCAGAATCCTCACTTTATCTTGGTGATAAAAACCTTCCTTGCATTAGCCAAGGCCTGGGTTCAAATCCCAATACTATGCTTTAAAAAGACCAAAAAAAGGGCTGGAGAGATGGCTCAGTGGTTAAGAGCACTGACAGCTCTTCCAGAGATCATGAGTTCAATTCCCAGCAACCATATGGTGGCTCACAACCATCTGTAATAAGATCTGATGCCCTCTTCTGGTGTGTCTGAAGACAGCAACATCGTACTTATATAATAAAAAAAAAAAAATTAATCTTTAAAAAAAAAGACCAAAAAATAAAAGACGTGCTTCTAGGTATTAATGGCCTGTGTAGTAGTCTCTACCTATAAGTCCAACTACTCAGGAAGCTGAAAAAAGAGTATCAGAAATTTCAACCCTGGGCAATTGAGCAACACCTAGTTTTTTTGTTTGTTTCTTTTTAAAGTTGGTAAACTTGGCTACATAGCAGCTTGAAATCCACAAGATCTTGATTCTCTCTCTCTCTCTCTCTCTCTATCTCTCTCTCTCTCTCTCACACACACACACACACACACACACACACACACATAGACCAGACCCGGTGACAGACCTGTAATCCCACCTAAAAGGAAGGCTAAAGTAGATTTATTGCAAATCTGGTCATGCCTGGGATATACAGAGAGTGATTTCCAAGTCAACTTGGGTACCTTAGTTAAAAAAAAAATCCGTCTTAGAGCTAGAGAGATGACTCAGCAGTTAAGGGCACTGATTGCTCTTCCAAAGGTCCTGAGTTCAATTCCCAGCAACCACATCGTGGCTCACAACCATCTGTAATGGGATCTGATGCCCTCTTCTGGTGTATCCAAAGACAGCTACAGTGTACTAATATATAATAAATAAATAAGTCTTTTTTTTTTTTTTTAAGTAAAAAAGAGGTCTGGTAGTCAGGAAGAGTGAAGGGAGTGGCTTGGTGCTAAAGTCTTTGCCTGAGAGCTTACCATGCATTACACCGACCTTATCCCTTAACGTGTCAAGCTGTCAGACCTTCCAGTCAGTTCAGTGTCTCCCTTTTTTTTTTTTAAGATTTATTTATGGGGCTGGGGATTTAGCTCAGCGGTAGAGTGCTTACCTAGGAAGCGCAAGGCCCTGGGTTCGGTCCCCAGCTCCAAAAAAAAAACCAAAAAAAAAAAAAAAAAAGATTTATTTATTTATTTTATGTACAGCATTCTGCCTGCATATGTGACTACAGGCCAGAAGAGGGCACCAGATCTCATTACAGATGGTTGTGAGCCACCATTCGGTGGTTGCTGAAATTGAACTCCTTAACCTCTGGAAGAGCAATCAGTCTCCTTTTTTTTTTTTTTTCGGCTGGGGACCGAACCTTCCTTTGAGCTTGCTAGGCAAGCGCTCTACCACTGTTCAGTGTAACCACTGAGCCATCTCTCCAGCCCTCATGTCCCTTAATGTCCTTTCTGATCCTTGCTCATCCGGTTCCTCTCTGATGCCATACCTATACCACCTCTCCCGAGCCTGTTCCGTTTCCCTTCATTACAGCTACCGCGTCTTAAAAGCAGCCTTCGTTTATGTGCTTGTTATACCCTCCCCAAGAGCAAGACCAGCCCCTAGTAAATAGCTGGTGAAACTACTCTTTTGTTACATGAATAACATCTGGTTTCCTTCCAGCAACCAATCCTTCAGGGTTGACATCAGAAAACTTCAACAAAGGTACCAGCAACTACAGCGCCTTATCCACCCAGATTTCTTCAGCCAAAAGTCTCAGGTATTTACACACGCACACGCGCGCGCCTGCATACTATCCCCCATGTATGTGCACAACTGGGTGGGTCGCTCCGTTACTCTGGAAAAGAGTTGGACTGCTAGCTCCACCCTGTGGCAGCCTGCCGACAGCCAGGCCCCAGAGATGTCATTTCCTCCCGGCTTTTATCTGGCTTCCCAGATAACAAAAACACACCAGCCTGACTGGCTCTGGTGATAATAAAACTGTTTTTACCTCTTTGAGCAGACTGAGAAACGGTTCTCGGAGAAGCATTCGACCCTGGTGAATGATGCCTACAAGACTCTTCAGGCTCCCCTGAGCAGAGGACTATATCTTGTAAGGTGATTTCTCAACCCATCTGTCTGGGACTCCTCTGTATGAGACCTGGCCTAGTCCAGGAAGCTAATGATACTTACCTCAAAAATACTACAGGAGAGGAAAGAAAGGAAAAGGTTTTATACAAGTATCATTTTCTTAGCATTCTTTGTGCATCCATCTTTTTTGTGTTTCCTTTGGAAGAAATCTTACCGTTGTAGCCCAGGCTGGCTCCAACTTGCTAATTCTCTTGCTTCACCGCACCCACATCCAGCTCCTTTCTAGATTTTTTTTCTCCTTCAGTGCTGGGTATTGAACCTAGTGCCTCCGGCTAAGGAAGCACTATGAACTGAGCCTTGGCCCTGCATGACCAATACTGGGTTTTCTTTTGTTGCTTGCTTGTTTGTTTGTTTGCCTTGATGGTACCAGGTTTTGAATCCACTATACTATATCCCCAGCTGTCGTGTTACCTTTTGAACCGGTCTCGCTCAGCTGCCCCGGCTGGACTTGACATGTGATCTTCCTGCCTTGGCCTGCTGAGTAACGTGTGATGCAGCCGTGTACCACCAGGCCTGGTTCCTTTTACATGTCCTAACTCCACCCCTCACCCCACCATTTGCAGTGCTTTAACTCTTTTCTATAAATCTGATGATAAAGAGTACGTGTAGAGCCTCTTTTGCAGGAACACCTAGACGATTTTAGAACTGAAGAGAATGTTTATAAACATTTAACGTCTGAGGAGAGGCGTGACCACCCAGCGCCCCACTGCAGGCAGCAGAGTGAGGTCCTGTACCAGCGCTCACTATTACTAGGACAGCTCAAGTTTCCCAGGCTGGACCTGCGACTCTGTGATACAGTGCATATTTAGCATGTACTAGGCTCTGGGCTCCATCTCACCTGATACTCAAGCCCTGCCCCCCACCATGAGTACCAATGTACTCTGAAGGAGTAAACGGGATTTATATAACCCTGGGTGTTTCCTAACCAAACTCCTTTTCCTTGTTCCCCTCCCCAATAGCTAAAGCTCCAAGGAATAGAAATTCCTGAAGGGACAGATTATAGAACAGACAGTCAGTTCCTTGTGGAAATCATGGAAATCAATGAAAAACTCGCAGACGCCCAAAGTGAGGCGGCCATGGAAGAGGTAGAAGCCACTGTCAGAGGTAAAGGATAAAATGCTAACAGATATGTTTTATTTCCCCCAAGGAGACATGACCACAGTAGAGGGGAAATAAGAAGAAAAATACTTGTTGGGGAGCTGGAAAGATGGCTGAGGGGTTAAGAGCACTGGCTACTCTTCCAGAGGTCCAGAGTTCAAATCCCAGCAACCACATGGTGACTCTATAATGGGATCCAGTGTCTTCTGGTGTGTCTGAAGACAGTGACAGTGTACTCACATAAATAAAATAAATAAATCTTGGAAAGAAAAAGAGAAATAAGAAAGAAAATCAGATAGACAGACAAACACTTGTTGGCCCTCATTGTCATGTGAGAACTGACTTTGGAAGATAGACTTAACCAAGAGTATAATCATTCTCCAAGTATTGCAACAATTGCTTCTATTCGGGGTATTATGTAGAGGCTGTCATTATCTCTAAGGAGGAAAACGAGCTGGCTAGTTGGTAGAAGTTGGTAGAAATGCAATGCCCCCAGATTTGCAGCAGAGCAAGCACTGAAACCCTGACCTTCTGACCTAACCTCGACATTTCTGTTTCATTCCACAGTCATCAGTCGGGTCTCTAGAAAATCCACAGGGGATGGGTCTAGTTACTGCACAGAACTGGCCCAAACGTGTGTGGAGGCTGACACACAGAGAAGCTACAGAGCAAGACCTGGGGTCATAAGCTGCTTATGTACATATGTGGTTGGTGCACAACCATGAGGACTCGAGTTCAGACCCCACAATTCCCACACATCGTCTCTGACTTCCACATAGGGGCTGTGACATGGACAGCGCACACACACACACACACACACACACACACACACACACACACACACACACACACACACTCTAATAGAACAGAACAGCAGGCCAAAAACTAAGGTTGGATTGTTTTGTTTTGTTTTTTCTGAGTTAAGGTTTCTCCATGTAGCCCTACCTGTCCTAGAACTTACTCTGTAGCCTTGGCTGGCTTCAAACTCAGAGACCTACCTCTGCCTCCCGGGTGTTGGGATTAAAGGCATCACCGCCCAGCCAGGTTGGATTTTTATGTCACAGTCCTAAATATTTTTCTTGTGTTAGGGATGTAAACCAAGGACTTGGTTGGGTAGGTGCTCAACCACTGAGCTTACCCACCCTCTATTTCACTGGGTTTGTTGTCTTTTTGTGTATGTCTTGGATAGTCCTGTGTATGCTAGATTGGCCTTAAGCTCACTGTTGGAACTAAGGGCAACTTTAAACTGATTTGCCTGCCTCCCTCGGTGCTGCAGTTACAGGGGTGCCATCTGTTGTATTGTCTTCAAGCAGGGGTCCTCTCCTTAGATACACACACACACACACACACACGATACCCTTACTTAATTGAATGAGACCCTCTCACAGTGTTGAGGATTAGCATAGTTATGGTTTCTATTGCAGTGGTAAAACACCATGATCAAAAGCAACTTGGAGAGGAAATGGTTTATTGAAATAAATATTTACACTAACATTTCCCAGTAACAGTCCATCACAGAGGGATGCCGGGGCAGGAGCCATGTGGGAATGCTGCTCACTGGCTTGCTGAGCTTGGAGATCTCTCCCTAGACCCACCCGCCTAGGGATACTACCCACAATGGGCTATGCCCTCCCCCATCAAACACTAAGAAACTATTCTGGGGCTGGAGATATGGCCAACACTTAAGAGCACTGGCTGCTCTTCCTGGACACTTGGGTTCAATTCCCAACACCCACATGGCAGCTCACAACTGTCTGTAACTCTAGCTCCAGTACATTGTAACTGTCTTCAGACACCAGAAGAGGGCATTAGACCTCATTCCAAATGGTTGTGAGCCACCATGTGGTTGCTGGGATTTGAACTCAGGACCTCTGGAAGAGCAGTCAGTGCTCTTAACCACTGAGCCATCTCACCAGCCCCAAAATAAATCATTCTTAAAAAGAAAATGCCCTACAGGCTTACCTATAGCCCAATGGAGATTTCCTCCTCTCAGATGACTCTTAACTTGCGTCAAGTTGACATAAAACTAACCAGCCCAAGGGTGATCTTTACCCTGACTATAAATATCAGAAGAGAGAAAACGAGCAGTGATAGTTACGTCTCTGTAACTATCATTTTTGCGTATTTGTAAAACCCTCACTTTGTAATGAGCAACCATGGGGGAGTGAGGTCGCAGCACCTGTGTTGCCCTTGGCACTTCCTCTTCTACGATATGATAGAATGGAAATGTTCTCATTTTCCTGGTTGCCTATGCAAGTCGCTACTTGGTAATGGATGGTAAAAAAAAAAAAAAAACCGCCATGATGGTGGTAGAGTGTTAGCATATGAAGACTGCTCTGCAGAGAGAGGCAAAGCTCACCCTTGACCAAGCCTGTTGATTCTTTCCCTCAAGGTAAGAAAGTACTGGAAATGAAGAGAAAAGCTTTCTCTTGACTCACAGTTTTAGGGGTTCAGTCCATGGTTGTCCCAGTTGCTCCTGGGGATGTGGCAAGAGAGAAACAACAGAGCCTAGGTCCCAGGATTCCTCTCCAGGACCTGCCTCTAATGTCCCAAGCTCCTCCCACTAGGCTCCGCCTCACCTTTTGGCAACACAGGTCACCAGTCAAGCTTTCAACATCAGGATATTTAAAGGAGATTTATCCAAACTACTATGTCTATCCCCCTCATCCCCCTCCCCGCAGACCTTCCACAGGTGAAAATGTGCACAGGGCCTGTCGGTGCTGCATTTAACAATAGCTGTTAGACAGGCATGATGGAGAATAGTGAGTTCAAGACCAGTCTGGCCAACACAGTGAAGCCCTGTGTCAAAAGGAAGCAAAGGCTGAGAGTGTGACTACATTGTAGAGACCACATGGGATGCCTAGGGCCTTGGTACAGCCCTCAGCACCACAAAAGGGCAATGGTTGTAAAACCTTAAACCCAAGTCCTTCTGTATACAGTAGCACAGTCACAAAATGCTATCTTCATACTTTTATTTATTTACTTTGATTGTAGGTTTATTCAGATAGAAAAATTAAAATAATTATTTTCTCTTCTAGCTAAACAGAAAGAATTTACGGACAATATAAACAGAGCTTTTGAACAAGGTATTCCATCTCTTTTTGAAATTACATTTATTTAGATTTATTTATATATGAGTACCCTGTCGCTGTCTTCAGACACCAGAAGAGGGCACCTGATCCCATTACAGATGCTTGTGAGCCACCATGTGGGTGCTGGGAATTGAACTCAGGACCTCTGGAAGAGCAGTCAGTGCTCTTAACCACTGAGCCACCTCTCCAGCCCATAATTACATTTATTTAGTGTGTATGTGTGGGCATCATGAGGAGGTCAGAGGACAGTTTTCAACAGTCAGCTCTCTTCTTCCACAATGAAGTCCCCCGGGTTGTCAGACTCAGAGCAAGTACGCGCCTTACCCACTGGGCCTTTTAGCCTTATTTTATTTTTTTCTTCGTTTAATTATTTTTATTAATTTATATTAGTGTTTTGCCTGCATGTGTGTATGTGTACCGCATGTGTGCCTGGTGCCCTGGACCGCCTGGACCTGAAGTTACAAGTTTTCAACCATCACCGAGGCTTTCTCTTGGGGTTAGAGAGTTCACAGAAATGCCTTCCGCTCAGTAAATGTTAAGTAACTTCACATGTCTAATAAAGTGTCTTTTACAAAAAGAAAATGCAGACAGCACTGGGGAATAGTGAGCAGGACGCAACAAAGCACACAGAAAAGGGAGAAACCCAGGGCACATGGGGCCTTGGCTTGGGTTTGGGGGTTGTTTTTGGTGGTGGTGGTGGTGGTAGTGATAGTTATTGTTCGTTTCTTTGGGGTTTTTTGTTTGGTTTTTGGTTTTTTTGGGGTTTTTTTGTTTTTTGTTTTTGAGACAGGCTTTCTGTCTATAGCCCTGGCTAAGTTTGTATGTATACTAGGCTGGTCTCAACTCACAGAGATCTGCCTGCCTCTGTCTCCTAAGGTCTCCTAAGGGCTAGGCTTGAAAACGTGAGCTGCCACACTTGCCTAGATGGGTCCTGAACAGTGGTCTGGTATGGGAGACCAGCTAGAGTTTGCTTCTGTATAACTGATATCCTCTAAGCAAACTTATTGGTAGGTTCTCTAAATCTCCTATACACTAGATTATCTTTTTCGCTTGGTTGGTTTTTAAAAGACAGGGTTGTACTGTGTAGCTCTGGCTGTCCTGGAACTCACTCTGTAGACCGGAGGACGGGCCTTGATCTCAGAGCTCCGCCTGCCTCTGCTTCCCAACGGTGCTTTAGTGTGCCATACGCACCCTCCTGCTGGAGTGGTGAACGCATTACATTTATTGATCATTTTTAATATTTAATACTCTCGGGGTTGGCTACAAATGACCTTGACTTTAGCTTTAAGGCTGCATTATGTTTGCCTAGGTTGGAGTTCCTCAACCTGACTGACAGTCGTGAAATAATGTTCTTTCTGGGGGAGGCTAAGATCTTTCCCAGCGTCCCTGGCTTTCACCCAGTAGGTCTCACTTCTACTTCCCCGGTTACGGCAGCCAAAAATATACCTAGACTTTGGCAAATGTTGCTGTAGGGCACACTCACCTTCAAGTGAAGCCACCAGCCTCCGGGCCCTTTGATCCGGCTGCCTCGGAAGCCAGAGTTGGGTTCTATTATTTCCTGATCTCATTATCTCTTGTGTATTTCAGGTGATTTTGAAAAAGCCAAGGAACTTCTTACAAAGATGAGATACTTTTCAAACATAGAAGAAAAGATCAAGTTAAGCAAGACCCCTCTCTAGTTGCTATCTTAAAGTTTTAAAAATAAACTTTGTATTTCTTTTCCGGCTCCTTCTAATTGGAAATCGATGTTGGGGACTGCAGCATAGCTCAGAGACACAGCAGCTGCCTCGCATATGGAAGCCCGTGGCTTCGAACCCCTTTCCCACAGAAAGCACAGAGAAAGAGGCAAAGAGAATACACAGACTTTGACCATTTATGTGATTTCTCTTCAGTTGATGGCTCAGATACTAAGGGCTGGCAAAGTGTGTGGCGCCTGTCAGAACCTGCGTGCTCAGTTATTTATCGGATAAGTGATATAGCAGGCACCTAGCCTAGGCTAGGGGATGGGAGGGTGGAGTGGAGGCCCACCTGATCTGCTGTACCTCTGTCCTCTGAGCCTAATAGACACCATCTTCATGAGTTCAGCTGTGCCTGCTTGCAGAAGGTCACCATAGCTCAGCTTATTAACTGTTGACATTCCGTAGTATCCAGCTGTCCCCCCGCCCCAGCCAGTGGCATGCAATTCTGCCCCAACTGCATGTGACTTTCAGGCTCTCGAGGGCCTAAGAGTGTAGAGGTGGGGAGAGCTGAGGGAAAGGAAGAAGAGTCCATCTACACAGCAGCAGGAGTCTGGCACTGCCTGTATTCAGATGCTCAATTCTGTACCCCAAGATCTGGTGGATCAAAGATGAGCAGATCCTCATGTATACCAGCTTTTGTTGTGTAAACCTTGCCCCCCTCCAGGTTATCCAAAATTGGTTAATGAAGATGCCGACAGCCTGTAGCTAGGCAGAAGGGATTTAGCTGGGGCCTCAGGTCCAAGGCTTGGGGTCTGGGGCATGGACCACAAGGGGGAAGAGGAGGGGAAAGAAGTTGCCATGGGGTGGGTGGATTGTGAGAACATGGCCGTGAGAACCCTCCAGGTGTAGCACGGCAAATGATATCGGGAATAGACAAACACAGAGACTTGGTATCTGTCCAGCTCTAATGCTTTCAAAGATGTGTTTCTTTTATTTGGGAACTGTATGGTCTAAATAGGGTAAAACCCCCGAAAGTAATGTTTATAACAGCCCTGAGGGTGTCATTGTCCGTGCTGGGTGCTGACTTTCCTATGAACTAACTGTTTTAGGGTCACCCGTGATCTGCATGGTTCCCTCGGACGAACTTTGGTTTGGGTACAGGAGCTCTAGCGTAACTGCAGAACTCTTCCATCGTAGCACAGGCGGGTGGCCCGAGAGGAGAGTATGAAACAGACAACAGGGCAGGGCGAGCAGTGAGTTTCCCTCTACCCAACAACCACAGCCACTTTCTGGTGGCCTGGCCTTCAGGAAGATGTATAACCTACTTCATTCTGCAACCTTGGGAATTCTGTTTGGGAACAAGCCAGGCCACCTAGGATTCTCCTTCCAGATAATGTTATCCCCATCTCAAATTTAAAAAAAGGTCAGGGATATAAAAAAGCAAAAGACAAACAAGAATGAATCTTGTAACAGCAGCCGTGTTTTATGCTGCCTAGTCCTTACCTCAGAAGCATAACTCACATCAAAGTGGGTTAGAGTTTATTCAAATATGAATGAGCACGGCCTAGGAACACAGATCCAAATTACCCCAGATTCCATGTTCCAATGCGGTAGCGGCTTCATGAAGTTTTTATAGAAAAGGAACAAAGTCATAAATCAAAGCTCTTTCCACATTGGTCTCAGAAACATTAATAAGGCGTTGCAGCAGAGAAAGGCCTCAGGTGCCGTCTGATAGCCCTCTTAGTCCTTTGGTTGGTTGAAACTACAGTTTTGTTAATACATTCCAAAAGGTTTTTCTGTGCTAGTCACAGAACAGTAAGTCTCACACTGGTGGGCGAGGAATGACTGTCAGGGAACTAAAGAAAGCCCAGGTTCTGGACATGGAACCTTCCAAAACCATGGACGTTCTAACCAGTTAACTCCTTGAGGAAGTCTTGTTAGCTTCTTGCTGGGAACTTGCAATTTACGTTCACACCAGTCTCCATGCTCAGAGCAGCCTCCGACACTTCCTGGATCTTTGGGAACTTAGTTTAAGGCCTTGATTCACTTCCAGGCATGGAGGGGAAGAGGGTGGGTTTTCTGTCTCTGGTGCAGGAAAAACTACAACTCCAAACAGGACATTCTAATTAGACAATTTCAAGAAGTAGCGTCAGAACTTTTACGCGGAGAATCGCTTCTTAATTTTAAAGGTCCGGTCCAGGCCCCAGGGCAATAAGGAATGCAATAGAACACCGTCTTAAGGAATTCTTTTCCTAAGTCCTCCCGTGCCTGATTCCAGGAACTTCTGAGTTGTTATGTCCCCTCCCCTCTTCCCCAGGCCTTCAATAAACATTTAAGAAGCCTCACAGTTTTTATTAAATTCAGAAAAGAAAGTTGGGTTAACAGCGAGGAAGAGTGACCTGGAAATAACAAAAGACAGAAAAAAAAAAGAGGGGGGAGGGGATCCAAAATCCCCAAGCCTGCATGGACACAGGATTTATTTTGTTTTTATTTTGTTTTTGTTTTGGGACAGGGTCTCTCTCTATAGCCCTGGCTGACCTTGAACTCTCTATGTAGACCAGTGTGACCTCTAACTCAGTGATTGGCCTTCGTGAGCCTCCTCAGTTCTGGGGTTAAGGACCTGCACCACCGCACCTGGTTAGGTGGCAGCCTTAGCACTGGTCTGGTTTGAGAGACCGAGGTAACTAGAGAATGTCCAACACTGCAGTTTCTGGAATTAGGGAAGGCTTTAACTAAGCATCCTAGCTTGGGAGGCTGTGGGAAACTGGGGCAGGTGGTAAAAGCAGGTCTGAGTGTTAAAGAAGCAGAGAAAAATCTAAGCCGTACCACCATATATCTGAGACTCAGGCTGCATAGCCTGAGGCAGTGCATGGAGAATCAGGCTCTTATGACCCATTAGACACACTGGGTCATCACCAACGGAGGTCTCATGGATGTTGGGTTGGAGGACAAGAGAAGAGGGACAGGCACACTGAGAGAACGAGGTCTGAGGAAAACAGTGTCCGATACTCCATTCACAGCGCCTGATAGGTCGGTGTTTACCAGACACCAGGAACAACCAGGCCCATAGAAACCTCAAGACTGGCATGGAGTTTTAGCAGCTGTACTGAGCCCTTTGGTGGGACTCAGTATGAAGTAGGAAGGACTTTGGAGGATCTGAGTGAATTAGGACAGCATGGAGTGTCTGTAAAGTGAGAGAGTGGCCAAGAGATAGGGGAAAGGCAAAACAGAAGAGGTCCGTGTGCGTTACTTGAAGGCAAATGTGACAAGATTCATATCCAGCCTGAATTTCTGAAGGAAAAAACATGATCAAGGGACTGGAGAGATGGCTCAGTGGTTAAGAGCACTGACCACTCTTCCAGAGGTCCTGAGTTCAAATCCCAGCAACCACACAGTGGCTCACAACCATCTGTAATGGGATCCGATGCCTTGTAATCCAATCTGTAATGGGATCCGATGCCCTCTTCTGGTGTGTCTGAAGACAGCGACAGTGTACTCACATACATAAAATAAATATTAATAAAAAAATGACCAAGAGCTAAATTCTGTGCTAATGAGCTCTGGAAGATTAAGCCTGAGGATCAGTTCACAGACGGTATCCTCGATAAAGCAATACATGTGCAGAAGAGCAAGCCTGCCCCAGGGATGGACAGCTATCTTTTCAGACTAAGCAGGCTACCTTTCTCTCCTGGGGAAGGACATGCTAGGACTGGAGCTCGCTGACACCTCCGTCCCCTCACATGCTACTCTCGAGGGCCTGTAATGTCTGTTCCAGACCTGTAACAGTTCGCACAGCATCTCTGCTTCCTAGGGTAGATCCTACCCATCAAGCAGGCCTGTCATTCCGTACTGCCTGGTAGAAGACTGCTATCCTGGGAATTGCCCCGCATACATCCTCCACCCAGGAGGCCTCACCCTATTATGATCTCAGTCCTTGGCCTTCATGTAACTGCTGAACCTTGTGCTGTTTGTCTCATTCCTCATGTCAGGGACACCACCACTGCTCTTCCCAAACTCATCTTCTGTTTTGTTGTATCCTGCTGACTGAGCCAAGTGTTGCTAGAATTTCTTCCCAAGAAAAGATGTAAAGCAATGTCCACCTCGGCCTCAACAAAAAATGGTATTGATTCTGCCCAAGTTCACTCTGGGAACCTAGCCCTTTGTTGGGGTTCTTGTGGGTTGTGGGCACTCACACCTATACCAAACAAGGGATGAAGACATCTGCCTGCAGCTGCATAGATGGAGCTCTGTTCTGGTCTTCCCTGTCATGGATATAAACTACATACATACATACATACATATACAATATATACATACATATATACACACACAATACATACATACATACATATACAATACACACATACATACATACATATATACAATACATACATATACAATACATGCATACATACACAATACATACATACATATACAATACATACATACATATACAATACATACATATACAATACATGCATACATACACAATACATACATATATACAATACATATATACATACATATACATGCATACATATACAATACATACATATACAATACATATATACATACAATACATACATACATACATACACTCCAGCCCCTTCCCAGGCTACCTGAGCATTGTTAGGGTGTGCATATGCTTAGTGTGTGTGTGTGTGTGAGTGTGTGTGTGTGTGTGTGTGTGTGAGAGAGAGAGAGAGAGAGAGAGAGAGAGAGAGAGAGAGAGAGAGAGAGATCAGTCAGCCCATGTAGCATGATCATTTGTAAGGGGGGTCATAGTTTAGTGCCCCAAGATAGTGGTTGCTTGGCTTGCAAGATCACTCACAACAGGGCCTTTGTGTTCCAAGGCAATAAGGTGGGAAACTCTAGAAGGCTACACATGATATCACTCTGGTCTCCACGTGTGTATGTACAGTCAGTCATACAGTAGTATATTTACAACTGGGCCACACACACATATACACATGAACAGACACACATGAATCATGCTTGAACCAATTCTCCCAAATCAAACCAACTCAAATGCAACAGCTTGACCCTGTCTAGAAATGTGGATTTTTGAGGTCCTGGATGTGGGTTTACTCAGTTAACAGGAATTATTGATTGTCACAGCAAGCTGCTTGGCCTGAAGATATCTGGGCGTATCGGTACTGTCTCTACCTGCCCTACAGTTTACAATAAAGAATCAGCACTTGTCTGAACACACCAGGAGCCCTTTGAGCAAATAATTACAATGCACACAAATGTGCTGATTATGTGGAGTGCTCCTGCAGCCACAGAGATGAAAGGGGTTTAAAATGCTCGGGAAGACAATTTGCGTTCCTTCTTTGGAACAATGATCAGCACCAAACCGGTCTAACCACAAAAAGAGATCAGATAGACACTGACAACTCTGGAGGGGCATGAAAGGAATCCTTGCTTTACCTGCTCCGTTAGCTGGAGAGACTGCTTGCTCATTCCCTGTTTGGGGCACAAATTAAAAAGATATTGTTTCTGAGACGTAGCTTCTGAGATCAAGGAGTGTTCTAGTTTGCTTTCTATCGCCATGATGGACACCATAACAAAAAAAGCAATTTGTGAATGAAAGGGTTCGTTTCAGCTTACCCTTCCACATGGCACTGTCACTGAGGAAAGTCAGAGCAGGAACCCTGACATGAGCTGAAGGGCGTGGTGAGCAATTGACTACTGGTTTCATTTTCATGGCTCTCTTAGCCTGCTTTCTTACACAACCCAGACCCACCTGCCTATGGGTGTCACTGTCCACAGTGGGTTAGGCTTTCCCAATCATTCATAAAGAGAATGTCCCTACAGACACAGCTCTGTCTGCTGACCAATCTAATAGAAGCAATTTCTCGAATGAAATTCCCCCTTCAAGTTTGTGTTGTTGACAGAAAAACTGACCGACACAGTTGACCCCCTGTCATCATGACACACAGACAGATCACTATTGAACCCCCAAGAACTCATGTTAAAACCACAATATAAAATATAGTATAACTTTAAAAGTCCCAGAGTCATCATGCATGGTGGTGCACACTTTTAATCCCGGCATGCCAGAGGCAGAAGCAGGCAATTCTCTGTTAGTTGGAAGCCTGTCTGTTCTACATAGTGAATTCCAAGACAATCAAGGCTACACAAGGTAACTCTGTCTCAAAAAGAAAGATAGATTAGATAGATAGATAGATAGATAGATAGATAGATAGATAGATAGATAGATAGATAGATAAGCAGGTAGGTAGGTAGATAGGTAGATACATATTCAAAATCTTTTTGTCACGTTTGTATTTCTAAAAGTCCTAAGTCAACCGTGGACTCCTGTAAAATCACACGTTACATAACTTTTTATTCTAAAAGGTAAAGCCAAGGCATAGCAATCAAAGCAAAACAAACCCAACATCTAACAGTGTAAGTCAAATCCTGTTAGTTCAGGGTCTGAGATCCGCTGTGCTGAAAGGGCACAGGCAGCTCTGCTGCTGTCTCTCCCGCCCAAAGCACACAGCACACCTGCTGTCCAGGGGATTTCCGGTTTGTTCCCTGTGTGAACAAATAATCGAACGTCCTGGAAAATGGAAGACCAAGCAACAAGAAAAGTAAAAGTTACCGCTTTACTCCTTCATGATGAGAAAGACCTCCAAGGCTGGAGGTCTGCTCCACAGACAGGGTCTCTGGGTCCTCCCCTTTCTCCTATTGATCCTGTTTAGAGACCCACCTCCTTCCTCCATGGCTCCCAGCTGTTACCCCTCACAATGCCTTCCAAGAACAAGAAGCTGCAGTTCTCAGGCAGCTCCCTTTACCTTCCCTGTCTCTATTGATCTAACCTTCCTAAGACTCAGGCTGGTGGCATTCCACAGCGGCTGCTGCTGCTGCTGCTGCTGCTGCTGCTGCTGCTGCTGCTGCAGCCACCGATGGTGATGGTGGTGGTGACGGTGGTGATGGTGGTGGTGGTGATGATGATGATGATGATGACGACGATGATGGCGGCGGCGGTGGTGGTGGCGGCGGCGGCAGCGGCCATCACTTGGTTCTAAGATCTCCAAAATCCTGGGATCGCTACTGCAAATGGGATACACCTTCAGTGATATCACCTGGGCTCCCCTTGGGGACTCTGACCCTGACTCATAGTGCCAGCTTCTCTTGTGATCCTTCAATCTTTTGCTCCATCACAGTCTCATGCCTAGGTAACGTCATTTTTCATTTATGGGGCTGGGGTTAGGGTGCCTTATGTGTGCCCTTTGAGGCCAAAAGTGGATGTTGAATCCCCTAGAACTGGTGGTTACAGGTGGTTGTGAGAATACACAGATGCTGGGAAACAAACTCAGGACCCCTGGAAGAGCACCCAGTGCTCTCAACCACTGACCCATCTCTCCAACCACAACTAGCTAGCTTTCTTATATAGCTCAGGATTACCTTCCAATGGAATAGTGGTGGTGCCTTCCTACCTTATTCATGAACAAGGCAGCTGTTCAGACTTGCCTAGATAACTTTATTTTCCACCCTGATTTAGGCAAATTTCTCAGTGAGGTTTCCCTTTATTGACTCCGGGGCTGTTTCAGGTTAGTAATTAGGCTAGCAAGGACCACAGAAGCACAAAGATATCAGTTCAACACTCAAAACTCAGTTTTTTTGTTTTTTTTTAAAAAGACATTTCAGAGCTGGGGAGGTAGACCAGTTGTCCCTACACCTTGCTGGTCAGGAAGTTCCAAGTCCAGTGGGAGACCATGTCTCAAAGTGAGGAAGACAGTTGTTGTCACCCATTTCTGTGCAGCAGAAGCAGGCATGATGCACAATCATACCTCTCCCAATGGAAACAGGAAGGTTTCTTACGGTGCAAGATCACTTTCTGAAACAAAGAAGTAAGAGAGAACTTTATGTTGGCTCCGCCCTGGAGTCAAGAAACTCAGGTTCTCACAGAATAGCAAAGATGGTTTGGCATGTTCATAAGGACTTAGACATGGTAACTACCATATGAGAAGTTGAATCTTCTAGACTGGAAAACCAGGCATGATGAGGCACACATAAACCTAGCACCTAGGATGTGGAGGCAGGAGGATCAGAAGTTCAAGACCATTCATGGCTGCATAGTGGGTTCTAGGCCAATTTGGGCTACATGAGACTCCGTGTCAATAAAACATAAAACCTAAGTTGGGGAACTACATCAATCAAGAACAGTTCCAGTCAGACCAGAACTCCTATCTAGGAGTGTCCAGCCCTGGGTGGGGCAACAATGACCTAAGGACTTTTTTTTTTTAAGATTTATTTATGTATGTGAATATACTGTAGCTGTCCTCAGACACACCAGAAAAGGGCATCAGATGCCATTACAGATGGTTGTGAGCCACCATGTGGTTGTTAGGAATTGAACTCAGGACCTCTGGAAGAGCAGAGAATGCTCTTAACAGCTGAGCCATCTCTCCAGCCCCTAAGGACTTTTGAGTGGAGCTGATGCACCAATCCCAGCAGCCACCTTATTATCCTACAGGATTCTGGGAGCACAGCCGACCTACTGAAAAACCTCAAAGAAACAAATTCACAAAATGAGAAATTTGACGTCCTCTCCCTCAAAAAGCCTTACTAGGAAATGGGATCTCCAGCTTCTTATCTCTTTAATGTTCAAAAGACTTCTGCAAGTCCCTACAAGGCCTGTTTAAAGTGGTGGTAGCACATGCCTTTAATCTCCACTCAGGAGACAGAGGAGAGCAGATCTCTCTGAGTTCAAAGTCAGCCTGGTCTACAGAGCATGTTCTAGGATAGCCAAAGCAACATAGAGAAACCCTGTCTCAGTGAGAGATGTGTGCATTTGTGCATATGTGTGTATGTGTGCATATGCATGTGTGTGTGTTTGTGCATAATGTCTATTTGTGCTAGCGGTTACAGTCTTCTTCACTTTGCTTCTCATGGTTACAGGAACACAGTTGCTCTCAGTCTTCTTGGAGTATCCTTAATCAGTTGGCTACAGAGGACTCTTTATCTGTATTGAACAATTCAACCTGACAGAGTAGGTCTGACTGATTACAAAACAGTCCACCGTAGAGCACAAAGCTCTTTCATCAAAGAGATGGTCTTTGCTGAAGAAGACAAGTAAGGAGTTGTGATCTCTTGCATCCTGACCCCCTACGTTGTCAAAATAATAAAGATGCTTCCTTTTCTCTTCACAGAAATCTGTTCCCACAGCACAGGTTAAGAATTGTAATTTCCCAGACACTATTTCTGCAAGTTGTTAAGAGTTTCCATGACTTAATTTGTCTTCAAGACTGCCAATAATTCAGTCACTTTCTGGGTTCTTGAGGTGTTAATAAACTGGTCAAATAAGTCTTTACTTTCACAATTGTGTGGTGGTGTGTCACTGCTTATGACAAAATCGCTTGTGAGAGAAACCTCCAAGACGTAATACTTTTAAGAAATCACATAAGTGGGCTGGAGAGATGGCTCAGAGGTTGAGAGCAATGACTGTTCTTTCAGAGGTCCTGAGTTCAATTCCTAGCAACCACATGGTGGCTCACTATAGTAAGATCTGGTGCCCTCTTCTGTCAGGCAGCTATATATGTAGAACACTGTGTATATAATAAATAAATAGATCTTTAAAAAAAAAAGAAGAAGAAAGAAATCACATAAGTAAAGACAATCATTTGCTTTCTAAGTTTTTCTTTTTTTAAGGAAAGAATAGTCTTTCCTTTGCTTTCCCAGTAATCTGTTTCTAAGACAGTTGCTAATAAGCCAACTCCAATTTCTCTCCAAGCACAGTGGTGCATACCTTTAATCCCAGCACTTTGGTGGCAGAGGCAGGCAGAGTTCTCCAAGTTCAAGGCCAGCCTGGTCTACTGAGTGAGTTTCAGGATAGCCTGGACTACACAGAACCCTGTCACCAAAAAAAAAAAAAAAAAAAAAAAAAAAAAAAAGAAAAAAAAGAAAAAAAAAGGAAGAAAAGAAAAAGAAAAAAAACAGGTTGGAGAGATGGCCAGTTAAGAGCACTGACTGGGGTGGGGGCTGGAGAGATGGCTCAGCGGTTAAGAGCACTGACTGACTGCTCTTCCAGAGGTCCTGAGTTCAATTCCCAGCAACCACATGGTGGCTCACAACCATCTGTAATGAGGTCCGATGCCCTCTTCTGGCCTGTAGGTGCACATGCAGGCAGAAAGGTGCATGATGTATACATAATAAATAGATATTAAAAAAAAAAAAAGAGCACTGTCTGCTCTTTCAGAGGACCTGAGTTCAATTCCCAGCACCCACATGGCAGCTCACAACTGTCTATAACTCTGATTTTAAAGGACTGGTGCCCTTACACAGGCATACAGGCAGATAAAAGGTGAGTGCACATAAAACAAGTAAATCTTTTTTAAAAAGTTAAATTTCTCAGAATCCAAGTGTTAGGGGATTTGCCACTCTCCTAATTTCTTTTTTAGTAGCAATGTAACCTAATGTAACTTAATATAGTATAACTTGTAAGAATCAATGTAACTTACATTGGTTAATTGATCTCTTCTTCTGTAGTGAACAGTACATGCCCATGGGGTAGGAGTCACTACCTACAACACATTCACTCTTAGAGATACGTCCTGTGTACACTTTCAGAGGAAAGAATATGCTTCTGTTTTATTGCATAATGACCTGTTCCTACAGAACCTGTTAAGAGTTTCCTATCACAAACTGTTTGGACAAGCTGAGAGAACATTCCACTCTCTGTTCCCCATAGACTTGTTCAAATACATGAGTCTATGGGGGCTACATCTAGCTATAGCATAAGAAGAAATACATTTAGTCCAACTTCCAAAGTCCCTGTAGTCTATACCAGTCTCGTCAATGTTAAAAGTCCAAAGTTCAAAGTCTTTTCTGAGATTTATCCAATCATTTAACTGTAACCCCCATAGCAAGACCAGCTGGTTAAACTCCAGACTCTGAATCTCCATATCTGATGTCAAAATGGTCTTCAGGTCTCTAACTCCTTTTTCATCTTTGTTGACTGCAACAAACTTCCTTCTCCTGGGCTGGTTCAACTCCCTGTGAGCAGCTTTCCTCAGCAGGTATCTCATAGTTCTTGCATCTGGAACATCTTGAGGTCTCCAAGGCAACTGCAACTTTACAGCTTCTTATTCCAATGTCTGGGATCCACACGTGATCTTCTGGGCTCCTCCAGAGGGCTTGGGGCACTTCTCCAGATCTGCCCTCTGTAGTATTCTAGGCTCTAGATGACACTATTCTACTACTGCTGCTGTTCTTGGTGGTTATCCCATGTTACTGGCATCTCCAATACCCTGGGGTCTTCTACTGCAACTGGGCTTCACCAATAGCCTCTCATTGCTTCTCTTTATGGTGCCAAGCCTCAACATCTTTGCATGACCCCTTCAGTCCTGGGCCATCAACTGCGACTGAGGCTGCACCTTCACCAGTGGTCTTTCCTGGCCTCTCACCCTGTTAAGATCCAAGGCATGTTAGTTCAAGCCTTTAATCCCAGGAGGCAAAGGCAAACAGATCTCTGAGTTCTAGGCCAGCCTGGGACAGAGCAAGTCCTTGGTGACGAAATGCTTAAATCTGGTAGAGCGCTTGCCTAGCAAGTGCAAGGCCCTGGGTTCGGTCTCCAGCTCCGAAAAAAAAAAAAAAAAAAAAAAAAAAAAAAAGAAAGAAATGCTTAAATCCAGGCATGCTATTACACGCCTTTAATCTCAGCCCTCAGGAGACAGAGCCAAGATGATCTCTGAGTTCAAGATTAATCTACGGGGCAAGTTCCAGGGCAGGCAAGTTTAGGCAAGAGGGAGTTGGAAAAAAGAGAGTTTGTACTAGATTAAGGTCACCACTCCCTTAATTCAATTTAATATCCTTGAACTCCAGATTCAGCCCCATTTCGTTTCTTGGTGCCCTTTAGTATTATTTGACCCATACATTTTATACATTTTACATTTTTCCTTTCTAGGCTTGTTACTCTGGTTCAAAATGCTCTTCATGAGACTTGACCAGAGAACAAAGTCTCTGCTGGGGGTTGTTTTGTTTTGTTTTGTTTTGTTTGAGACTTCTTTGTCAATGCCATTAATATAAATCTCTTCACTTTAGCCTCAAGCAGATTCTTCAGAGGAAGAGCTGCCACATTCTCCACCAAAATACCACAAAGACAGACTCTAGGCCACATACTGAAATTCTTCTCCACTGAATCCTCTTGGGCTAGGTCAGCACAATTCAAATCACTCAACAAGCAACAAAGTCTTCCATATTCCTTTTAGGATGGCCCATTAAGCCCCATTTAAAGCATCCCAGTGCCTTCCAAATCCAAAGTCCCCAAATCCACATTCCTCCAAACAAAAGCATGGTTAGGCCTATCCACAGCAAAACCCCAGTCCTGGTACCAACTTGTGTCTTAGGCTTTGCATTGCTGTGAACAGACACCATGACCAAGGCAACTTTTTTTTTTCCTTTTCTTTTTTTCGGAGCTGGGGACCGAACCCAGGGCCTTGAGCTTGCTAGGCAAGCGCTCTACCACTGAGCTAAATCCGCAACCCCCCAAGGCAACTTTTTAAAAAAGGACAACATTTAACTGAGGCTGGCTCACAGTTTCAGAGGTTCAGTCCTTTATGATCAAGACGGGAGCATGGCAGCATCCAGGCAGGCCTGGTGCAGGAGGAGCTGAGAGTTCTACATCTTCATCTGAAGGAAGCCAGAAGACTGGCTCCTATGTGGGTAGGAGAAGGGTCTCAGCCCACCCCCACAGTGACATACTTCTTCCAACAAAGCCAATAGTACCACTCCTGATCCTGCCACTCCTTGGGCCAAGCATGTACAAACCGTCACAATGGTCACACTCAACCTTTATTACTGGCCTCATGAGTGATGTATAGGCAAACATGCAGGTACACCCCCAAGATGATTGGCTCTCAAAATGGCACATCACCTTCATAGCCATATAACTGTGTATGCCTTGCATCTGTGAGCCTACACGTCCATGTTCCTGTCATGTGAGCAGGATCAGACATGGTACATGCTGCATCGTGTCCATACAGATGCCCAGGTGACCAGCTCAAAATAGGTACATTGGACGGCATGCCTACATAGCCACAATGTGACCAGGGTAAGAAATGACATGTGGGTAGACATACCCCCATGTGACCTGGTTGGAAATTACATGTACTTACAGCTCCCCAAGTGACCAGGCTAAGAAATAGCTTGAGAGCAAACATGCCCATATGCCTACTAAATATCAGAGGGCTGGAGGGATGGTTCAGTGGTTAAGAGCACTGACTGCTCTTCCAGAGGTCCTGAGTTCAAGTCCCCAGCAACCACATGGTGGCTCACAACCATCCGTAATGAGATCTGATGCCCTCTTCTGGTGTGTCTAAAGACAGCTACAGTGTACTTATATATAAGAAATAAATATATCTTTGAAAAAAATAACAAGTCATAACTAGCAAGTGCTCTAACATGCCCCCATAATCCTCCTTGGTATCAGCTTCAAAACAGCCATGTAGATCAACATGGCTACTCTCCACCCCCATGTGAATAGGCTAGGTAGTGGTTTGAAGGTGAACATGCCCATAACCCCCTACTTATAACCTGCCTCAGATATGGCATGGTGGCACATGTGTCCACACTCTTCCTCCTATGATTAGACTCTGAAACAGCATGTGGGTGAATCTGCCCTTCAGATTGGAGAGGTCTCTGAAGTGAGCAGATTTGGAAATGCCACATGTGCCAAAGTGCCCAGACAACCTCCTATAAGAATAGGCTCAGAAATAGCATCTGGGGGCTGGAGAGATGGCTCAGTGGTTAACGGCACCGACTGCTTTTCCAGATGTCCTGAGTTCAATTCCCAACAACCGCATGGTGGCTCACAACAATCTTTAATTCGATCTGATACCCTCTTCTGGGGTGTTTGAAGACAGCTACAGTGTACTCATATACATAAAATAAATAAATAAATCTTTAAAAAAAAAAAAAAGAAATAGCATTTGGAAGGTGAGTGGTGGACTTCTCAGTTCAAGGCCGGCCTGGTCTATCGAGTGAGTTCCAGGAAAACAAACAAACAAACAAAAAACCAACCAAACATTTGGGCTAATTTGCCCATATGCTCCTCTATGTTATGGGGCTCAGAACTGGCACACAGCCCAACACCTTACCACCCCCAACAAATGACTAGAGTCATAAACGTGAGGCTCAAACCAGGCATGTGGCAACATCCCCTTTTGATGATGCTCAGAAATGGCAAATGCAACAACATGCCCTTACACCTGCCATTCGATCGGTCTCTTAAATGTCATGTGGGCAAACACATCCATACACTACCCCAAGTGACCTTAACTTGGAAAGTGCATGTGGGCCAACATGCCTGTACTGCCCCCATATGACCAGGTTCAAAATACGCCTCTGAGCCAACACGCAAATATATTTCACCATGTTACCGGGATCGGAAAATGGCATTTTGACCAACCTATAACCATACACAGTTCAATAATGACAGGGTTCAGAACTGGCACATGGGACAATATTTACATACACCCCCCCCCAAATAATCAGAGTTATAAATAGCACGTGCTTCAACTTGGGCCAAGGTGGCCATACACTATTTTGTGTTAATAGCTTAGGAAATGGCTTGTGAGGGGACGTGTCTATACCCCCCACCATATGATGAGGCTTGTTTATGGCATGTGGGGGAACGTACCCATAAACCCCTCTCCTTGTCACTGGGCTCCAAGATGTCTTGAGGACAAACACTCCCAGACACTGCCTTTGTTAGACTACGCTGGGAAACTGCACGCGGAGCAATGTGCCGGTACACCTCCCGTACAGCCATTCTCAGAAATGGCGTTTAGGCAAACACTCCCTTATGAGTGGGCTCAGAATTGGAATCTGGACCCACACGCCATCCTCCAGTCCCAGAGAGTTGGGTGGTGAGTGGCAGGTATTCCTACGTATCCACAGTGTCCCCCAAATAGTGCAATTCTAGTTGAATCATTATATCTAGGGTAAACATTAGAACAAAGTAGGTTTTTTTGTTTTTTGTTTTTTGTTTTTTTTTTTTTACTGCATATAGGGCAGGCATCACCTAGAACTGTTGTTTTTCTAGAAATACATTGACCTTGAAGTAATCTGCTGTAGAAACCAGTGATTGTTTTCTGTTATCTATAGAGCTGTTTTTCTTTTTTCTTCCCCCACCCCCTGGAGCTTAGGACCCAGCCCAGGGCCTTGTGCTTGCTAGGCAAGTGCTCTACCACTGAGCTATATCTCCAACCGCGAGAGCTGTTTCTCTGAAGGAGCTTTATAGCCAGCCTTTCTGTGGCTTTGGTCTGGGCACACCTGGAATGTATTGTTGAGTATGGCAAAGAGTTCACAACAAGGACAGAAAGGTGGAAGGCTGTGATGTCTTTCTTTGGGAAACACTGATTAGATTAGGGGCTTGGGTATAAGGAACTTGTTTTACCTTCCCCCAAAAAACTTTTGCATAACAATCAATACTCATGCTTCTGTATTGCTGTTCAAGGTTCAATCCGGGAGAGGCTGATCCACCCTGCTGCTAAGAAGCTTGAGTTCATCCTGCAGTGTATCTTTCTCTGATCATCCCACGTAACTCATAACACTGACACATGTGAGGCAGCATGCCCAGATGTGCCACGTATGACCAGATTCGGAAATGGCATGTGACTAAGATGCACATATACCATCCCCCATGTGTCTGTGCTCAGTAATGGTATTTAAGCTAACATATACATATACTCACCATGTGACCCAGTTAGGAAATGGTGTATATGCAAACATTACACACACACACACACACACACACACACACACACACACACACACGCATATACACATACATACATGTATACACATGTATACATATACACACATATATACACATGTATACACACATATATACACATATATACATACACACATACACGCATATACAATATATACATATATACACATATGTATACATATATACACACATACATACATATATAAACATATGCACGTATACACACGTGTATGCATATGTACACACATATACATATACACATATGTATACATATATACACACATACATACATATATAAACATATGCATGTATACACACATATGTATACATATGTACACACATATACATATACACATATGTATACATATATACATATATACATATATATACACATATATACATACACACATATTATCTTCCATGTGACAGAACTTGTAAGTGGCGTGTCAGCAAACATGCCCATTTATCTATGTATATGAATGGGCTCAGAAATGACAAGTGGGCCACCATGCCTATACACAACACCTACCCCCTACCATATGACCATCTTCTGAAATAGCATGTGGGCCAACATGCTCATCCACCCTGTAAGTGACAGGGCTTGTAAATTTCAAGGACTCCGACATGTCCATGCAGTCCCCCACATTACCATATTACCAGCTTCAATACAGGCATGTGGGCCATCGTGGCCATTCCCCACTCCCACAGGTGAATGGGCCAAGGAAATGGTTTGAGGGTGAACGTATCTGTTTACCTCCCATAGGACCAGGCTGGCTATAGGGCACATGTGCAAACATGCTCACACATTTCCCTGTGTTATGGGGCTCGAAATTGGTGTGGGAACAAAATTGCCCATATACCTCCCAAAATGACTGGGGTCATAGATATCATGAGCTCGAACATGTCCATATAGTCCTTCAAGTGATGAGAGACTCAGAATAGGCCTGTGGGGCTGCAGAGATGACTCAGAGGTTAAGAGCACTGGTTGCTCTTCCAGAGGTCCTGAGTTCAATTCCCAGCAACCACATGGTGGCTCACAACCATCTGTAATGGGATCCAGTGACTCTCCTGGTGTGTCTGAAGACAGCTACAGTGTGCTCATACAAATAAAATAATTTTTTATTAAAAACAAACAAACAAACAAACAAACAAACAAAAAAACAGGGGTTGGGGATTTAGCTCAGTGGTAGAGCGCTTGCCTAGCAAGCAAAGGCCCTGGGTTCAGTCCCCAGCTCCAAAAAAAAAAAAAGAAGAAGAAAAAAAAAAAAACAGAATAGGCTTGTGGGCTAACATACCTATATACCCCCTAATATGATTGTGGTTGGAAATGGCATGTGGGCACACACACACACACACACACACACACACACGGACACACACACAGACACACACAGACACACAGAGAGACACACACATACAGACACACAGAGAGACACACAGACACACACAGAGACACACACACACATACAGAGACACACACACACACACACACATACACACACACAGACACACACAGAAACACACACAGAGACACACACATACAGGCACACACACAGACACACACAGAGACAGATACATACAGACACACATATAGACACACACAGAGACACACACAGACACACACATATAGACACACATACACACACACACACACACACACACACACACACACACACACACACAGCCTATGGTTCGGCATGTGGCCAACAAGCCCTTGCTGCTCCTCAGGTGACTAGGCTCAAAATTAGGCATATGGTCCAATATGCCAATACCCTCCCCCCCAAATGACAGTGATTATAAACATCGAGTGCTCCAACATGCCCATGCAGTCCCCATGTGACCAGACAGGCAAGAAAAACACCCGAGGCAAAACAAATCCCCATGCTATATATAATCCTAGCTTTTGTAGGAGAACCAGAAGCTCATGATTATCTTTAGCTATGTGACAATCTCTGGGATAGCCTGGACTACATGAGACCCTGCCGCAAACATCCCCTCTAACAGCAGACACTAAGTAAAATAATAAATGAAAGAAAACTAAGGCTTGGCTCCATGGATAAAGGCCCCTGTTGCCAATTTGAAAACCTGAATTTAGGGGTTGGGGATTTAGCTCAGGGGTAGAGCGCTTGCTTGGGTTTGGTCCCCAGCTCCAAAAAAAGAAAAGAAGAAAAAAAAAAAAAAGAAAAAAAAAAAAGAAAACCTGAATTTAGTACTGGGAGCCACAAGGTGGACAGAACCAATTTGCATGTTATGCTTTGACCTTCACGTGAGCATGTTCTCAAGTCTCCTTCCCCACATAAACGAATGTAATAAGAGAGAGAAAATGGATGTGGTGGCACCTGCCTTAAATTCTAGTGCTTGGCAAGAAGAAGCTGAGGGATAACTGTGAGTTTTGAGGCCAGCACGACCCACGCAGTGAGTTCGAGACCAGCCAGGGCTGCATTGCAAGAAGACTCAGTTTAAAAACCTTTAGTCCCAGTTCTCAGGAGGCAGAGGAGTTTGAGGCCAGCTGGGTCTACTACAGAGGGAGTTCCAGGATAGACAGAGATACACAAAGAAACCATATCTCGACTTCTCCTAAAGAAAGTACAAAAAAACCAAAAAAACCCAAAAAAACAAAAAAAACCAAAACCAAACCAAATAGGTAGTAGGAAGTGCGTTGGGCGGAGCTAGAGAGATTGCTCAGCTATTGAGTGTACTGCTCTCCTGGTTTGGTTCCCAGTTTCCACACAGCAGCTCATAACAGCCTGAAACTCCAATTCCAGGATCCGATTCCCTGCACATATGTTTATATTCATGTCTATATGCACATACAAGGTGCATATAAATTCATGTAGGCACACACATATACCCAAGAATAAAAAAGTAAATAAAGCAAAAAAAAAAAAAAAATGCCTAGGGCAGAGCAAGGAGTCACAGCTAGAGATAGTTCAGACCTTGGCACGCCCTGTCCGCTCCGGCCCCGCCCATATCGTGCCTCCTCTCTCAAGTTCCGCCCACTATAGGGCCTGCCCCGTCGAGGCACCACCCACACTAGGCCCCGCCCCACCTTACCACCCACGAGGTGTCCTTCATTTCGGACCCGCCCCTTGCTAGCTCCGCCACCTAAGAGGTCCGGGCTCCGCAGGCCCCGCCCCTCGTCCCGCCTCCGCGCAGTGCGGCTGCGCCGGCGTCTCGGGCTCCGAGGCCCCGGTGCCGCGGATCTTTTGTTTCCCTGCGGGGCTGCGAGCCACATCGTCTGTTAGGACCGAGTTGGAGCTGGAGTGTGTCAGAGCCGAGGCCCGAGTCGGAGTGAGTTCCGACTGTCAGCGCCGTGAGGGTACCGCAGAGGACGCCGAGGGAGTGCGTCCCTCCGTCCGCCGGCCTGTGGGACTGGGACCCGGCCCAGGCCTGCCCCATGGGGCTCGGGGCCCCGGCGATGAGCCGGCGCCTCTGTCTCCGCGTACGCGGCCCGCCGGCCTCCGCCTGAGCCCAGCGCACCCCGTAGCGCCGCCCCCGGGCCCGCGCCCCCGGCCCGCGCGCGCTATGGAGACGGGCCGCGGCGGCGTCGAGACCGTGGGCAAGTTCGAGTTCTCTCGCAAAGACCTGATTGGACACGGCGCCTTCGCGGTGGTCTTCAAGGGTCGACACCGCGAGGTGGGTGAGGCTCCCAGGGGGGTGCCCCGCATTCCGGGATTCCTCGACTAGCACCCTACCTTCGGAAATCCATAGACCCAGTTAAGGACCCCAGCTCCGCAAATCCACCTGCTACTCTAGCTCCAGAGACCAGGAGATGCCAGCCCAGGATTCCCTATCCCCGAAGTCAGAACAGTCCTGAGAACCTAGCCTGGGACTCCATCCACTTAGATTCCAGGCCCGGCTGACAGAGACAACCTGTCTGCCTCTGGCATCTCCCCATTCCAAGACCCTTGGGACAGCCACCCTGAGCCATCTACGTGTTCCTAGCTTGGTGGGGAGCAAGGGGTGGGGGTGGTGTTTCCAACACTGAAGGTCCACATTTGGCTTTTCAGAAGCACGACCTGGAGGTGGCCGTCAAATGCATTAACAAGAAGAACCTTGCCAAGTCCCAGACACTGCTAGGAAAGGAAATCAAAATCCTGAAGGTGAGCCAGCGCCTCGAGGGAGGGGGGAGAGGGTGGGTCAGCTCTTGTCTCGCTCATGAGAAACTTGGATTTGTGTCCTAGGAACTAAAGCACGAAAACATTGTGGCGTTGTATGACTTCCAGGTAAGGCCGGAGGCAGCTGCTGCTGGGCTTGGGGGAGGGGTAACGCTATTCTTGCCTGTTTCATCCACAGCCTCAGGCCGTAGGTTGCCTGGGGTTGGAGCCCCCCTGGGGGGGGCAGTTGATGGCTCTTAGATTAGTATTTGGTTTTGGTGAAAGGAGCTGGGTTCTGAATGCCCTGTCTCTGGCTCAACCAACTGTGAGGCCACTCAGGGCCCCGGGAAGCCTCATCTCTGGGGCAAGCTTTTCCTAGGTTCGGGGGACCTCCCTAACTTATCTGTTGCCTGCATAGGAAGGAAGGCGGCCATAAACACTAGCGTTGAATCTCTGGCGATTGCCTAGCTCAGATCGTTTGGTTTGTTGGTGTATCCTGGAGCCAAGGACCCTTTTCCTCTCCTTGGTGTCTGACCCAGTGGCCCTTTCTGAGACCGGTGTCCCAGCCAGGCCCACCTGTCTGGGCTGGCGGGTTTGTTTGTTGACATTGCTTCAGCGGCCTGGCATTGGCCAGCCCACTCCTGCGTCAGAGGCTAGAAGGGGGAGGGGCTGTTGGAGATTCCTTCTCGCCGGCAGTTGGGGCTGGGCCCACTCTTCCGGGCCTGAGGATGCCTCCACCTCTCAAGCAAACCAACCGATCAGTCAGCTTCTGTGCTGCCTTTCCAGGTCCCCCAGCCCGGTGGTGGCAGGAGCTGTAGGCCTTGCATACCCCGTGTGGGGACCAGGAACCCTAGGTGCTGGTCCCCTAGCAAAGTGCTGACTAATGATTTTGAAACCTGTTTACCGGGGCCACGGGACCAGCCCTGGCTGAGGGAAGTTCCCAGCCGCCAGCTAGCTGTGTTTCAGTGGCCTCCTCCCCTTCCTTCCCTTCCTCCCCTGAACCTCTTCCAACTTTACCTTGAGGGCTGTGAGGTGGCATGAGGTGACATGTGGGCAGGGCCAAAGTCCTGTGTGACAGGGAGTACCTGGCGACAGCTGGAAGCGTGGTGTTCTGGGTTCAGGGGTCGCGCCTCTGTAGCCTGCCTTTCCTACCTTCCCCATGCTCCCCCACCCCACTCCTCAGTGCTATGGGAAGGGCCCAGGGCTGAGTAGATGGCATGACCTTCACAGGGGGAGAGACTCTGGTCCTCACTGCACTTTGGGATTCCCTCCAGGCTCCCGCTGTCCCCTGCCTGGGCATTTCCGTGGAGGTCTCACTAGAGTTGAACAGATAACAGTTAAGTCCACTGTAGACTGCTGTCCTGTCTCCTCTTAGGTATCCCCACAGTTTGTGTTACTCCCTGGAGATGCGTTCCCTTCCTGCCACACCAACCCCCACTGCCCTTCCTCTACTGTCTCTTGGAGGAGGCAAGAGGCTTCAGTTTCTTGTCACACACTGATGTCTGGCCTGCTATGAAGAATAACACTTGGTTCCTTATTGGAAGTGATAGCTCACAGGCTGAGTGTTCAGAGCGGACTGCAGCGAAGGGCTCACCTAGGTTGGACCACGCAGGCTGTGCCATCACTTCCGGTGTCAGGCTACTGGGAGCACAGGTGGTATTTGCTGCCATCTCTGTTCCTGTGGTGGTTATTTAAGGTCATGTGGTGCCTAGGGCTTGACTGTCTGTGGTTCATTTTACTAACCTAACCCTCCTGAGGGACAGGAGCTATTCTGGGATTCTGGCAAGTCAAAATGTGGTCATGACTGTCCTTGGGCTCTTTGGCTAGAATTGATATGTAGATGGATTCCTAGAAGTCGGAGCCCTGGGCAAGAGGTGTGTGCTTACTGTAATCCGAGGGACTGTTGTCCGATTGCCCCCCAGAGAGGCAGTGCCAATGGTTAGTTATCTGGTGATTGCCCATCTCCTAAAGTTGTATTGGCTCAGAACTTATCCTTGCATTGAAATCTTACTAGTGGTTTTGCTGCTTGTTTTTGACTTGCTGCTTGTTTTTGTTTGTTGTTGTGACAGGGTGATTTTGTGTAGCCCTGGCTATCCTGGAACTAGTTCTGTTGACCTCTCCTCAAACTCAAGTGATTCACCTGCCCCTGCTAGAATTAAAGGCATGCACCACCCCTGGGCAGCTAGAGTTTCTATTTTCTTTTTTTTTTTTTTATTATAATTTATTTTATTTAACAATCTAGGAAGTTCATGGCCATCAGCAGTTCAGTGCAATTTCAGGTGCAATTGGGAATTCAGGAATTTCAGTGGAGCTGTTAGTATATCGGACCCTGTATGTAAAATACATGCACACTTTCGATAGCACATGTGAAGGGATCTCTCTAAAGTTGACCTCATTGGTTTCATTCTCCGCAAACTGACCTGGACCACTCAACATGGCCTTTATTGTTCCTGATGTTAATGCATGTTCTCTTTTTACAATAAATTCATGACCATTAGAAGATATTAATTTCACATACATGGCATCAGGGCCTTCACAGCCACCATAGGTTTTCTCCTCTCCATCCATTATGTTCTTATAAAATTCTATTTGATCCCAGAGGAAGTTACTAGTTTCCCCCGTGGGTTCCGGGGCACAGGAAGGAATTACTTCCGTCGCGTCACAGCCGCTTTCTGCAACGCGAGGGAGATTGGTACCTGGCGAGGCCGAGAAGCAGCAAGCTGGTAACTTGCGTCCGAAGGAAGTGCTCTATTTTCTTTTAAACTTAATTTACTTCACATCCAGTCACACACCCTTTCTCCCAGCCCTACCCTTACAAATCCCTCTCCCCACCTCCCCCTCCCCTTCTCCTGAGAGGAGAAGCCACCCAACCCTGAGACCTACAGTTGCTGTGGGCTTAAATGCATCGTCTCCCATTGAAGCTGAGCCAGGCAGTCCAGTTAGGGGAAGAAGATCCAGTGGCAGGCAACAAGAGTCAGCCAGCCAGCCCTCCACTTGTTAGGGACCCTGCACATCTGCCAGGAGTGTGTTTGCGTACACGCGCAGGTGCCTCTGTGTGTGTGTGTGTGTGTGTGTGTGTGTGTGTGTGTGTGTGTGTGTGTGATCTGAGATATGTGTATGTGGCACGTGTGTGCCGTTGCCAGCATAGGCCAGAAGAGAATGTCACATGCCTTGTAACTGGAGTTATAGGCAGTTGTGAGTTGTATGAGGAGGGTGCTGTGTGTTTTTCCTTGGTGCTTTGCCTATACATATATATGTCTGTGTGAGGATGACAGAAGCCCTAGAACTGGAGTTACAGACAGGTGTGAGGTGTCATGTAGTTGTTGCTGAGAATTGAACCCAGGTCCTCTGGAAGAGCAGCCAGTTTTTTTGTTTTTTTTTTTTTTTCCTTTTCTTTTTTTCAATAACTGTTTCTCTATGCTAACAGCCCCCAACCCCAGGGTTTTTCTGTTTCTCATGTTTGGGTGTAGAACTCAGGCTGACACTGAACTCACAAGAGTCCCATTTGCCTCTGCCTCCTGCTGGGATTAAAAGCATGGACCACCACACCTCGCAAAACAGCCAGTATTTATTTATTTATTTATTTATTTATTTATTTATTTATTTATTTATTTTTCAGAGCTGGGGACCGAACCCAGGGCCTTGCGCTTGCTAGGCAAGCGCTCTACCACTGAGCTAAATCCCCAACCCCAGTATTTATTCTTAAAGGCTGATCTCTCATGGCCCTCATCTGGAGTAGTGGTAAACAAATTTACTTTGTCTTCCTTGTTGGAAGCAGGGTCTATCCTTTCTCTGAGACTTGCCAGTCAAGTGAGACTGGTGGCAAGCTGCTTCTCCATGCTTATGTTTGTACTTGGAAAAAACCTGGATCTGGGGTGACACTTGTTACTGTCTATTCATGCAAAATTTTCTGATGGTATATGGGCTCTTTATAAAGGAAAAGTTCTGGGGTTGGGGATTTAGCTCAGTGGTAGAGTGCTTGCCTAGCAAGCCCAAGGCCCTGGGTTCGGTCCTCAGCACCAAAGAAAAAGAAAGAAAGAAAAAAAAAAGAATGTAAGAAAAGCTCTTTTGTTTTAGGTTACACATAGGCATTTCTCCTCCCCCTCGTTTGTTTGTTTGTTTGTTTGTTTGTTTGTGACAAGGACTCACCCGCTCCGAGGTGGCCTGGGACCCATTCTTCCCTCACGCACCTGGCAGAAGCAGGCTAAGGGAGGGGAAGTTTATTTTGGCTACAGGTTCTAGTTCATCATAACAAGAAAGGTGGAGTGGAGTTCACGGCAGTGTTTAATCAGAGATGCAGAGAGCTCAGACTACAAGTTCTCAGCTGTAACCTCCAGCCATTCTTCTAGCCATGAAGTTTCCACAATGCCACCAGTTTGGACTTTGTATTCAAGCATGCACCTGTGTAGGCTTTTCATGTTCAAACCATAACCCTGACCAGGTGTAGGGTACACTCTAATCCCAGAATTAGGCAGGGAGAGACATGCAGATCTCTGAGTTCCAGGCCAGCCTCTTCTACATAGTGAGTTTCAGGCTACACAGTAAGACCCTGTCTCAAAAAACAAAACCCACAATACCAGCTCCTCTTCGTTCTTTGTAGTGCTGGTGTTGAACCTGGGACCCATAGCGTTTCTTAACTCATACACACTCTTATGAGTTAAACCTCCAACTCCTGCACTCTGAGTTCACCAGAGGTTTGGGGAGGCAACTGGATGGAACATAGGGCCTTCATCAAGGAGGGACTGGGCTCCCTCCTCATCTAGCATCCAATGTCTGGACTTGTTCTTTCTCTGGGAGAGTGAGCACCGCCAGAACCAGCATCAGGCCGTAGATGTGGGTTCTCTCAATCCTTGCCAGCCTTAACTGCTGATGACTCCCTGGAGGCTGGTACGCGGTCTGGCCGGTTCTCTGAAGCCCTACGCCTTGCCAGGTTGCCCAGAGGTGACTCACCTGGACCTTGCAGACAGATCCACTCTCGAGCTCTGTCTGGGTTAGGAGAGCCTGGAGATGTCCTGGCCTGCGATGGAGGTTTGGTTGTAGCCGTCTCACTCACCACTCAGGGTGGAGACTGCTTATCGTGTGGACTCAGTCTGAGACGAAGAGGCTGAAGTCTGTACGTCTGCAAAGTTGAACATGCATTTTTCTCTCTTTCTTTTTTTTTTTTTTTTTTTGGTGGTGGAGTGGAGGGGAAGACTAGTGTATCCCTGACATTGGCCTGGAGCTCAGTGTGTAAACTAAGCAGGCCCTGAATTCAGAGTTCTGTTTGCCTCTGCCTTCCAGGTACTGGGATCAAAGGCATGAACTACCACACCCAGCAGCTGCCATAACCAGTTCCTCCTTTGTGTTTTGAGTCAGGGTCTCCTGTAGCCCAAGGCTAGCCCTAAACTCCTTGACATTCTGCTGTCTTCCTTCAATTTGGGATTAAAGGCACACACACACACCAATCAACCCATCCAGCTTTCAAGTTTTGATAACAGCTTTAGCTGTTTTTGAACTTGCTGTCCTCTTCCTGCATCATCCCACTAGATGCAGGGATTACAGATGTGCACCACTATGCCTACTTGTTTAAAAAAACACTACTTTCATATGGATGTTCTGCATGAATATATGTCTATACTACTTGTGAAGAAGATGTTGGATCCCCTGGAACTGGAATTACAGGTGGTTGCCGTGTAGGTGGTGAGAATCAAACCCTGGTCCTCTGGAATCTGGAAGAGCATCCAGTTCTCTTAAACACTGAGCCATCTCTCCATTTATTTCTGTCTTTTTCAACAGGGTTTCTAGAACTGTCTTTGTATACCAGGCTGGCCTGGAATTCACAGATCTGCTTGCTTCTGCCTTCTGAGTTAATCTGCTGGGGTTAAAGGCATGCATCACCTCTGCCAGGGACCCATCTTTTTATTTAAAACTGTTTTTAAAATGTGTGTATGTTACGGGGTGGAGCGTGCACATACCAGGCCGTGCTTGTGTGGTGGTCGGAGGACACCTTAGTGGAGTCGAGTCTTCAGCCATGTGGGAACCTGGGGCTCTAAACTCAGGGCGTCAGGTTGGTAGGCAGGTAGCTTTATCTCAGAGCCATCTTTATTTTTATTTTATTTTTTAAAGAGTTATTTATTTTATGTATGTGAGTACTCTTCAGACACACCAGAAGAGGGCATCAGATCTCATTACAGATGTTTGTGAGCCACCATGTGGTTGCTGGGATTTGAACTCAGGACCTCTGGAAGAACAGTCAGTGCTCTTAACCACTGAGCCATCTCTCCAGTCCCTTATTTTATTTTATTTTATTTTTGGTTCTTTTTTTTTGGAGCTGGGGACCGAACCCAGGGCCTTGCACTTCCTAGGCAAGCGCTCTACCACTGAGCTAAATCCCCAACCCCTGCCCCCTATTTTAAAGGTGTGTTTCTCTCTGTGTTTTCCTGCATATATGGTAATGCACCACGTATATGAAGTACCTACTAAAGCTTTAGGAGGGTGTTGGATCCCCCAGTGTTGGAATCACAGTTGACTTTGAGCCATCGTATGAGTTTTGTGAACCAAACCCAGGTCTTCTGTAGGAGCAAATGCTCGTAAGTGATGAGCTATTCTCTCAGGCTCTCCAATGCCTTCCCTACTTTATCTTTTTAAGCTGAAATGGTGAATTGATATTGAAGCAGGCAGGATATTGATCAGATGGGACCGAGGGATCAAGCTCAGGTTAGGCCTGCTGACAGATTCAAGGCTTTTTACCTTTTGAATTGTAGGTAACATAAAAGTATGGAGGGTGCAAAGCCTGTGGCAGTGTGGGATAGTAGCCATGTTCTAGAGGCTGCCTGCCTTCCACCGCTTGCCCTGTGGCTCTGGTCTCCCGCTTGGTTAGCTTGTATACTTCCTACAAGCAGACTGACTTTCTATTGAGATTTGGTTCTGTCTGTATTTTTCTGACTATACTGTTTGTGGTAGGTAAGATGTCTGTGGGGTCAGAACTGCAGTAGATATCAGGAGTATGGTCCTAGAGAGCAGCTGTATGGAATTGTATTCCCAAGGGTCCACTCTGTCCCCTTGTGCTATCTGTGGCTATCAGGGGTCTGACTATTCACAATGCAGAAGTTGATGCGTGACAGTAGACTTGGAGACGTACCTGGCTGGATTAATGGATGCCTCCTCAAGAGGCTGGCCTAGATCAGAGAACTGCAACAAAGGGAAGTTGCTGAAGCCCAAGGGATAGAGTGGTGGACCTTCCTTACACAGGTCACCAGCCCCCAGCCCACCCTGGTGTGTGAGCTGGCACTCTTCTGTTGACTATCCAGAAGAGCCAAGAATTGCTGTGGCTAGAGCCTTGCCACCTTCTGCAGTCCAGAAGCCTGGCTCCTCAGGAGTTAAGTGGGTCAGTGCTTGACACTCGTCTGCCAGATCCAGCCTGAGATCACCAGACCAGAGTGGAGCAGGCAGAGGGTGGAGAGCTGGGATCCTATTAAGCAAAATATCTGTGTCTGGGGCGGGGCAGCCTCCTACGTGCCCAGATGCCCGTGCAGCTTCCCAGGATGCTAACCTCTTGGGCCAGCACTGAGTGCCTGTGGGTAGTAGGCCTAGCTCTCACAGGAGTGCTGATTCTATTCTGTTTTAATTTTCTTTCTCCCTTGCACAAGAAGGATAGCTCAGCAAAAGGTTGTGTTCCTCCAAAACCTGCTTTCCTTCGCCACCAACTGTGTCTAGCCTACTGGCCACCCTGTGTCACCTTCTTCCCTTCAAGGGCTGGGCGATGGGACCTGGCTGCTGGAGTTGCATTCCCCATCATGGCGAAGACTGTCTGCAACCCTGCAATGATGGGAAAGCTGCCCCTGAGAAGGAAGGGACTGACTGCTCCGAGTCCTGGAGTATGTGCTAGGGAGCAGTCTTAGCCACCATTCGTAGGAACAATTGAGCAGAGCAGAGGCTGGAGAAGTGGTCCTGAGTGAGCTCCAGGTGGCTTGGGACAGGGCAACCCTGACCACTGTGGTTGTGTTCTGTCCTCTGACTGCTACTCCCTGTTCATTATGGAGGGGACAGGTTGTGGTAAGCCATTTTCCTGGAAAAGCTCTTGCTTGGAGGCCCTTGCTTTGTGGTTTACCTCAACTCCTCGTTCCCTCTAGGCTAGAGACAGCCTGGCCCACCAGCTTTAGAAGACAGGGAGTAAAGTTCCAAGTTGGTTGGGACTGGTTGGGTGTTGGGTTAGGCAGGGAGATGGAGGATGGCATAGAAGGCAGCCTGCCTGGGCGAGCCCGGCTGCTGCACAGAGCTGGGCATGTTCTTGGTTTCTTGGACCTTGGCTTGCTCCTTTGTGGCTGGGGAACATCCTGTCACTGGTCCACTGTGTGGCTCATGGAAGTCACGCACAGAAGAAGCAGGAGAGTGTACAGGCCTGAGAGGCTTGACAAGATGGTGCTGACAGGGGAAGGCTAAGGGCACTGCTTAGGCCTGGTGGAAACACTTGCTCTTTTTGCACAGTATGTCTAAGTGGGGCAACAAGCTCACTGTTGTGAATTGTGGACCTCACTCTATGCTGAGGTCTTCTCTGTGTAGAAGCTAATGGCCTATGGTTCACCAGCAGCTCTGCCTCTAGTGTGTCAGGGTAGGTTTAGGAGTGCTGGCTGCTACCAGTAGCCCTCAGTTGTAAATCCTGGCTTAGTAGCTCTAAGGGAGGTAGGGATGCCATCTTGGTCTTCCCAGATCTTTTGTCTGTCCTTGTCACTGTCCCTGCTTGTCCTGGCTGGGTGGGTGAGTTTGGGGCTCTAGATAGATCATGTTCTAATGTAAGGACAGACCTGGGTATCCACCTTCCACCGTCTGGTGCGTGCATGTGTGCATGGATCTGTTTGTCTGTTCATCCATCTGTCTGTCCATCCCACAGCAGGTGGCCCCAGAAGCCTCCCTTGCTTGGGCTGTAAGCTGAAGCTGCTGACAGGCTGGCTTTGATGCAGAAGGGAACAGGGTGTGTGTAGTAGTGGATATTTATGGGTCCTTATCTCTGTCACCTTTGCTGTGCCCTAGCCCTCCCTCAGCTCTCATACCAGTCAAGCTGAAGGGGCTACCTGCTGCTTCTTCATTTCCATCCCCATCCTACCTGGATTTTGTCTCTCCCTCCTTGGCCCCTAACCTCTTTCCTATTCTGTTCCCTTGAGCCTGCCTTTGTGGTTCCAGATTGAGGACTTTACAGAGTATCCTTCCCCTGTAGTTGACCTGGAATGCAGAAGCAAAAGTGGAGCTAGTGGGGCCAAGCCAAGGCTCCTCCTCTAGGGCAGGACAGGAAAGTTCAGGCAGGGATTTGGGGTCTTGGTATATAGGCCTTCATGAAGCAATCTAGGCCCATTTTGTAAATAGCCTCCCTCCCACCTTGGCTACACTCAGTCACACTTGGGAACACACAGCTGTGAGACAGCCAGGCTACCTGAACACAATTCTTAGCTCTCTTATCTCTCTGGTGCAGAGTGGGCTTTTCCCACATTTACATCCTAGGGTTTTATTTAGGTACTTTGTGTCTGTCATTCATGGGATGTTCCTGTGTAGCCTTGTGGATTGGGAAGCTGGGCGGGAAAGGAGTTGGGGTGGAGGTCCTAGGTGTCTGCATATGTATGTATGTATGTATGTATGTATGTATGTATGTATGTATGTATGTATTTGAGGAAGCTATCTCGTGGAACTGGTTAACATTGGCTGCTGTGCTGGGGTCATCTGGGGATGAGGGTGTCTGTCTCCCATTTAGCCCTCCCAGGCTCTGAGAAGGGCTATTTTGCAGTCTTTTCTTGGTCCGGGCCCTAGAAGAGAGATTTGAAGACCCTTACATCCCTCCATCTGCAGCTGAGTTCCTGAGAACCAGGGAGTGTATCCTCGGGCTGTGGGGATGTGGTGGAGCCTCTCTTTGCTTTTTGCTGTGGGCTATATAGCAGGAAGGTCTCTTCCTGTGGTTCCCAAGGCCTGCTCTACCCAGCTGGCAGCTACATTTCAGGGATCCAGCTACCTGTAGAAAGAACTGTAGGTTGTTTAGACCCAGGCTGATTAGCTTGATTACAACCCCAACCCCAGGTCCTAGGTTTGTAGTCAATGAAAAGGTGAGAGTTATTGCTCTGGCTACAAGGAAGGAGTGGTTTCCTAGAGGAGGCACCACAGTTTGGGACCAGGCCTGTCAGATGGGTGGTCCCTGTTCACTGCAGGCTGTTAGTGTTGGGTAATTGATTAGACAGGGGAGCATATTGGTACCCAGTGAGGATCTGTCTGAGTTTGAGAGAGAACAGTGGAGGGGGGAAGACCAGGATACCTCCTGCTGAGAAGTCTGCATTAGCCTCTAGAGTCTCACCAAGTAAGATCAGGACAGCTGGGAGGCCTTTTTGCTGACTCAGCCTGACAACACCAGCCTGTAATCTGTTTTGTAGACTCCTGAGGTGGGAGCAGAGCTGGTCTTGGGCCTAAGAGTCAAGGCCAGTACCCTGTGAACATGAGTCCCAGTACCCTGTGAACATGAGTCACCTTCATAGGTAGTAGTCCATGTGCACGACAGTCTCTTCCTACCCTGAGCCTTATGGAGGTCCTTAGACCTGGGGTCTGAGACACTGAGGCAGCGTTTGATATGACCATGAAACAAGTATGCACACTCCAAGCCTCTTGCCACAGACGTCCTGTTTCTTAGACTGAGTCCTGGCCACAGAGGACACCTAGACCTGGCCATGTTCACTCTGCTTGTGGTCGCATGTACCAAGGACTCTTGCAAGTGATGTCCAGTGAGAGAACATGAAGGTGTTCCCCCATCTTAAATGGCTTGTTCTGTCTTACAGGAGATGGCCAATTCTGTCTACCTGGTCATGGAGGTGAGTTCCCAGGGCAAGCACAGGGCCCAGCAGGATAGGCATAGTGGGTATAAGCATGCGTTATTGACATTTCCTAGCTGGGATTTTGGGAATACCTACACGGGACAGGTCCAAGAGACTGGTAATGGATTAAGGACTCTGAGTCAGGCTGGAGATATTTGGCTGTGTGCTCATGTGCGTCCCTTGTCTTTTGCAGTATTGTAATGGTGGAGACCTGGCTGACTACCTGCACAGTGAGTAGGCTCGCCCCCTGGGCTCTGTTTCCAGCCTAAAATGCTGCAGCTTGATCTGTCCCCTGCTTGTTTGTGACGTCGATCCTCCTACTTTGGGGTTATATAGGAAGTGAGTACAGCTCCCTCAGGCCCATCAGCCTGACCACCCTCAGCCATTTGTATGTCCACGTGCTGGGTTGGGTGGGTGGCTTAAGCAGAATTGTCAGGTTCTGCTATTTTGGCCGAGATAAGGACATAGGCCAGGGTAGGTGGGTCTGAGCAAGCACGGGCAGGGACACACACAGGGATAGGGCAGAGGAGCAGCTTTAGAGTCTGTGTAAAGTTGAGCCAAGAGATCTCTGGGAGATCTGGTGGGTGCAGGTTAAGAAAGGTGCTCCCAGCAGAGTAGGGAAGCTTCAGGCAGCAGGAGAGCTCAGGATGCACTGAAAGACAGCACGTGGCTGAGTTGTTTAGGCAGAGTTAGGAGCATCAACATCTCTTCCATGGGGTGCTCTGAGGGTTGGGGAAAGAAAGAAAGAAAGAAAGGCAAGTGGAACCACTGTAGGGACCTTGTCCCAAGGCCTGGAAGGATGCAGCAGCTGTCCACGCCTCATCAGAACGCTCTTTCTTGGCAAACATGAAACAGAAGACAGTGGGAATTGATGGCTCAAAGTAGCCCTTCCCAGATGATGCCTTCTGGCTCAAGCTGTGACAGAAGTGACAGCCCCTTAGCCTCCTTTTAAGGGTAGCGACTCCCCCAGAGCACCTTTCTCCAGAGGGACACAGGCATTTAGAACACAGTATCGACTGTTTGAGTCTTCCCTCTACTACAGCTTCTGGACACCTCCCCAGACTGTGGCATTGTCTTCTGGTTGAGCCATTACAGAAGACCCTGGGTCTAGGAGAGCCCTGCGTAGTCTGCTGGGATGGTTCAGTTGTAGTAGATGTTGAGGTTGTGTCTTTAGGCTCCTGGCCTGTCAGCTCACTGTGTGCTCAAGTTCACGTGGCTAAGCCATGCTTGGCTTTGCCCACTCAGTATTTGTTCCTGTCCCCTGGGGCAGTCACACAGCATGCTGCACCCATGACCTTCAGTAGTTGGGTGGTTCCTGGCCAGGCTCCAGGCTCTACAGGTGTCTGTGGGGGAGGAAAGGGTGAGCAGGCCAATACAGAGCTGGCCTGTAAGCTTGAGTGTCTTGGGGGGCTCACAAGACCCCCATGCATGTGTGTGTTTGAGCTGCAGTGGAGGCTCCCTAATGGCCATCCGTCGAGTGACGGGGCTGTGGTAAGCTGCTATCCCAACTGACTCCAAAGTGGATGTTTCTTCTCAGTTGGTACACATCAAGCCTGTGTCTAGGGTGTGCATGTTTTGGTGTCACTTGCTGTGGCTCCTACCTAGGAGGGAGTTAGCTGGTTGTCTGACATCTCTGCACTGCGTTGCTGTTGCTGAAGCCTGTGCCCAGTTGAGCCTGAATATACAGAACTCAGGGCTCTGCATCAAGTTCACATACCCATGGTTTGCAATTTGCTTTTTTTTTTTTTTTTTTTTTTTCCTTTTTTTTTTTCCGGGGCTGGGGACCGAACCCAGGACCTTGCGCTTCCTAGGTAAGCGCTCTACCACTAAGCCAAATCCCCAACCCCTGCAATTTGCTTTTTTAAAGAAATACTTCTGCCAGGCATTTGAGGCTTGGGTCTTTAAACCCAGCACTATGGAGGCAGAGGCAGACAGACAGGTCTCTTGAGTTCAAGGTCAGCCTGATCTAAGAGTGAATTCCAGGGCAGGTAGGGCTACACAGTAAAACCCTGAGTGGACAAACCAAAACAGAGTGTTGAAAAACCAAGAGGAAGGGGGACCTTTTAATTTTAAGTGTTCTGTTTGTCATGAAGACCACATGCATCATGCGTACCTGGCACCTTCCAGAGGGTATTGGAAGCCCTGTACTGGAGTTACAGGTGGTGGTGAGTGAGCCACCACACCATGTGGGTGATAAGAAGCAAATCCAGGTTCTCTTTGAGAGCGGTGAATGCTCCTAACTGCTGTGCATCTCTCTGGCCCCTGTATCTACTTTCACATAGACTGCCTTTTTGGAAGTCACTGTGTTCTAGGGGTCAAAAGACCCACCCCAGAACTTGGGAGTAAGACTAGTGACTGACTTGCCATAAGAATGGGAAAGATCTAGCAGGTGTCCAGTAGCGAAGTGGAAACCAACACAAGCAGAGTGCTGTCATCAGCCAAGAGCTAGCAGTGCAAATTTGTGTGGAGGGAGAAGTCCTACAAGAATATGTGGGGAGAGGGGAGGTGGACCAGCTTCTGGAAGTTGTACAACAAGTTGGCCTTGGTGCAAAAAGGCTTGTAGACTGGGTTTGCCCTGTTTGCTGGAGGGCTCTGTAGAGTGATAATGGTGCTTAGTCCCTGAGCTTGTCTTTCCACACAGCCATGTACCCTCTGTCTCCTGGAGGGACCATGGTGGCCTAAAAGTCTACCTTTTCTTAACAGCTATGCGCACACTGAGTGAAGACACTGTCAGGCTGTTCCTACAACAGATTGCTGGTGCCATGCAGCTGTTACACAGCAAGGGCATCATTCACCGTGATTTGAAGCCCCAGAATATTCTGCTGTCCAATCCCGGGGGTCGACGTGCCAACCCCAGCAACATCCGAGTCAAGATTGGTGAGATCTGTTTGGGTGGTGGCTCCCTGAGAGACTGCAGCAGGGGACCCTTCCTATAGAAATGTCAGATCAGGGGTTGGGGATTTAGCTCAGTGGTAGAATGCTTGCCTAGTGAGCGCAAGACCCTGGGTTCAGTCCTCAGCTCCCGGGGAGGTGGTGGTGGTGGGGGGAGAAATATCAGATCAAGCCATCTGGGTGCTTCTTCTGCAGCTGACTTTGGATTTGCCCGGTACCTCCAGAGCAACATGATGGCGGCCACGCTCTGTGGCTCTCCTATGTACATGGTATGTACCCACTCATGGTCCAGGACCACTTAAAACCCACACCAAGCATCCTGATGCTTCAGGGAAAGCTGGGGTCATCCTCCAGTCTAAGACACTTTGTAGGAATGTCAGACCCGCTAAGGTTCAGCTATGGCATCGTATTGGGCTGTAGATAGTTGTGCATCATTTTGTCCTGTCAGAACTGGCTGGTGGTGCTTGCACGGTGGGTGTGGGTTGCTTAGTGCCTTGCAGGTACGTCTCCAATGTGCTGATGCCTGGCACTTGTGGCTGGTCATTGCTGCTGCTGCAATAGTGCTGCTCTGTGTCGTCACCCTGTAGGCCCCTGAGGTCATCATGTCCCAGCACTACGATGGGAAGGCTGACCTATGGAGCATTGGCACCATTGTCTACCAGTGTCTGACAGGGAAGGCCCCTTTTCAGGTGAGTGCCTTGTGGCACTAAGGTCCTGGTGAGTCCCCAAAGCCCTGGAGGGTGAGGGTCAGTTTAGGTGGCATTCAGGGTGGGTCCTCAGCACGGAAGAGTACCGGGTTGCCAGGTGGGGATCAATGTGAGATTATAGGTACCAGGCTTGGTGGCAGCCCTTATCATGGCCCGTTCCATGGGTCACCGTAATACTGCAGTTCCTTATTAATAGTCAGGTAGTCCTAAGCCATGCCCAGTCAGTCCTGATCTCTTCTGCACCAGTACATCCTACCTAACAGAATAACCCTCTTACCTAGAGCTTAGGCCACACCTCGATATTTGGTAAGTTAAAGGTCACCTCTGCTATGACCTCCATCAGAGGTCGAGTCATGTTTGTTTATGGTTACTCTGGGTTAGGTCTCCTGACCTTCCACCTCCCCACCCCACCCCCCGCTTCTAAACATAATAAATTTATATTGCCTGGAAGCTCCTCCTAGTCAACATTGACTGACTTCAGATCAGGAGCCAACCCACTCCACTCCCTCCCTGTCACTAGGATCTCAACCCATGAGCCTCCCAGACCCCCAACAGATAATAGTGAGGGAGTCCATGCTCAGCTCTGGGATATATACCTAGCCATGGCCACCCCTTTCTCAATTGGAGGGTCTGATGGCTCCTGTCTCATCCGGCTTCCCGCTGTCCTTGTGTGACATAGCATATGAGCTTCCCAGTGTCCTCCCCCTGGGCTGTCTGGGGATGAAGGCATTTGAGAGGCAAGGCAGTGATGGGTGGTAGGGCCCTGTGGTTCTTCACAAGTCTGAGCTTATTCATCGCTGTCTCAACAGGCCAGCAGCCCTCAGGATTTGCGCCTGTTTTATGAGAAGAACAAGACACTAGTTCCTGCGTAAGCAGCCCTCCTTTCTCCCCACGGTGGGTCCACGCTGGCACCCACAACCTACTCAAATACATCTGCTCTTTCTCCCAGCATCCCACGGGAGACATCAGCTCCCCTGCGGCAGTTGCTCCTGGCTCTGTTGCAGCGTAACCACAAGGACCGCATGGACTTTGGTGAGCACAGGCCACCTGGCACTCTGCCCGCTTAGTCACCCTGCTTGGTCTTGGGCATTACCTTTAGTTATCATTATGTTAACTGGCCTCAGTGAGCACCCAGGCACTGATGGTCTGCCAGCTGCTGTCAGCCTACAGGGCCACAGTGTGTTGTGCTCCTCCTAAGTTCAGCAAGGTCAGCAGGCTGAATCCTGCTGAAATGGGGGCTAGATGTTCTCTGAAGCCATTTTCTGGGGCCCTGACTCTCTGTAGGTAGCTGGGGCCTGGCCTTGACACCCAAGGCTCTGGGCTGAGTCTGTCTGGGTCAGGGGCATTGAGATAATTCGCTCTTTTTATCCACAGATGAATTTTTCCACCACCCTTTCTTAGATGCCAGCACCCCCATCAAGAAATGTGAGTCTCTGGCAGTCTTGGGCACAGACAGGGCTTGTGACATGCTCCCCAGTGTCTGTAGGTGCCACATTGCTATCTTGGGAGATAGTCTGGAAAGGTGGAACGTCTCATTCTGCCTCTTCTTGAAGGCCATGTTTACCTGGGTGGTTCTGCTGTTGTGGGCTTGGGGGCACTGGAGGTACCAGTGCAGGGTGGCATAACATACTGGCTGCATGTCACTGTGGTATCAGTCAAAGGCAGCCATGTCTCCAAAGCTGTAGTGGTATCCAGCAGTGTGCACACTGCCCCATTTCCTTCCCTCTTGCAGCCCCACCTGTGCCTGTGCCCTCATATCCAAGCTCAGGGTCTGGCAGCAGCTCCAGCAGCAGCTCTGCCTCCCACTTGGCATCTCCCCCGGTGAGTTGGCTTTCGGGTTTCTGATGGGCCATGGACTGCATAGTGATGGGTTTACAGAAAGAGATCTAGCTGCCTCTGGTCCTTTAAGCATGACTTGTGTAGCTTCAGGCATGATCTGAGTAGCTTCTGTCCTGCATGACTAGGGAAAGGATTTCCTCGCATTGATGCTCACTGAGCTTGAGCCCCATTTGAATGTCTAGCTGTTCAGTAGTGTTTGGTTGGGCAGTAATAAGCTAAGGTCTGGATTTGGCCCAGTCCTCTAGGCTGTCCCATGACTAGAGGAGCAGGTTCTGTGGTCTGTGACTGGTAGTAGGGTCTCAATATGTTGGTGCTCATTCAGTGAGAAGTATGGCTCACAGCTGTGCCAAGCATTGTCACCTGCCCAGGGCACCTGGAAGTGTTTCTGTACGGTACCTGGTTGGTGCTGGTTTGCAGTGGTACCTTCCTCTGGGGGACACTAGCTCTGTTACTGTATAGGAATAGAGAGGTGGGGTGCAAAGGTAGTAAATACTGCCCCAGACATGGATTCTTCATGAATGGCTAGGAGCTAAAGGCTCCCAAGCAGTATGTATATAAACTCCCAACATGAACCTTTAATGTTTGAAAGAAAGCTCTGCTGTGCTGCAGAGAAAGTCCAAGCCCAGCTCTCTTGCTTAGCACCATGGGCCTGACCCCCACTGTGGTCTGTACTATTACTGGGGAGGTGGATTGCTTATGGACTCAGTTTACCAGCCCTGTTCCATTTTACAGTCCCTGGGGGAGATGCCGCAACTGCAGAAGACCCTTACCTCCCCAGCTGATGCTGCTGGCTTTCTGCAGGGGTCCCGGGACTCTGGTGGCAGCAGCAAAGACTCCTGTGACACAGATGACTTTGTTATGGTCCCAGCCCAGTTTCCAGGTCAGGCCCACTCTACAGACAGGCAACCTCACAGTATTTATTGGACATGGGGTGGGTGTGGGGAGCATAGGAGATTTGTCAGACAACTCTGGGTACATGCACACGATATGGGCGTGGTTATGGAGTCCTTTGTATTCGTGAGCATGGGTTCAGACCGATCTCCTTATGGGTAATTGGAATGGGTTTTTAGAGCTTTGCGCTTGCTGGGCACAATCTGACCCTCACAGGTGTGTCTGCAGTGCCTTTGTGTTCAGGTGCAGGAATATGAAAAAAGGGATGCAGATGGTCCAGGTGCTGCTGGTGTATAACAAAGGTGGCTGAGAGAGGGACTGCCAGTCCCCTCTGTCCCAGAGCCTTGCACTGAGGCCCTACAGACCCACTTTACCAGCCTGTAATTGCACTGTCCTGACTGTAAGCTCTAGTGGGAAGAGAGACATTGGACATTGGCATGGAGAGCTAGAGAGGTCAGGAGCCGAGGAGAGCAGAGGACACCTTGGCCAGATGCCATCTTCTTCCACAGGTGATCTAGTCCCTGAGGCAGCCAGTGCCAAGCCCCCACCTGACAGTCTGCTGTGTAGTGGGTGAGTGAGTCCCTCTTGAACGCTGCTCAGAGATAAGTTGGGCCTTTAGGGGAGCTAGCACTATCCTGCCTGGCCTTGTCTTGGCTGGGAATAAGGCCATTTGGGAGGGACTAAGGCTGCTGGGCCCCCTTGGGGGAAGCCTGTTGCGGGAGTCTAGAATCTGAATGCATGCATCAATCCAAAGGTGTCCACTTGTCCCTTCTGCTACCAGGAGCTCACTGGTGGCCTCTGCTGGCCTAGAGAGCCATGGCCGCACCCCATCTCCCTCTCCGACCTGCAGCAGCTCTCCCAGCCCCTCTGGGTAAGCATTAATAGTGACACTCAGGGTCATGACCTTTCTCGACATGATCTGTTCAAAGGTCCTGTATTTGGTCAGATCTGGCCATGGCAGTGTGGATGCCCTGCTGAAGGCCTGTTGAAGTATGGATGGGTTGATGAGGGGCCCCACTGAGAATATTGCTTTCGAGACCTTTGCTAGGTTAGATTATAGCCAACAAATATGTAGGGGTCACAGAGATAGATAGAGGTTTGGGTGGTTATAGTGTGAAAGTCTTTAGGCCTGGCCAAAGTCGAGACTTTCTACCAAGATGTTTGGGGATGAGCTTATTCCCAATGCTGTCTACAGTGGTGATCCTCTCTCCACAGCCGGCCTGGTCCCTTCTCCAGCAACAGGTACGGTGCCTCGGTCCCCATTCCTGTCCCCACTCAGGTGCACAACTACCAGCGCATCGAGCAGAACCTGCAGTCACCTACTCAACAGCAGACGGCCCGGTTAGTGTCCCTGACCTTAGTGAGAGACTTGCCACTGCTGTGGACCTCCATTGTGGGCAGGTTGCAGAGTCTTTCACTTGCTGGGCCTCCTAAGCTCATTAAGCCCATCGTATTGACAAGCTGTGCCTGGTAGCCTGAATGAAGTAAATGGTATGGTTGGGTGAGTGTTTCGTGTAAACTACAGAAGGCAACTTCTGTTAGCAATGGTAGTTAGTGACTGTAAGCCAGCACAGCCAAGGAAAAGCTGGGGGGGCCCTCAGTGATGTGGATGAGACGTCACCTGCCCTGGCTCTGTTTGCAGGTCTTCTGCCATCCGAAGGTCAGGTAGCACCAGCCCTCTGGGCTTTGGTCGGGCCAGCCCATCACCTCCCTCGCACACTGATGGAGCCATGCTGGCCAGGAAGCTGTCACTAGGAGGTGGCCGTCCCTACACACCCTCTCCCCAAGGTGAGTAAATCTTGGGATGGGAACTGGTAGGCATTCCCTTCCCACCTGTGGGTGTGTGAATGTGTGGATGTGATAACCCCTCTGTTTGCTGTGGTCTGATCTAGCCACCCTTTTCCTACCAGTGGGAACCATCCCCGAGCGGCCCAGCTGGAGCAGAGTGCCCTCCCCACAAGGAGCTGATGTGCGGGCTGGCAGGTCACCACGACCAGGTAGGTGTGGCACAGTGCCTGACTGTAGAGCAAGCGTGGGGCAGTAGCTGAGCTGCTTGGTGGGGCCTCCTCCTGCCCTCAGGGGGAAGTAGGAAGTACTGCCAGTCTGTCATCAACCCTTGGGTGCCTGCTGCCACTCAGTTCCTTATAGTCCACAGCTGTGTGGCTTTGGACACAGTGCTAAGCCTTTCTGTGCCTGTGTTATATAGAGGCTTTCTGAGGTAGCTGTAAGGAGTCTTTTTTTTTTTTTTTTTCCTTCGGAGCTGGGGACTGAACCCAGGGGCCTTGCGCTTGCTAGGCAAGCGCTCTACCACTGAGCTAAATCCCCAACCCCAGCTGTAAGGAGTCTTATGTTCATGGAGTGAGGGATCCATAAAGTTGTTGTCACAGAGGCCTTGAGTGGGGCAGTGGCTTATTTAGTACATGTTCCAGGGGCCTGTATGAGGGACCTGAGGGTAGTAATGCAGCCTGTCCTATACCCAGGCTCCTCTGTGCCTGAGCACTCTCCACGAACCACCGGGCTGGGCTGCCGCCTGCACAGTGCCCCCAACCTTTCGGACTTCCATGTTGTTCGTCCCAAGCTGCCTAAGCCTCCAACAGACCCACTGGGAGCTACCTTCAGCCCACCCCAGACCAGCGCACCCCAGCCATGCCCAGGGCTACAGTCTTGCCGGCCACTGCGTGGCTCACCTAAGCTGCCTGACTTCCTACAGCGGAGTCCCCTACCCCCCATCCTAGGCTCTCCTACTAAGGTAATAGCTTCTAGGAGGGACCGAGCTCTGGTAGGGAGTGTGGGGTAGGAAAGGACCTGGTCATTCTGAGTTTTGGTTGCCCATTGGGCTTCATCCTCCAGCTGCTTCCCTGGAAATGCCTAGTGGGGTTGGGGAAGGGAAATTAGGAGAGCCGGTTACTGGTAGGATGCCTTTAGCCCTAGTGACTTGTCACCTTTACTTTGTGAGGCCTCACAGAAGTAGGATTGCTTGGCTTCCCTGACTGCCCTGCAGTTCATCCTTGGGAAGAAACCTGGCCCCATGTCTCTGTTAAGCTGTGGCTGCTTCACTGTGGTCGCATGGTACCACCAGGTGTTGGGTGTTTCGTAATATGTGTAGGCTGGTTTGGGTACAGGAACGATATCTCAGGCTGGGCATGGTGGCACATACCTATAATCCCAGCTTTTGGAAGGATCTGAATGTTGAGACTAGCATGGACTCCATTTCAAAGTGTCAAAGTGTCTGAGGTTTGTCACCTCAAGAGATTGTGTAGTTCAGTTTGTTTTAGTTTTCCTTTGTGGAAAAAGGGGCCCTAGACAGCAGCACCATCTCATGACACAAGAGCCTATACATGTGCCCTTGGGTTTGGCCTGGAGGGAAGGATTTCCTCACTGGGCCCCATCTTGTGTTCTGGTTTCTGAGGTCTTCCAGTCCATTGGACTTTCTGAGTGCTGTCCTTTCCTCCTAGGCTGGACCCTCGTTTGACTTCCCCAAAGCCCCCAGCTCTCAGAGTTTGCTGACCCTGTTGGCTAGGCAGGGTGTAGTAATGACACCACCTCGGAACCGTACACTGCCTGACCTCTCAGAGGCGGGTCCTTTCCAGGGCCAGCAGCTGGGCTCTGGCCTACGGCCTGCCGAAGACACAAGGGGCCCCTTTGGCCGGTAAGTGGAGTGGGAAGACTGCTCAAGGCTTTCCTCTCTACCATTTCTGACCCAAATCATTGTGTGGTGCTGGCTGTCCAGAGTGGCGGGTGTTAGGTTGGTGGTGGGCACCTGTGCTTCAGCCTGTTTTCTTTGAGAGATGTGAGAAGTTGGTTAAAGTACTGAAGCTCCGTCCTGAGTTACAAGTCCAGCTGTGCCTGGCCTGAGGAATGGTTGTGTGCAGAAATAGGCTCCAGCTGGCTGGCCCACTGGCCATCCTCTACATTACTGCCCTCCCACCCCCAATACCTCAGGTCCTTCAGCACCAGCCGCCTTACGGACCTGCTGCTTAAGGCTGCATTTGGGACACAGGCCTCTGACTCAGGCAGCACTGACAGTCTACAGGAGAAACCTATGGAGATTGGTATGTGAGAGGTGTGTGGAGGTACTTGGGGACAGTCTGGTCTCAACCCATCCCTGAGCCTGCCTTGTTCTTCAGCTCCCTCTGCTGGCTTTGGAGGGACTCTGCATCCAGGAGCTCGTGCTGGAGGGGCAAGCAGCCCAGCACCTGTGGTATTTACTGTGGGCTCCCCACCCAGTGGTACCACCCCACCCCAGAGTACCCGCACCAGAATGTTCTCAGGTAAGGTCTGTGCCTAGCCCAGGAAAAGCAGCCCATAGGGTGGGGATTTTTGAAGGCAAACTCTTGTTGTATAACAGTCCTCAAGCATAGACCATAATGTATATGGCATTTCCAGCACGGACATGGAACAGTGATGCTAACCAAGACGCTAGACTCCATGTCCAGCTGCACTGAAAGGCCAACCTATGTTGGCTGGGAGTCCTGGGCTCCAGCACAGATCCTTGAGGGTCCTGCCTCTTCACAATAATGGCACTGGTTGCCTTTTCTTACCTAGACCTTTACTACCATCTCTAGGCAGATGGGGAGCTAGAGTGCTCCAAGAAGGAGCCCTGCCCTGGGGGTGCTGGTGCCTTTGAATGTGCTCCTTATTAAAGCATCAGGATAAGGAGGTGTGTGAACTGAGGTACGTCTGAACTCTGGAGATGGAGTTCAGAGTGCCAAAGGTTGTGGGGTGAGAAGCAGGCAGGCTGCCTGCCCCTTACCAGCTGTCTACCTACAGTGGGCTCTTCCAGCTCCCTGGGCTCGACTGGCTCCTCCTCTGCCCGCCACTTAGTGCCTGGGGCTTGTGCAGAGGCCCCGGAGCTTTCTGCCCCAGGCCACTGCTGTAGCCTTGCTGACCCCCTTGCTGCCAACTTAGAGGGGGCTGTGACCTTCGAGGCTCCTGACCTCCCAGAGGAGACCCTCATGGAGGTGAGGCTTGTGGGGAGGTGACAAGCATGGGTCCTCCCTTCTGACTGCCTGCTTAACATTTGGGGAAAGGTGTTCCTTGGGCAGATCAACCTTTCAGCCCTGCTGTGTACACTTGTGTGTCCCAGGCTCTGACTCTTATTGCTTCCTCAGCAAGAGCACACGGAGACCCTACACAGCCTGCGCTTCACACTAGCGTTTGCACAGCAAGTTCTGGAGATTGCAGCCCTGAAGGGCAGTGCCAGTGAGGCAGCCGGGGGCCCTGAGTACCAGCTTCAGGAAAGTGTGGTGGCTGACCAGATCAGTCAGTTGAGCCGAGAGTGGGGGTAGGTGTTGCTGGGCATGGAGATGGCTGTTGGGCACTTCTGCCTCTGACTGCCTCTGACCTGTTTGTTGCTCTCTAGCTTTGCAGAGCAACTGGTTCTGTACTTGAAGGTGGCTGAGCTGCTCTCTTCAGGCTTACAGACTGCCATTGACCAGATTCGAGCTGGCAAGCTCTGCCTTTCGTCTACTGTGAAGCAGGGTGAGGAGGTGGGCTCAGGGAGGTGGTGGTACTGGGGTGAGATGAGCAAGCCTGAGGTGGAAGGGTAAGGCCACATGGGTAAGCCCAGGCCAGGTCAGGGAGCAGTCAGCAGAGTGGGTACACCAGCCTGGCCTCATGCTCAGAGCACAGAGTGAGTGGAAGTGAGCTTACTCAAGACTGAGCTCCTTGGGGTTGATGCTGACCTTGCTGTGGCTGGTGGGGGTTACAGCTCCTGCATGTGTGACATGGTCTTCCACCCGCATGCTTTCCTATGAGGGTGTGTGGGGTGCTATGTATGGACCTGAGATGTCGGACACTTCCACCCTAGTGGTACGCAGACTAAATGAGCTGTATAAGGCCAGCGTGGTATCCTGCCAGGGCCTCAGTCTGCGGCTTCAGCGCTTCTTTCTGGACAAGCAACGGCTGCTGGATGGGATCCATGGTGTCACTGCAGAGCGGCTTATCCTCAGCCATGCTGTGCAGATGGTATGGGGTAATCTGTGTGCTGTGTCTGTCAGGGCTTAGGACATTGTTCCTAGGGGCCAGGGGCCAGGACTCTGAAACTAGGTGTGATGCTTTCCCTGGCTGCAGGGCTTCCTGGGACCTGACATAGTGACTGCCCACTGTGCAGCTTACCAGCTCAGGTAGCACCCTAGCTCTCAGCTAGGTGGTTTCCTCGGCTGACACGAAGGCCTCTGTGTAAGGAGTACACCCTGTTTGTGAGACTGAGGCAGTGTTTCTGCTTTGTCATACATATGTTCCTCACATGAGGAACATGTCTGCCAAAGGAAGGGCCTCCCCCATCTCTTCCTTTCTGAGTTGGCTGTGACCTATTTACTGATCAGTTTCATTGTCAGCCACAGTGGTAGGAATGGTCTGGAGTGGGTGCTTTGCACACTGCCAGCTTGCCATGGGGGTTGGGTTGTATCCAAACCAAGCAGACAACACAGTGGCCACCACCGTGCAGGCAGGCCATGTAGATCTATGAGCATCTGTAGCTAATTCCTTAGCCCTTCTTTTATGCTCACAGCATGACTACAAAGGAAGTTTGGCAATCTTTAGTGGGCTGAGCAGTCAGAGCCCTATCTTGCCCCAGCCTTGCCCAGCTTTGCTGTTGCCTGTAGGTACAATCAGCTGCACTCGATGAGATGTTCCAGCACCGAGAGAGCTGTGTACCTCGATATCACAAAGCCCTGCTGTTGTTGGAGGGGCTGCAGCACACTCTCACGGACCAGGCAGACATTGAGAACATTGCCAAATGTGAGTGCCTTTCCTTCCCTGCAGCCTGAGTGGGGTGGTAGGCGTGGCCTCCCTGCCTCATGCTCTGTCCTCCACAGGCAAGCTGTGCATTGAGAGGAGACTCTCGGCCCTGCTGAGTGGCGTCTATGCCTGACCACCTGCTGCCAACCTGCAGCAGGAGAGTGTCTGAGACCTGGCAGACTGTCCTCAACACTGATCTGATGGTGCTGAGACTGCTGCCAGCCAACTCCAGCAGGGATGCTACACGGTGGACCTGTGCATGCAGACTGGTGCAACTCCTGCTTCCTAGGCTGCCAGTCTCTGCTGGCAGGTAGACATCAGAGTGCCAGGGACAGCTCCCTTACCCACTGGGACAGGAGTTTCTGAACTGTTCTTCCTAGCTGGCTCCCCTGGCAAGCAGGTACGGCGCCAAGAGGTGGTAGCTGATGTGTGTGGGCACCTGCCACCTGCAGAGCCCAAGGCAGCCCTGTAGACAGGCAAGGCCCTGAGACTGTTGCTGACTCCAAGCCAAAGCAAGCTTTTTCTCACAGTTCACTTGCCCCATTGCTCGTCCAAGAAAAGAGGGTATGGTCTTCTGGCCTCCTGATCTCTCTAGGAACTTCTCCCTCTGAGACTACCCACCCAGCTTTGTAAGTCACCGGAGCACTTTATGCATACAGAGACTGGAGAACCTAGCCAGCAGTGCAGACTGCTGGGAACCTGCCTCCTGTTCCTGGCTTTCGTCCTCCAAGATGCTGTATAGATGCAGACCATGTCTTCGTGTATAAAACGCCCAGTGTTCACCTCCTCCTGTGTCTGGTCTTTGGAGGAAAGCAACAGACTTGCCTCCTGAGGGGAGACAGTCCTCATGTTTAAATGTTCAGTAGGGACAGTCGTCGTGTGTGAAACACCAGGCTTTTTAAACTCAACTTTACCCCCAAGATGTGTCCCCACCCTCTCAGTTTTTCTTCATACAAGGAAGCTTCAGATGTTTAAGGATTGGAAGGGTGGAGGCAGGGCAGGTCAAGTATCACATTGGATGTTGCCCTTGTGTGTAGGAGATGGTGCCAGCTGTGTGTGTGACTGAGGCTGTAGTGTGTGCATGAGTGAGTGTGCTGCTGGTCTCATTAACTTTCCCTGTGGATGGCAGAAAGGGCAGTGCCCAGCCACCGTCCTTCCCATGCAGTAGCAGGTGTGGGTGAAGAAAAACATATGCAAACATGTCCTCTGTAGAGCTTTCCGGTCAGTCTGGCTCCTGTGCTTGGTGGCCTTCAGGGTCTGTGCTGAAGCTCGTCTTCCAGGCTCCAGGGTGGACATAGCTAATACCTTCCCAGCCTCCCTGGTCTGCCAGTCCTTTGTCACCGCTGTCCATGCATACTTGAAAGTATCTGAGTGTCCACACAGCAGATATGGGGTTTCTGTCCCACAACAACATAGGCCACACACACATACACAAAAACACGTTTTTCTTTGCAATACTTGAAATATTGCCACTGTGCTTGGTTGTACAAGAGTTGTACAAGAAAGCAGATCTCTTAAGACCAGTCTCTTCCTTAGTTGCCCCATGACCTCCCTTGCATGTAACATGTTGTATTTATTGCTTTGTGGCCAACCGGAACCCAGAGCCACCAGGGAGGCTAGTGCAGGGGTTCCTTACCCACCACCTGGTTCCTAAAGGCTCCTGGGTGGCTGTGTGTGTGTGTGGCTGGCTGTGTATGGTGTGAGCCAAACCTGCTCACTGAACCAGTGCTCAGGCCTGTCAATTTTAAGATGAATTTTGTGAGTCTCCCCCTTTTGTGTTTCACTGTGTCATATCAGTTTAAGAAAATAAAATTTGGAATTATTTATGTGGTGTCAATTTCATCCCGGCTTGCCACTGTCCCTCTAGCACGTGGGTATGCCTTCAGGTCCATCTTGCAGATGGCCTGTGTCCTACAGCCAAATTGAGGAGTCCCATAGGACTTCTTCACAGTGCCAGTGGTAGCTTGGTCAGCTTTAGAAGCAAGCCTCAGTTTGGTCCAGGGATAGCTGGGTGGGATTATTGAATGTGTGGGGGGGGAACAGTTCCCACTAGGTCGGGTGAGGATCCAGAGAGGGTGGGGCTGGACTTCTCGGTAACTGCTGGGGTGGACCTGGCTGACTGGTTGAGGTATGAGGGTCCCTGACACCCAAACAGCAATCAGAGTGACTCTGAGGAGAGGAGGCAGTTCAGTTCAATGGAACTTAGCCCGTGTTGGTTCAAATGATGCCACATGGTTTGAGTATAGTACAGTTTGGTGAAAATAATTCTGGTGGCAAGTAGCTCATCCACCTGTACAGCAAAGCATACATAAACCTTGAGGGGCAAAGCCAGCTAAAGACGGATAGGACATGACTACATTGAAACTAAAGTCCATACCGATAGGTTCTATAGATTGATGCAGAAAAACAAATTTATCATAGGCATCTGGAGAAAGGTCCAATGCCAGAAATGTCTCTAGCTACATAGAGCCTTCTGGGCAGAAAACAGGTTTTGTGTTCCTTCCCTTGAGGGTGAGGCCACACCTAAACAGCAGAGACATCAAGGCTTTCTGTAGCAAGGTGGATGAAGAGATTCTTGGGGTGCCAAATGCTGGGAAGGACTTTCTGTGGGAGCCCTTTCTCAGTACGTGTGAAACCAGGGCAGTGTGAACTATATGGAAGTTTTCAGCACAGGCAGCTGCTACTTCCTGTTAGCCCTTCTTTCCCAGGCCCAGTGGGATCTCACTTGAGTAGGGGTCACAACCAAGTCCTTTCATAAGGCAACTGACTCCTGGCTTTGTTTCTTTTTTTAAGTTTTTCTTTTTAAAGATTTGTTTATTTATAGATAAGTACACTGTAGTTATCTTCAGACACACCAGAAGAAAGCATCAGATCTCATTACAGATGGTTGTGAGCCACCATGTGGATGCTGGGGATTGAACTCAGGACCTCTGGAAGAGCAGTTAACCACTGAGCCATCTCTCCAGCCCCTGGCTTTGTTTCTACCTGTGGTTTCCCTAACGGTAGACTCCAGTAGTGACAGAGCTGGCCCTTATTACTCTACTATAGGAAGGAACAGGTTCTGAGCTGGGCTGGCCATGCTGTGCCACACTGCTGTCCCAGGGCCTTTGCACTGGTCCCTGGTCACCTTGGTTATGTCCTCCCCCCCCATATCTCCCTGCATACACACATGACTCTCTGTCCCATTTCAAGCTATAGTCACCTTGAGTCATGGTCCTCAGAGGTGTCCAGCCCAGTCCCCCTGAGTCTCCCTGTGTGCGTTTATAAATCTGATGAAGCCATGAATCTGAGTAGGGAAGTATTCCGGGTCAGTCGATAGGAAGGATGGATGCAAGGATAGAAGCAGAGATTGGTGAAACTCCTCATCTTTGTAGAGTGACAAACGGTACATACTGAGGGTGAGAATGCTCAGGGTGAATCAGACAGCCTGAAAATGGAGGATGAAGTCACAGAGAAGGAACTGGGGCTTATGCACGGATGGCTGCTCGTCTAGGTTTCCTGTTGTCCAGGTTCACTCTCTGGCCAAATTAGAAAAGTAAGAGTAACATGTGAAGTCAGATGTGGTGACTCACACTTGCAATCCAAGCACTTGGGTGGCTGAAGCAGGAAGGTTGCCAAAAGTTGGAGGACAGGAGCTGCCTATGGTGGTACACACCTTTAATCCCAGCTTCTGGGAGGATATATATGAGAGATTTCCAGGCCGATCAGGGCTACATAGTGAGACAGTTTTTTAATGTCATTAAATATCTGGCAATTGGAGCAGCTTCTGGAAACAACAAATGCTGGGAAACTTTATGGTCCACACACCACAAAGACAGTGGTGGAACTGCAAGATCAGCTTTGACCTCCCAATGCCAGGGTTGGTGCCATGTGCGAGGTAAGAGCCTGCTCAGTACCACTGAGTCGTGGCTGGGGCTATCTGGGGCTAGCAGTTATTACCGGCTGAATGTCTCCCTGGTGCATTCCTAACCTGCACATTTTAATGAGGTGCTTTCACTTCTCAAGCCACTGCAACGCTGAGCCTTTGCCTTCTCTGAAGAGCGGCGTCAAGATCGGCTTGGAGCTTGGTGGGAAGCCCCACCCACTGGGTCCACCCCGCTAGGCGCGTCCCAGAAAGACTTTTGTCCGCCTTCGGCCGCCTTCCAACGCTTGCCCGCTTCCGCCTTCGTGCACGTGGTCAACTTCGGGGTTCCGCGGCGCCGTGAGTGGGTCCGGCGGGACTTTCCTCCCTCCTCAAGCTCTCTGGCTGCGTGATCTCTAGGGGTGTGGGGTGGGGGTGGGCAGGGGCTGCGGGGTCACAGGTCAGCCTAGGATCAGGGGTCCTGCAGGGCCGGAGCCGAGAAATCAGGAAGACAGGGCTGGTATTTCGGAGCTGCAGAGTTCGGCAGGGATCGCTGAGGTCCGGGGTCGGCACCCGCCACCCTGCAGCGCATGGGCTTCCCCCGCCTGTGGGCCGCACTGCTGAGAGCCTGGGGACGGTGGACGGCGCGCCCAGGCCCGCGCGTGCCCGGGTAAAGATCCCGCGACCGGCAGCCTGTGTACTGAGTCCCCACGACTGACTGCCCTGAGCTGTCTGCTGCCTCTTCTTGCTTACCTTGTCTTGTTTCCATCGCTTCCTTGTACTGCCCTGCCAGAGCATTGCCTGTGTCCAGCTCTGCTTCAAACTCTACCCCCGAGTTGCCAGTTTCCCAAGCCCGGCCACTCTGTCATTGATGACCCAGACTGGTTTGTCTTTAGGCAAGGTCTTCAGAGGCCGCTGAGGCAGGCAGAGCTGAGTCCTCTTATTGGGCTCTGTTTTTGTACCCTTTTACCACCTTGGTCACTCATGCCTGTTTTTCTCAGCCTGCCGCCTATGGCTGGAAACAAGGTGCCACCAGCGCTGCCCTCACACCAGCCGGACAGGAAGGGCCGAGGTGGCTGGGTCTGGGAGGAGACGGAGCATCCTGCCAAGAGGGTCAAGGGCGGTGAGGATGAAGAGCCTCCACGCAAGCTGCCAAAGCGCAAAATTGTGCTGCTCATGGCCTACTCCGGCAAGGGCTACCACGGCATGCAGGTGAGGAGGACTGCGCCTAGACAGCCCCTGCCTGAGTCAGCCCTTGTTTCCCCTGATGCTACTCAGAGCAAGGCCGATCCCAGGAAACAAAAAAAAAAAAAAAAAAAAAAAAAAAAAGGCCTGCACTCTTCCATGAGAGTCTTGGGTGGTTTCTTCCACTGTGGTTAGGGCAGCTCTTGGCTGATTCACACTGTGACCTTGGGAGCAGTGAGTGAGTCTTCATTATTAGGGTGGTGCCTGCACAGTACCTGGGGAACTGTGTGACATGGGCAGGTTTACTGAGAGTGGGGACCAGATTGCTGCCAGGTGCTACTTGTCCATTGTGCTGAAGGGCCTGGGGCAAGCTAGGCTCTGTCTCTAACCCACCGACTAGACTCTTATGAAAGGGGCCCTGACCAGTGTGGGTAGAATCTTGTTTGTTCTTGTCACCTCTGTTGTTGATATTGTTTCAATTTTAAATTTTTGAGACAAATTTTAACCTTTATTATTTTTTTTCTGTATTAATGGGTGGTTTGCTTTTGTGCATGTTTGTGTTCTGTGTGAGTGTACTGCTCTTAGAGGCTGGGAGAGGGTTTACTATCTATCCCCTGGGTTTGGAGTGACAGGCACTTGGGAGCTGCCATCTGGGTGCTGAGAATCAAACTCCACTTTCTAAACCTTAATCTTGAGCCACGGGATGGCGTTCATTGCTATGATGTGCCCAACCAAAACAGTGGCTCCAGAATGTAGTATCTGACCGGGCATGATGGTGACTTTGAGAATGAATGACAGAGGTGACATAAGTCATGCTCTACTTTACTTTTAAAACATTGTAGGATGACTGGGATGGTGGCACATCCTGGCATTTGGGAAGTTGATGCAGGAGGATTTCCAAATTTAAGGATAGTTTGAGCTACAGTCTGGCTTTGTCCCTCTCCAGTAAGAAACACATAGGCTTCAGCAGTGAAACTCGTGGTGCCGTGAGAGTGGGTAGGGAATGGTGCCTTCAAGCAAGATGGTGCTTTTAATGTGGCCTAGGTTGTGACGCTCCTGAGGACGTGCAGACTGCACTGCTTCTGGGGTGATTGGTCTGCTTTTGGGGAGTAGTTTTGACGTGCAAGGTTTTTTTAGGCTGTCTTTCTCAGTAATCTTCTGTTTGCCTCAGTTTCCCCACCAGAGATATGACAGAGATGCCTGTCTCACAGAGCGGAGTGAGGGTTGTGGTCACTTTTTGTTAGGGTCTTTTTATGTCACTTGGGAAGTGTTCCTGAATTCATCTGTGGTGATGGGAAACAAAGGGTAGAGCAGGCTTTGAAAAGATTGTCTCAGCCAGGGAGTGCAGCTGAAGTGTTTGCATGCCCAGCTTCTCTTGGAAAGGATTTCCCTGAGAGTCTTGGATCTAGTCTGTATTCTGAGGATTGGTGGGATGCGGACGTGTCTGACCTCATGGGGTCATGAACACCATGAACCCCGTGGCTGGGGAAGGCTGAGAGGCACAGCATTAGAGCTGGTTCCAGAGTGTTGGTCAGCCTTCTGACATGCATCCATCCCAAGAGCTCATGAAAACAGGTTATCCACTTTTCTCTTTAGAGGAATCTGGGGTCCTCCCAGTTCAGGACCATCGAAGATGACTTGGTATCTGCCTTAGTCCAGGCAGGTTGTATCCCTGAAAACCATGGCACAGATATGAGGAAGATGTCTTTCCAGCGATGTGCTCGCACAGACAAGGTATGTGTCCTACTTACCTGCAGCTTTCACTGTCCCATGGTCTCAGGGTCCACCTGTCAGAAGGGATCCTAGCCAGGGGTCATGCCTGTTGAGTCGTGATAGCAATTTTGATAGTAGTGACATGATTTGGATTCTGTTTTACTTACAAAAAAGAGCTTAGGTTGGCTGAGTTGGTGGCGCTTGTCTGTCATGCCAGTACTTGAGGGAAAGAACAGGTGGTGTTGAATGGATGGAGGGCCAGGAGTGCAGATTGCTAAGCTGGTGCCACATCCCAGGTGGGCTGCATGACACCCAGTCTTCACTGGCCTTCACTTTCTTTGGATGGTTCCGAGAAAAAAAAATAGAGATGATTTATTGGGTTATAGAGAGGACTCGGCAGTTAAGAACAATCCTACTCTTTAGAGGATTAGAGTTTGGTTCCTAACACCTACATTCTGCGGCTCATACCTATAACTCCAACTCCAGGGGATTCAATATTTCTGTCATTTTTTGGGAACCTGTATACATAATTATGTGTAGAGAGGATATACAATAGTTAAAAACAAGAGAGAGAGAGAGAGAGAGAGAGAGAGAGAGAGAGAGAGAGATATGACTAGCTGGGTGGTGGTAGCCCATATGTTTAATCCTAGCACTTGAGAGGTAGAGGCAGGTTGATCTCTGAGTTTGAGGCCAGCCTGGTCTACAAGTGAGTTCCAGGACAGCCAGGCCAGGGCTACACACTAGTCTAGGACACAATAGGTTCAGGGCAAAGACCTCCGGAGCCTGTTTTGGTTCTAAACAAGGCAGGTCTCACAGTGAAGGAAGTTCAGTGCAGGGGTTTGTACCGGTATCCCCAGCCTCTGGCTTTTCCTTTTTTTTTTTTTTTTTTTCTGGAGCTGGGAACCAACAGGGCCTTGCACTTGCTAGGCAAGCGCTCTACCACTGAGCTAAATCCCCAACCCCTCTGGCATTTCTTCTGTCTGTCCCCATACCCTTTGGGGACCTCTGCCTGCTTTTGCCTGTATATTGGCTTCCTCCTCCACAAGGAAGGCTAATCCTAACAGTCTGTATCATTTATCTGCACAGCCAAGATGTATTCATTGCAACAGCCAGTCAGTATGAGCGCCTTACCAGTGGGAACTGTCTTCACTCTTTGTGGCACTAGGACCTTTTAGATTATAATTTTAATGATTGCATCATCATCTTATTAGTGTGTGCCAGTATGGGTGTGCACAAGTGGACGTCAGTCTTCCATGGGTTCCAGTGGTCAGGTCCGTAGGCTTGCGTGACTGTTACTACACACTCTGCCATCTCTCCTGCCCAGGTGAGAGGTCTTTGACAATGCTGTGTACCTACATGATAGGCACACTGCCACATGGCAGCTGATAGCTTAGCTTTTGTACTTCAAGTCACAAGAACAAGTCCCATTGTCTCTGATTGATGTGGGTATCCATCCTGGACTCAGTTCCTAGTGGATGATGGCACTTCGGGGTACCTCCTGAGAGAATCCATCACATTCCCGGGCCTGGTCCATACAGAACCAAATGGCTGGGCCCTTGTCGGTAGGTCTTTGTGATTGGATTGACCTCTGAAGAGAGCAGAGTGATATATAGATCACTCTGCTGCGTATAGATCAGGGTGATAGTGGATATTCCATTGCACAGCCAGACATGGTGGAGCAAGTGTCCAGAAGCTGGGAGAACTCCAAGTTTGAAGATAGCCTAGGCTACAGAGTTCAAGGCCAGCCTTCGCTATATAGCCGTACTCTGTCTTATGCACACTTGTCAACCCTGCAGAGGAGGAAGGATTGTGGCAAGACTTAAACTTAGCCTGGTGTGTGTGAGTTCTAGGCCAGCTAGGAGATACATGGAGACCCATTCCCAAAAGCACCTCTTCCTTCCGCCTTAGAACCAGGGTGTGAGGGCTATGCTGGAGGACGAGGCCCTAATCTATCTCCCCTCTCTGCTCTGTTTCCTTGCAGGGTGTGTCTGCAGCTGGGCAGGTGGTATCCCTAAAGGTGTGGCTAATTGATGACATCCTGGACAAGATCAACAGCCACCTTCCATCCCACATTCGGATTCTGGGTAAGCTTCCCTGTGCAACCCCAAGTGACCTCATATGGACCGAGGCTGTACTTGCCCTGCTTCCTCTGGTCAAGCAGGTGCCCAGTAGGTGGTAGGGTGCTGTGAAAGTTCATTGTTGCCCCTTCAGGACTGGCTAGTTGAGGGAATAGTTCCACGGCCTTTGGCTGTACTGCTATGATAATCTGTGGGTCCTCTTCCTATAAACAATGAATGGTTATGAGCATGCAGATTGTTCAGATGGAGCCAGCAGTGCCCTCTTGGAACAGGACTGGCAAATGCAACTTTAGAACCTGGAGCCTCATTTTTGCTCTAACTGCTCTGTCTAGCCCCTTTAACTTCTTTTAATTTTATTTCTGCCTCTGAGTGCTAGGATTAAAGGTGTGTGTACTGCCACACTTGGCTTTAAAACAAAACAAACCTTTGTATTTTGTTAGCAATACTAGCTAGGGGTTAAATCCAGGACCTTGTACACTCTAGTCAACTCTAGTCAAGTTTGCTTTTCTTCCCTCTTCTTCCCACATACCCCCCCACTCCCCAACATACACTCCATCTCTAGGTAGGCTCTCACTGTGTAGTCCTGGCTGATCTGGAACTCTGCTGTATAGACAAGGCTGACCCTGAACCCACAGAGATCTTCCTCCTGACTGCTGGGATTAAAGCATGATGTTGTAGTACTACTACTACTAGTAGTAGTTGTTGTAGTAGTAGTGGGCTAGGGAGTACAGCTCAGAGACAGAAAACTTGGCTGGTACTAAATGCTGCTGCTACTACTACTACTTCTTCTTCTCCTTCTTCCTCTTTCTTCCTCATTCTTCCTCTTTCTCCTTCTTTTTAAAAAAAATGATCCAGCTCTGTTAAGACTATGGTGAGACGGGTTGGGGATTTAGCTCAGTGGTAGAGCGCTTGCCTAGCAAGTGCAAGGCCCTGGGTTCGGTCCCCAGCTCCAAAAAAAAAAAAGACTATGATGAGAGCAGGGAGTTCTTGTCCATCCTTGGCCACAGAGTAAAACTGTCTCAAGAATAAAATCTAGGGCTGGAGAGATGGCTCAGCGGTTAAGAGCACTGACTGCTCTTCCAGAGGTCATGAGTTCAATTCCCAGCAACCACATGGTGGCTCACAACCATCTGTAAAGAGATCTGGTGCCCTCTTCTGGTATATCTGAAGACAGCTACAGTGTACTTATATATAATAAATGAATAAATCTAAAAAATAATTAAAAAAAAAAGAATAAAATCTAGCTAATGTGTAAACAAGCAAATGAAGATGGCCTTTTGAGGGCCTTCTGTTACCTCCATGCTGTTCTTGGTCTTGTGGACTTCATGTCTCAGCCCAAACACTGGATCAAATGTGTACCATCATGCTTGGCTAGTGGAGTAGTTTTATTTGGTTTAGTGTTTTTCTGACCTATGGGGACAGTTTCATTCTGGAATCTTCCAGAGTAAACGCTACATAAGAGTCACTTTTGATGTATCTTGGCATTCATGTCAAGGAAGAATATTTAATGAATTACCTGGAAGAACCTCTAGTTTGGTGTTGGTTTTTGTTTTGTTTTTTGAAACAGTCCCACTATGTAGCCTTGGCTATCCTGGAACTCACTATGTAGACCAGGCTGGCCTCCAGTTCCTGAATGCTGGGATTAAAGGCGTTTGCCACTATACTCAGCCAAACTTTTTTTTTTTCTTCTTTTTTTCAGAGCTGGGGACCGAACCCAGGGCCTTGTGCTTGCTAGGCAAGCGCTCTACCACTGAGCTAAATCCCCAACCCCAAACTTTTTTTTTTTTTTTTTTTAAATAATGATTACGGACTGCTTTATTGATCCCCAAAGAAGAGCTCAGTTACTCATCAGATTCCTGGTCCGTCGAGCATTGAATGAAACTGAACCATGTGAAGACTGGAATGATTATGTCAGTTCTGCTTCTTGTAGAAATGCAGCCGCAGCTAACAGATAGATGGCATAGGCTGTTCAACCAATTGTCAGAGCCACTGTGGCTCTGTAGAGGAGGGCATCAGATGCCCCACCTTTCAGATGACTGGTATCCCATTATCCTCTTGAGATAGCTTTTGTTTCTATGGAACTTTGTTTTCAAAATGCCTTCGTGAAGTGGTGCTAATGGTCCTCTGGACCAGATTCCACAACATCTCGGCTCAGTTGTTGCCCACCAACCGTGACTACTGAACCTCTTTTTCTTTATTTGAGAATTTCATACATGTATATGAAGGGTGCGATCAGAATCTTCCCCAATCCTTGCTTCTTCTGTAGCACTTTTCCCCTGTCTTGGTGCCTCTTTTGTGCACAGGAGTGTCAGCTGGGACATGGGTAGCCTCTCTGAGGCTGCGCCATAAAGAAAATTGTCTCTCTTTGTCCAGCTGCCATCAGTTGCCAATAGCTTCTCAGCTAGGGGTGAGAACCTCCAGGTTTGTTCAGTTCGCATTTTCTCGTTGTTGAGATCTGCTTCTGTATCTGTAGAAAGACTTCTAGTATTCTAGGTCCTGGCTTCTACCACTTCGATGGCTCATGACTGAAGGCCTGGTCAAAAGCTACACTAGATTTTTTTTTTAAATGATTTTAATGTGCATTGGTGTTTTGCCTGCATGTACGTCTGTGAGAAGGTTGTCAGATCCTCTGCAACTAGAGTTACAGATAGTTGCAAATTGCCATGTGGGTGCTGGGAATATAATCATTGTCCTCTGGAAGAGCAGCCAATGTTCTTCAGTGCTGAACCATCTCTCCAGACCTGCATGCAGATTTTTAACCTGGGCCTGGTGTGTTTGCCAACTCCACTCTCAGCAGACCCTTAGGTTTCTCTGTCATTTGGGTTTGTTTCATTTCGAGCTTCAGGACTGTGTGGATTCTAGTTTGGAATCAAGACTGGGTGCCTATCCTGGGCAAGTGGTACCGGAGCCACGCTGTCTGGATGTCCCACCTTGGAAGTGTTTCTGCTTACCTGGGTTTCTTACATCCTGTCCCGTAGGACTGAAGAGGGTCACAGGTGGGTTCAACTCCAAGAACAAGTGTGACGCCAGGACCTATTGCTACATGCTACCTACCTTTGCCTTTGCTCATAAGGACCGGGATGTACAGGATGAGAGCTATCGCCTGAGTGCAGAGACCCTGCAGCAGGTCAACCGGCTTCTGGCCTGCTACAAAGGCACGCATAACTTCCATAACTTCACATCACAGAAGGGGCCGAGAGAGCCTAGTGCACGCCGCTACATTCTGGAGATGTACTGCGAGGAGCCCTTTGTTCGGGAGGGCCTGGAGTTTGCTGTGATCAAGGTGAAGGGCCAGAGCTTCATGATGCACCAGATCCGGAAGATGGTTGGCCTGGTGGTAGCCATTGTCAAGGGTTATGCCCCTGAGAGTGTCCTGGAGCGAAGTTGGGGTGAGGAGAAGGTGGATGTGCCCAAGGCACCAGGGCTTGGCTTAGTCCTGGAGAGGGTTCACTTTGAGAAGTACAATCAACGCTTTGGCAGTGACGGGCTGCATGAGCCCCTGGACTGGGCACAGGAGGAAGGGAAGGTGACTGCTTTCAAGGAGCAATACATCTACCCTACCATTGTCAGCACTGAGCGGGATGAGCGGTCTATGGCCCAGTGGCTTAACACTTTGCCGATCCACAACTTCAGTGGCACTGCACTTGGAGCGGCTGACACAGGTGCCAAGGTAGGAATTTGGTCTAGAGTGTGCATTGTGTGCATATGTGCACCTATTAGCTGGGTAGGCTGAGTCATAAGTAACAAGCTGAGCCCCAGAGATTCCCCAAAGTCGCACAGCCCTTGGAGGAGTGGGCTACCTCCTGCTCCTGCCCCACCCTGTGGTCTTGGCTGCCAGCTGAAGTAGTTGTCGACCCCTAGGCAAGGTTTACTCATGGGCTAGCATTGGGCTGCAGCTGCTGAGCAGTGTGTCTGGCTCCTCTAAGGGCATAGGCTGCTTGTGCCTGCTTGTTGAGCTCCACTCTATTCTGTGGCCTTCTCTTTGCTCAGCACAAGTATTTGCCACTATCACTATGCCCACTCACAGAGGAGTTAGATCTCACCGTCCTTTCCCTGTTTGCCCCTTTCCTACAGGTCCCCAGCTCCCTGGAGGGCAGTGAAGGGGATGGAGACACTGACTGAACCGTAGATGCTGCCCTGCTGTGAGTGCTGAGGCTGGAATCTCCGCACCTGCCTGTCACCCGGGCCTGGGGAGCCAAGAATCTGGGTGCCAGCTTGTGGACGTGGCCTGGCTTCATAACCTCAGGATATTAAATTCTCACCCCGGGAATCAGCTGCCTATTTTGCCCATGCATTGTGTGTATACACCTTGGCATGAAAGGACACTTTTTTTAAAAAAGAAGTGATTTTTTTCCTATTAAAATATGTTTTGCTTAGTGAATTATTCTTTTCCTATTCTTTTCTGGTTGTGAGATGAGCAGAACACTGCTGTGCTGGGGAGAAGCCAAAGGACAGGCACAGAGGTCAGCGCAGGGTGTGGATGACTGGGCAGGCAAGAGATGTAGCCTCTAGCCGTATGCTCCCAGCTGCTACTGATCCTCTTTCTTCCATCCTGACCTGTCCTTTGAGACCATCCCAGCTTCTCTGAAGTGACAACACTGGTGGTTTCTCGCTGCCTGTTCGTGGGGAGACCTCCAGTGGTGCTGTGCTTCAGCAGCCCCCACTCCCACGCCCTGGTGTCCTTCACCTCCTTCTGACTCTCCTTACACTGCATGACCGTTCATGTCCCCCTGCAGTTGGTGGCTTCCACGTATCCCTCCTCACTGGACACCCATGGCCACTATCTCAGCACTGGACTTGGGATGCCCCTTCAGCCCAGTGCACTCCTCGCAGACCTCACTTGCCTTTCATGGGTGAGGCATTCTCAAATGTCTAGCACAGTCAGTGTACAGTGCCCTTAGACCTGCACAGATGGCTTCATCCCATGACCTGCACTTTGGTTTGTTCGGGATGGCAAACAAGCAGTGTTTGAGGAGTAATGTCTCCCTAAGGCAAGGAGGGTTCAGGGCCCCAAATGGGTAGCCCTTTGAGCCTTCTCGCCACTTGCTCCGGCAGAGAGAGGACTTGGGTTTGCTTCCCAGCACCAATATGGCGGCTGGCAGCTATCTGTAACTCTAGTTCCAGATGATCCAACAGGCTGCATGCAGGCAGGTAAAACGTTTATGGACAGTTTATCTTAGGGTTAGCAGTTACAAGTGCCTGATGGTCTTACAGAGGACCCACCTTCAATTTCCAGCACCCATGCTAAGCAGCTGTAGCTCTAGAGGACTCAGCCTTTCTTCTGGTCTCTGAGGGCACTCATTCATTTACACATACCCTCACTTCAGACACACGGGCACACACCTAATTAAAAAAATACAATCTTTAAAAAAGTGTGTGTGTGTGTGTGTGTGCGCGTGTGTGTACATTTAAGCTCCTTGATGTGGGTGCTAGGAACCTCATTCTGGTTTTCTGCAAGTGCAGAAGTACTGTCAGTAGCCCTTGTAAGTTTCTAAAAATTATTTTGTGTGTGTGTCTATGTTGTGTATGTGAATGCCTGTGGAAACCAGAATACGGTGTCAGATCTGGAGCTAATTATAAATGGCTGTGAACCCCCTGATGTGGGTTCTGAGAACTGAATTCAGTCCCTCTCCTGGCTAAGCCATCTTTCCAGTTATCTTGAACTTTTATTTATACGAGTACACTGTAGCCATCTTCTGACACACTAGAAGAGGGCAACAGATCCCATTACAGATGGTTGTGAGCCACCATGTGGTTGCTGGGAATTGATCTCGGGACCTCTTCTCTTAACTGCTGAGCCACCTCTCCAGGTTCTAGAACTTTTAAAAAGATTGTTTCATGCATGTATGTTTTGGTCATATCCAACTTCTTTCCCCCTTGTTTCCTACAACTTCCTCTGGTTCCTTCCTAACACACTTCCCTCCTGGTCCTTTTTTTCTTTTTTGAGACAGGGTTTCATGTATTCCAGGGCAGCCTCAAACTTGATATACAGAATAAAGCCAGCCGTGAACCCCAGATCTTTCTGCTTTAGCCTCTCAAGTTCTGGGATTACAGTAGTGGTTCTCAAATCTCCTAATACTGTCACTCTTTAATACAGTTCCTCATGTTGTGGTAACCCCCCAACCATAAAATTATTTCGTTGTTGCTTTATAACTAATTTTGCTACTGCTATAACTTTTAAATAAATATCTGATATGCCCAATATTTTATATGTGACCCACAGGTTGAGAACCACTGGACTACAGGCTTGTGCCACCAAGCTCAGTTAATTTCTTCCTTCCTTTCTTATAGTGTTTTAAAAATTATAATCTTTTTCAAACTCGCACAGCAATCCTACCTCCTCTTGGTTGTGGTTTCTCGTGGATTTCTCTGATGCCTAGTGATGCTGGATGTATTTTCAGATTTCCGCTGTGTCTCAGGCTCCTTGTCCCCTATTTCCCGGTGAAGACAGCCAGAGGAAGCAATCAGGTCCGCGGGAGCTTTCCTACCAGCCTCACCGGCTGGAACGAGTCCCCAGGTGGCGTAACCGAGCGAAACTCAGGGTACACCTCCAACTGAAGAGGCCACGCCCCTCCCCGAGTCTACCCGAACTTCCCCGAGCTCTGAGGTTACGCCCCGTCCCGACGAGGCCACGCCCCTCCCCGAGTCTACGCAGGCTGCCCGGATCCCCGAGGCTCTGCCTTGTACTGACGAGGCCACGCCCCTCGAGTCGACCCGAACTTTCCCGAGTCCTAAGGGTCCGCCTCCTACCGGCGAGGCCACGCCCCAGCCAGCGGGCCTCGTCTCAGCTCCAAGCCCTACCTTGCGTGCGCGCCGACTTCCCTGGTACCGACCGAAGCCGTTCCGCTTCGCACAGATAAGTCATTTCGGAGGCGGCTCTGAGGTAGCCCTCCGCCCTCCGAATCCCGCCCAACGCTCCTCCTGCGTATAGCCCCACCCTTAGCTGCCTGGTTAAGAAGCGGCTTAAGTCCTGCCTCCGCCATCGGCAGCGCCTCAGCCTCAGGCGACCTCGCGCGGCTGTGACCGGCGCTACAGGACAGGCACCGTTAGTCCCTCGCCGCTCGCCGTAGCCCCGGCCCTGCTACTTCCTGTGCCCGCGGACCCGGATGCGCCGAGCGGCTGCGGCGCGCTCGAGCCACCCGGCTGTCCTGACGCGGCGGAGCGCGGCTCGCGGTGCAAGTGAACCGGACAGCGTCAGCGGGGTGAGAGGTGGGATGGTGGGCGGCAGGCGGCGGTGGTATACCGGGTGGTCGTCTTCAGTGGTGCTTGCCGCCCTCGTCACGTCGGGCCCAGGCCGCGCCGGCGCTTTGTCGTGAGCGGGCGGGGCCGAGGGGCCGGGCGGCGCGGAGAGGGACCGGTGGCTCCGCGCGTGGTTCGGCCTCGGGAAGGCCCTTCTCCGGTCTTCACTCTCGGGTGCCGGGTTCTGGGCAGGCGCGCGGCCGTATCGGAGCGCTCGGGAAGGCGGGGCTCTTAACGCCCGCGGCACCGTTGGCCGGCGGCGCGCGGCTTCCTTTCGCGACGTAGAGCCTTGAGCTGAGGCAGAGCGGGAAGGACGCCGAGGACCTGGGAGAGCTCCGCGGGCCAGGGCCCCGAGGTGCACCATCAGCCGCGGAGCCGCCTCTCCGTAGGTCCGCCCCTAAGTCCAGTATCCCGGAGCACCGCGACTTGTAATTGGGGGTTGCGCTCATCCCTGGCGGTATATTTGTGTTTTTTGTGCTCTTGATTTTATGTGTGACAAAACGGTTCTTGTTTCGGTTTTGTTTTTTGTTTTTGTTTTTTTTTTCCATTTTAAGACAGTTTCACCGTGTAGCCCTGGCTGGCCTTTTAATTCGTCATTTAGACCAGGTTGGCCTTGAGCTCACAAAGATACTCGGCTCTTGTACGTGGTGAGTGTGTGTGTGTTTTGTGAGAGAGACACAGAGACATAGACAGAGAGACAGAGAGACTTTGAATAGCCACAAGGCAAACTGCATGTTAACTTTAAATCTTCTGTTTACGTATTTAGGTTTTCTGAGACAGTCTCATGGAAGTCAGAATCAGCCTGGACGGAACTCATTTTGTAGCCTAAGCTGGTTTGTAATTCTTAGCAATTCAGATGCTTCAGCCTTGGTACTGGGGTTGCAGGTGTGAGCCATTATGCCTGGCTGTGTATTTTGTTTTCTTGTTTTTGAGATGAATTCAGGTTATCTACCTACCTCGGTCTCTGAGTATATGGGAGTGCTGGTACTTGCAGACCCTCCACCTCCCCCTTTTTTTTTTTAAATGTTCTCAGTGAGTAGTTCTGGCTGGCCTGAAACAGGCTGGCCTCGAACTCAAAAGAGATTTACCTGCTTCTGCCACCCGAGTACTAAAGGATTGAAAGTGTGCCCACCCCCCTCCAATGTTTTGAAAACTCCAGGTAGTCTAATAACGTTATTTCCCCGTATTCTATTCTAACTTTAAAAAAAGTTTGGTATTGTGTAATGAAACTGCTTTAAGTTGTGTAGGTACCATGGTCATCCAGCTGTACAATAACTGCCTCAGGTTGCTGGTACTGTTATCCCTGTGAGGCATTCACTGGTACTGTGCCCTCTGGGTTGGGTTGCCCTTTGTGGCCCACTCAACGCCATAACATAACATTCTTCAGAGTGGCTGTCAGTTGTTTTCTGGCCACCTTATTTACAACTACATAGTAACCTTTCCTCGGGTTAATGCTCCCCTCCAGTTGACCCTTTCAGCTCTCAGCTGCCTTGTATTCCTGGATGGGAGAGAATTTTTTGCATGCTTTCAGCTGCCATTTCCTTCTTTTTCTGTAGTGGCTTTTACTTAGCCTTTTGGTCACCTCCTCTCCAGTGATTAGGCTCCACTGTTTGTGAAGGCTTTGTTCTGGCTGTCCATGAAATTTGTTTGTGTGTACACACACATACACACACACAGAGAATATGTATTGTGTGTGTCTGCTGTGTGTACACACACATACACACACACAGAGAATATGTATTGTGTGTGTCTGCTGTGCGTAAGTGCCTACTGTGACAGGAGGGCGTCTGGTGGTTATGAGCTACCCAGGCGTGGGTGTTGGGATTCAAACTCAGATCCTCTTAAAGAGCAGCATGTGCTCTTGACTCCTGAGCTCTTCAACCCTGTCTTTTTTATTTTATGTATATAGGTGTTTTGCCTACATGTATGTCTCTGTACCACTTGGGTGCCTGATGCCCACAGAGGCCAGAAGAGGGAATCAGATACCCTGGAACTGGAGTTACAGAGGATTGTAAGTCACCATGTTGGTGGTGGGAATTAAACCCATGTCTTCTGGAAGAGCAGGCAGTGCTCTTAAATGCTGAGCCATCTTTCTAGCCCATGACCATGAGTTTCTTGAGGTTGTTTAAAAGCAAAGAAGTGGAAGCCTTGTCTTTTTTATTTATTTATATTTATTTATTTGGTCAGTGAGCAGTAGGTGGCCTTGAACTATGTAGACCTGTCTCAACTTGAACTTGTGATTCTCCTGCCTCTGCCTTCTGAGTGCTTCCAGTATAGACAGGCATGAACCACCATACTTGGCTGAAAGCCTCATTTTTAATATGTTTAATCTTTGTGAATGTGTGTGGTATTGGGGAGCAAATTCAAGTTCCTCCACATGTTAAGCAAACACTTAACCCTTGAGTTTTTCCTAACCCTTATCCTTAAACATTTAATGTTTTAACACCCTTAGTAAAGGGTGTTAGTTTTTGGTTTCTGTCAAATGACTTATTTGGGTATGGAAAGTGTTCTTGAACATGGTTCCCAGGGGTTGAAGGCAGACTATGTTTGTGGGAGAATTTTGAATTGTTGGCAGTACTTCTCAGGGAGAAGAGAAGCAGTTTTTTGTAGCTAGACCTCAGTGATTGGGTGATAGAAGGCCTTTTAGTGTAGCCACCACTGACTGCTTTGAACCCCAGTTGGGTTCTGGCTCTCACCAAGTTGTCTTTATATAAGATGGAGACCAGTTAACCAATACTGGCCATACGAACTGCTAACCCCCAAAACCTGCTCTGTGTGGGCCAGTGGGAGTAGTGATAAAACAGTTCACTGGTCAAGTGAGCCTTTCCCTCTGTGATTTTTTTTTCTGTGGCCATTTCTCCAAGTGGCAATTTCACCTGTCTTGGCTTTCAGTGTGTGTGTGTCTGTGTGTCTGTGTCTGTCTGTCTTGCAGAGGTTGAACTAAAATTAGAATTTATTAGGACACTGTGGCCCATGCTTAGGAAGCAGAAACATGTGCATCTCTATTATGAGTTTGAGGCTAGACAGGCGCTACATAGTGAAGTGTCTTGAAGGAAATAAAAATAAAATTTAAATTTAAACTGAGTGAAATGGATTATTGAGGCATGTAAATTAAAATCTAGGTGTGATCTCATCCCAGTTATAGTGACAGTTAATGAAAAGACAGTAACTTATTGGCAAGCCTGTGAAAAGGGGAGCTGTGATATGTAGTTGGAACATAAATTAATACTGCTAACCATGGACCCAGAATGGGAGTAACCCAAAAAAAACTAAAAAATGGAACTACTTCTGACCAAGCAATCTCTAGGTATATATATCCAAAAGAAATGTAGTCAGTATACAGAAGAGACACCTGCACAACCCTGTTTCTTTCAGCACTGATCACAATATCCAAAATACAGAGTCAACTCAGGTGCCCATCTGGGACTGAGTGGGAAAGAATGTGATGTCTCTATGCATCGACATACATTGAAGGATTCAGTTATAAGGAGAATGGCGTTGAGTCATTTGCCACAGATTGGATGGGATTAGAGACAGTTTGTAAAGTGAAATAAGCTGTTACACAGTGCTGTGAGCAAATATCAGAAGTCACTTAGGAATTTTATTTTGGTTCACAGTTTAGAAGGTGTAGTCACAGTGACCGTAAGGTCTCTGTGGTGGTTGGAGTATATGGTGAACCTTGTTCACATCTCAGTGTGTCAGGTAGCACCTCCAAGGTCCACTCCAGCAGTCCACTTCTGCTAGCTAGGTAATATCTCCTGAAGATTCCCAAATCTCTTAAAACAGTGCCACCAGTTGGAGACCGGATATTCATCAAACACATGGGTGTAGAAGGCATCTTAATATTTGTAACTTTTGTCTTTGGTCCCATAGACTTAGGACATTTTGTAATGCAGGATATATTCACTCCAGCTGTACAAATCACCAGGATCTTAACCATCCCAGTATTGTTTAAAAGTTCAAAGGATATTTTGAGACTTAAGGAAAACTTACAACTGTGAACCCTTGTTAAAAATAAAAGAATAAAAAGATGTTAAGTACTTCCAGTATATACAGAGTGAAAACATTGCTGTTCTAAAATGAAAGAAATACCAAACTAAAGCAAGACTGAAGCCCAGCAGAGCAGATAACCAAACCTGTAGTTTCATATTCAGCATCTGGAGTTGTGGTACCATGTGGGCTTCAGCAGGCTTGGTCAGCCTTACATGTGGACTCTTTTGGGCCAGTTCCATTTGTTGGTGCCTGCAGCTGTTCTTGGAGCATCTTAGGTATCTCCAACATCCTAGAATTGCTTTTGCAACTCAGGCTTACCTTTCACAGCTTCATGAACAGAACTCAGGTTCTTAATGTAAGTCTGACCTTGCATGCTACACAATGCTTTTTTTGTCTGCTTATTTTCTGGAACCTTGGATCAAGTCTCTGTGACCCTTAACTCTGACCATACTTCTGAATGCTTGCAAAACCAGCAGTACTTGCTGTATGGACCAGGCTAACCTCCCATTTGTGGCACTACTGCTTTTGCCCCAAGTACTTAGATTACATGTATATGCCACCATTTCTGCATTTAACATTTTCAGTGGTGCAGGCCTTTAATTCCATCACTTGGGAGGCAGAAGCCGGCAGATCTCTAAGTTCTTATATCTCTACCTCCCTTCCAATCCATATTCCACTCTTACCCTTCTAACCCCCAACACTAGGTAGGAGAGAAAGATGGTTAGAGGAGAAAGGTGACATAGACCCCTAGATTATTTCCTGCTGGTTAGGGACTTTGGGTTCCTAGGAGCAAGTCCAGTTTTTTTGTCATCAGAATATCTCCAAACAGAATACACGCCCTCTGGTGGCACTCATTTATTTATGCCCTCTTCAGAGTACCTACCCCAGAATTAAGGCAAACTCATCGCTGTAAATCCCAGCTGGCAAACATCACGTCCCTGCTAGTGCACTAGCAAATCATAATCATCTGTGTGAAACAGCCTCTTATCCCACACCTGGGATTAAAACAAAACTTTACTCATGTAACATAACTGGGTTTTTAAAGAAACCGAAATTTTCACTGCAAAACCCTGTCTTGAAAAACAAAAACAGAAACAAAAAACCAACAAAAAAAGAGGTTTTCAAATGAGTTTATATTTTTATATTATAGAAGCTTTAATGAAGTATTTATTTGTATTATTTTAAAATTGTGTGTGAACCCAGGTGCCTGTGGAGATAAGAGGCGTCACATTTACTTGGAACTAGAGTTACTGGAGTTGTGGTATGGGAATCAAACTTGGTCCTCTGTGAGAGCTGAGCCATCTCTCCAGTGTACGTCCATAAAGTCTTGCCTTTAGGGCACCTTCCCTCTGGTTTCAGTATGCCTTTCCTCTTACTAGCACTAATAATTCTAACAGTTAAAGTAGCTTTGCTCTCCTGTCTGTAACTGTAAATGTGCTCATTCTTTTTCCCTCACCCAAGTGCACATTTGCTTTGAATTCACACTGTAAACCTAACTAATGGCAGCCAGCAGTAGCCTTGCTATACCTTGAAAGTTTTGAAATTTTTTTGCCAGATTAATTAGTATTTTACTTTTGAGGTCAGCCTCAAAATTTCAGGACACAGGCAGAATATAGATTCTTTGCCAGAATGTAACAGAAACGACCTCTAGTCTAGCTCTGACAGACGACTTTGTTCTCACCTAAAACCTCATGAGTGTAGTCTTTACTGTTGATAAACATCTTGAGTTAACAGGTGGTCATAAGAGGTTGTAGTGTGGCGAACAGTTCACATTTAGACCATATAGGGAAAGCCAAGTACCTTGTGATCTTATTTATGCATGGAGTAAAGTAGATGTCAGAAGTTGAGAGTAGATTAGTTGAGTGATGGATACCAAGGTACAGGTATGTGGGAGGTGATCTGCAGCACCCTGGGGTGACTGGTGTGCAACAGTCTGTCTTGCTTTTCCAAGGGTTCTCGGCACAGAGGTGATATGATGACTATAATGTCAGCATTGCGCATTCTGTGCAGATACCACCACCCCTGCACCCATGAACATGCACAAAGGATATGTCAATTTAAAAAAGCATTTAGGAATCTGGACTAGGAAGGATTACTCCTCCTACAGGGCCCTACAGGAAAATTGTTCTCTTGTTCTTTCTCTCTCCTCATTTCCACAAACATGAACAAGAACAAAAGCAGGCCAAGTTGTCATCTAATAAGAACACTCAGAAAGCTGAGACAGGAGGATTGTGAGTTTGAGGCAGCCTGAGATACATAATAGGTTCTAAGTCAGTCTGGGCTACATGGTTATACTATCTCATAAAAACTACAAATTGCTGAGTTAAAATTAGAAAGATAAGCGGGGTAGTGGTGGCGCAGCCTTTATTTCCAGCTCTTGGAGGCAAAAGTAAGTTTTGAGTTTGAGGCCAGCCTGGTCTACAGAGCTAGTTCTAGGTACAAACAGAGCTACACAGAGAAACCCTATTCTAAAAAACAACAACAGTTTTTTAAAGTTTTGTTGGTGGTCTTCCCATGCTGTCTGTTGGGGTATCTGCACCTTATTCTGAGAAAGTACTCTATTTGTCTTTAAAACAAATTATAATGTGTATGGGTGTTTTGCCTGCATGTATGTCTGTGTACCTCTATGTAGTATCTGAGGAGGCCTGAAGAGGTTGTTAGATTTCTTTAGACTGGAGTGAGAGACAGTTGTGAGCTGCCATGTAACATGTCCTAGGAATGGAACCTGTTCCCTGTTGAAGAGCAGCTGGTGCTCTAAACTGTGGAGCCATCTCTCCAACCCCTTGGGAAGCAGCTTTAGATGGGTGGCTTCCTTATCTTACAGTTGATGGTATTTGTTATTTATTTAGATATGTGTATGTGTGTGTGTGTGTGTGTGTGTGAGAGAGAGAGAGAGAGAGAGAGAGAGAGAGAGAGAGAGAGAGACTGACTGACTGACTTGTAGTAGTCCATTCTCTCCTGCTATGTGGTTCCTGGGAACTGAATTCAGGTGCCAAGCTGATAGATTGGTTTGCCTGTGAAACATCTTTTGGGCTAGTTTTTTTTTTTTTTTAAAACTATTTCTTTCTTTCTTTTTTTTTTTATTTATTATATATGAGTACACTGTAGCTGTCTTCAGACACACCAGAAGAGGGCATCGGATCTCATTACAGATGGTTGTGAGCCACCATGTGGTTGCTGGGATTTGAACTCAGGACCTTGGGAAGAGCAGTCGGTGCTCTTAACCACTGAGCCATCTCTCCAGCCCCCTGGGCTAGTTTTTTTTAAAGATTTATTTATTGTTATTTTATGTATAGAAGTTTTGTTTACATATATATGTCCGTATACCACATACATGAATGTTGCTGGAAGACGCCAGAAAAGGATACCAGATTTCTTGGAACTGGAATTACAGATGGTTGTGAGCCACCATGTGGATGCTGGGAATTAAACTTTGGTCCTCTGGAGGAGCAGCCACTCCTCTTAACCATTGAGCTGTGTCTCTGCCCTGTAGGTCAAATTTTTAAGCAAAAAAAAAAATTAATCTGATAGGTCAATTTTCTTAGAACAGATTCTGGAAATAAGAGTCACTACATCAAAGGTTATAGGGTATCCAAGCCCTTTCCACTTTTTTTTTTTTTTTTAAAGATTTTATTTATTCATTTTATATATGATAAGTACACTGTCACTGTCTTCAGACATACCAGAAGAATGCATTGGATCTTGTTACAGATGGTTGTGAATCACTATGTGGTTGCTGGGATTTGAACTCATGACCTCTGGAAGAGCAGTCAGTGCTCTTAACCGCTGAACCATCTCTCCAGCCCCCATTCCACTTTCTATTGTCCTCTGAATTCATTCCCATTCGGTGTTGAGGATCATTTGAAATCTATCACCTCACCTTGCTTCCCAGACCCCCTGCAGCAGTGTGTCTAGTGGTCTGTCACTTGTGTGGTTGCAGGCTTGTTTATCTTAGGTATGTAAGTGGTGACATTAGACATTCTCCTCAACCTGTTAGGCAGATGTTTGGTTTTCTCTTGTTTAGTATTTCACTGTCTTTGACAAGTGTATTCTTTGGTGCTGGTGGTAAGCGTTTGTCCTACTGTACTCAGATGTCCTTTCAGAGATGCATGTGGTAGAGAAGTGCTCCTACCCAGCTCTATGTCTAGCTCCTGTTTTCAAATGTCTTGCTTAATGGTTTTTATTTTATGTGCATTGATATTTTGCCTGCATGTATATATATGTGAGGGTGTTGGATACCCTGGAACCTGAGTTACAGACAGTTGTGAGCTGCCATGTGGGGTGTTGAGAATTGAACCCTGGTCCTCTGGAAAAGCAGCCAATGTTCTTAATCTCTGAGCCATCTCTCCAACCCCTTTTGAATTTTTAACATTTTATTCCTTTATTTATTTTTTGTTATTATTGTTTGTTTGTTTTTCTCTTTATATAACCCTTGTGTCCTGGAACTCTCTCTATAGACCAAGCCGGCCTTCAACTCACAGAGTTCCTTATGTCTCTGCCTCACGAGTGTTGGGATTAAAGATTTGCACCACTACAGCCTGACACATTTTTATTCTTACATTCTCATTTTCGAGACATGATGGCTTGGAACTTCCTCTGTAGGCCAGCTGGCCTTGAACTAAGAGAGATCCACCTGCCTTTGCCTTCTGAGTTGGGATTAAAGGACTATCTCTACTCCTGGTATTTGACATTTTAAATTGTATGTGCTTTTTTTATGTATATGGAATATGAGCACTGTCTTGTATGTGTGTGTTGTATGTATGTGTATATGAGTACGGATGCTGGTGTGAAGGTCAGAGGGCAATCTCTAGTGTTTGCTCTTACCTTCCACTTTGTTTGAGATAGGGGCTCTTCAGACCTATATATACCATGCTAGGTGACCTGTGATCTGGGTGTTCTCCTTTCTCAGTTTCCTGTTTGAATGTAGGAGCCTGGGGATTACAGATTATGGTGTCTTGCTTTTACATGGGTCCTGGGAATTAAAACTCAGATTCCTTTGTTTGTGTAGCAAGTGCTTTCTTTACCAAGCTATCTCTGTAACTTGAAATCCTTTCAAATCCTGCTATTGCTTTAGCTGCAACTTTATTATTTTGGGGGCTACAAAATTGAAATTTTTTCAGGATTATTACACTTCTGGATTTTTATTTTATGTCTTTTACATGTAGTATAACTCTTAAGTGTTAGCTAATAGAAATACTTAATTTCATATATGCTTTTTGATGAGTTCATGTTGAATTTTCTCAGTATATAATAACTTTTTATCCCCATCTCTTTGCCCTAGTTTTGTGACTTGTTCTACTTGACTTTGTTTCTGGAGCTGGGGCACTCTTAGGAGCTGCCCTGCCTTTGCAACCTTTTTGCCCTGACCTCCTGATAGTCGGGAGTCATGGGTATGGCCACCACATTCAGATTATGCATTCTTGTATGTGGAGGAGCTTCTTTTTGCTCCTTCATTACTTGACATTCTGGGATTGTTTTTTTTTTTTTTAAAAGATTTATTTATTTTATGTATATGAGTACACTGAAGCTGTTCTTAAACACACCAGAAGAAGGTATCTGACTGCATTACAGATGGTTGTGAGCCACCATGTGGTTGTTAGGAATTGAACTCAGGACCTCTGGAAGAGCAGTCAGTGCTCTTAATCTCTGAGTCATCTCTCCAGCCCCACATTCTGGGATTTTTGTAAGGAGATCATTGTATATGCTTTTCTGTTTTTGTGCTAAGATTAGAAAATTTTATTAATTAGATTTTTGTTACTCTGAAAAAATTGTAAAGGTGGGAAGATCGGTTTTGGCTCATGTTTCAGAGGTTCAGTCCGTGGTTCCATGAGGCCATTGTTTCTGGATGATGGTGAGTCAGAGCAGCAGGGAGGTTGTGGAGGAGCAAAGCTGCTCACTTCATTGGCCATCAGGAGTAGGTGAGTTAGGCAGGAAGGATCTGAGGATAAGACATACCCTTGTACATTTAATCCCAGCATTCAGGAGACAAAGGCAGGCAGAGCTCTTGGTCTCGGGAGTTCCAGGACAGCCAGGGCTGCACAGGGAAACCCTGTCTTGAATATCAAAACCAAGAACAACAAAAACAAACCAAAGAGACCTACCCTCAAACCATACTCTCAGTGACCTATGTGTCCCATCTGTCCCCATCTTCAGCTTTTCCCTACCTCCCCTTGTGTCGTAAGCCTTATTGGTGAGCTCTTCACAGCCAACCATTGCAAGAATCTTGTTCTGAAGACACGATGTGACCCAAAGCTCCCCTGTATTTATAGAAGTGATTCATGTTCATCTTCCTCTCCTTTTTTGAGATAGGGTCTTGCTATATAGTACTGTGTGACCTTGAACTTACAGCTTTTGGAGGGCTGGGGTTTCTGGTATGTGCTGCTGCACCTGGATTGATGTTTTTGATTTGAAAGTCTTGCATATTTTTTAAGTTTTTCAATTCATGGCTTCTTTATTTCCTTTCCATGTTCTGAGATAAGCAATGGTGTCCTTGATGAGGCTGCTGCTTGTCTTGGTGGTAAAAGTATACCCTTAAATGAAATATTTGTGTGTATGCGCACACATGTTGTGTGATGTATATGTAAGAGGTAAGAGGACACCTTGGGGGTTTGACTCTCTTTATCCACCACGTGGTACTTGAGGATTGAACTCAGATTCTGAGGCGTGTTTACCCCAGTGCCACGACTCGGGGGCACTGTCTGTTCTGTGTTGGCTAAATGTCAGGTGTTATGGATTTGCACCATTGTTTTTTCTGAGGAAGATGATGTAGTGTGATTTTGGTTAACTATAGTAGGAAATAGGTAGACCGAAGGGCAGCACTGGTGATCTGACACCAAATTGTGCTTCTCTCTGCTTTGTCTTCTGTTTCTTCCCAAAGCCTATCCTCCTCCATGAGTCCTTTCTGTTCTTTCTTCACTGTCTAACCATCTCAGCTTGGCCTTCCTTTTACTTATGCTATAGAGAGGACCCCTTTGTTGCCATACATGTTGACAGGAAGACTGCCATTCATTGGGATCCATGTCGTCCATAGTCTTCACCACTTGAGCTCTCCTCATCAAGGTGATGGCAGTGTTGACCTGTGCCTGAAGGGACTGATGGTCTCTCAGTGGGAACACACTCCTTGCCAGCAGCTTTCTTTTTTGGGTCAACAGCGTAACTGTTCTGGTCTGTTCTTGGGAAGCAGAGATAGCTGTTTGGCAAACTAGTAAATCCCAAGAAGTACCAGAGTGGGGTTCTTTGGCACTGTGGCAGATGTTATAGGGTCATTGACAAAGTGGCAACTGCCCCTTTGGATTGAATGAGTTGTGTAGTACCATGGTTTTTTCTAAATGGGATTCATTGACTTCTTGATCTTCTGTTTCTTTATTATGGTAGAGATAGGACACCTTCTCCCTTAGCCTTCTTTCCTTTGGAATCTTGGATGGAGGAAAGGTGATGGAAGGAAGTTATGGGTTACATGTTAAGTGACCACCTTTTCTTACTATATAAAATAATAAGTGTTCTTGCTCGAATCAAACACCAGTGTGATTGTAGGTATGTTTTCAAGTATGTTTTCAGGGCTACTAAATGGTAATTAGTATTAAGTGGTAATCAAATGATTGTATTTGCCTTCCAATGTCTTGATTTTAATTCTGATTTTTTTAGGGGAACATTACATTGGATAGAAAAGGGAGGTGATAATGCACCATGGCAGTGGTCCTCAGAATGTCCAGCATCAGCTGCAGAGATCTAGGTCCTTCACTGGGAGTGAAGAGGAGCAACCAGCCCATCCCAACTTACCCCCATCTCCTGCAGCACCTTTCGCTCCATCAGCCAGCCCATCTGCACCCCAATCCCCTGGGTACCAGATACAGCAGCTGATGAGCAGAAGTCCTGTGGCTGGGCAGAATGTGAACATCACACTGCAGAATGTTGGCCCAGTCGTGGGAGGAAACCAGCAGATCACACTGGCCCCTTTGCCACTGCCCAACCCTACCTCTCCAGGTTTTCAGTTTGGTGCACAGCAGAGGCGCTTTGAGCATGGCTCTCCATCATACATTCAAGTTACTTCTCCGCTGTCGCAGCAGGTCCAGACTCAAAGCCCCACACAGCCTAACCCCGGGCCAGGGCAAACCCTGCAGAATGTGCGTGCAGGTGCCCCAGGCCCTGGGCTCGGTATCTGCAGCAGCAGCCCCACTGGAGGATTTGTGGATGCCAGTGTGCTTGTGAGGCAGATCAGCTTGAGTCCATCAAGTGGTGGTCACTTTGTATTTCAGGAGGCACCAGGCCTGACTCAGATGGCCCAGGGAGCCCAGGTTCAACTCCAGCATTCAGGCGCTCCCATCACAGTCCGAGAACGGAGACTCTCCCAACCTCATGCACAATCGGGAGGCACCATCCACCATCTAGGGCCTCAGAGCCCTGCAGCTGCAGGAGGTACTGGACTGCAACCTCTGGCCAGCCCGAACCACATCACCACGGCCAGTCTGCCACCCCAGATCAGCAGCATTATTCAGGGTCAGTTGATACAGCAACAGCAGCAGGTGCTTCAGGGGCAGCCAATGAACAGATCTCTGGGATTTGAGAGGACACCTGGCGTGCTGCTCCCTGGCGTAGGAGGACCTTCAGCATTTGGGATGACATCCCCACCGCCACCCACCAGCCCTTCCAGAACTACCATGCCTCCAGGCCTTTCCAGTGTGCCTCTTACATCTATGGGAAGCTCAGGAATAAAGAAGGTTCCCAAGAAGTTGGAGGAGATTCCCCCAGCCTCCCAAGAGATGGCACAGATGAGGAAGCAGTGCCTGGACTACCACTACAAGGAAATGGAGGCACTCAAGGAAGTCTTCAAGGAGTACCTGATTGAACTGTTCTTCTTGCAGCATCTACAGGGGAATATGATGGATTTCTTGGCTTTTAAAAAGAAGCACTATGCCCCTTTACAAGCATATCTTAGGCAGAATGATTTGGACATTGAAGAGGAGGAGGAAGAAGAGGAAGAGGAGGAAGAAAAATCTGAAGTTATCAATGATGAGGTAAGAAATAGCACTTCAGTAGTCTAGAAGGGCTACGTAAAACAAAATAGATGGTGTGCAACAACAGACTGAAAATGTGTTTGGGGTAATGTAGGGTTTGGGTGTCACAGGATCCAAAGAGGAATAAAATGTGTGTTTTCCTTCTTCATGTAGAAGAAGCACTGTTCAATATAGCTGTCTGGGGAGGAAGATGAAGGATATGTTGTGACTGAAGCCTTTTCAGAACCAGGTGTTGTCACTGACAACCAAAACCCACCCTGGGCAGAGAGCTCAGCTAGTACTGTCTAGTCTTCTCCCTGTCTGTATGTATGGTTCTTCGCCAATAAGAAAGACAGCGTGGCCAGTCCCCTGGCAACCCACAGGAAAGGTTTTCCCAGTGCAGTGAAGCTTAGTTCTTCTCTCCTGGCTTCCTGGTTTCACTATAGGTCTGTTTATAAAAAAAAAAAAAAAAAAAAAAGTTTTTAAACCAGGTATTTAGGTCACTAGGTTTATCTTGTGTGGGATGTTCACAATTAAAATACAGATAGTGTCAAGCAACTATAAATTTTTTTTTAGGTTTTAGATACAGTCTTAAATGTGAAGTCATATTATAAGCTCACACTTTGCAGACACCTATGGAGTGATACTTGAAGCAGAAGCTTTTGTAGATAGTTTTTGTATTCCTAGAGTGTTGTACATAAGTCCCCCTAACAGAACAGCAGTTATGAAGTTCTCTGAGGCATGCTGGGGTCTTAGTGACCTGTACTGTGATGCACTGTCTTTTGTGCTTTGTCTTGTTTAGTGTTTATTATGTTGGTGTAGCTTATTTTGTTTTATGACAGAGCTAAAATAAACTGCTGTCGGCCCTTTGGCAATAAAGCCTGCATTTGGTGAGCAAAAGTTTTCCTTTGCTCCAGAGTCCTCACGAGCATCTGTGAATGTATCTGTGTGGCTTAGCCATCTGTCTCTTCTTCAACACTGAACCTAGGCTGGACCGTTTTCGGTATTCAGAAGGTCTCACCTTTTGAATTTGAGGACCACCACTAGTACTATGGAACAGTGGAACTGAGTACTCTTTGTGTCTTTTACCAATGTTGTCTATAAGCTGAGCCTCTTTATCTGCACTTGTGAAGAAAACACAACTTTTTACAGCTTCTACTAAAGTCAGCTTTGCTGTGTGACCCATGTGGTTGGCTATAGAATGTTATAGTGGTACAGATCTTTCAAGAAGCCTCCTGTGGGACACTGATACCTGAGTGCCACTCCCATTTTTCAATTGGAGGTTGAAGAGTCTAAAATGTGATCTAGACTGGAGTGCTGAAGATTGGCAGCTGTTAGATTGTTGTAGTATGAACCTGTCAGTCAGCTCAGTGTCCCTTTATAAAATTTGATGCAAAAACATTCCATTTTTAAACACCTAAATTAGTGAGCTGTCAGCAATGAAATTCTAATAATTTTGAGCAGTCTTAAAAATTGTTACCTTTTTTTCTCAAAATATTTCTCTCAGGTAAAGGTTGTGACAGGCAAGGATGGGCAGACTGGGACTCCCGTTGCTATAGCAACCCAGCTTCCGCCAAATGTTTCTGCTGCTTTTTCATCCCAGCAGCAACCGTTTCAGGTACTTTTTGATGGTTCTAAATTGTAGTCTCATCCCAAACGTTTCTTTCATCCAAATATTTTAACTATTTGCTCTTTGGCATTTTTTTTTCCAGAGCCCATTCCTTATTTTGAACAATAAAAGTCTTTCTTCATATACAGTTCTGAAATTTAGTTGCATGAGTGAATGACAACACAGACCTTACTGCATTGTTTTCTGTGACCTGCAATGTGGTGGTAGCTTGTAGTGTGCATGTCCTCTAATATTCCAAGTCCTGTTATTGTATGCATAGGGTTCCTTGTGTGCTGTGTTTAATGTTTGTTATTTCTTGTGTCTTACCTGTATTTTGAAAACAGTGCAAAACAGAACAAGTGAAAAGACATAATAGGAATTTTTTCCTTAGCTGGAGGAAATATTGGTGTGAATCACCTATAGATCCTTTTTTTTTTTTTTTTTAATTATGTATACATCATACAGCTTTCTGCCTGCATGTATGCACCTGCAGGCCAGAAGAGGGCACCAGACCTGATTATAGATGGTCGTGAGCCACCATGTGGTTGCTGGGAATTGAACTCAGGACCTCTGGAAGAGCAGACAGTGTTCTTAACCTCTGAGCCATCTCTCCAGCCCCACCTATAGATCCTTAGAACTGAAATCTCTTAGTGAAGGAGACCAGAATGCTTTTATGAAGCTGGGGTTCATATACATGCTAGCTTTGGAGTGTGCTGGCTTCTAAAGCAGTTTTGTCCTTGGTGATATTTTTGTTTTTGCTTTTAATTTTAATATAATTTCAAACATGAAAGCTGATGTAGTCATACATATAGCCATACATGGCACCACTGTGCCTTTTCTCACTCACTGCCATTAGCTTTTACTCATTTGCATTTCATTCTCATGATTATGCAGTGCCATATGGTATTGTGACCCTATCTTTAAAGGACTTCCACTAGTAGATAAGGGCAGATCAGGAAATGCCACAGTAACCTGGTACTGCTATGTTACTGACAGTTGAGATTTAGATTCTGCAAGACCAAGTTCTTAGCAGTTTTCCCCCTTGTCATGCACCTGGTTCAGGATACCCATATTCCTTCCTTGTCATGCCTCTCTGGCTTTTTTTTTTTTTTTTTTTTTTCCCTTTTTTTTTTTTTGGAGCTGGGGACCAAACCCAGGGCCTTCTACCACTGAGCTAAATTCCCAACCCCCTCTCTGGCTTTCTTTAAGCTAGGGTTTATTTGGTCTTTTGTGATGGTTGTTTCTGAAGCACCAGTTATATTGTGGGATGTTCTATTGTATGGGATTGTCTGACATACCCTAGTATCATGTTCAAGTCATGTAGTCCTGTCATAGAAATGACAGTGTGTCTATTTCATTTCTGTGTATCATGTTACCAGGCCATGGTATTGCCCAGTCCTGACTGGCGATGTTAATTTGAAGCATCTGAAGTGGTGTCCACCTGGCCTATTCAGTGTGCATTAATTTTTCTTCTGTAAATTGTATGTCTTCAAGTGTTATGCTCCTTTACCCACTAGTTCAAGCATCCATTGATGAGTCGCTCTGAGCCAGTTAATACTATAAAGACCTCAGGTGGACTCCTTCCTACTTTCCCTTTTTTTTCTACTCTACTCCAGGCTGACTTGGAACTTATTCTGTAGCTCAGGCAGATCTCAAACTTACAGTAGTTCTCTTACCATTCTCCCAGGTGCTGGTGGGATATAGTTGTGAATCACCAAGATGATGACTCTTCCTTCTCCTCCTCCTCTTCTTCCTCTTCCTCCTCCTCCTCTTCCTCCTCTTCTTCCTCCTCTTCCTTCTTCTTTTTTTGATTTTTTTTATTCAGACCATATATTGAAGTATCAATTTTAAAAAATTTATAAAAAGACTTAGATGTAAACTGTCATACTAGATTTACAAAAAAATATATATATATAAAAGCAAATTAAATATTAGAAACTATAGGAGTCTCTCCCTTAAACTGAAGGAGTTTTCTTTAATAACTTTCAATTTAGCTTACTGGCAATCTTAAGAAATTCAAGAAGCGGGGGTTGGGGATTCAGCTCAGTGGTAGAGCACTTGCCTAGCAAGCGCAAGGCCCTGGGTTCGGTCCCCAGCTCTGAAAAAAAGAAAAGAAAAAAAATAAAAAGAAATTCAAGGTCATTCATGTTGTGTAAGCCCTAAAGGAAAAAACTGAGGAAACTCATTGATAATTTTCACAGCTTCATTGTAAAGTTCAAGATCAAAGCAATTACAATCTTCCTTAAACAGGATATAAGATGCACATAGTATGGTTGCCTTGGCTGTGACTTTCCTGACTACTTCTACGATTCCAGAGATTTCTTCATCCAGTGGCTCCATCAATTCAATGGTTCCATTTTTTTCCTTCTCCATCTGAAAGAATAAACATTTTTCCAGTGGGATGAATCTTTTCCAGCTTCCCCACGAAGCACACGGGTCGGTCGATATACTGTGTTAACCTGCTGGCGTTGACGCGTGCTTTGGGGAGTTCCATCATGTCCACCATGATTCTGCCGCCAAAAGTTACTTCCTTCTTCTTTTTTAAGACAGGGTCTTAACTAACCTAGCTGGTCTCAAACTCAATATATGTAGACTAAGAAGGCCATGAGCTCCTCTGCTCCTCCCCAACCTCCCAGCTCCAAATTAAGGTTTTAATTTCTCATATTCCTTCTGCTTTTACTGGCTAACCACTTCTGTTGTCACATTCCCTCATTTAGCCCTCTCCTATAAAGTCGAGCATACTCTCCACATATGACCCAATAATCAGACTCAGGTACTCAAGCAAATGAAATGAATACCCATGTATACACGGAATGCTGTCTGTGAACAGTTACAGCAGTTTTGTTTGTGAATTCCTAAAACAGAAACACTTCAACTCCCCATCAAAAGATGAAATTTTGGGGTTGGGGATTTAGCTCAGTGGTAGAGCGCTTGCCTAGGAAGCGCAAGGCCCTGGGTTCGGTCCCCAGCTCCGAAAAAAAGAACAAAAAAAAAAAAAAGATGAAATTTTAACAGTCAGTTACATGGCATTTTAAGTACTTACTTGGTTTTGTTTACTTAACATTCAGTAGCATTCACTTTTTTTGGTCTATAGTTATGTGAATGTTGATAAACCAGAGTTGTCTACTTCACAGCACAGCTTTAAAAAACAAAAGTTCTCATGCACTCTTTGTACGATCTGACCTTTTCTGCCTTCTGGTGAGTACTGTCCAGCATTTTAGTTTGCGATTTCCAGGGTGGGGTGTACTGGAATCATGGATTATGATCTTTCTGGTCAGACTGTGGGGTTTTTCTGATTGCCAAATACTGTTACTACTTCCTGATACTGGGTCCATAACTTGTCATCACGGGTTCTTTTTTTTTTTTTTTTTTTGAGCTGAGGACTAAACCCAGAGCCTTGCGCTTGCTAGGCAAGTGCTCTACCACTGAGCTGAATCCCCAACCCCCATCACAGGTTCTTATATTCCAAAAGATGTTAGGAAGCAGAAATCAGTTAAGGGAAGCAGATTTGCTTACAGTTGGAAAGAACCAATTTTTATCTCTTATGACTGTGGCAGTCTTTTATAAATTATTCAAACAAAGGCTACAAAGTTTGGGTTCAACCTGTTCTTCCCAAGGAGGATGGCTAAGAGGTTGCCTTTCCTGTTTTCCTTCTTTGCAGGCATCCTCCATTCATGTGTCTGTGTTTTTGTCTGAGTGCATATATTTGTGCTATGTGCCTCTGGAAACCAGAAGAGGTCATCAGATCTTCTGGAACTTGAGTTAGACAGCTGTGAGCCACTATTTGAGTATTGTCAATCAAACCTGTGTTCTCTGCAAAACCACTAAGACACTAAGACGTCTGTCCGGCCTCATATATTTTTACAAGTTAAACTGTTGGTCTCTTGGTGATGTTCTCAGGACGTAGTTTTACCCTTTCATCTTTTGATATGTAGTTGAGTGTTTCTGTTTTAGGGATTCACAAACAAAACTGCTGTAATTGTTTACAGAGAATTTCGTGTATAAATGGGTGTTCATTTCATTTGCTTGAATATGAATATGCTAGTGCCTGATGTGTCTCCCTCTCCCTCTGTGTGTGTGTGTGTGTCCAGGACTGTGCATTCCATCATACACAAGTAGATGTCATAGGATTGTTTCAAGAGTCTGTTCTTTCCTTACACCATGATCAGTTGTGGTCATTCAGACTTGGCCATACGCACCTTTACCCACTGAGCCATCTCACTGGTCCAAGCACCATAAATTCTTCTCACCTTGGTTCTGTTTCTTTTGTTGTTTTGTTTTTGCCCTTGTATTCCTTTCCCTTTTCCTGTAGGTTTCAGAATAGACTTGATATTCTGCTAGGATATGATGGAGATTGCATTGTATCTGTTAAAACCAGTCTGTGGAGAACTGATAGTCTTACTATACTGTATTTCAATTCTTGAATGTGACTCTGGTTTCCTTGATTGGTGCTTTGTAATTTTCAGCATGTTAATGTTGTATGCTACCTTGTTAGATTTATATTTATTTGCTGTTATAAATAGTATTTCAGAATGGTTCTTAGGGGCCTGGAGAGATGGCTCAGTGGTTAAGAGCGCTGACTGCTCTTCCAGAGGTCCTGAGTTCAGTTCCCAACAACCACATGGTGGTTCACAATCATCTATAATGGGATCTGATACCCTCTTCAGGTGTGTCTGAAGACAGTGACAATGTACTCACATATATAAAATAAACAAATCTTAAAACAAAAGGTTTCTAGCTGTTAATTCCAAACATAAAAATACAGCTGGTTATTTTAACCTATATTCTGTATTCTTGCTAAACTCATTTGTTTTTGGAGCATAGAGAATCATTTCTACAAATATTAAGTTTTACACTTTCTAATTCCTTTTTAGATTCATTTTTATTTTATTTGTTTTGCCTGCATGTATGTTTTTGCATCATGTGCATGCAGTGTCCATGGAGTTCAGAAGGAGGGCATCATTACTCTGGAAGTGGAACCTGGAGTTCAGATGTTTGTGATGCTGGGAATTGAACCCCAGTCCTCTGGAAGAACAGTACTCTTAACTGTTGTTTTATCTCTCAAGCCCTAAGTCTTAAGTTTTTATCCCGTGCAGTGTGCAGTGTGCAGTACAGACAGGACTTCAGTCTTATAGCAATGGAAGCCCAGACACTTGATCTTATTTGTAAGATCTTCTCTGAAGGATGAGGGTGGGAGCCATCAATTTATAGATGTCTTTTTTCAGGCTGGGGAAATTCCCTTCATCAGTGGATATTGAATTTTGTCATGTGATACTTCTGTGTCTAGTAGTGTGATTTGTGATTTCTCTTGAGTCTAAACACTTAAATTGCAGAATACTTTAGAATAGGAAAGCATATCTTCGTCCAAGAGTTTTAACAGGATCTCCTCCAGTATAACCCACATGGTGTTTGCTGTGTCTACTTTTTTCACCAGGTTTCATTTTCTTTACCGAGAAATTACCTTGCCTCTTTCCACAGTCGTTATTTTGATGCTCAGGATACTTGTAACTGACTGAGGCCTCTTCTAGCTGGCTCTAGTATATTTTTGACATGTCCCTACCCCTTCATAGCACAAAATGTTTAAGATTTATCTTCTGGGCTGTGTGTGCTTCTTTATTTCTGTAATTCAGCACTTAGGAGTCAAGAAGCAAGAAAATTGTTGCAAATTTAAGGCTAGCTTAGTCTATGCAGTGAGTTCTAGGCCAGGCAGAGCTACTTAGTAAGACCCCACATCAAATTGAATAGCTAGTTAGGTAGCTAGCTAGATAATACATCTTGGTTCTTTTTTTTCGGAGCTGGGGATCGAACCCAGGGCCTTGCGCTTGCTAGGCAAGCGCTCTACCACTGAGCTAAATCCCCAACCCCAGCATCTTGGTTCTTGATCTAGACTTGAGATCAGCCAGAGACATTGTTCATTTTTGGGGGGAGCAGTAACCTGATTTTACTATTTATGATTTCATTATAATGATCTTAGAGATAAATATTTTTTTAAAAAGATTTTATTCTTACTGCTTTTATTTATGTATGTGTGTGTCTGTGTGTGTGTTATAGTTATAGAGAGGCTGTTGGATCCTCTGGAAGTGGAGTTCCAGGTGATTGTGAGCCACTTGTTGTGGGTGCTGGGAATCAAACTTAGAACCTGTAGCAGAGCAGCTAGTACTCTTCATGTGAGCCATCTCCCAGACCCTGAAGGTGAATTTAAATGAGAACATTTCAGACAGTTAGGTTGGCTGTAATGGCACATGCCTTTATTCCCAGCACTGGGAGGCAGACACAGACAGGTCTCTGTGAGTTCAAGGCCAGCCTAGTCTACATACTGAGTTTCAGAACAACCAGAACAGTTTTACATAGTAAAACCCTGTCTCAAAACAATTAAGCAAACAACAAAACAAAAAGAAAATTTATGTGTGGATACCTGTCAGTATTTGGAGAAGTGCAGTGTATTAGTGCATTTATAAGAGCAGTGGAACTGTGGAAGGTAAAGGGCACCTACAAATATATGAACCATGCCTAACGTGTTCAGTGCAGACTAAGCCATTCAGATTCACACTTCAACATATTCAGTGGTCAGAAAGGAAGTCTAAGGAAGACAGGTTTGTTTATGTGAGTACGTAGTGATTTTCACCCTCTTTTGGTAGAGTGTGCTTGATCTAGGCAAGAGGAGACAGTTTGCTTCACCTGGAAAAGATGAGAGATGAACATGTCCCTGACTCAGCAATGTATGCCAGAGGAACTTTTGAATTTTGTGTGTACCAGATCATAGGTGTGGTGGATGTTCTCAAGCAGTGTTGTGTGTATACCCCTAACTGGAAAAAAACCCAAGATCCTTTGGCAGCAGCATGAGCCAATGGCTATGTATATTGAGGCAGAGGAGTATCAACCAGAGTGCCCTTTGAGTAAATGAGAGCTGTGCCACAAAGTCAAGACTCCTCAGAAAGCAGAACTCAGCAGATACACTAGAGAAGTCTGTCAGTGGTGACACCATAAAGACAAGCACACAGCTCCCAAGATGAATGACACGGGTGTGTGGGGGGTTCTTAAGTGTGTGGTCATTGGTCTCAATCCAACTATTTTCTTTCTTTTTTTTAAAGATTTATTTATTTATTCTATATAAGTACATTGTAGCTGTCTTCAGACACACCTGAAGAGGGCATCAGATCCCATTATAGATGGTTGTGAACCACCATGTGGTTGTGGGAATTGAACTCAGGACCTCTGGAAGAGCAGTCAGTGCTCTTAACCACTGAGCCATCTCTCCAGGCCCAGTCCAACTATTCTTGATTATTGGTTGTTTTGTTTTGTTTTGTTTTGAGGTAGGCTATTTCCATGTACACCTGGCTAGTCTGAGTAGACTGGGCTGGCTTCAAAAGTGCTGGGATTAAGGGCATGAGCCACACCATGCCAGCCTGGTCCTTCAAAAATAATTTACTCATATTCATTCTCATATTCATTCTAATTCTCATTCATTCATTTCCCCCCTCCCCCCTCTCTCCAACAATGTGTGTATATAGAGAGTCATTTTTCTTTTTTAGAGTTTCACTGTGTAGCTCTGACTATCTTGGAACTTGTTATGTTGACCAGGCTGGCCTGGACCTCACAAAGCTCTGCCTACCTCTGCCTCCCACAGGTGTGCACCAACCACCACGTTTGTTGTGAGTCAGTGCTTTGTCTACCTCCCATCTCACCCTGGAAGTGCTAGGATTACAGATCAACACACTGCATCTGGCTTTATGTGGATGGTGGAGATCAAGCTTAGGCCATTTAGGCTTGCATACTTCCTGCTTTAGCTGTTGAACCATCTCCTCTATCCTATTATTGGTATTTCAGTGGTTTGCAGTGACTTGCTCCATTTTCCATTTTCCTTCTCACAGAGTAAAATCACAAGCACATATGGGAGTCAGAGGACTATGAACTGTAGCAGTCCTGCCTCTGCTTCCAAACTGCATTACGTGTATGCTACCTACCACATGGCTGACTCCTTTATGTATTCTATCCATTTGAGATCTGTAGTCCATTCAGCTGGTGTTCAGGTTTGGGTTTTTGGTCTCCATAGGGAAGTGCTCTTAAGGGTGTAGTATTTGTGAGTCAGAAGCGGGTTATTGTATGGGGCTTGACATATGTTACATCATGTTTAGCCAAGAATAGTGATGGAGAAAGTGATATATATCTCCATCCCAACATTCATGTTCTCACATATGTTGTTCTGACAATACACTAAACATTCTAAAAAGAATTTCAGGATGGATTTTGGTTTATGTAGCTGCTTGTGCTAATCTGAATACAGATCCAGAGCTCTCTCATTATCTTTTTTTTTTTTTTTTTTTTTCGGAGCTGGGGACCCAACCCAGGGCCTTGCGCTTGCTAGGCAAGCGCTCTACCACTGAGCTAAATCCCCAACCTCTCTCTGTGTTGTCTTGTGAATGTGTTCATGTTTTTATGTGTATACTGGAAAGTTTATAGGCATGGCATGGGATCTTAATCTATTTTACTGTACATTTTTTTATCTTTATTAACTTGAGTATTTCTTATTTACATTTCGATTGACATGTTTTTTAAAGAATGAATTTTATTTTATTTTGAATTTTTATTTATTTATTTTGAGGCAGGGTCTCACTATGTAAACCTGTCTGGCCTCAAACTCATAGACTCTTTTTTTTTTTTTTTTTTTTTTTTTCCCGGGTCTGGGGACCGAACCCAGGGCCTTGCGCTTCCTAGGCAAGCGCCTACCACCGAGCCAAATCCCCAACCCCAAACTCATAGACTCTTGTCTCCTAAGTGCTAGGATCTTTAAGGAGCCACCAAGTCCAGCTGTTTGTTTTTTGTTTTTTGTTTTTTTTTAAGATTTTTATTTTTTTTTTTTTCTTCTTCTGTTTTTTTTTTTTTCGAGCTGAGGACTGAACCCAGGGCCTTGCGCTTGCTAGGCAAGCACTCTACCACTGAGCTAAGTCCCCAACCCCAAGATTTTTATTTTATGTACTTGAGTGTTCTGTTGACATGTATGCCTGTGGCAACCAGAAGAGAGCATTGGATACTGTGGAACTGGAGTTAGAGAAGTTTGTTAGCTACCATGCGAGTGCTGGGAATCAAACGCTGGTCCTCTACAAGAGCAGAAAATGCTCTTAATCACTTTGTCATCTCTCCAGCTCCACTGGACATGCTTTTGAAAAGAAGGCTCAGGTGGGTTTTGTATTTGCGTTTTCTGTACCAAATTCCAATGCTTGAAAACTTTGAATTAAGAGATAACAGGTTACTGAGTCTCTTTCACTTATAGATGTCTTTAAAGGTTTCTTCTTTGACACCATTCTACTTTTGGTGACAACACCAGGCTTACAAAAGCTATGGTCCAGACATTTAGCCAGCAGTTTCCCGGTGATAGAAGTCTTCCTCCAGGAGGAGGCAAGTGTATTCTCGTGTAGGTACCAACCATTTGAGTTGTATCTTCTGTAGGCTACTTATCTTTCATTCCTTCCACTGTTCTTTCCCATGTTGTGTTGTCTAGGCTCTGAATAACACATAACATTCATTCATTCAGTGTGTGTGTATGTGCAAGCACAATTGTCACTGTAGGAGCACAGTGCATGGCATATGTATGTAAGTTCAGAGAACAACCTTGGGAACTTGATTTTTTTTTTTTTTTTTATCTTGTGTGTATCAGGGATCTCTCATGTATGTAACTCAAGTTATCAGGTTTGGTGGCAAGCTAAGCTATCTTACTGTTCCCTGGCTAACTTTGAAGACTAGAATTTCTTCATGTAGTCCAGGCTGACCTTAAAGTTGCAGATTATTAGGATTACTACTGTGGCCTACTGTATCTCTCTACTGTGTTGCAGCTGCAGATGTGTTCTCCTCTAAAGCAGGTGGTACTTAACCTCTTAGTTTCTTATCTTGCCTTCTGCATGCTGCCTGGGTGTCTGTCTGCCTGTGTGGTTAATGATCAGCCGTACTTCTAACACCTGCCAGTGAGAGGTAGGCAAGGAGATCAGGCCTCCTCTGTCCAGCAGTCTTCCTGTCATCCTTCTACAGTGTTTGAGGACTGCCCTCATGCCACATGCCAACTTTGGGAAACTTGCTAAGTTCCTTTCCAGAACCTGTATCACCTGCTATCTCTTTGTTGTTCTGATGTTTCATTTAGAGCTTATGATTATTTGTAATATGTCTCCTCTAACTGCATGCAAGCCACTTTTTTCTAAAGAATACCTGTCTTGGATATATAAGTGATACCCATTTGTTTCAGAGTATTTGGGAAACTAAGAAAAGTGCACAACATGAATTATCTATAATCCTATTTACAGAGAAGCCACTGTTAACATGTTTTGATTTTCCAGATCATTTCTTTCTTTCTTCCCTTTTTGTCTACCTCTTGTCTCAGGGCTTCTGTGACCAAACACCATGACCAAAAGCAAGTTGTGAAGGAAGGGGTTTGTTTGGTTTATACATTGTAGTGTAACACTGAAGGAAGCCAGGATAGGAACTCAAATAGGGCGGGAACCTGGAGGCAGGAGCTGATGTGGAGCCCATGGAGGGGTGCTGCTTACTGGCTTCTTCTACATGGCTTGTTCAGCCTGATTTTTTTTTTTTTTATAGAACCCAAGACCACCAGCCTAGGGGTGGCACCACCCACAGTGGCCTGGGCCCTCCCACATTAATAACTAGTTAAAAAAATTCTCAATTAAGGCTCTCTCCTTTCAGATAACTCGAGCTCATGTCACCACACTCTCTGTCTCCTGCCCTCTCCTTTCTCCTATCTTTGTTAAATATGAACCACCTCTGTGCTCACTGTAGACTGCAGGGGTCAAACCCTGGCTCCCTCTAGGCCTTAAGGCCTAGAGGTAGTTCAGTACCATGCACATGGCATACTCTTGATTAGCTCCAGCAACTGGTGTTTAAGGTGCCCTATTTGAGGAGATAGGAAGACCCAAGTCCTTTAGAGATAGATTCCACAGCCTATAGCTACTGGGGAGCACTGCTGTTTGAGACCTGCTGAGATGGCAGGGACAGTTTCAGATGGAGATCTATCTGACTCTTTGCTTTCATGGTTTTTGATTGTTTTGTTTTTTATTTTTTGGAGAGGGTCTCACTATTTATGCCCAGGTGGTCTCCCACTAAAAGATTTTTCTACTTCTGTTTCCTGAGTGCTGAGATTACAAGCCTGTTCTGCCCAACTTCAAGGTCTCTTAAATTTTTATTTTTTATACAGGGCCTTACTCTATAGCCCTGTCTGGCCTAGAACTCATTATGTAGACCAGAGTAGCTTCACTCAGATGTATCCACCTACCCCTGCCCCCTGATGCTGAGATTAAAGACATGTACCACCAAGCCTGGCTATTTATTTAGGTCAGCTTTTGGTTTATAGCAGAACAGAAGAAATAAGGTAAAGATTGTCCAATTCAACCATTTCCTTGTCTTTCACATTCAGACACATGTGGAGCCTTATTGCCATTGACATCATCCACAGGGGTTCACTTGTTTAACCCATCCTGCATGGACATTATCGTCACCCAGAGTTTTGTACATGTTGGGACACCCTCTTGTTTCTATGTTTTTTGTAGGTTTAGACTGCCATGATGATCAGATACAACATGCTGCATTCTACCCATTCCTCCCCACTTCTTGATGATCAGATGCAACATGCTGCACTCTACCCATTCCTCCCCACTTCTTGTAACCACAGAACATTTTCTGGCCTCATAGCTTTTCTTTTTACAGAATGTCAGATGCATGTAGTTGAAACCATGTAGCTTGTACAGATTGGGTTCTTCTACTTTAATCCTTACTTAAATAGCAACATTCTTCATTTGCATATACACATATACACATACATATATGTGTGTATGCATATATATATATGTGTATATATATATATATGCGCGTGTGTGCGCGTGCACACACCTACACACCTTGAAGATTCAGAGTAGAATCTTAGTTATTAGTTAAGGTTTTTAATGTATTCCACAGTAGGAAGACACCTGTACTTTTCCTGTGTTACCGAGTTTTTGTTGTGAAATTGGGCCAGGTAGTATAATTTTAGGTCAGCCAAAGCTGTAGTTTCAGAACTAAAAGAAATATTTCCCAGTTCAGCCCTCTTGTTGTTACTCAGTAATTAGAGCTAGTACCGAAGGTTGTAGATTGGTGATGATTTGAAATTCCATTTAAACCAGAATTAATGGGTCTTTGCAACTCCTTTTTTTCTCTTCTGAGGTAAGTTAGAATCTCACATTCTGATACATCAATGTACATTACATGTGTGTGTGTTTAAAGACATTGGGTAGGTAGGTAGGTAGGTAGGTAGGTAGCAATCTCCATATTAAAAGGAATTAAGGTCAGTGTTTGGGATAGGTATGGTAGCTGTAGTGTGTGTTATTCTTCTGATGGTTATAACAATAAGAATGTCTATAACAATAAGAATCTCATTGTTTTTATTTTTTTTTTCCAGCACCAAGCCCTGACTGGGAGCCTAGTGGTGGGGCCTGGCAGTACCACAGAAGCTGACCCCTTTAAGAGGCAACAGGTGATGCCACCCACAGGTACGTCCAGCATAACCAGCAGTGCAGTGGCAGTGTAGTTGCCACATGTTTCTAGAGAACTTAATTTCTACTTTCAAAGTTAATTTTTGTTTGGGTTATTAGCAACTAAAATATTTGCATAAATTTTGAAGTTAGAAGTTTATCAGTTGATTTTGTGTACTCCGTCTAACTTCCCATGAACAACCATTATGTATGGCTTGCTGTTAGTGCTACCTAGCCACCTTTTAATCAATTAGTTGGTTTTTGAGACGGGGTTACTTTGGGTAGTCTTGGCTATCCTGAACTTGCTCTGTAGACCCAACTGGCCTTAAATTTACAGAGATCTCCATTTGCCTCTGCCTCCCAAGTGCTGGAATTAAGATGTGTGCCACCACTGTCCGGTAGGAGGCCTTCCCCCTCACTCCATAATGTGATGACATCTTTTATTTTTTCTTTTTTAATGTGAGAGTCTCAAGAAGGTGACACATAGCTGCCCTCTGACTTTATGTCTGATTCTGCAACCACAGCAGGGACTACTTTTATTATTTTGTGATTTTCACAGATGTTCTTCTGTTTATACTCCAAATTTCCTTGCATATGAGACATTGTGAAAACAATTCAGATATAAACATATAGACAAGAGTTACTTAAAAAAAAAATGACCATAATGGGCCACTTTCCCACTTAGTGTATCTGAATCTCCATTGTCAGCACCATGGCACCGTATTCCATTGTGTGGATGAACCTTTAATAATAATAAAAGCTCCTGCTATTATTATTACTGTTATTATCATCATCATTATGTACTGTCTCATGAGACCTGGTTGGCCTGTAACTCTCAATTTAGCTCAGGCTGGCCTTAAACTTGGAGGGACCCTCCTGCCTCTGGCTCTCCAGTGCTGTGTTTACAGGTGTGTGCCACTGCACATGGCTTTGGACAGTTGACTTTTATCAATCAGTCTTTGTCAGTCTTCCCTGGTTATCACCACATCTTTTTTTTTTTTCCTGTCAGAATGAGCAGAGACTTATCATTTAGTCTGAAATGTTCCTTTGTCTTATCTGGTAGCTGATCTGAAGGAACAGCTTCCCAGGTCCCCAAGGAATAAGATGTAATGTTGCTGGCAGATTGCCTGCCAGCAAGCATGTCCAGTTCCATTAACTGTCAGTAGTCTCTGGTTCTCTCACTTCTGTCTGTTTTCCTAACTTTAATAAATCTTGTAACCTCTGGTGGCCAACCGAAGGGTGAAGTCATACCTCCTGTTCGTATGTGGATGTCTGATTCTGAGCAAGGTTGTACAGGAGCTTTTATTGCTCATTAACTACTTGTGACTCTGTTCCTGGCTCGCTATTGATGTTCTCTGTCCACTGTCCTGGGCATCGAAACTTCTCATGTTATTTGTGAGCGCTTTGAGAATAGTTAAGTGGGCCGCTGCCAGTCACATGTTGCAACGTCTCTCCTTGTCCTTTGGCCTTTGTATAATGCCTTTATTTGTACTTGCAAAATTTTAATGAAACTATATCAGCCTTATCCCTTATAGCATAGAAGGGCTTCCCTTTTCAAAGATTATAAAACCACTTATATGTTTTTTTCTACTACTTCTATGATTTTATTTTTACATGAAACGACACCTTTCTTGAAAATTATTCTAGAGCAGTCTAAGAGACCTCGTCTTGAAGTGGGTCATCCAGGGGTAGTTTTCCAGCATCCAGGGGTGAATGCAGGAGTCCCTCTGCAGCAGTTAATGCCAACAGTCCAAGGTAAGACCCAGAAGTAGAGCAGTGCTCTTAGCTTGTCATGAGGGAATGTCCAAAACCTGGAGCCCAGCCCACATTAGAGCCATGTAGTCAAGGGAGTGTAATGAAAATGGAATTTCCCACATGGGAACATGTCTCTGCACCCCAGTCAATTCAGTATTGAGAAAGCCCCCAGAGACAGGTTCTTGACATTCTAGTGGAAGCCATACTTCTCTGCATTGTGCTTTCCAGTGATTTTATTTCTGTGTTCCTGATTGCTACTGCTGTCAGATACCCTTGGCTATTAATGCTTGTTTTGCTTAGTATTAACTTGTGCAATAGTTGGGTGCATTCTTTCCTTCTCTGTGTGCTCATCCTGACCTTAGGTTTGTTCTAGGACACTCCCATTTTGACTGTAACAGTTCTCATGTGAGAGGCAGAATGTCCAGTGTGTATCCTTGTGACTCATTTGGTAGAAGCTGCTATGCACTGAGGTCAGTGCTTTGGGCTTTCTTATTTTTCAGGAGGGATGCCTCCAACTCCTCAGGCCACACAGCTTACTGGACAGAAGCAGAGCCAGCAGCAGTACGACCCTTCCACAGGGCCTCCTGTGCAGAACGCCGCCAGTTTGCATACCCCACCACCACAGCTCCCTGCGAGGCTGCCTCCGGCCAGTGTCCCAGCCACAGCCCTCCCTTCCACCTTACAGTTTTCACAGCAGTCACAGATGGTGGAGGCTCCAACTCAGCTCCAAATCCCAGTGAAGACTCAACAGCTAAATGCCCCTATCCCTGCCCCCCTGCCCAGCCAGCTCCCTGCTCCTTCTTCACAGCCCGCCCAGCCGGCCCTACATGTTTCGATGCCCGGGAAGGCGCAGATGCAGACCTCTCAGCTTTCCTCCCAGACTCAGGTACTCTGTGGACATTGGCTGTTTTACTAGTGAGGTGCAGAAGAAAAGAGGAAACAGTCTGCAAAAGTGGCTTGGCTTGCTGTCTAGGTATTTGGTAGGGTGATCTGCGCTGAACCTGCAATTCCTGGAAGCAGCTTTACTTGCCTTCTTAGCACAGTTGGTTATTGTAGCAGTTGCAAATTAATTTTATTTGGCTTTGTAATAACAATTATTAAAGTAATAGAAAACCATTATTATTGTTGCTCTTAGTAGAGAAAATCTCGACCTGTTGAGTCACATGCTATTCAGAGGGCGTTGTATTCATCACCCCATTTGGTCTTTTGGGAACTCATAGATGGTGACCAATTTTACCAGTCATGAAAGTTGTGGGATTGACCCTAAGAGATGAAGTGACAATTCAGTGTTGACTCTAGTTTTGATCAAGGGTGAAGCTGGGCTTTTCACCATCAGCTAGGCTTCCTCCTTTGATGCTGCCTTTTCTGTTTTGCCAATACTATGAATTCCACAAGTGTGTACAGCACTGTGCCTGTTGTAGTATTGAACATGCTGCTCCTCACTGATTTTACACTTATGTGGGTTTGTGAGTCCTAACCCTGTTCCTGGAGTCCAGTGAGATTGTGTGGGCACACCAGCTGTAGGGCATAGGTGGGAACCAGCACTGGTCCCCTTTGTTCTCACCGCCCTTATATTAATAAGGGAGCTAACCCAGAAGAACTTTTCAGTTCCAGTTAGGATATATAGTAAGGACTTAAAACAGATGGGAACAGAAAGGAAAGAAGAACAATCTGTACTGATAGCCATGTGCTGTGGTAATGAGTTCATTGGCATTAGTTTTTCACCTTAGCAATTCTGAGAAGTTCAGGCCACAAGGTTAAAATCTTGCCATGTCATCAGCTAAGTGGTAGGACTCTGTGTAACTCTTGGGTTATTCTAGACTTTTGAGCCAGGCTGGTATGGAGGCCTCCTGCACACTTGGTTAGGTTTCCCCAGGGCCACTAAACTCTGTCCCTATAGCTGGCTGGTGGCTGGCTGACTTTCTTTTTCTTTCCCTTCTTTCCCTTTTTTTCCTCCCTCCCTCCCTCCGTCCCTCCCTCCCTCTGTCCATCTTTCCTTCCCTAAACAGTATTTTCTTTGTATCCCTGGCTGTCCTGGAACTCACAGAGATCCGCCTGCCTCTCCCTCTGTCTCTGTCTCTGTCTCTGTCTCTGCCTCTGCCTCTGCCTCTCTCCCTCTCTGTCTCTGCCTCTCTGTCTCTCTCTCTCTGCCTCTGCCTCTGCCTCTCTGTCTCTCTATCAATGCCTCTGTCTAGGCGTCTCTCTATGCCTCTGCCTCTGCCTCTGCCCTAAGTGCTGGGAGTAAAGGTGTGCACCACTACACTTGACTCCCTGTGGCTTTCATGAGAGTGATCTTTCTTCTTTCAGAATCACAGTCTAGACTTATAGCAGCACTGGGTTTTCTTATCTTTATTTTCTGCCTTTGTTGTTAAAAGGAGGAGCTATGATAAATAGCTTTTAAGAAACTGTACAAGGATGGAGAGGTGATTAAGTGGTTAAGAGAACCTCAGAATCCTCTTGCAGAGAGAACCTGAGGTCAGCTTGCAGCATCCACATTGAATGGTTCACAATGTGAAAGACCAGTTCCATGGGTTCTAACACCTTCTGACCTCCAAGGGCACTCATGTGCATATACATACCCACACAGAGACACATATATAAATAAAGTCTTTCAAAAATATAAAATAAAACAAAACCATAAATCTATAGAAAACCATTACCTAGTTGGACCTCATAACACAGGTCTGCAATAACAGCTACATGGGAGGTTGAGGCAGGAGAATTGCCAGCCTAAGGCTTTGTTGGCAAACTTACGGACCCCGTTGCAAAAAGTAAAAAGGAAGCTGAGAAGACTGTGCCTAGAATGCAGGAGGTCCTAGGGTCAGCCCTCAGTGTGGCGGGAGGATGGAAGAGGCCCTTGTTTCTTATGAGTTGGACTGGGATCAACCCCTCCTTTCTGTAAAGGGCCATAGGAGAAAGCTTTTGGCTTTGCAGGCCATATAGTTTCTGTGAATCCCTCAGCTTTGTTCTGAAAACATCACAAACAATTTGTGAGTGTATAGAGGTGGCTACATTCCCTCAACATTTTATTCCCATATCTGTGTGCCTTCTGGGCTCTTTGAGGTAGATACTAAAAGTCGAGGTCATTGCTAAATCTTGAGACTTGGTCTGCTGAGTCTTCCTTGTCCTGGTGCTCCTGACTGGCCTTCCTGCTAGTCTATTCCTGGCTTTCACCTGTCTCTAAGTGACCTCCTTCCTGAGCTCCTGGGAGAATTTCCACAGACTTGCTGGAGTTGAGGCCCCTTTTGTGAATGTGGTTTCTGGACAGTAAGAAAAGTCTTCTACCTCTCCACCCTTCCTGCCATAAGAGACATACATGGATGTTAAAAAGATGCAAGATGCTAAGCTGGGTCATGGTGGCTCTCTCCTGTAATCCTGGCACTCAAGAGGCTGAGGCAGAGAATGGAGAGTTTAAGGCCAGCCAGGGCTACAATATTGAGCTTTTGTCTCTAAAAAAAAAATAGATAAAAACAATAAGCTCAGCTGACACTTGGATGATGTTATTACATAAAAATATAATAAAACATAAAGTCTAGTTTAGCCCATTCATTTTTTTCTACAGCTAAAACAAAAACAGTTCTTTGCGAATTTTGTTTTGCTCTAAATTAAAGGATGAAGGGACTCTGGCTCATGGTTTGAGGGTACAGCCCATTATGATGGTGAAGTCATGGCAACATGGGTGTGCGTTGTCTGGTCACATTGTATATGCAATCAGTGAGCAGAGGGAGATGAATGAAAGGCTGGTGCTCAACTATATGGCTTCTAACGGCTTTTTATTGTGACTTCATGATTAAAGCAACTGCTTTTCCTTACTTATATGCCTTTAAATTAAACTTATTGAACAAGTTAAACTTAGCTTCAAAATTAAAATTAATTTAGACTCAAAAAGCATTACAAGAAAACATCTTCCCAAAAATGTAAGGAAAAAAGTTGCACGTGATGCTGTGTACCTGTAATCCCAGCCCCCAGAAGGCTGACCCAGGAAGATAAGAGTTCAAGGCCTACTTAGGTTGTACAATCAAGGGAATTTTTTTTTTTTATTTGTTTGGTTTGGTTTACTTTAAAGGGAAAAGAAAACACATTGCTTTTTAAAAGAGGACAAAAAACTGAAGAAAAGGAAAAGCTTTCATGAGCTCTGAGATAATAACCACAAAAGTGCAATTTATAATGGAGGTTTTGTTAGGTTCTGTGTAGAACAGCAGTTTAATCTTTGGACACCATCTCTCTTGTGGTTCTGAGTTGCGGTTTGTGTTGGGATTAATTTTGTGTGCATGTGTTGCCATGGAGAGAGAGGAAGGCACTGACCGTGCTCGCCTGTGCTGGCCAAGCTCTCTGGAATTTGGGCACTCTGAACCGTAGAAGCCTTGTCCTGACCCTGATTCACTTGTCTTCTGCCCACTAGACAGTGGCATCGACCAGGCCCCCCTTGGAGTCTGCCCAGCCCTGCCAGAGGTCTCTGCCCACTTCTTCCTCTTCCTCATCCCTTGTACCTGTGAGTGGCTCAGGCCCTGGACCCTCGCCTGCTCGTTCTTCACCAGTGAACAGACCCTCTTCTGCTACCAACAAAGCTCTGTCTCCTGTCACTTCTCGGTCTCCAGGGGTAGCAATACCAGCTCCCCCTAAGCCACAGAGTCCTGCTCAGAATGCAGCCTCATCCCAGGATGGTTCTCAGGACAAGCTGGCAGAACAGATAACACTGGTGAGTGTGCATAGGCAAATATGGGGCATATTTGTTTGGTTTGGGGGTCTCCTTATTTTCTAGACTAGCCTTTAGTTCCTGGGTTTGGGAGATCATGCTCCCTACTTGGCCAAGAGAGTAGCTGAACAAAATAAGGAGGTATGTCACTGTATAACACAGCCGGGACTCACATGTATTCTGGTTTGTGACATGTATTTAATTATTTTAAGGCTGTGACAGTTAGAAACTAAACACTTGGTTTATTATTGGAAACCATTACTGGGGCCAAATAATGCAGTTTTTTCTGCTAAAAGTAGACTCATAGACGTCTTTGCCTTGTGGTGAAACTGACTGTGGTAGGTTGATTTCCTTCCAGTCATGGCTAAAGTAGGACTCAGGCAGGATTGGCGGACTGGAGCACCCATCTCAAGAGGCAGTTGCTGCCCAATACTTGGTACTTAGGTTTTGTTGGATGACTGTTTTGTTCAACTTGCTCAAAAGATTTAAAAGAAGCATACATTTGTCTTGCTCTTTAGAGACAGCAGGATCACTACTGCTTGGTTTTCTTGAGGTGTCTGGGAGAGTCTGACTCTCTGTTGTGTTCTTGTAGAGCCTCCTGACTCTGCATGTTTATCTCAGACTGTCCTCCTTGAATCTCTTTCAGTTCCTGAGCCTTTTACACAGTAAGGTTTAGCAGAGTACGTTAAATTATGCTGACCTTCACCGCCCACATCCATGTTCCTTACAGGAAAACCAGATCCATCAGCGAATAGCAGATTTAAGGAAGGAAGGCTTGTGGTCCCTAAGGCGACTGCCAAAGCTTCAAGAGGCCCCACGCCCAAAATCTCACTGGGACTATCTGTTGGAAGAGATGCAGTGGATGGCCACAGACTTTGCCCAAGAGCGGAGGTGGAAGTTGGCTGCTGCTAAAAAGGTAAGTTTGAAACATGGGTAGTCATTCATGCTTTGTGTCTGTTGGAGTAGTTGGGATTTAAATTGCTGTAAGTGGCAGTGGGTCAGATTCTTGGCCCATTCCCTGAAGACTTTTGGATTCTAATGAGTGGAGAGAGGTGGTAACTGACTGAGACAGAATCCTTAGTGCCAGAGCAGACACAGCTCCTACTGCAGTACTGGTGCAGAGGTTGGGTTCCTTTTTCTTCCAGTTTGCTTGCCAAGTAGGATTAGGGTTCATTCAGGACACCCAGAGCTGGTTAGGTGATTGCGAAGGGTGGGAGCTGGAGCCAGACCTAGGAGGATCGGTCAGGTGTCCATTCCCCCCTTCACTTCTGCTTTTGCTCTGCGGCTGAGCTGTCTCTGGTTCTGGTAGAGAGTTGGTCCCATTTTATTGTTTCCACAGCAAGCAGGTCCTTCAGAGACTTGAGAGGTGGCACTGTTCACGCTACAAAAGTGAAAATAAAACAGGTTTCATTGTTTGCATATCCAGGCTTCTCAGGATAGATTCTTTGTCCTCTGGCTATGCACCTCCATCTTTTACTCTTCTCTTTATCTGGTTTAGGAAGGGAAGACCTGAGACAAAGGGTCTCAGATTAGATCTATAGACATAAAAAAACAAAAAGCCCAAAACCCTTTAAATATTTGTTACAAAGGAACATGGTCCTGGACATGTGTTTAGTGGGGTGGACACACGGACTAGTGTGGAGAGGTTGGAGACTGGGCATGTGGACTCCAGGCTGGGCAGGCAAGCACTGGCTGGTGGGGTGAGATAAGCTAAAAAGCAGCACAGAATCCAGAGTTCCTAGTGCTGTGCCAGCTCTGCACAGTAAGCCTACAGGTACCTTTCCTTCTCACTGACACAAGGAGAGACAGACGGCATCTCCGAGGAGTGTGAAGCCATGAGTGGATTGGCGAGAGACTAGTGCATGGTGTCATTATTGCTTTTCTATATCAGTTGAGGTAGACTGTGACTTTAGGCCTGGGCTCTATACTGAGTCATTTCTTACCCTCAGTTGTCCTACTTTGTGGAGCTGTGACTGCCAGGTATTTAGAGTATTTCCACTGACTGATAGCTTAGAAGTAGAATCTTCTTACCTAGGAAGCACAAGGCCCTGGGTTCGATCCCCAGCTCCGAAAAAAAGAACCAAAAAAAAAAAAAAAAAAGAAGTAGAATCTTGGTCTAGAGAGATGGTTCAGTGGTTAAGAGCATTCACATGGGAACTCATAACCATCTATAACTCAAGTTCCATGAGATCTGACTTCTCTTCTGCCTCTGCAGGTACACACATGGTGCATATATACCTATATTCAGGCAAAAACATGCAAATACATTTTTAAAAATTAAAGTCTTAAGCCAGAGATGGTGGATTGTGACTTTAATCTCTGTTTTAGGATTAAACGGCTGAGGCAGGTAGAACTGTGAGTTAAGACCCAGGCTGGTCTATACTGTGAGTTCCAGGTCAGCCAGAACTATATAGGGATACCTTGTGTCTTAAAAATAAATAAAAGTAAGATCTACCTTCCATCTGAGATGTAGTTCACTTGGCAGAGTGTTTGCCTAGCAGGCCGGAAGCTGTGCATTTGATCTCCAGCACCATACAACAGGCGTGGTGACACACATGTGTAATCTATTATAACATTTGGGAGGTGGAGATAAGAGAGAGGGTGAGAAGTTCAAGATCATTTTTGGCTCATAGTGCATTCGAGGCCAATCTGGGATTCATAGGACCCTGCCAACACCACCAAAAACCACACGTCTTAACAACAAAAAGAAAACCTTAAAAACCCCTCAGTTTGGGGACTGGTAAGATAGCTCATCTGTTAAAAGTACTGGTTACCCTTTCAGAGGAGACCCTGATTTTGACTACAGTGCCCACCTCCGTGGTTGCTCATAACCATTTGTAATTCTGCTTCCAGAAGAGCTGATGTCTTCTTGCCTTCTTAAGCACTGCTCACACATGCAGGCAAAACACTTAGACATGAAAAAATAAATACATCTTTTAAAAGTAAGTGTGTGCTTCAGTAGCACATATGATAAAATACAGAGGAGATTAGTATAGCCCCTGTGTAAGAATGACACTCAGATTCATGAAGTGTTTCATATATTAGGGCACTAACATTCACATGCCCCTGAACACACTATAATAAAAAGAAAGTAAGTATAAAAAACTTTAAAAAATGTCAGCAGAACCCTATCTCAAAAGTAAGTACATAAAGATCATTATATTTAGGGGAAATGTGAGTTATCTTAACCCAACAATTTCTATACATAGAGACTTAAGACATTTAGTTGCATTCATGCAATGAAATAGTGACCCTTTAGACATCTTAATTTGTGTTTGTTGAATAGGAAGATAGTATGTGAAACAGAGAAAGAAGATTTGTAGTATCACATAGCGATTCATATCTGAGAGAAATAGATTGTAAGATAACTTTCTAGAAAAGTCAGGCAAAAAATATTGAAAATATTTATTTGCCTGAAGCTGTGTTTTCATCTTGCACACCTGAGAACCTAGAAGGATATACCTGACAGTGAATTATTATATGTGGCTTTATTTATTGAGTTATAGTTTCTTTTTGTGGACCACACTGGCCTTGAACTTGTGATCCTCCTGCCCCAGCCTCTTGCCTCATGTAACTCTAAGCTGAGAAATCTTATTTTTTTTCCACTCCACACAGGGTTTCACTGTATAGCACTGGCTGTCCTGGAACACACTCTGTAGACTAGGTGGCCTTTTACTTTCAGAGCATTGGAAATAAAGTAGTGGGCCACTACTGCCAAGTTAAGCTGAGAAATCTTAATTTTTTTCTATTTCTTTTTTTCCCCTCTGGCATGCTATAAGAGCACAATTTTTTTTTTTAAGTTCTTACTTTTTCTCTCTGTGTGTGCATGTGTATATGGTCAGGGAACAACTTTTGGGAGTTATTAGTTCTCTCCTTCAATCCATATGGTTCTTGAGGAATCAAACTCAAGTAGTTAGGCTCGGTACCAAGTACTTTACTTGCTGACCCATCTTGCCAGCTCGAGTACTGCAACTTGTTGAACTTTCCTTTGCCAGCTTGTTAGAACTGTGGCCCGGCACCATGAGGAAAAGAAACTTCGTGAGGAAAGAGGGAAAAAGGAAGAACAGAGCAGACTGAGGCGCATTGCTGCTACCACTGCGCGAGAAATAGAATATTTCTGGTCAAATATCGAACAGGTAAATGCTAGAATTCAGTGGGATCTAAAAAAATATTTAATGTATCCAAGCTGTGAGGCTGTGTGCTAGGGGCCAGATCCTCAGCAGCTCCAGAATTCATACCTGTGCAGCAGGGGTCTGATCCCATTCTGACCTCTTTGCTTACCTTTGTACCCTCAGAAGCCACAGCTTTGAGGTGACAATGTAGTGAAGGCCTGACAGGTATTCTTGATGTACTGCGGGCATCAAAAGTAAAATCTTTTTCAGAATATCTGCTCCCGTCTGCATAATCTTTCTCTCTCTTAAGAACTTTCAAATTCTTATTGTCTAATAGAATTTGAGCAGGTTAGACTTAGATACACGATAAAGAGGAGAGCACCAGACTGAGTTTTCTACTTCAACATTGTGAATGAGGTTGGCTAGCTATTTAATGTTTAATGTGCAGAATTGTACAGCTTGCATCTTTAATGATTTGCTTGTTTGTTTTTGGTATTTAGGTTGTGGAAATAAAACTACAAGTAGAATTAGAAGAGAAAAGGAAAAAAGCCTTAAATTTACAGAAAGTTTCCAGAAGAGGTATGACATTAAAACTGCTTCGTGTTGCCTTTACTGATTTGGTGTGGGTGGCGGAAGACAAATGTGTGCATCCCAGCATGTGTGAAGGTCATAGGACAGCTTTGTGGAGATGGTTCTCTTCTTCCATCATGTGGGTTCTGAGGACCAAACTCAGGCTGTCAGGCTTGGTGGTAAGGATCTTCAACCTTCTGATTTTACTGGCCCAGCTATGATTTTTTTTTTAATGTTTTTGCAGATTTATTTATTGTGTATTGTATGAGGTGTATGGGTGAATGTGTGCTACCATGTGCCTATGGAGTTCTAAATACAACTTGGTTTTTCTTCTTTTATATGGGTTCTAGGGATTGGCCTTAGACTATCAGGTTGATGGCAGGTGCTTTTACCCATTGAGCCATTTTATGAGGTTTTTAAAAGCAGTTTTTTGTTTTTTTTTTTAATTTTGTAATTATATTTATGTACAGAAAACTTAGCGTATATTTAACCCAGTTTAGTGGCGAGTTCTTTAGCCTTTGCTTTTTCCAGTTTGGCAATGCAAGCTATAGACTTAGGACTCAGAACGTTGCCTCCCCAGTGGTGGCGGATCTCGTCATATCTGTCATTATAATTGGTCCTAATAGCTTCCACCAGCTTAGCCAGAGCACCCTTGTCTTCCGAGTTAACCTGTGTGAAGGCAACAGTGGTGCACGTCTTCCTGTGGACCAGGCGCCCCAGCCTGGCCTTTCCCTTGATGATGTAGTAGGGCACCCCCATCATTCGACCCAGGGCAGGCAGGAAAACCACCAGCTCAACGGGGTCTACATCATGAGCAATCACCACCAGCTGAGCCTTCTTGTTCTCCACCAAGGTGGTGACTGTATTGACCCCTGCTCGGAGGACATGTGATCTCTTAGTTGGGATGTCCCCTTTGCCAGCAGCTTTCTTCTCAGCTCGGGCCAGCAGCCTTTGCTTCTTCTGCTTTGTCTCTGGCCTGTACTTGTGGGCAAGCTTAAGCAGCTTATTCACTGTTTGCCTGTCCAGGGCCTGGGTAAACTGGTTGATGGCAAGAGGTACTGTGAGCCGCTTGTAGAGGATGGCTTTTTGCCTGCAGGGCCATTTGACAAAGCGTGTTAGATCTCTTGTGGCTGGCTGTCCTGCCCATTGCCAAAGTTCTTGGGCCTTTCTTTAAAACAAAGGATTGACCACCTTTTTGGCCTCTTGTTTCTTGATGACAGTGGTGGCCAGGGCCACCTTCTTCCCCTTGGCCTTCTTTTCCTTGGGCATCCTTGCTAGAGAAGAAAGAAAATTAAAAGCAGTCTCAATCTCAGGAATAAGAGTGCCTCCTAGCATTTGTGAGGCCTCGTGTTTATCTTCCAGGACACATGCACACAGGCTTTGCACCTTTAGAGTATATTTTATGCAACTTCCTGGTTTTGGCTAGAGAGCTCATTGGGTCAGGGAGAGCACGTGCATGCATTTGTTCTGCTTAATTGTTTTATGGTTGCACGCACGCACGCGCGCGCGCGCGCACACACACACACACACACACACACACAAACACAAATATATGAATGGGGAGGATAGGATAGGATCTCACTCTGTAACTCATGTTCACCTAAAACTCAGTATGTAGGTAATATTAGTCTTCAGTACCAGAGTGCTGGGATTAAAAGGTGTCACCACCAGGCCCAGCAACAGTCTTTTATATATACATATGTACTCATATATGTGTGCTCTTTTGTCATGTGATGGTATGTGCCAGTACCCCAAAGTTGGTCAACTCTGAATGCTTTCAGAATTTAGGTCATGTTCTGGTCAGTAAACAAACCAGTTGACTCATTTGTCAGTCATAGGGCTCTTTGGGGATTGGGCTGGTGCAGTGCCTCTGCCCCACTGAGATATTTCTGCAGTAGTTGCTCCCCCACTTATTGAATACTTACACCAACACAAGTGGCATTCACTGTCTTTGGAATGTTGTTCCAAGAGCCCACATACCTCTCAAAATATTAGTGAGGGAGCAGCTGAGATGCTAAAGTTGTAGAAATGTAAAATGAGAGCCTGGCACAGTAATGAGAGCTTCACAATGAGACACATGTTTGAATCCCAGCACTTGACAATTAGAGGCAGGGGGCTTGTGAATTTGAAGCTAGTCTGAACTCAGTCAGTGCGACTCTGACTCCAACAAACAAACAAACAAACAAACAACAACAAAACCCCAACAACAAGCACTTTTTAAAAAGGAGCCATAAGATGAAAGCAGCTGTCCTGGGTTACTGAGAGGAATGAGGCTGGGTTTATTCTACAGGGGGGAGGAGGTGGGACTCATACTTCCTGTCCTTGAATGTCGACAGCCTTAGGACTCTGTTTGCTTGCATAAGTAGACAGCACTTGCTGAATTAAAAAGCATTATTTTGCTACAGCCTTGGTGAAAATACTGTATTTTTTGTCTTTTTAGGGAAAGAGTCCAGATTAAAGGGATTTGATACATCACCAGAACACTCTATGGTGAGTACAGTTGCTTGATGTGCTCTGACACAGTGGTCTTCCTATATCACCCGATAAGTTACTAATCTATGAAATCAGTGTGCTTTGAAAATGGCGCTGGGTGATGATGGTGCACACCTTTAATCCTAGTATGCTGGACAGAGGCAGGTGGATCTCTGTGACTTTGAGGTCAACCTGGTCTACTTAGTTTCAGGACAGCCAGGGCAACACAGAGAAGCTCTGTCTTGAAAAACAAACCCAAAACACAAACAAGAAAAAGAAGGAAGAAGAGGGGAAGGGGAGGAGGGGAAGGGAGGAAGGGGATGGAGGAAGAAGAGGAAGAGGAAGAAGAGGAAGAGGAGGAGATGATGATGATACAGTGCCACTTAACCCCTCTGTACTTGGGTATGAACCTGTGAATTGAGAGAACGTGTTTGAATACAGTGACTGAGGTCTGCATCCTCACTCTGCTCCATGCTGCTATGATTGCCCAGCAGGTGCCTGGACATCCAATCTGTGTTGCTACCTCTCACATGACTTCTGTTCTCTTTCAGGATCTAGGAATATCTGGAAGGAAAAGAAAAGCTAGCACATCTTTGACTGATGATGAAGGTCTGTTCCCTACTCCTTTGATGCTTTAGGGCCTTGAGATCACAAGCAAAATGTGCAGTCTTTATTGTCATAGTTACTTGGCTGTGTTGACTTTGGCCATGGACTCTTATTTTCAGTTGGTTAGAAAGTTTGATCTTTGTATTTATCCTGGAACATTTGCATAAAAAGAGTGACTTTTGGTACCTTCAGAGGACTTGGGGTGTTTCTGTAGCAATTTGGCGCTATCTTATTTTGTGATTCTCTGAAAACCCAGGAAAGCCTTAGAGGTGCACAGAGTTGATTCAGGGGCAGGTCTGATCCTGTCTCAAGACCCCTTAGTACATTAGGGTAGATGTGCCTACCACAGTTCCTATGTTGGGCTCTTGGGGAGGAGCCCTAGTCCTGTTTAAATGCTGGCACTGGGCTCAGTAGAACACAGAGGTAACTCCAGTGTGAGTGACTTGAGATCAGACTGTGTCCATGGTTTCTGACCTGTTGGCAAACAAATGTGTACTGGCTCCTGGTCGTAGGAAGGAAGCAGGAGTAGAGTTTAAGGAAACACGACAGTGTGTATATAACAGGTGCTGTAATATAACAGTGTGTAATATAAGTGTGTAATATAACAGTGTGTGATATAACTGTGTGATATAACAGTGTGTGATATAACAGTGTGTGATATAACTGTGTGATATAACAGGTGCTGTATTATAACAGTGTGTAATATAACAGTGTGTAATATAACAGGAGTAGAGTTTAAGGAAACACGACAGTGTGTAATATAACAGGTGCTGCATAAGTAAGTGCCCAGGGGTCACAGCAGCACGTAACTGAGTAGATGGCTTAGGAGAAGCTATCTGTGATTTGCTGGCTGTGTAAATTTCCAGACTTTCTAAGTTTGAGGTTTTACTGGGGGTTGATTATTGTTTGGGAGAGTTCAGCTGTATGATTAGTATAATAACTGTCAGTGTTAAGTTTTACTCCAAAAGATAAATCGAGTAACAGTGGCCCACTGGAGCTAGGACTTTGGGTTCCATTGTCCTGTGTTGACATAGAAACTTGGTATTCTTCAAAAGGCACTTGTTTGTCATGTGTGCTCCTGCCTTAGCATTTGTCTCTTTTAGCTATTCTCCGTTTTTAGCTACTCTCACAGCTCTGACTGCTAGCACTGAAGCTGGCAGAAGGTGGAAGACAGGCACAATTCTGGTACCTCCAGCCAAGCAGATGTCCTCTTTGAAGGACCTGGGCTGTGATTCTGCCTTTCTTTCCCTGGCTACCTGTTGATGTTGGAAGGCTAGGATATGTTTATCAGTGCAGCTAGCAGTGGATGGGATGACTGAAAAGAGATTGGGGAGAATCCAGCCTTGTATAGTGACTTTAGATGACTTTCTTTGTAGAATATAGATGTGACTGTTTGACTGATTTGTAGGCTACCTTGTTAGGTAGTGGGTTAATTTAGGGAAAGTAGGAAAAATCGGTAGGAAGTACTTTGCCTGATAGGCATGTGGTAATGTTGTTTAGCCCCAGGCTGTCCTCCAGTTGGGACTTCAGCATGGTTATCACACCTGTTACTATTCCTTCTCCTAAACCATCTACTCAGTTACATGCAGAAAAAAATGGCAGAAATAAATTCCAGGACAGGTCTGGCTTGTCTTGAAAGGTTCCACCAGGCTGTTTGTGTTTAGGACTAGATGTGTCCAGGACCCAGGGATGTGGAATCTAATGCCTTATCAACTTTGTTGGGTGCTAGAGGATTTGTAGCAAAGAGCTGAGGAATTTGGGGATGTGGTAGAGTGTGTGCGTGTGCGCATGTTATGAGTCCACATGCAGATGTGTGTGTGTTTGAGAAGGGAAAGTTCATCAAATAGTATGGACAAGAAGAATGCTGCTGAGGATGGAGGGTGCAGCCTTTCTAGCCAGCTCTCTCACCTCTGAGATTGCCTAGTGATGAGGAGTTGTGTTTGGGGGAAGCTGAAGAGTCCTTTACAAGAGTTCTGGCTCCTGTGCTAGGAGAGGGGCAAGGCCCAGGGTTAGGGCTGAGAGTGTGAGTTGGTTTAAGTTATGTCCCTTGTCTGTGTGGTAGGCAGTGATGAGTTCCTAAAAAGCATGCATCATGGGAAGTAAGTATATAGTCTCTCTGGTGGCACTGTAATGGGAGAGAAGTTAGCCAGCATTCTGAGCTAGTGAGGTCCATTGCATATTGAAAGAACCAGGTTGTGGATGTCAGGCTGACAGGAAAGAGAAAACATTTCTCATTAGTTGCTTGTTTAACAATGATTTCCAGAATCAACCTGAAAAATTAAAGTATTTACATTCAGGTTCTTTAATGGCTGTAGAACAGTTTTGAAACCTAATAATATTAGCAGTGTTGAGCTCAAGTGAAGTTTTGCATGAGCCTGACCTCTGATAACTATTTTAGTGGAAGATGAAGAAGAGACCATTGAAGAGGAAGAAGCACATGAAGGGCTTGTAGACCACCACACAGAACTTTCTAATCTGGCCAAAGAAGGTATGTTGTCACTATCTTACTAAAAATACTTGGCATTAAACAGTCACATGGGAACATTTTACTGAATATTTTAAAAATATTTGGAGTTTGTATCTTGATGGTATTAATAATTGCGCTAAAATGTTATAATTCCATTGTCAAATGCTCAGACATTGGTGAATATTTCTATGTGACTTATGTCAGAACGCAGTCTATGAACCAAGCTGTGTAAGGAGATTTGTGAGACCTAGTGAGAAAACACCAAGAAAACAAGACTAGAGTCCTATAGTGTCTGCTCCTCTATAACAGGGGTTGTTCTTGAAATTTGCTTCCTTGCCCCTCCCTGGTGAGGCAGATAGGAGCAAGTTCACTTTAGAGTCAGCAGCATTCACATGGACACATTGCACAGTCTGTGGTTATTCGTTTACATGTCTTAGTGGAAAAACATGCTTTGCCTCATGCAGCTTGTTCTTTCGGTTTTTACACTTCGATGACTCTTCTTAACAGTCTAAATTGTTGAAAAAAACCGTTTAATTTAAAAAAATTACATTTGTTTATTTTTATGTGTCATGGCAAACATGTGAAAATCAGAGGATAACTTAGAGGACTGGTCAGTTTTTCTACCGTGTAGTTCTGAGGTTTGGACTCAAGTCTTTAAGCCTGGTGCTATATGCCCTTTGCTCTCTGAGATATCTTGTTTGTACCTTTTGTTTTGGTGCTGGGAATTGAATTTAGGGCCGTATATATGCCAGCAAGCATTCTACCACCAAACTGTATTTCCAGTGCCCTCCTTCCTTATAGTCTGCTCCAATGATGTAAACTGCCTTCTTCTACACAATGCTTCCTTCTGTGGCCTACTGGCTGCTTTGTATCAATTTCTATATGAAATCACACCACCCTGATTCCTGTTGCTTTAGGATAACCCATGTCTCACTAGATTAAGTTCTTTCATGGTTTCTTCTTTCAGGTATAGGTTTGAGTTGTTGTGTTTCAATAAATGAAAATAAATAAATAAATAAATAAATAAATAAATAAATAAAAAATAAATAAATAAATAAATAAATAAATAAATGTATGTTGAACTGTGCTTACCAGTGTGATACTCTTTTTGTTGTGTGCTCTGTTTGGTGCACTTAAGATTATTTTTCTAGGATTTTGTATCTGTCTAGAAGTGAGACTTACAGTGGTGGTGCACATTTTTAAGTTTCAGCAGAGGAAAGTGAATCTCTGAGTTTGAGGGTAGCCTAGTCTACAGAGCAATTAATTGGCCAGCCAGGGCTACATAAAGAAACTCCGTCTGTTTGTTTGTTTGTTTGTTTGTTTGTTTTAAAATTGACACTTGTTTAGAATTTACATATCTCACACTGCCCTTAGAGGTTTCAGCATAAAGTTACCCTAACATCCTCCAGAAAGGGTAGGAATATGTTATAGATGATTCTTACCTGCCTTTTGTCAGGGTGGCTTTTGAAAGGCCCAGTTTATATTCTGTTTCTTTTGTTTTGCTTTATTTTATTTTATTTACTCTGGAGAGTGAACCTAGAGCACTGAGCCTACTGGTCAACGCTGTACCCACTCGAGCTCTATACATTCCCAGCTCTGGTTTACACTTTGAAGAGTCATGGACTAGCATTGGATGGTGGGTGCAGTGTTATCCAAATGTACACTAGGGAAGCCCTTGGAGTCACATTATGTAGTCTGCAGAGTCCTAACTGTTAATGGTTGACGTCTTGATGCCATCAGCTACTGACAAACATGTTAAACTTTTGTAGCACAAGAATAGGTACTTATTTCTTTTCGTATTTTGACAAGCTAATTTTCAGTTTCTGTATTTTGAGTTTATGTTATTAAATCCCTGGATCTGTTTTTCTTCTGTCCATTGTCTTCTAAGTCTTTTCCACTCTAACATTAATTTAACTTTTACCCATAGTTTGTTTTAATCTTAGTCTCCCCCTTCTTCCTTGGGGAGTGGGGATCAAACCTAGAGCTATGTAGTTGCAGGGTAACTAGCTACAGTCCCAGCCCTGTGCTTGGTAATTTTGTGTGTGACATATTTGAGACATGATTCTGATGATTCTTATGAGCCCCAGGCTCTGTTGATGGTGTTCTGTTTGTCTTAACAACTCACTGGAACTTGATTCGGGCAGATTTTTCAGGCCTACCAGGATGAGATGTTTATTCAAAGAGGGATATAGTTGCTGTCTAATCTGTGTCCTTTGTGTGTGTATGTATTCATGTATACATGTATCTATGTGGGCACATGTGTTTTCAGGTGTGTGTGTGTGTGTGTGTGTGTGTGTGTGTTTATATCTGTGTCTGTCTAGGACAGAGATTGATGCTGGGTGTCTTCATCTTATTTTTGATACATTGAAGCAAGGACTCTCACTTGAACCCATAGCTTTCCAATTGGCTGGCTTACTTCCCTGTCTGCCTGGGTTTGTAGGCGGACTACTACAGCCACGTAGCGTGAGTGCTGGGGATCTGAACTCCAGACCTTCTGTTTGTACAGCAAGCCCTTTACCCACTGAGCCATCTTCTCAGACCCCCTAGTCTGTGTTCTTTAAATTATGTCTCTTTTAAGAACACAACAGTAGTATCCTTGTCTGTCCCTCCCCACCTTCCTCTGCAAGGATCATGGGTGTGAGCATCTTACTTGATAGCCTCCTTTATTTCCTCATTGTGGTAGCTGACTCATGAAACTTTGCGTCCTTGGTTTGCTGGAGTGCATGTGGAAATAACACTTACAACTTCACCCCTCTGTGGTTCAGGAGTTGGGCAGCCCTCTCTCTCGGTAACTATGGCTACACCTTCTTGGTACAAGGTGAAGCCTTCAAGAGGCTTGATGTGAGCAGATGGGAAGACTCTCACTGGTGATGGCGGTTTTCTCAGCTTGGACTGGTTTCCAGAGTGTTAGAACAGATCAAGCCAGCCCTGGTCAGTGTGGAGGGTGGACTGTCAGGAGGGAAGCAGGGTTGCTGGGCCTTCTCTTGTCTAGATTGGGTTGAGTTTAATCTTTGAACTAGATTCATGGGTTAGACTCAACACCACAGTCCTCAGGAACCTGTTGGAATTTTCTTTGTGGATATGAGGCAAAGATTAATTTGAAGGTTAATTTGAACCACTTATGTTTTGTCCAAAAAGGATATGAGATATATATATCTTCTGTTTTACCAATGTGGATGATGTTGCTTTCAGGGTGTTAATTAATTTTTTCTAAGACATTTTATCGAATCATCTTATTAGCACTTTTCTGTTTTATCCAGTTATATAGATATATATGATATGGAGACAGATTTTTCAGATATTCAGAAAAGTTGGGAGAAGTGCATTATAAACACCACACACATATGCTTATGGTTAATGTTTGATTTCATGTGGCTTAATTCCACACTTGTCTGTTAATTTAGTGAGTTGGGTTTTAAAATTATAAGTGAGTGAATTAAAAAAGATTTTACTAGTCTTGAATAGACAGAGCTGGTAATGCTGGACTCTAAGAGTCTTTGTGTCTGTACTTGTCAGGTATAGTTGGACACTTAGTCAAACAACTTGCTTGTTCCTGGGAATTTTCTATAGTGGAATATAATAAACTGTTAAATCCAAAGCCTCTCAGCTTTCCATATGTTTCCAGAAACTCTAGCAGGTTCATCAGCTTAAGCATGTGTGACTCAACGTGTTTCCATACAGAGATCTTTAGAAGCTGCCATTAGCTGGGGAACACATTGTTCTCCACTCATTTTATAGTCTCAGTTGGAAGAAAAACTTAGCTTTAAGTAATTTTTGTAAAGTTTTAAATAAAAATTTAAATTAGATTTATTCATTTTATTTTATTGAGTGTTTTACCTGTGTTTATGTATGTGTACCACATGTGTGCTTGGTGGCTGCCATGATGAGTCTTCTGGTAGCAGATCCTGTGTAACTGGGGTTAGAGATGCTTGTTTATGAGGAAGCTGGGAATCAAACTTGGATCCTCTGCAAAAGCTATAAGTGCTCTTACCCACGGAGCCACCATCTCCCTCTAGCCTTTCCCCCCCTCCCTCCCTCCCCTCCCTCCTCCCTCCCTCCCCTCCCCCTCCCCTCCCTCCCCCTCCCCTCCCCTCCCCCTCCCCTCCCCTCCCTCCCCTCCCCCCCCTCCCCTCCCTCCCCTCCCTTTGTCCCTTCCTCCTCCTCCTCCCCTCTCCTCTCTTGTCCTCCCTCTCCTTCCTCCCTCCTTCCTTCCTTCAACAAGGTCTCACTGTGTAACCATGGTTAGACTGAAACTCTATGTAGACCAGGCTGGTCTTGACCTTACAGAAGTGAGTTCCTTCCTTTGTCATTTGAGTTCTAAGATTAAAGGTGTATGCCACCCTACCTGGCATATCTTTTTTGTTTGTTTGCTTAACGGTACTGTCTTTGCCTGGTCCATTCCAACCTGGTTACATAGTAAAATGCTGTCTGAAAATTAATTAATATTAGGGCTTGGAGACATGGCTCAGCAGTTAACAGCACCAACTGTTCTTCTGGAGGACAAAGGTTTGATTTCTAGCACCTGTATGGCAGCATCTGTAATTCCAGTTCTGAGGGATCCAGTGTACTCTTCTGGCATCTGTGGGTACCAGACCTGCACATGGTGCAGACATACATACACACATGCAAAGCACACACATAAAATAAAATAATTAAACCTAAAAATGTCAATACTAATAAAGTTAACGAAAAGAGAAAATATTTAGACTTTGTATTAATTATGGGCATCATTTTAGTTTTTGGAAAATAAATGTACTTTTAGAATTTGTAAGCTATAAATTTCTTTTTTTTTAAATTTATTTATTATATATAAGTACACTGTAGCTGTCTTCAGGCACACTAGAAAGGACATCAGATCTCATTACAGATGGTTGTGAGCCACCATGTGGTTGCTGGGATTTGAACTCAGGACCTTTGCAAGAGCAGTCAGTGCTCTTAACCACTGAGCCATCTCTCCAGCCCCGTACATTTCTAATCTAAAAATCCAGAATCCAAAATGCTTTAAAATTCAAAACTTTTTTTTAAGAAAAAATAATGTTCTGAAGTTTCAGGTTTCAGATGTGTGCTCAGTTGACTGTATGTGAAATACATACATACATACATACATACATACATACATACATACATACATACATACATACATAAAATCAAGAGCTATGGAAACGTCTAATTCTACTCTTTTTGAACAAACAATGCCATCCTGCATCTTCTGTTTTAGGCAGAGGAATGTACGTGACAAGCTACCCAGTTTTTTGCTGTGCTTTTCTGAGTGATTGTTTTCCTTTGCTCCTAAATTACAGTTAGAAAATAATCTTGTTTCTTCCTGGTATTCTTTCCAGCTGAGTTGCCCTTAATTGATTTGATGAAGTTGTATGAAGGTGCCTTTCTGCCAAATTTTCAGTGGCCGCAGCCTGAACCTGATCATGAAGAATCAAGTGGCGAAGAAGGTATGTTTTTAGTGTTGTAAAGAATTCAGGTTTAGGGGTTGGGGATTTAGCTCAGTGGTAGAGCGCTTGCCTAGGAAGCGCAAGGCCCTGGGTTCGGTCCCCAGCTCCGAAAAAAAGAACCAAAAAAAAAAAAGAATTCAGGTTTAAAGCGAAAGCCAAAATAAGATTTAATAAGATGTAAGAAATTGAAAGTATTGGACCCAAGACAGGTTCTTCAATCCCTGTGAGATGTGAGGGGTTTTCTGCTTTGAATAGGATAAAGCTTGTGTGTAATTGTAAACAAAGAGTTAAAAAAAAATTTGAGCGAGGGAAAAATGTGCATTTTATTTGCGGCTTTCTTTAAGTGCTGTGGTGTTTTGTTTGTGCTGACCTAGAGCTCTCTGTAGACCACACTGGCCTCAAACTCCTGCCTGCCTCTGCCTCGCCCGGGTTCTGGGATTAAAGATCTGTCCTACCCCCAGCAAGTTCTGTGGTTTGTACTTGGTACATTTACCAGAATACTTGGTGAACTATGAAGGATGAGAAAATGTTTTTCTTTAGATCTGTGTTGTGGTTTCTGAACCTAAGCACCTCCTTGTTTGTCTAGGCTGTGCTGTTTGCTTATTAACTTGAAGGGTTTTCATGGTAGGCATTCCATACTGATACGCAGTCCTGCAGGCTGTCCTTTCTCATTTTGATTCTTCTGTTTATTAAATAGATATAAAAGCATGTGAGAGGGAAGAGAGAGTACAAGAAGGGTTGAGACCATTGTCAGAGGGTCTCCTGTGCAACTGAGGGCTTTTCACAGTCCCCCGTCTATAGGAAGACCTAGGATCAGAGGCAAAAGCTTCGTCCTTGCTTTCACACTTGGGTGATGTTTTTAATTCCCCCCTCTCCTCCTTTTTTTTTCTTTTTTGATGGCAGTAGAAGGGAGATCATTAGACCTGAGACACTTGTATTCCTGTCTACATCATTGGTTTTCAATCAACAGAACCATTTCCTGGATACCAGGCTGGGGCAGATTATGCTTTGCGTCCCAGATATAGTTAATTGTGGCTTTTCCTAAGAGTCATTCATTTATGGCATTGTAGATGTATAAACATGGATTGCAGTGACTAATATGTATCAATTCTTTATTTTCCCTGCCTCCCCGCCCCTTCTATATTTAGGCTCATAAAACTCTTAGCAGTCCTAGTTGTATCCATTTCATTGTTGTCGTAGATGCAGAAGACTGTCCTAGTGACAGGGAGAGCCGGAGGGACTCCGTTCTCATTGATTCGCTCTTCATCATGGACCAGTTTAAAGCTGCAGAGAGAATGAGCATTGGAAAATCCAACACCAAGGACATCACAGAAGTTACTGCTGTGGCTGAAGCCATCCTCCCTAAGGGCAGTGCCCGAGTCACAACTGCGGTGAGGAAAGCTTTTCTGGACTCCCAACGTGCTCCACAGGAATTGCTAGAAAGGCAATTCTTGTGCCCTCATGTTCTGTAAATCATTTAGGATAGTGTCTAGATTTAGGCTCTGAAAGGCGTGCCAATTACTTATTGTTTGGCTGGTCTGTCTGTCACTGTAGGTGAAGTTTAGCGCTCCATCTTTGTTGTATGGTGCTCTCCGAGACTATCAGAAGATAGGCCTTGACTGGTTGGCCAAACTATACCGGAAGAATCTCAATGGCATATTAGCTGATGAAGCAGGGCTTGGGAAAACTGTGCAGATCATTGCTTTTTTTGCCCACCTTGCCTGTAATGAAGGTAAGATTCTCTCAATTTCCACTAGCAGCATGTGTTAGATCTGAGGGAAAAGACTTTGTCAGCCTCTTCTGTTCTTCTCTCTTTCTAGAGCCAAAAAATGACTCTCTTTTTTTAAGTTTTTATTTATTTTCTATTCTTTTTATACATTATATCTAGACCACATCATTCCTACCATTTCCTTCCGCCATCATCCTCTCCCCAGGAACCACTCTTTCATTACCAAAAAAAAAAAAAAAAAATCAAGCATCCCAGGGTGTTCACCATACTTGGTGTAACAAGTTACAATGAGACTAGGCACAAACCCTCATGTCAAGGCTAGACTAGGCAATGCAGCAGGAGGTAAAGGGTGTCAAGCTCAAGCAAAGGAGTCAGAGATACCACCACTCCCACTCACTGTCAAGGGTCCCACAAGAACACCAAGCTACACAATCATAATGTATATGTAAAGCACCTGGCTCAGACCCACACAGGGTTCATCTTATTACTTCAGTCTCTGCGAGCCCCTATGAGCCCTGCTTAGTTGATTTTGTGACCTATTCTTGTGATGTCCTCTGCTGCTCTGGTTCCTATAATCCTTCCTCCCTCTCTTCTGTGGGATATCCCTGGCTCACCTAGTGTTTGGCTGTGTTTCTTGGTAACTGCTCCTGTTATTTGCTGGATGACTTCCCTCTGATGACAGTTGGACTTGGCTATAAGTATCATTGGAAAACATTCTTATGACTTTTTTTTTTTTTTTTTTGCTAGTCATACTTAGTTCTCTCCTGGGTCTCTGAGCTGACAAGCCATCTAGTTCTGGACTACCCACACAGTGTCCAGTGTGGGCTCCTTCTTGTGGTGTGGGCCTCAACTTAAGTCAATCATTGGTTGGCCACTCCCACAAGTTCTACACTTACATTACTCCAGCACATCTTGCAGACAGGACATATTCTAGGTCAAAGGTTTGTGGCTGGGTTGATGTCCTTGTGCCACTGCTAGGAGCCTTGCCTGGTTATAGAAGGTGGGCAATTCAGGCTCCATAACCCCCATTACTGGGAGGCTTTTGATAAGGTCACTTGTAGATTCCAGGAGCTTACCACTGCACTAGGTTTCTACATCACTTCCCAAATGCACCCAGTTTCTAGTCATGTCTCCCAAGTACTCTCTCCCTGCATTATTCCCCACCAACTGAACCCTCCTGTTCCTATTCCCATTTATTCCCAGTCCACTTACAAAATCTATTCCCTTTCCCTTTCCCAGGGAGATCTATGTGTCCCCCCTCAAGCCCTCCTTGTTACTTAGCTAGATTTGTGGATTATAGCATGGGTATCCTTTACTTAATAGCTAATGTCTACTTATATGTGAGTATATATGCTGTGCTTGTCTTTCTGGGTTACCTCACTCAGTGTGATTTTCTTCTAGTTTCATCTGTTTTCCTGCAAATGGTATGTGGATTTATTACTTCAGGATCTTTAATTCAGTTCCATTGAACTTTCTGTTTTTGTTTTAATACCTTGCAATTCTTGTTGCTATAGTTGTGTAGTACAGCTTAAAATTATGACTGATAATACCTCTAGATATTTTTTAGCTAGCCTAGGAATTTTTTGGTTTTCCATATGAAGTTGAATATTGTGCTTTCAAGTTTCAGGGTAGGTCAGGGGGAGGTGCTAATCTTGAATCCATCCTCTTCACTAAAGGTGTTTACTAGCTGTAAGAGTTCCCTGGAAGAATCTTTGGGGTGGCTTATGTATACTATCATATCATCTGTAAATAATGGTACTTTTGACTTCTTCCTTTCTACTTTGTAGCCTTTAGGTGTCTTATCGCTCTAGCTAGATCTTTAATTACTATATTGAATAGATATGGAAAGAGTGGACATCCTTGTCTTGTTCCTGATTTTAGCACAATTGCTTTGATTTTCTCTCCAGTTAATTTGATGTTGGCTATTGGCATACTGTAAATAGCTGTATTGTGTTTAGGTTTATCCCTTTCATCCCTAATCTCTCCTAGCCATTTATCATGAAGGGATATTCCAGCATCTAATTAGATAATTATGTGATTTTTTTTTTTTTTTAAGTTTGTTTCTATGGTGGATGCATTGACTGAGTTTTGTATATTGAACCATGGCATCTCTGGGATGAAGCCTACTTGTTCATGGTTGATGTGCTCTTGGGTTCAGTTTGTGAGTGTTTTATTAAGTATTTTTGCATCAATATTCATGAGGGTAATTGGTCTGTAATTTTCTTTGTTGAATCTCTGTGTAGTTTGGGCCTCAGTGTGACTCTGGCCTCATAGATGAATTTGGCAAGATTCCTTCTGTTTCTACTTTGTGGAATAATTTGAGGAGTATTGGTGTTAGCTCCTTAAAAGTGTGGTAGAGTTCTATACTAAAACCATCTGATCCTGGGCTTTTTTTGGTTGAGAGACTTTTAGTGACTACTTCTATTTCCTTAGGAGTTATGGGTCTATTTAACTTGTTTATCTGATCTTGACCTAACTTTGTTAACTTTTTACCTATTGAGAAAATTGTCCATTTCTTTTAATTTTTTTTTCAATTTTTGTAGAGTACAGGTATTTAAAAGTATGATCTAATGATTCTTTGGGTTTCCTTGGTGTCAGTTGTGTCCCCCTTTCTGTTTTTGAGTTTGTTAATTTGGATATTCTCTCTGTGTATCTTTTTGTTTGTTTGGATAAGGGATTGTCTATCTTGTTGATTTTTCTCAAAGACTTAACTCGATGTTTAACTGATTTCTTTGTAGTGTCATCTGTGTTTCTATTTTTGGGTTTCAGCCCTTAGCTTGATTATTTCCTGTAGTCTACTGCTCTTGAGTGTGTTTGCTTCTTTTTGTTGTAGAGCTTTTGGGTATGCTGTTTATGCTGCTCATATGAGATCTCTTTATGTAGATACTTAGTGCTAGGAACTTTCCTCTTAACACCACTTCACTGTGTCTGTAAGTCTGGGTATGTTGTGCATATATTTTCATTGAATTATAGGAAGTCTTAAATTCGTTTTTGCCTTGACTCAGCAGTCATTCAATAGAGAGTTGTTTAGTGTCCATGAGTTTGTGGGCTTTCTGTTGAAATCCAGTTTTGAGAATTTTTGTTGTTGTTGTTGTTGTCAGTTTGATTTTTTTTGTTTTGTTTTGTTTTGCTTTACTTTGTTTTCGAGACAGGATTTCTCTGTGTAACAGCCTTGGCTGTCCTTGACTTGATTTTTAATCATAAGCTGGTCTTTAGCTGCCTGCCTCTGCCTCCTGAATGCTGGGATTAAAGGCATGTGCCACTCATTATACATGGTGAAATCTAGTTTTAATCCATGATGGTCTCATAAGATGCTAGGGATGATTTCAAGTTTATTGTTTCTGTTGGGACTTGTTTTATGACCAAGTGAGTTGTTAGTTTGGGATAATGTTCTATGAGGAACTGTTTGTGTTTGGGTGAAATGTTCTTTCCGGTCCATTTTGTTCATAAGGCCTGCTTGCTCTAGCATGTATTGTATTGCATCTAGTATGGCCATTCTGTTAGTCCATGTCTGAGAAATATCAGTAACCAGTGATTGCTCATTCCTCTTACTTCATTGTTGGGAGGGTGGGGTGAGGTAGGTATGCGTGTCCCTTCTTTTGGTTTTACTGCTGCGAGAGTATTTCTTGTATTTTTGTGGGTGTAGTTAACCTCCTTGAGTTGGAGTTTTCTTCTAGCACCTTTTGTAGGGCTGGATTTGTGGCTAGATACTATTTAAATTTGACTTTATCATGGAGTATCTTGTGTTTTCATCTGTGGTGATTGGTTTGCTTGGTTTTTCAGGTCCTTGAAAGAACTTTTCACTGCTGAGCCCATACCCCTCTGAGGCCAGCCCCCACTTTTAAACCCATGTGTGTGTCTCTACTGTGTGTGTGTGTGTGTGTGTCTATTGTGTGTGTGTGTCTATTGTGTGTGTGTGTCTATTGTGTGTGTGTGTGTCTGTTGTGTGTGTCTATTGTGTGTGTGTGTGTCTATTGTGTGTATGTGTGTCTATTGTTGAAGTAAGAGGAGCCTGCAGTGCTGCTTCTTCCTTCTGCAATCTAGGAGCCAGGGGTTACAGTCAGATCCGCAGGCTCACTGGCTAGCTAGTGCCCTTCCCGTCTCACTGGTCTCATCATCAGTTTTGAAATCTCTAAGGTAGACTGATTTCTGGGGTCTTTGTGCCTTCCCCACCCCCAATTGATTTATTTCTGGTTTTGGCCTAGTATCACCAAGTGATTTATTTTTTGGAGATTGGGGTCTTTGTATATAGGCCTGGCTGTCCTGGAACTCACTATGTAGACCAGCCTTAAACTCAAAGAGATCCACTTGTTTCTACCTCCCAAGTGCTAGTTCTGCTGATATCACCATTCCTTAAATGTATTTTAAAGTAGATTCATGAACATAGCTAAGTCAGGATATAAAAATACCCTGCCTTCTTATTTTATTATTTAAGGAGAAAGGCCATTAAATGTTTTACTATATTTACAAGCTTATCCTGTCTTCAGGAGACATGTTCTAGGATCCCAGTGTGTGCTGAAATCCTGGACTATGCTATGTTTCATTGTAAGTTCATAACTTTTATTGAAAATAAGCGTATGATGACCTCTTTCTGGCACACCCAAAGTGCCATCTTCACTACCCTTCCTCTTTAGAACTTTTACTAAAGTGTCATGTGAACAAGCCCGGCCAAACCATAACCATGGATCTGATAACCAGTGTTTCTACCAGGTGCTAGCAAGCAGATGGCATGTACAATGTGGATACAGTGGACAAAAGGATTGCCCCATCTCCCAGACAGATTAAAACTTTTAAGTTGTTATTTTTAGATTTTCCAATTAATGTTTAAGGCAATGGTTAAAATGTTTTACTGTGGAACCTACATAGTTAGAAAATGTCTGTACTTCTAAAGTAGGAGTCTTCTTGTTGTTACTTATGAGGGAATGAGTAGGTGTGTTCTTCATCTTTGGAGAACGACAGGTACACAGACCTACAGGGAGGAGTCTCAGGCAGGATATGGAAGCCCACCATACTATATGTGAGGAAACCAGGGAACTAGAGCCATGGGTGTGGAGCTGGAATGCCGTGGTATACCCAGAGATAGTGCAGTGGACAGGTACAGTTGGAAAGATGGCAGGTGTCCATATGGAAGAAGGGTTGAGGTCCTTGTGCAGATGTGGCTTTGCTTCAGCCAGAAGATAGCACCACTGCAGGTCTGGGTTTGCTGATTGCTGCCGAGGCCAGAAGAGATAGGCTCTGTGAGGAGTTTGTTGTGCAGAGCGGCTTGGTTCAGCAGGACACATATGTAGGAGGAGGAGCTAGTTGAACCTGCCACTCCTGCTGTGCCTGGCCCTGGGAGAAACCGTAGGTGCTCCTTACGTGGGACCTTTCCTATTTTGTTTCACTGTCTTTCTAGCCTGAATTAATGTCTGTCAGACTCAGCCTTGTCCTAAATAACCACTGGTTCTTCACAAATTGTTAATTAATTAATTAATTACTTTGTTTGTTGGTTTTTCAAGAGAGTGTTTCTCTGTGTAGCCCTGGCTGTTCTGGAGCTAGTTCTGCTGAGCAGGCCAACCTTGATCTCAGATCCTTGTACCTCTGTTTCCTGAGTACTAGGATCAAAGGCAAGGACCAACCATACCCAGCTACAATGTTTGTTACAGTGTGCTAAGAAATGCACACATGATAAGAACTGTGTATCAACCCTACATGGTTGTTTTTGTCTTTGTTTTCATTTTTTTAAGAAGAAAATAGTTTAGTGAGTGAGTACACTTGCCTTGGAGTCTGAAGACCTGAATTCAATCACTTAGACACACACAGTAGAAAGAACTGACTCCTCCATGTCCTCTCAACTCCTTATACTTGGTGTGGCACACATCCCTTCTTCTTGTCATACCCGCTTCCACATAAATACACAAATACATAAATGCAATTTAAAAAACAAGGAGGAAGAAAATAGTCTTCCTGTTTACCTATTTCTTTTCCCTGGTGGTAGTGACTGTGGAATAGCCCGGTGTGTCTCGTCTTGCCTTCACCTTACCTTTACATATGTGGTCACAACCACATTGCCCTTTCCAAGAATGGAATCTTATGTTACATATTAGGTTTATAAAAAAATAAATTTTTATATTTCTGGGTGTGGTGGTGCACATGCATTTAATCCTAGCACTTTTGACAGAGACAGGCTGATCTGTCTATAGCAAGTTTCAGGCCAACCAAGACAACATAGACTCTGTCCAGAAAAAGAGAAGCAAACAATATTTTCATTGTGTATATTCATTGTTTATGGTACTGTTACATAAGGGCATTTTGATATAAGGTTATTTACTTTTTTTAAAGTTTTTTGAGACAGGGTTTCTCTGTGTACCCTTGGCTGTCCTAACACGCTCTGTAGTCCAGGCTGGCCTTGAACTCCGAGAGATCCCCCTGCCTGTGCCTTTCAAGTGCTGGGATTAAAAGTGTGTGCCACCACTGCCTGGCCTTGAGACTTATTTCTATGTAGTCTGTCTGAAGACCAGGAGTGTTGCATCCCCCAGAGCTGGAGTACAGGTGGTTGTAAGGCACCTGACATAGGGAACCGAACTGGTTCTCTGCAAGAGCAGCATGCATTCCTAGTCACTGAGCCATCTTTCTAACCTCATTTATTTTCCTTCCTTTCCTCCCTCCCTCCCTCCCTCCCTCCCTTCCTTCCTTCCTTCCTTCCTTCCTTTGTACTGGAGATTGAATTCAGGGCCCTGTATATGCTAGACAGAACCTTTACCAGTGACTCACATGCTCAACTCTCCTATTTATCTTTTATGTATGAGTATTTTACCTATATGAATGTCTGTGTACCATGTGGATGCATGGTGCCCATAGAGGCCAGAAGATGCATTAAATAACATGGAGCTGGTGTTGTAGTCAGCTGTGAGCTGCCCTGTGGGTGCTGGGAACCAAACTTGAACCCTCTGCAAGAGAAGTAGTGCTCTTAACTGCCAAGCCACCATTCTAGCCCCAGTTTAGATTTTTCCTTTCTGGAGAGAATATTGCCTTAGGTTTCTCTAAAACTTAAGTTTGGTCATGTTTCTTTACTTCTAAGGTTTTATGTTTAGATTTAAATATTATATTTTTACCTTTTAAATTATAGGTACATATATGCATCTGTGTGTAGAGAAGTGTGTGTGTGCGTGTGCACGCTTATCAAGGCTAGAGATCTTAGGTACTCTGGAGCTGAAGATACAGGCTGTTGTGAGCCACCTGAAGTATGTGTTGAGAGTCAAACTTGAGTCCTCAGGAAGAGCCATTTCTTCAGCCCAGTGTCTAGAGAGGTTCTGGCTTGATCCCTAGCATCACCGCCAGTAAGGGAAAAAGGTTTCTGCTGAGTTTTTTCTCTGACACTTCTGCTGAAACAGTGGTTAATTTTTCTCTGGAGTAGTTCCTTTTCAGAATCAGTAGCAGTGCTTTAGCTATGGCCACAAATATGTGAAAGTGCAGCTTCATCTTAAAACCAGCCATTTCTTGTCTGCCATTTCACCTCCCTGGGTTGCACTCACTGACATGTAAAGTGCAGTTTTCAGACAAGGTTTGATCACTGAGTAAATTGAATATGCTCTGCCTAGAAGTGGGTATCTATGGAGGCTCCTGTCTGTCTGAGCTATAGTGTGCTTGCTACTGGGAAGGATTAATCAGATTAATCAGGGCCTGAGATCTTAAGTCAGCAGCTTTCTTGTTGTGGGTAGTTGCTTGCCGTAGATAAAGGGTTTGTTTGTTTGTTTGTTTGTTTGTTTTTTTAATGTAATTTGGTTTTTGAGATAAGGTTTCATTATTGCAGCCTTGGCTGACCTCGAGTTCATAAAGCTGTGCCTGCTACTGCCTCCTGAATACTGGGATAAAAGGCATGCACCACCACACCTGACCTAGACAAGCATTCTTTCTCAGGTTCATATGGTTATCAGTGGGTCCTGGTTCTATGTGTTTCTAGAGAACCTGACCCCTGCAGTAGTGCAGGGGAACACACTTTCTCCTATTCTGGGTAGTATAATATGCTGGGGGATCGTTTTTGTTTACTTGGATTCTGCATTCGTTGTGGGTCATGAATTTAATAAACCTCTGATCCAACTCAGCCTTAGGTACCTGGATTTCACAGAATTTTTTTTTTTTTATAGGTAATTGGGGCCCTCATCTTGTTGTCATGAGGAGTTGTAACATACTCAAGTGGGAACTCGAGTTGAAACGCTGGTGTCCTGGCCTCAAAACTCTTTCTTATGTTGGCAGCCACAGAGAACTCAAAGCAAAGAGACAGGTAGTGCCACCCCACTGCCACTGCCCTCTCTCTTTCTTTGTTTTGCATTGCTGGAGATGTACCCGGGTTCCACATTTCCTAGATGAGGCGTGTGCCGGGGAATTATGCCTTTAGTCAAGTATCTTTTTTATCTTTTGTCAAGTATCTTGTAAGCATGCTGTACAGGTGCTGGAGAGATGGCCCAGCAGATTAAAAAGCACTTGCTACATAAACCTGACAATTTTGATCCCTGGAAGCCATGGGAAGGTACAAAGGAGAGAACCAACTCCACAAAGTTTTCGTCTGATCCCTATAGGCATGCTGTGGTACATACACATCTACACAGACATATCTTACACATCCCTTGATAATATTTAAGTGTGAAATAAAGCTAAACACCTTAATTTTTCTTAACATAGAATCTTATGTATCCCAGGTTTCAAACATTTGATCTTCCTGCTTCGGCCACGTTGAGTACAGTTACATGCTGCTTAATGTGTACCATTGACACACTGACCTATACTCAGTTCTAGAGTTTGATCCCCGTGAACCAGAGAGGACACAAGATGGACTCCTAGTTCTCTGGGAAAAAGTTGCTTCTTATGCTTGAGGCCCTGTTTCCCTTCTGGGCTACAGATGTAATAGAGTCCTTTCTTGACATGTATGGGCCCTGAGTTCAGTTCCCAATACTGTAAGGAAAATAGTTCAGAATGGAGTATTTGTCTGGAGAGAGAATACAATACTTCCTACCTCAAGACTGCTAATGGAGTGTATGAGACCTCCTGTGTGTTGTATTTCTCTGGATTAAACAGGAATGTTTGTGACAGATACCAGTTTCCTTTAGTCCCCAATACGTAATAGTTCCAGGTCCCAGGTGACTATGTATAGATCAGTTTCTATCATTTGAAGTTTTGCCTCACTGTTAGACACTATGTCAAGCAATATTTACTAAGAGATCCTTTACCATCTATCGTAATCTTTTTTCCTGCTGTAAAAATATAAACAACCCCCCTCAAAAACATAGAGAAGATAATTAATAAATAACAGTAATGTATTGTTTGTAGTTCTAGAGATTAGAAATCTAAGACCAAGTTCCCGATAAGTTTGGCATTTCGTGAGGGCCTGGTTTCAGTTTCTAAGATGATATATTTCCTGTGTGCTTACATAGTTGAGGGTAGACAACTTGGATTTTGTTTTACTTGGATCTTTGCCACACGTTCATAAAGCACCAACTCGTTCTTGGGAACTGAGAAGATCCAAATCTTAATGCTGCCACAGCGGAATCCAGTCCCCATGCATTAGAAGAGACGCATTAGACCATAACCCATTCTCTGTTTTGCTTTAAAGAGTCTCATTGCAGTTAGTTGCAATTGTGGACATCTATTTTTTGCCTTCCGTGCTTGGATTATGCACTATAAAAGCCAGTATCTTCTCTGGTAATCTATTTGTCCAGTGATAATTTCTAGTGCTTTATTGTCACTAGACAATAGCCTAATGATCTAGTGTCTAGTGTTTAGGCTCTAGAAGAACAGAGAATTGTCTAGTTGTTGTGCAGAATGGTTGGATTGCTAGTGATGTGTACAGCTTGACTGAGGGTGGTTGCCTAGCAACGACCTACAGACGGTTGCAGGGGAGATGGAGCTTCTTTGTGTATTGCAGGAGTGGACCGAGCCCAATAACTTCCACATCTGCATCACGTCCTATAAGCAGTTCTTCAGGGGCTACACTGCCTTCTCAAGAGTGCACTGGAAATGCCTTGTTGTTGATGAAATGCAGCGAGTGAAGGGCATGACTGAGCGGCACTGGGAAGCCATCTTCAAGCTGCAGAGGTCTGACCCAAGTGTTCTTACCTAAGGATTTATCTTAAAGAAATTTAAGTCATTGCATAGATATACCAGTTTAGTGAAAAAGAAATTTTCTTCTCCTTTGTCACACAGCATTGTTGGACCTAAGAGACACAGATTTCCTTTGTTCGGTCCTTTTCTTTGAAACAGGGTTTTAGTATGTAGTCTTGGTTATCTCTCTATGTAGACCAGACTGGCCTTGAACGTAGAGGTCTGCTTGCCTCTGACCCTCCTTTCCCTTCCCCAAGTACTGTGTGTGCCCGTCTGTTCCCCAAAGGCATATAAGAGCTTCTGTCTCCATTTTTCTCCTATTGCTGCAGAGAAGTTTTGCAGCCTACTTATGTTTTTCAAAGTTATAACATAGACTGATTTTGTTTATAGCCAGCAGCGCCTGCTTCTCATTGATGTACCCCTGCACAACACTTTCCTGGAGCTCTGGACCATGGTACACTTTCTCATTCCTGGAATCTCCAGGCCTTACCTGAGCTTTCCCCTGAAAGCTCCCAATGAGGAAAACCAGGATTACTATCACAAAATGGTCATACGATTACACAGGGTATGTTTGCTTCTGTGACTACAGGTGATTCATTTAAAGCTTATCTGCCCTCTGCTACATACACCATGGCAAATAGGGGAGAAAAATGGTTATTATTATCTCCAGGTCACACAGCCATTTATTTTGAGGAGAACCAAGAGAGATGTGGAGAAACAGCTAACCAGGAAGTATGAGCATGTTCTGAAGTGCCGCCTTTCCAGTCGACAGAAGGCCTTATATGAGGATGTCATTCTACAGCCTAGGTAAGTGCTAGTTTGCCTGCCTGCCCAATGAGAAGCAGATGCACCCTGTTGCCTCAGTAAGTGTGCCTATCAGTGAGGCAACCAGGACTCTGCAGGCTCCAGAACATCCTCCCTTTCCTTTTTCTTACTTGCCCATTGTATATGTTTAGTCTACACACCTGCCATTTGGGTAGCTTGATATCTATTCCCCTGCTTGGTGCTGCTTGTTGTATTAGCTTGTTGTCTTAGTTAGGGTTCCATTCCTGTGAAGAGGCACCATGATCAAAGCAACTCTTACAAAGGACAACATTTAATTGGGGCTGACTTACAGTTTCAGAGGTTCAGTCCATTATCATCATGGCAGTAAGCATGGCAGCATGCATGCAGACAGTGGTACTAGAAGAGCTCCATATCTTGATCAGAAGGCAGCCAGGAGATGACGCTCATCTGCAGACAAGAGGTTCTCTTTCTGCACTGGGTGGAGCTTGAGCATAGGAAACCTCTAAGGCTTGCCTTCACAGTGACATACTTCCTCCTTATAGAACCACTTCCCAGGGGCCAAGCATATTTGAACCAATACACCTGCGTAGTTAGTGTGAATGCTACTGGTTAACCAGCTTACTTTTGGGTCAATATGGTCTTTCTGGAAGGAAACCAGTGGGGCATAATATCCATGTCATGTTATAGCATCCTATGACCTAAAGAATTCACCCCCCATCTCTTGCTTGGTAGCCCCAATATGCCAATTCAGTGGGTTCAACTTAGACCTCTGAATCCTCTCCATGGCTGCTTTGACACTTTCTTGTGTTCTCAGTGGTGTCTCGTGTTTAAAACTGTAGGGTTATTGTGGGGTCCTTCGGCCGTTCCACCACAGAGCTTGGGCCTCTCAGGGAGGCAGGATGTGGGAAGTTTACCCCACTTACCCATGCCACTTCAAGGGTGGGAAGCACAGTCTGAGGCATAGGACACAGCTGGAGCTGGTCCATGGGCCTGCAAGGAGGCCAGAGTCCTCTGGTTCTCAGGCTCTTGGGCATCCAGGCACCACTGGGGTGCCGGAAGAGTTGAGAATGGGGTCCTGTGGGGCTGGATCTAGCCCAGGGCTAAGGGGAAAGAGAGGGGAGCTCTGGCTGGTCCCTTGGGGGATGTCTTCGGCTTGATTGCATGCTTGGTGGTGGTGGTGGCTGGGAGCACAGGGCGGCCTTCTACGGGAGATTAGACCACAGCTCTGAAAGCAAAGGGCAGCTCCCCATGGACGATCTTGATGAAAACAGTCAGTCCATGGTTTTAAGGTGTTTATTGTTATGGCGGAAGGTGGATGAGTAAAACCATACCACACATCTCAGGCCTAGGGAGGGGTGTCTGGAAGGGACTCATTGACTAAGGCCTTTGGGTACCTCATTACAATGGAGATCTGTCTACCTGTGGAGGGGCTTGGGGCATTGCCCTTATGTGACTGATGGCCACAAATCTATGGAGGGCTGCAGCTAGTGACAAGCCTGGTTTCCTGGGAGTCAGGCAAAGCGCCTACCGTCCCTTTTAAGGTCACGGGTTTCAAACCTCCTCACCCAGGAATCAGGGTGCCTTTCATGGTCCCACATAAAACAAATGGAAGAAACATGGAATTAGAGTTCACATAGATTTTAATTTTAAAATTAAAAACTGATAGTTCTCAGTACTTAGACCCCACTCTCTGGATTGTAATGCAGCTGAGAAGAATCATATGTGTATTTATTCTGACCTCACATGCTAGCAGTCTCTGCTGCTTTTTGTTTACAGAGCACAGGGTATGTGTGAGTACCTAAGAAAATGTGTAATACATGTCTAAAGTTCTCAAAGTACCTTATGGCTCCCTAAATGTCTTTGTATCGCTACAGCATGTTTAAAAGGCTTATTAGAAACTTGGTAACTGAGTGTAAGAATGGATCGCTGCTCATTATAGGCCATTTCCCAGAGAGTCCTTGCCAAGTTGCATTGGTGATGAGACATTCAGCCTGTCATTTAGTCTAGAATCTTAGAGAGCAGTGAATGTGCCACAGTGTTTAATGTGCTCAGCCTCCATATACTGTGGAAGGCATGTTGCTGTAACACTAGTTTCTATCGGATATTTCAGCAAAATGTTGACATTTTCGTTTGTCAACATTAATGATATGCTAGTTCTAGTTAGAAGTAATTTTGTGGGAAAGGATTGGAGCTTCTGTGTAGGTCAGGTGCCATCACCAGCAGACAAGGGAAAACAATTTAGTTACCTTTAAATTCCTTAGTTTGTTGTCTTAGGGTTTGCTGCTGTGAAGAGACACTGACCTAGGTAACTCTTACAAAGGCAAAACATTTCATTGGGGCTCACTTACAGTTTCAGAGGTTTAGTCTATTATCATCTTGGCGGGAAGCATGGCAGTGTACAGGCAGGCCATCTTAATCTAAAAGCAGCCAGGAGGAGACTCTGATTCTGTGCTAGGTAGAGCTTGAGCATAGGAGATCTCCATGCCTACCTACACAGTGAGGCACTTACTCCAAGGCCATATCTACTCCAACAAGGCCATACCTCCTAATGGTACTACTTCCTATAGCCAGGCAATGAAACCCAGGAATCCATGATGGCTAGACCTATTCAAACCACCACAGTTGTCCTCTAAGCAGGAGCTCTGACAAGTCATCGTTGAGGAAATGTAACTTGTTAATCTGTGACTATACCAGTGCCACAGGGTAGTAAGGTACTTGTATTTGGGAGTGATGTCATCTGTTGTGGAGGGGTAAGAGATCATAGCTTTGGATCCAGCACATCTTGTCTTTAATGGTCTTTTGTGGTTCTGTGACACCTGCTCTGAGTAGAATGGCAGAGAGACTTTTTCATGTTTTCTTCCTTTTCTCTGAGCCACAATTCAATATGTTAAGACTTTGTACACCTTGACCCCATTTTTGCACTTGGGAACCCGGTTTCTGGACACCTTAAAAACCTGAGGTAGGCCCCCATTTCTATATTGCACTGTCCAGATGCATAGAAACACCAATTATGGCTCTCAGGGGGAGGTTCCTTTCTGCTCCCACTTGCTTCCACTTGCACCTTCTTTACTTCCATCCTTTCTCTGGAAATGTCTAGTATTCTTGGATTCGGGACTCTTAGTTTTAGCCCACTCAAAGCCAAACATGGTAACTTTAAAAATATCTGTTGTCTTGAGTTTTGTTCCATATCTATTTTCCTAAGATAGAGGGATAGCTTCTTACTCAGTTCTTATGCACAGCCCTGTTCGGGGAACCTTATCACAGGGCTCAGAGCTGGCTGGTTTTGGCTTTCCTGTTATCCAGGCAAGGTTTACTGTGGCATCCACTCCTGGCAGTGCTTCTCGGTATTCCCACCTTTCTCTGTTACATACCTGCGTGGTCCCTGGCATAACTAAGCTGGCACTTCCCACAAGGATCTCAGGCTTCCTGAGCCTGGTTCTTAGGCAGCCTCTATATGAGTTGTTTGGGTTTAGAACCTGTAGTCATTTCACCATGCATGGTTCTACATCCACCTCTGAAGTGTTCCTGATGTCACCCTTCACTGCCTGCCTTAGGGTGCTGCACGTGCTATGCTCCGCTTTCTCACCTAAGCCTTGTGGGTCTCTGTCTGATACTGAAGCAGGGTGTGGACTGGCCTGGCCTGCTTGGCATCTCATCTGCCACTGCGCTTTCCTTATAGGATCAGGGATATGCTTTCTGGGATGCTCTCATCCCACCTTCTGGCTTAATGAATTCTTTTATGACATTAAGCCTTGGATGCTTCTACTTGTCTGTCAGGGCACTTTATCCTGATGTTACTGAAACATGGTCCCTTTATAAAGGAACAGCCTTGTCCCTTGAGAAGGTATAGTCCTATACCTACCTCTTGACTCTGGCTCCCTGGAGTGACTCAGTAAAGATCTGTTCAGGAATGTAGACTTGAATGTGCAATATAACAAATTTATTAGCCCAGTCTTGGGGAATGTTGCTAGTTCTGGTGTTTTCTGAGATCAGGAAAGTCACTGATGGTGATCGTGGATGATGAGCATACATTGAGCTTTATGCCTCTTCTTCGTGAGCAGGACTCAGGAAGCTCTGAAGAGTGGGCACTTTGTCAGTGTCTTGAGTGTCCTGACACGGCTACAGCGAATCTGCAACCATCCTGGACTAGTGGAGCCACGGGTACCAGGCTCCTCCTATGCAGCAGGCTCTCTGCAGTATAAGTCAGCCTCTCTAATTCTCAGAGTTCTGGAGAGAGAGTTCTGGAAGGTAAGTAGAAGGTTTAGAAAGATAGTTCAGAATCCCTAGTACTGTTTAGATACAATCCACATAGTTGTATGGATCACTTCATAACCCCTCTTCTCTATAGCTTAGTGGTTTTCAACCTTCCTAGTGCTACAGCCCTTTGGTACAGTTCCCCATGCTGTGGTGATCCTGACTATAAAATTATTTTTGTTGCTACTTCATAACTGTAGTTTTGGTACTATTATGAGTCATAATGTAAATATCTTTTTTCCAATGGTCTTAGGCAACTCCCGTGAAAGGGTCATTCGACCCCCACAAAGGGGTTACAATGCACAGGTTGAGTACTACTGCTCTAGCTCTTTCTGTCTATCTAGTTGCTGCTATCTGTGGACCTCCCTGATTTGGGCAGCTCACAAAACTGTATTTGGATTCTTAGAGTATTTTCGAGGTTCATCCTCATTGTGGCTAGGTAACTTTCTGCTGTGAAAGGCCACATTTTGTTTATCCTTTGATCAGTTGATGCATACCTAGGTGGTTTCCACTTGTGGCTATTTTTAGTAGAGTTGATGAGAACACTTCTACAGTTTGGGTTTTCCTGTTTGTGAGTGCTGCTGGCTGAGGTAGCCATTGCCAACTATCCCACTGCTGCTGAACCACCTGACTTGCCCTTGCAGTATAAGGGATTCCGTGACCCACTTCCTGTCTTTCATCCTTTTCAGTGTGTGATGCTGCTTTCTTGTTATCTCAAGTTCTGAGAAATATACATTAGTGGTGCTATGGAAAGAAGGGCACTTGCATTTGCCGCGGTCATGGTCATGAACCTGACTGGTTCCCCTTAGCAGTGAGTGGTCTCCACAGTGAGTGTTATAGGCACCACCACCACACACTGTTTATTAGCACTTAGAGCCCACACCTGCCCTCGTTTTTCCTGGGGGAAGACTGCTGTTTATCCTGCACTGTTCAAATGATGACTGTCCAATTGCATCTGCTCCTCTGCCACTCCAGGTTGTCTCAATATCTGTTCACATGATGCTGAGGGCCCAAGTAGCTGTTGTCCACTGTGAAGAGATTTGGCCTTAGAAGGCTTGTCATACCATATAAAACAGCTTCCTCAGTTGATCTGAAACAGTTGGTCAAGTGTTTTCCTCTGCCACCTATTACAGATGTTTTCTTTTTTTACTTCTATTTCTTCTTAGGAAACCGATCTTTCCATATTTGATCTCATTGGGCTAGAAAATAAAATCACTCGCCATGAGGCTGAATTATTGTATAAAAAAAAAGTGACTCGGAAACTCATGGAAGAAGCCTTTACTTCACCTCCTCCATCAGCCCGGCCAGCAGCGGTGAAGCTCAAGGCCAGCAGGTATGTGCAGGGGTTAAAGGCAGCATGTGGCTCATCTCTGCTGTTTGAGAGTCCTGAGCAGTCCCTTCCTCCAGCTGACCCTAGACAGTCCATTAAAATGAGAAAAGCTGTGTTCTTGAAATTATTCTGGATGTGAATTGTTTTCAGTGAGCACAACTACATTAATAAGACACTCAAATAGAAGCAGCAAATCCCAGAGTCACTTTTCTTGGTTATCTTTAATAAAGTAAACTTTAGGATTTGAGGAGATGTCAGGGCTGAGAACAGCATGCCTTCTGGTGTGGCAGTAACTGGCATGGCCAAGTCAGACATCTTATTTGGAAGAATTCAGAGTATGCTCATGGGCAGGAGCACAGGCAGACATGGGGTTCGTTTAACAACAGTGGAGTCATTGTTCTTACAAGTGACAGTAAAGCCAGGCAGTGGTGGTGCACACCTTTAATCCCAGCACTCTGGAGGCAGAGGCAGGTGGCTCTCTGAGTTAGAGGGCAGCCTGGTCTATAGAACGAGTTCCAGGACAGCCAGGGCTACACAGGGAAACCCTGTCTCAAACAAGTAACAACAGAATGATATAAATGATGATTTGGAGTGAGGGAAATCATGAGGCAGGAGAGGTAGAAGGTGAAATCAGGGTATAATTGTTCTGAACAGACTAAACACAGTGATGAGAAAGAAGCAAAACCCTTGGCTGAGGTGAAGAAGGAAAACAGAAAGTAGTTATCTTTTTAGAAATAAAGAGGGCATTTATGCAGATCAGAGGCTATTCTTGAAGTTTTTCCAAACTTGGCTTCCTTGGGACTGTGACCTGCTTGCCTCCTCTGCAGCTCAGCTCACGCCTGACAGACCCATACAGAAAGTGAATAACCCTGTGAACACAGACAAGGTTTCTACGGCTGGCTCCTTGTTTGTCCCTCTATTTTCTAGGTGTCCCTCTATTTTCTAGATCACAGAGCTCATAACTCTGATCACACTAGTGCCTAGTTGGGCACTTTGTGCATCTTCCCAGCTGCTGCTCTTTCTTTCCATTTTATAAGCAGTCTTGTCACATGTACTAGGTATAGAATTTGCTTTTTCCTTGCTTTTATTCAAAACTGTAGTTACAACATGGATATTACATGCTAAGGTTTTTTCTTAACATATTTTGACATATACCTAAAAATTTACAATAATTATGTTACCAGTTGAGATGTATGACTGTTGAATACAGAGTTTGTCAGCAGCCCCTACAGGCTTGTTGCAGGCTTCTTGCTAACCGTATTTGTAGCCACCTTGCTCCTGCTCGATACCATTTAGCCTGCCTTCCTGGCTGATCTCTGAGGGGCAGTCCTCTAGAACCCATACTATCTGCAATGTGGTGATGCTGTGTGTCTTCTGCTTGGGCCAATGGGCATCTAGGTTATTTCAGCCTGTGCAGTATGGCCAGAAGCCTGAGGGTCGCACCGTGGCATTCCCCAGCACACATCCACCTCGGATGGCAAACACCAATGCATCCACTGCTACTCCACAGGGCCAGGTTCGAGGACGGCCACCAATTGCTACTTTCTCTGCCAATCCAGATACAAAAGGTATCTCACGTAATGAGCTGTCTTTTGCGGAAGACTGTGGGAAAGCTCCCGGCACTCTGTTCCTGGCCTACTGAATGTCAATAGCCACTGCTCGGGGTGTGGACACCTGAATGACCTTCAAAGGGGTCATCTGTAGCTCTTGATGAGTTGAAGATACTTTTGTCTTTCCCCTCTCTCTTTCTCTGTTTTGAGTCAGGATCTAACTATGTAGCCCAGGTGGCTCTAGAACTAGTAGTAATCTTCCTGCTTCTAGTCCCCCATTTACAGGCATATAACACTGTGCCTGAATGTAGAGTTTGTTTCCTATACTGGGTTTTCCTATGAAGGAAAGTTCTCCTTGGCTGAGCAGGTGATGGGATCTCTGCAAAGTGTTTTTCTTAAAAGTATGTCAAGGTTGTTCAGGAGAGTTCTGAGCCTTCGTGCTGCATTTGGTGCTACTGTTTTAGCTTCACTGTGGTAAAGAGGCAGCTGAAGACCTAGGAGTGGTCTTGTAACCTTATCTGAAAACAGCAGTTTGAGGTTTCTGTACTGCTGAGAGCAGGAGCTTTCGTGTGCTTACACAAAGTGCTTTCTAACAGCTGGTAGCATTTGACAGCCCCGTGTCTAGTTCAGGATGTGTGCCTTGTGTATTCTGTCAATTCACAGGGAGCCTCTCTGATTGACAGCAAGAGCCTTAAGTTTTTCTCTTAAGTGCTGTACCAGCCCCTCCATGTTTGTGTCCTAAGAGTGGGCTTCTCATTTGAGAGACTGTGGAATAATGTTTATGTAATTTAACATTCGGTTGTGAAATACTACTACATGTTATGAAGAACCTCTAACAGCTTTGCACAAAACAACCTTATTGATTACAGCAGCAGCAGCCCCGTTTCAGAACTCTCAGGCTTCCGTCGGTACGCCTCGACACCAACCCACCTCGACCTCCAGCACAGCAGCAGGCCCAGCCCATCCTTCGAAACTGCGGGCTCAGACCGCTGTCCAGGCCTCCACCCCAGGCCCACCCCTGCCCCCGCCCCAGGCCCCCTCGCTGGTGGCCGGGCAGAGTGCACCGCCCCAGCGGCTGGTGCTTACCTCGCAGGCCCAGGCCCGCTTGCCCAGTAAGTGGCCTTACTGTCCAGGGTCTGCTCTCACTGCCTTGGAGCAGTGTGTCAGGAACACGGGATGTCTGAAGAGCCTTTGCTGTCCACTGCATCTGTCTGTCCCTCAGTACAGGCCTGGAGCGTGATGCCGGTCATGGTGGGGCCTTGCTTATGGTCATTGTCCAGGGCCCTGCTCTGTTCTACTCTTTCTCCTCCATTCAACCAGCTCTGCTTTCCTCCTGTGCTGCACTGGTGTTGAGGGCTAGCACCTTGGTTTAGCCTTAGCCACAGTTCCAGCAGTGCCAGGGTCCACACTGTGGGGCAAGTGGTGAGACCAGACCATGAGAATTAGCATTAGGTTCCTAGACACTATTAGTTCCAAGTTTAAAATTGGTGGTGAATACTTGCTCAGCAGAGACATTTCTCTCAATAATTCAGTGACTAAAACTGTTCATTGTTACTCATTTTTTCCTAACTCAAAATTTTATACTTCCAGCAATGGGATTAGCAAGTTTCCAAATCTTCTACAGGCCATTATCCAGGCTACTGTAGAAATTATGCCAACTAAAATATTACAGATCACAAATAGTTCTTATTTGTCATGTAGCAGAATCATATTGAGGCCTTTTGGGAAAAATGGGATGGGACGAAAAAGCATCAGGGGAGACTGGGAGTCTCTTTTGTGTCCAGCAGTGGAGAGTGGTTGTCCTAAGCAGTCACACTAGAGGAGAGAGCTGTGTATCCTGTAGGTGATAAAAGTTACATTACTGTGGGAGACTTACATGTAGTAGTGTGTGAAGTTAGTGATTCAGCTGGCTTTATCCATCTAGAAGGGCTGAGGAGAGATTTCAGTGTCTGTGTGTAACTCTTTGTCTTTGACTTTCATTTCCCCTTCCTTGTGCACAGTTGATTCTGTGTGAAGACATCTTTAACCTTAGACAGTCTGCTAATCTTTCACTAACACTTCTCCTTATGGCCCCTTTACTAACCCTGGCGTGGATTTTTCTTGGAAAGGAACATTTGAACTTGGATAGCCACCCGTTGGGTAAAAAGCCTTTAAACTTCTGATCATTTGATATGTAATATCAAATCCTATGAGCTCATTTGAATTAACAAACTCAAGAGTTTTAGATCTGACTTATTTAAGCTTTCCTAGAATTTAACAAAAAAGCATGTGCAATTAAAGTTTGTTGTTTTATATGTTGGTGATATGACCTTATTCACTGGTATATAACTATATAACTTTTCAAATTTTTTAAGTTCTCTGAAGATTTTCCAATTTAATGTAAGAAACTTCTGATTTTTTTGGTACTTACTGTTCTTTTTCCCTTTCATTATTTGGAGAGAAAAGTAAAAATAGTCCTTAATAGTCTGATGAGTTGTAGTTGATACTGAAAGTCCCTACCATTTATGATTAAATAGATTAACCACAAAAGTCTGGTATTTAATAGAGTTTTTTCTTTTGTCTTAAAATAACTTTTCCTAAAGTGATAAGCAACACCTAATGTGTTTTGAAGACACTTGAGTGTAGTACAGGCAGTCGTTTATAGCGAGAAGGTCTTCCTTCTAAGTGATGTTAGTTCAGCTTCTCTTCTGTGTTTTAACAGGTGGGGAAGTAGTGAAAATAGCTCAGCTGGCGTCCATTGCAGGGCCACAGAGCCGTGTGGCCCAGCCAGAGACACCTGTGACACTGCAGTTCCAAGGGAACAAATTTACCTTGTCACATAGCCAGCTGCGACAGCTCACAGCAGGCCAGCCTCTGCAGCTGCAAGGTAAGAGACAACCATCTGATATAATGCTGACAAGGACAGAGGTATGCCACTCTTAGCACTGTACTTGAGAACCTGTCTGGGTAACAGGTAAAAAGGGTAGGTCCCTATGAGGTTCAGGTCTTCCCCAAGGAGTGGCTTGAAGAAGTCTGACCTGAGGAGTCATTGAGGAATGATGAGATGACATTCGTGAGTCACCTTGGCAGTGCCTTTAGTAAGTGATACTTGGTTTCTATCAATACCATCTGCTCTTTGGGAAGTTTCCTCTTTTGTAAGTTAGGGTAGAAGTGTTTGTTGCTTTCTAGTATGAATGAGTCAAATTTTCCTAAAAATGCCAAAAAGACCAGCAATTTTTGTACATGAAATGCTTTGACTACCTACCTACCTACCTACCAACCAACCAACCAACCAACCTACCTACCAACCAACCAACCTACCTACCTACCAACCTACCAACCTACCAACCAACCTACCTACCTACCTACCTACCCACCAACCTACCTACCTACCTACCTACCTACCCACCAACCAACCTACCTACCTACCTACCTACCCACCAACCAACCTACCTACCTACCCACCAATCAACCTACCAAACTACCTACCTACCTACCCACCAACTTACCTACCCACCAACTTACCTACCTACCAACCAACCTACCTACCTACCTACCAGCCTACCTACCTACCAGCCTACCTACCAGCCTACCTACCTACCAGCCTACCTACCTACCAACCTACCTACCAGCCTACCTACCTTACCAACCAACCTAGCTAGCTAACTACCTACCTAACTACCTACCTACCTATGTTCCTATCACTTGGGTTCTTACTGTGTTGCCCATGTGACCTGTGACTTCTGAGACAAGCCATCCTCCTGCCTTAGCCTCTTAAGTAGTTGAGACTTCCAAGATATGTGCCAATTTAAAGTTTCAATTTTAACACTGGGTCCAAACGTCTCAGACCTTTGGCTAAGAACATATAGTTACTGCTTTCAAAGAAAAGGAGGTAGTAAAGTTTGAAATCTTAAGTGGTGTGTGGTGACAAGTGCAACTTCTTCAGCTGCATCCAGCACCAGCTGCTTACCTTTAGGGTGGGTAAGGTTTCACAGGTTTCTGTGCAGCACTAGCTTCCCTGAACCATGCTCCAGCAGCCTCTCTGAAAGACACTGCCCTGGATTCTGGCCGAGTGACAGCTTCTCATGATACTTTAATGCCTCTCTTGGTGGGGTTTAGGATCTGAGTCAGGGCCATCTGAGTGTAGTTGGTGGTTACTTGTTCTCTTTTACACATTTGGTAAGAAGGCTCAGGCATGTAATAATGTGTGTGGCAGACTCTTGAAGAGCAGCCACAGAGTCATGGTCCCCTGGGCTAATAAGCCCAGCTCTTTCTGGTAGTTTTGAATCCCTTTGGCAATGGCTAAGTGAGTCCGTGAATGTTTCTGTGACCTGCACAGCCCTAGGACAGCTGTGGTCACCAGCTGTGGATAGACTCCCTGGGTATGTGCAAGATCAGTGGTCTTTTCTCCAATTCATGTAAAACACTCTTTCCTCAGATGGTTTTCTGTCTTTATCTGAGATTTTAAAATAATCCCTTTTTTGTCAGCATTACTGAGCTGTACATATATTTGCTTGTGTAAATGGAACTATGTGTGTGCAGAATACTGACTCATTTGTTTCTATACCATTTGGAAGTGGCTAGTGTATAATAATACTGTGCACACACCTGTTACTGATGCTCCTCATGGACATGTGATTACAGGTAGCGTACTCCAGATCGTGTCAGCCCCTGGGCAGCCCTACCTGCGAGCCCCTGGCCCCGTGGTGATGCAGACTGTGTCTCAGGCAGGCGCTGTGCATAGCACCCTGGGAAGCAAGCCCCCAACCAGTGGCCCCAGCCCTGCACCCTTGACCACACAAGGTAGGGTGTTCTAAAAGGAAAAAGGCTTAGTGAGAACTTCTTACACATTTTTTTGTGGTGTGGGTTGGGGGGTAACTCAGGAGTCATGGACCTTATGCATGTCAAAATCTTTTTTTGTGATAGTCTGGTTTCCACACATGTGTCATGACATCAACTTGCTTTTTTCTTTCTTTTTCTTTCAAATGTACTGCTTGAATATGACCAAACCCACTGTCATGTTCTAATAAAAAACTTAGGGGAGATGGCTCATCAGTTAAGAGGACTCGTTGGGTTGCAGAGGACCTAGCTATCTTTCCTACACCCACATGGGGGCTCACAGACATCTCTGACTCTAGTACCAGGGGATTTCTGATATCCACAGGTCCCAGGCACACATACTTTTATTCAGGAAAAAAACTGATACCTAGTTTTTATGTTTATATATATATGTGTGTATGTATATGTATGCATATACATACACATATATATAATACATAAATATATTTTAAAGTTTAATACACATAAAATACACAAGTGTATATTTAATTTAATAGACATATTTTTCATATATATGTTTATATATAAAATATATACACAATTTTATTTATTTTTAAGAAAAAAACCTTTGGAACGACCAAATATTTAGTAAGTGTGCCTAGAGCTCCCTGAGAGTAGAGCCATGCATTTGGTACAGGGTTTGCACACTGCTCTGGCCGGCCTATGGCTACCGGGCTCCCAGCTGCTCTCCTATTCTCTGCCAGCTTCTCTTCTAAGGACCAATCCTTGCCTGCATGTGTTCAGTATATTAGAGCTGGTTGGCGAGTTTGATTCATGGGCAAGCAAGGAGACTTTCCTCATTATATGCTGATTACCTGTGATACTTTACCAATATGGAACAGAGGAGGTTATAATTCTGGCCTAGGACAGGTATGTGATCTGTCTGTGCCAGACACTAGAGTCCTGACTCTAGTTCTGGACAATAGTTTTGATGCACCAAACTTTTTTTTTTAAGATTTATTTATTTTATGTATATTACTACTCTGTAGCTGTCTTCAGACACACCAGAGGAGGGCATCATCAGATCCCATTTACAGATGGTTGTAGGCCACCATGTGGTTGCTGGGAATTTAACCACTGAGCCATCTCTCCAGCCCCATGCATGATGCACCAAACTCTTTTTTTTTTTTTTTTTTCTTTTCTTTTTTTTCAGAGCTGGGGACCGAACCCAGGGCCTTGCGCTTGCTAGGCAAGCGCTCTACCACTGAGCTAAATCCCCAACCCCTGCACCAAACTCTTAACAGTCTGCTCCTTTTATTTTCTTGGGATTTCAGGAGGCAAGCTGCTGCACCTTGGCTAGGCAGTCTACTTTTAGGAATGGATCTGTTTCATACTGGCTTTCCTTTGCTTTTTTCTTTGGGAGCCAGGAGCACAAGGGCTTAGGGATGGAACTCCAAGCATTCCAGGCAAGTGTTCTACCATTAAGCCACACCTTTACTCCCTTCAGCTGTTTGCTTTTACATTTGTAGTTGGTGTTCCTGGTCGAGTAGCAGTGAGTGCTATGGCTGTTGGGGAACCTGGCCTGGCTTCCAAACCAGCTTCTCCTGCTGCAGGGCCAACCCAGGTAAGGCTTAGATGCAGTGGCAAGTAGCTTCAAGAAGCTTTCCTGTGGCAGCCAAGGTTCCTGTAGGTCCTTTCTGGTTTATGCATTTTAGAGATGCACATGCTCTTTGAATTAGGGCCTTGATTTAACACTTGTTCCCAATGAAAGAAATTGACCTAGGCTTCTGACTGCAGACATTGGTCTTTTTTTCCTTTTGTTTTTTCTTATTCTCAGTGTTTTCTATGTCTTAGGAGGACACAGAAGGCTCTTTTTCTGCCAGTAGTTTCATAGAAGTAGGCCATGGATGTTGAGATGAATGTGTGCATAATAGCTCTCAAAGCCTTCAGTGAGGTGATTTTGTTGTTTCTCAAAAATTTTTGGTCATGGTTTGTCTTTCTGGTATTTTTGATCAAGGAGGAGAAGAGCAGACTTTTGAAGGAACGATTGGATCAGATTCATTTTATCAATGAGCGGCGTTGTTCCCAGGCTCCAGTGTATGGTAGAGACTTGCTGAGGATCTGTTCCTTGCCTGGAAGAAGGAAGAGGCCTTTGTGCTGGTCTTTGGATAGCAACCGTGGGAAGGGCCCTAAAGGAGCAGACTATGACATGTCACCCTCACAAAGTGGAGGTGATCTGACTTTGACATTGAGTCAGCGCCAAGAGTCTCTTCAAGATGTCCTTGACAGGTGAGCCAGAGTGTGCAGGTGAGCATCTTCACCCTGATTTTCTGTCCCTTCACTCAGATGCACTCCAAAAGTTTTCTTTTTTTCTTTTTTCTTTTTAATTTTGGGTCTCGTGTAGCAGCCCTTCATTTCTGTAGAGCTAGCCTAGGCTTGCTTTGAACTCTTCCTGATGCTCCTGCCTCCTCCTCTCAGTGCTAGTATAAGCGGACAGACACAACCTGTAGTTCTTCATTCTTTGGATTGTACTTTTTTAATCACTTTCCTTTTGGTTGCCCTTTTGAGTTTCTTAGGGTTTGAAGTGGTTAGGGAACAAGGACCTGGTATTTAGGTTATTAACTGGCTCTTTTAGAAAACTGACCCTCAAAACTAGCCATATGTTACCTGGAGACATTGAAGAGTAGAATTCCGAATAAGTTAGTAGAGCAGCCTCAGTAAGGTGACCACCACAGCTAGCCACACTGTTCCTGCTAGTTCTTGATATGTCTGCTGCTGTTCAGACTACTGACAGTCTATGCACGTTTCTTTATGACCTGGCCTTGCTCTCAGGGCTCAGTTTCAAGGTCATTTTCTTTGTCTGGCTGAACTATGTTGTTACTTCCTGCCCAGAGAGGCCCTAATTACCCAGTGCCTGTGCTTAGTGTTCAGAGCCTGCCTTCCAGGTCTCACAGATAAGTAAATTAATGAAGAAAAAGATAGAGTCCTTTCCAGGCTGAGCCAGCCTGTTTCTTGCCTTTCCAGGCTGTGTGATAGATTTGCTGCCATTTGTTTGTCTTTGAGGTGCTGGTCATATTCACACATCACAGATGGCCACTTCAGAGCAATCACCAACACCCAGCTTCACATGCTGGAGAGACAATTAAGAATTTAAGAGCCCATATTACTCCTATAGAGTGCTCCAGTTTGGTTCCTAGCCCCCAAGTTAGGGAGTTCACAAGTGCCTCAAGCTCCATGGGATTGGACATCGTCTTATGGCCTCTGCAGGCAAGGACATGCACATGCACAAACCCCTATGTCGATACACAAGCATAAGCATAACTGAAATTAAAAGTAGCTGGGCATGGTAGTGCATACCTTTAATCCAGCACTGGGGAGGCAGAGGCAATCAGATGGATACCATTGAGCTCCAGGCTCAGGGTTAACTAGTGAGTCTCAGAAAAGTTTTTTTAAAAATTAAAAACCAAGTAAATAAATAAATAACATTTAAAACAGAGCTTCAGCTAATGCCTAGGAGAGAGAGCTTTCTGGTGTAGGTGACTGGATGTTAGTAGGAAGTATCAGGTTGGTTGTGGCATTGCAGTTCTGTCTGTAGGGTGTCCTGGGTCTGTCCCTTTTTTTTTTTTTTTTTTTTTTTTTTTTTTGGAGCTGGGGACCAAACCCAGGGCCTTGCGTTTGCTAGGCAAGTGCTTTACCGCTGAGCTAAATCCCCAACCCCGGGTCTGTCCCCTTTCAAGTTACATGTCACCTGTAGTATTTATCTAGAAGGCTCATATTCAGAGAGAATTTACTTCTGTCCCAAGAGTCCTCACGGGGAATATCTGAGCCAGTGGCAGGAGTCTGGAGAATGCCCTGTGCTGGTCATTTAGATCTGTCCTGATTGATGTTGCCTTGGGTTTCTGTCCTTGAGCTGTGAAAGATTAGTTGCCTTGCAGTGATGGAATCTAGCTCTCGATGCTTGTCTGTCACTCACACTGTCAGAGGGACCAGGGTACCACATAGTGACCACACATGATTTCTGCTCCTCAGGGTAGCCTGTGTGATTCCTCCAGTGGTGGCTACACCACCCTCCCTGTGGGTCGCGAGGCCGCCCTCACTGTATAGCAGCAGGTTGAGAGCTCTGAGGCAGTGCCTGAGAGAGCACACCGGCCCTTACCACCGACAGCTGCAACAGCTAACAGCACTGCGCTCACTGCAGTTTCCGGAGCTGAGGCTGGTGCAGTTTGACTCAGGTATGGCAGACCCCATTGGCATGGTTGTGAAGTAAGATACATTTGTTCTGGAATGCAAGACTGACACACTCCACACACACACTCTCTCTCTCTCTCTCTCTCTCTCTCTCTCTCTCTCTCTCTCTCTCAGGAAAGTTAGAAGCTTTAGCAATCCTGCTACAAAAACTGAAATCTGAAGGACGCCGGGTGCTGATTTTATCTCAGATGGTTCTTATGCTGGACATTTTAGAGATGTTCTTGAACTTCCATTATCTCACCTATGTACGGATTGATGAAAATGCCAACAGTGAACAACGACAGGTAAGAAATAATCCTTTCATGGTATGACCCTGAATCATTGGATTTAGGTCTCATTTTCCTACAGCTGTGAGGTCAGTGGTCTACTGTCCTTAAATGCAGAAGAGGTAGCATTTAGAACTTTGTGAGTTCCAAACTGACTGCTTTGATTTTTTTTTTTTTTCCCACCTCAACAAGCTTGTCAGCCAGCTGTCTGGTTCTAGGTGTCATATAGGACAAATAGGGGTAATCTGTAGTCACACCGGAATAGTGCTAACGTACTTTAAGAGGTGGCTATCTGGCAAAGATATGAGTACTTTTTAGACTAGCTCTCAAATACAAATTGAGAAGTTTTCCATGTTTTTGTTGTCCTTATTTGTTAACTTTTAACATTTGGCTAATACACAGTGATTGTAAAACCTGTAGCATAGCTCTCCACAAAGCAGCATGGAATGCCAGCCTCAGAGATGAATAGACAGTTGATGTAGTAATGATCCTTTTCTAGGACTTCCACACAGCAGCAACAGTGCTTCACTGAATGGTTGGTACATAAAATTGTTTACTATAGAAGTGCACATGATAAGCCATGAATAGTAACAGAGTGAATATTCAGCAGAAGAAAGTACACAAGAGAAGGTTCGTGCCTTGGCAGTGAATCACAACTTTCTTCACAACTCCAAATGACAGACCAGAAAGTCCTTACAAGAAGTGTCTCAGTACAAGCATGAGTAGTATATAGTGCAAAGGGTCATGAGTGGGGGAGAAAAACATGGTGCTGAACATGACTTGAGTTGTTCTTTTTATGTTTCAAAGCAAATGCAAAGTTTATACACATTATATATGCAAATGGAAAGGAGCCTGGTTTTTTGGTACTAGTGTAGAAAATTGGGTTGTGGTACTGGAGAGGTGGCTCAGTGGTTAAGAGAACTGATTGCTCTTCCAGAGATCCCAAGTTCAATTCCTAGCAACCACATGATGGCTCACAACCATCTGTAATGGGATCTGATGCCCTCTTCTGGTGTGTCTGAAGATAGCTACAGTGTACTTACATAGAATAAAATAAATTCTAAAAAAATTGGGTTGTTATTTGAAGAGAGAGGTTGGTCAACTTTCGTTTTGGCATGGAAATAATTTACAGAAGAGAAGTATTCAACATTCATTAGTTTGTTGTCCCACATGGTTAGATCTTTTTGTGCTTCCTCAGCCTTACTCCAGGGGCTTCTTGCCTGTAGAGTGCCCTGGCATTGCCTGAGGATAGAGGAGAAAGCACAGCTCCCTCCCTAGCAAGACTCTGCTTTCTTGTGGGGCCTACAGATTGGGCTGACAGCAAGTACCAGATAGGCATGACATCTTATACACACAATGTCTGTATTATCTAAACATGACCTAGAGATGCGGTGCACAGAAGGAAGTGCATGCATGCAGGAAAGCTAGGGTAAGATGTTATTCATGGAACAAATGAGACTGTTACAAAATAACTTGAATTGACAGATCATAGGTGTCAAAGGTCTTCCAGAAATGTTAACTAAGTACTTTCTTTTCTCTCAGGAGCTGATGAGGAGTTTCAACAGAGACAGGCGGATTTTCTGTGCCCTTCTCTCCACCCATAGCCGTGCCACTGGCATAAACCTTGTTGAGGCTGACACTGTGGTGTTTTATGACAATGACCTAAATCCAGTTATGGATGCCAAAGCCCAGGAGTGGTGTGATAGAATTGGGAGGTGCAAGGACATTCACATATACAGGTGATGATACTCCTGGCCAATTCAAGAAGTATACATAATGAGCTCTGTGGAAGGTGTGGGTGAAGTGATACACAGTGATACACAGTTAAGAGGTGGAACCAGATGTTCTATGCTGCAGTTGAATTTTAGAAGTTCCTACATAACTGGAGTTTATTTTTCTTTTAGACTTGTTTCTAGTGCTGCTGTTTTGTCTGGCCTTTGCGCTTGATATTTACTTGAATATGTAATCAGTTTTGTGTTAAGTCAGTTGTATGTTGGGTTTTTAGTGTTCAGTGTGTGCATATTGTACATTTTTATTTTAACTGTAGAACACAGCTTATATTTGACTTGTTTGAAGTATTATAAAGTACAAAGTGTCTGTTGAAAGACTTAGGATATGTCTCGTTATCTTTAAACATATAAATTATAACTGGTTGCCTTTCACAGCTAATTGGAAAGATAAAAGGGCCTCATGGTCCTCTCCTAGATTTCTGAGTATTATTTATTATGCTAATATAGTACTAGTCTGATGTTCGAGTATGCTGTCTCTGACAGAATAGGGCTGGGTCACTGTTTACTGCTTACGAGCAAAACATAGTCTAGACAGGCTACAGATGAGTAGGCTTCAGGTTGAGTGTTGAAGAATATAATAAACAAATAAATAGGTAAATGATAGATTAGGGGAGTACCTTGCAGTTCTCCGTGCAAAGGGCAGATCAGTCTCATAAGCTGAGAAATAAGGTAGGTACCCTTATTTAAAAGTGGGAATATAGAGGGCCTAGGAATTTGAATAGTTAATTTCAAGTGTCATAGCATGAAGGTCCAGCTCACGGTAGGGCAGAATGGTACTCAGGTTGAACATGAAATGTCTGTTTGAGGCTCAGACAGCATATCAAGGAGAAACTGAGTTTAGTGATGGAAGCTGCCATGTCTGTAGGGCTCAGGAATTGCCTCAGTTCTTCTGAAAGCAGCATGAGAAGACTTGTGGAAATTAAAGTGCCGTGTCCTTTACCAGTCATAGCCATGCTGCGGCATCTGCCTCAAAGTATTGTTGTTTAGTGCAGCAAGAATGGGGAGCACCCATTGGGATCAGCCATACACCTACCTATTGAGCAGACAAAAGGAAAGCATGCTCATAGGGAGCTGTTCATGTTGCTTAGCAAAGGGAACAAGTGTGGGTTAGCATATGCATGACACAGACAGGATTGATTGTGCCTTATGCTACTAACATCAAAGGCCTTCAGGGTACACCCAGGGTGATAGCATTTACTAATAGCCTTTGCATTGGCTGCCTAGGAGAAGGGGTTGGAAAGGCAAGCAATGATGAAAGTATGTATTGCAAGAATTCCTGCTCACGGCACCATTATAAGGAAGGCTCCAAAGATAAGCCAAAGTTTGATGGCACCAAAGCCTAAAATTGTAAACATCACAGAGAGTTTATTGGGTACTAGTGGTTTCTTACAGGGATGTGGGTAACCTCAAAGCATTAGCTACACCCTAGAATGGATGGTGACTTATGCATAGCTACGTAGGTGGAATCTCCTCTTCTCACCTTCCTTCTTACCCTAGCCCCTCCACACACTAGTGTAGAATTGCACACAAAGATAAGGGTCCATGACTTCCCTAGCCCATCTTTCTGAAAGAACATTAATCAATAGGGCCACCCATGATGGTCTTTTGTGAGCCGACACAGCTGATCTGATGAAGGTGGCTGCTATTTTGACAGGAGGACTACAATGTACAACAAGTTGTATGTTAAAAATTCACCCACAGGGCTCATTTGATAGCTCAGCTAATTAAAATATTTTCTTTTAATTTACCTGAGTTTAATCTCCAGGACCTATATGGTAGAAGAGTTATCACTGTAACTCTCCATCCATCTGTCTGTCCTATCACTATAATTGTATATCACAATAGTGATAACAGTTTGTGAGAAAAGTTGTTCTCATACTTCTCCATGTGAGTTGTGGCACTTGCATGCCTATGTGCTTATCTGTCTATTGATCTCAGTCTAAATATTATTTTTTAGGGAAAAAAAAATGTTACCCATACTCGACATGGTGGCACATGTTAAAATCCCTGCATTCCGGAGGCTTAGACAGGAAGATGATGAGCTTGAAGCTAGTCTGGGCTACATTGTGATATCCTGTTTTAACAAAACCCAACCCACTGCATGCGTGTGCTGTTATTACATGAATGTAAGGTGGTGCCATCTTGTTCTGTGCTGCAGAGTGTTGGTGTACTTATAACCCAGAGGTAGACAAAAATGCAACCTGTTATCTCACAGGTTAGAATCTGGCTCTTTTTCCTACTCCTAAAGCTTACATGTAAGGGAACTGTGTGTATTGGACCTGTGTTAACATGAGAAGAGAGAGCACTGCACCTTGATGGCTCACTTTTTAATATGTTCCCTATTTATAATTTTTTTCTCCTGGAAAATTCTCATTTTCTTTTTCATCCCTGTGAATATTTTTGTTAAAATAGTTTAATTTAAGCTTTCTTGACTTACAGCATTTAACATCCTTAAAGCAAGTAATCAGGGATGGAGTGATGGCTGCTCTTACAGAGGACCCAAGTTCAATTCCTAGCACCCATATAGCAGCTCACCAACTGTGTATAACTCCAGTCCAGGAAATGAAGAGCCAACTACCACTGGCCCTCATGGGCATCAGGCCTGCAAATGGTACACACACATACATATAGGCAAAACATCCATATACATAAAGCTTTTTTTAAAGTCTATTTTTAAAACAAAACAGCGGATGTTGTAGGAAAACAATAGACTGGATGACAAGCCCAGCTTGAGGTAGTACTCTTGAGACCTTCTGGGAGACTAGCATCTTGCAGGGGACAGGTAAGAACGGCATACCTCTTACAAGTCTCTCATGAGGCAAGTCAGAGAAGCTATCAACTCTGCCTGTTCTGGTCTGGAAGGACAGACAGTAGGGATGAATCTAAGACCGGTTGAGAAAGGTGGGAGAAACAGTGGCAGGCAAAGGGATGCACCACAGACTCCAGAGCACAGGAGAGCCAAGATTGGAGAGGGAGTGACAGAATGGCTTAGGCAGGTGCTGCTTTTCTGGCTACCCTTTGGACACTTCTGTCTGGTATTGGCTTGTGTTTGTAGGTGACATAACTGTTATTTCATCTGTATATGTATATTTTTTTATTTTTTTTTATAGGCTTGTCAGTGGCAATTCTATTGAAGAGAAATTGTTAAAAAATGGAACTAAAGATTTGATCCGGGAAGTAGCTGCTCAGGGAAATGACTACTCGATGGCATTCTTAACTCAGGTAGCTTTCTTATGTTAGGCATGGGTATGATTACATAGGGAGACTGTCTCACTTCCCAGCTTCCTACTTTTTTATGTGAATTCACTAATGAGGGCTGACTCTCGGGTGGGTTTTTGTACTGCCCAAGGCTCAGGTCAGACACAGGATTGCCACTGTTCCTGAAAGTTACTGTGCTTATTGTTTGTGTTTAGCGAACTATCCAGGAGCTGTTTGAAGTCTACTCACCTATGGATGATGCTGGCTTTCCAGTGAAAGCTGAGGAATTTGTGGTGCTTTCTCAGGAACCGTCTGTCAGCGAAACTATCGCACCCAAGATTGCAAGACCTTTCATAGAGGTGAGAGAAAATCTGGTCTGCCATAAGGCTTGCTAGACAATGAATGTTCTGTTTGAGTTGTGACTGTGTGTGCTTTCCCAGTGTGGTTGTGTGCTTTCACTCACCTGGCTTCTGAGTGCTCAGTTCTTACTCTGTATTTATTCTCCCCTCTGTTGATCCTGAAGCCTTCCTGCCCTCCCTTCCTCCCTGCCTTCCTGCCCTCCCTTCCCCAACTGTAAAGTATCAAGGGAATGGAGGAGGAGATGCTAGCCATTGTCCTCTTCCCATTAGGACTTCCTGAGCCATATTTGATTTCTAGTATTGACTCAAAGAACCATGCATCCCATCTGGCCCCCAAGCATTGTTCCTGTTAAATACACAGCTGACTTTCAAGATTTAGATGAGGCCCCAGAATGTCTCTGCTTGGTACTTCTCATATTGGTTCCTTGTTGGGGTATAATATTCTGGGTGCATGTAAGGGATATTACTGTAGCAGTGCAGGCACTGGAAGGTTTGGCATTACACACATATGGGTCCTGTGCAGTGGCCATCTTTATATGCACATAGCAGATAGATACCTATCAGGATTACTTCTATATCCTCTTTCTTCTGCTTCTGGCATGATCAAGGCCCATTTTACCCCAAGGGGCCTCACTTGCCCATTGATTGCTGAATATCTTCACTACTGCAACCTCTCATGAAGGAAAGGGGTTCCTTCCTCTTCAGACCCTGCTCTCCACACCCTCTTTGAATGTCCTCTCCGTGAAAGCTGCCCCACCTCTGATTCTGCTGTTTGTCTGGGGTGACAATTGACTTGCTTCTTGCTCTTCAGCAAAAGCCATGAATGGTGGAGAGCAGCAGTGCCCTGGTGTGCTACTGTCTTGTGCTCCGTGCTATCAAAGCTTTAACAACAGTGGTGATGGCCAGCTACTTTCTAATTCAAAAACCAACTATTCAGAAAGTCCCTCCTTTCTTGAGCTTCTCCCTTCCAGAAGTGACTACTCTTGTGGCATCTTTTTACAGTTGTCCATCATGAGCTGTATATAAATAGAGGTCTGTGCTTGGGGTCTGCTCTTTGTTTCATATGGCAGTAGAGTATCTGCCCCCATTCTGCATAATAGTATTTATGAACTTGCCACACTGCTCATCAGACCTGTGTGTGCATGACTGTTTTGGAGTGTGCTTTTGTGGTGTCTTGTCTGAGCATGTACATGTATCCCTACTGAATGAGATGAGAGCCTTGAAGCAGGGTCTCTGGCCAGCATATCCTGCATATACAACTCGTAGATAGAGCTAAGCGATATGCCTCAGTGGCATCTGAGTGCTGTAGCTGCTGTGGACTGCCCAGGGCTTCAGCTGGACGATCTCTCTCTTAAGCTGTGGTCTCACATGGTAGATTTGTTTTGCATCTTGCTATTGAATAGGGAATCCAAAATACCTTTTTCATGAGTTTCATGACCATTTGACTGACTCCCCCTTCCCCCACTTTGCCCCAAAGCTAGCAATAAAACCCTAGGCTTCATGTAAGCCTCTACTTTTTTTTTCCTTTTTTTCGGAGCTGGGGACCGAACCCAGGGCCTTGCGCTTGCTAGGCAAGCACTCTACCGCTGAGCTAAATCCCCAACCCCAAGCCTCTACTTTTAAGCCTTACACTAGCTCCTTGATAATTGTTTTTAATTGCCTTCTCAAGTTTTTGGATTTTGGAGATTTTATTTATTTTATGGGTACACTGTTGTTTTCTTCAGTCAAGCACACCAGATGAGGGCATCAGATCCCATTAACAATGGCTGTGAGCTACCATGTGGTAGCTGGGAATTGAACTCAGGACCTCTGGAAGAGCAATCAATGCTCTTGACCGCTGAGCCATCTCTCCAGCCCTTGGAGACTTTTTTTTAAAGGATGTATTTTATTTTGTAATTGTGTGTACATGTGGATGCACACGAGTTTGAGTGACTGCAGATACCAGAAAAGGGAGTTTTCCTGGAGCTGCAGTTACAGGCTGTTGTGAACTACCCAAGGTGCTGGGAACTGATTTCAGGTTCTCCGAAAGACCAAGTGCACCATTTCTCCAGTTCTGTATTTTCAAACATGCGTGCATGCATGCATGCATGTGTGTTGTGTAAGTGGGCCAGAGAACAGCTTTCTCCATGTGTCTTGGCAACAGGAACCTTTCTTTACCTGCCGAACCATCTGAATGTCCTCTGATGAGGGTTATTTTCTTTCTCTTTTTCTTTCTGTTCCTTTGGGTTCTTTGTATTTATGGGCTCAGGGTACCCGTGCTATTGTTCTCTGTCTTACTGAACAGATTCCTAGACCTGTCATCATCATCGGGCCTTTCTGTATCCAGCTTTAAAGATTCTCCATGTCATCGTGGTGCCCTTCTCTGTTGTCTTCTAGAAATAATTTTATAGGCCTTATGTAGTGTGGTCATGTTTTAAGCTGTTGGTTTTGCCAGATACTTTGAACACTTGATGCATGGGTTTTTGTTGCTGCTGCTGTTGTTGTTGTTTACTATGGTTATATTGTCTCACATGTGAGCACCTCTTTTTACAGCCCCAGCCATTATTAGATGTGTACTCCTGGGTGCTTAGGAGGTGAATAGTGGCAGTTTTTTTAATGTACATGCCTTATATTCTAATGAAGTTAGCTATCCCTATATGTTCTGGGCACCTCTGCTACAGTTTTCTGTGCACTTCTGGCCAGACTGGCTTTTTGTATTTGAATGTGAATAGTTTTGTTCTTCCTATGTCACAGCTGTGGTTAGTGCAATATATACTAGGTGTGAAAAGAGCACCTTTTTTTTCTTAGAACCTGTTTATTTAGGCATTTTACCCATTGCCAGTGCTTTGTTCTTCTACGGGACTTCCCTGTCTCGCTTGATAGTATTTCTATAAGGTCTAGAAGTTTTAGATCCATCCACAAGTCCTATCATTGGAGTGCCTATCATCCAGCCTATGTGTGAAACTCCTAAAAGAAGCTTCCTTTGGAAGCTTGCTGCTTGTTAGAGTACAGACTCCTTCATTTGACAAGTCTGCCTTCAAGTCTCAGTGCAGACTCTTTGTAGGCCCTCAAGAGCATCGAGTGTCTGGAGGAAGATGCGCAGAGGTCCACAGAGGAAGCTGTGCCTGGATCCAGCACTGTAGCTGTGTCCTCAGACTCTGACGGCTCTAGATACGATGAGGAACCATCACAGCTAGAGGAGCTGGCTGACTTTATGGAACAGGTTTGAGGATTTATTTTTTCTTTACAGTTAAGATTTTTAACATTTGAACCCTTTTATGAAATATGTTTTGTTTGTTTTGACTAAGAACGGTTACTTTTAAAATTACATGTTGGTGAAAGATTTTATAAGGAATTTTATTGATCTTTATTAAGTTGCTACTAATCCAATTCAAAAAATATATTTTTGAAATAGCTTACACCAATTGAAAAATATGCATTGAATTACTTGGAATTGTTCCATACGACCACTGAACAAGAAAAAGAGAGAAGCAGTGAGGTAAGAGAATCAAGTTTTGTTAGTGTGACATAGTAAAAGCAAAAGTTCTCAGTGCAGAATTTGATTTGAAGTGACTATGACTTCATGAGATTAAGAGACATCCAAATCCTAGCAGTGCAGGTCTCACTGAGGCTGCCATCTTGGAAACTCTGTGCAGGCAGCCAGATTGCTTGCTCTTTGCCTTGATGTCATTGCACTTGTTTGGGAGCAGCTTGGGTTTGGAAGAGGCCATATCCAGGGTTATATGTTGAGGGGCAGAGTACATGTAGAAGTAAGACATCCCTTTGGGGAGATAGAGCTTCACCATGTGTGTGCACAGTGACTGGGTGAATTGGCCACTAGGAAGAGACGAGAAACAACCTGTGTGCTCTGGTCTCAGAGGTCTTTCCCCTATTCTTTTCGCTGGCAGGATTTGGTGATGGCAACAATGAAGGACTGGGAAACCCGCAATGCTAGAGCCCTGCAGGAAAGGGAGGCCCAGCTGCAGCTGGAGCAGGAGGAAGCAGAGCTTCTCACCTACACTCGGGAGGATGCCTATAGCATGGTAAACTAGCCTCCACTTCTGAGGAGCGCATTCAGCTCCTTTCCTCACCAGACTGCTGTTCTGAAAACATTTTCCTGATAATTGACACTTTTTTGGTTTTTCAAGATAGGGTTTCTCTGTGTAGCCGTGGCTGTCCTGAAACTGGCTCTGTAGACCAGGCTGGCCTCAAACTCACAGAAATCTGCTGGCCTCTGCCTCCTAAGCGCTAGGATCAAAGATGTGTGCTACCACTGTTGGCAATAATTGACACTTTGAGGTCTTAACTGATAAACTGACTTAATGGATGGGATGGGACTTCTGGGATTTAAATAAAACATAATTTTAAATCCATAGTCATTATTGAATATTGATTTGTGGTATATAGCATGAATCAAAGCCTTCGTTATATCTTAAACTTGTTTTTTGTTCCATAGGAATATGTCTATGAAGATGCTGATGGACAAACAGAAGTCATGCCGGTATGTGAACCCCTCTCCCTGAATGCCTGATTAAAGGCCAACCTTCCCCATAGCTTACGGAACCTGCTTTCTCTCTACAGCTCTGGACACCACCCACCCCTCCTCAGGATGACAATGATATCTACATTGACTCAGTTATGTGTCTCATGTATGAAACCACACCTATCCCAGAAGCTAAGCTGCCTCCTGTTTACGTGAGGAAGGAGCGCAAGCGGCACAAAACTGACCCCTCAGGTGTGCACCTCACTGATTTCTGCCCCCTGGAATTGCCATGATGATGAGAGGCTAAATCACTGTGGCTCTTCCTTCTTCTGCTGGAACAGGAGGAGGAACCCACGCATGTCTCTTGTGCCATATTCCTGGGTTCTCCTGTTTTAGGGGAAGAGGCTTTGATGGTTACAATTGTTAGTACTTGAAAACCACTGGGAGAGTAGGTGCCATGACTTGCATCTGCATTCACAGGCCTTGGGATGCTGAGGCAGAAGGATCATAAGAGTTCATGGCCAGCCTAGTAGTAAGACTGTTTTGAAAACCCAAAACAGATAATTAGTAAACTCAAGAAACCGGTTTTGCCTTTAGCAGTCGTCTACATGCCTCTGTGTGCCTTCTTCCCTTTTCGTCATCTCATTGGTGAGGAAATCGCTCACCAATATTGCTGAATTCTGCTCCTGTTTAGCTGCAGGCCGGAAAAAGAAACAGCGACATGGTGAGGCGGTTGTCCCACCACGATCCTTGTTTGATCGGGCAACACCTGGCATGTTGAAAATCCGGCGTGAAGGCAAAGAGCAGAAGAAGAACTTGCTGCTGAAACAGCAGACACCCTTTGCCAAGCCTCTGCCCACCTATGTTAAGTCCTCGGGGGAACCTGCCCAGGACAGTCCCGACTGGCTCATTGGCGAGGACTGGGCCTTGCTCCAGGTGAATGGCTGTGTTATCTTTGGGTTGGTTGGTTGTCCCCCACATTGGCAGTTCATAGTGCTGTGTGGAGTGTCTTTGACACAGGAAAAGACATCACCAGTGCATTTGAAGTGTATTCACCTGTGTGCTCTGAAATCTCAACCTCCAGGCTGTAAAGCAGTTGCTTGAGCTGCCCTTGAACCTCACGATTGTGTCACCTGCCCACACTCCTAATTGGGACCTTGTCAGTGATGTTGTCAACTCCTGTAGTCGAATCTACCGCTCTTCCAAGCAGTGCCGGAATCGTTATGAGAATGTCATCATTCCCAGAGAGGAGGGGAAGGTGAGCTTGGACTCCTTGGTCTTCCTGGGAAGATCTGGCCTCTGCATTGACTGGGTCTGGCTGTGCATTGCTGGGCAGTGTAGCTGTCCCTGTAGACTGTGATGAAATCAGCCTTCTTGACTAGTAAGGCCCACTGGTACACAGTGTGTGGACGTTCTTGGAGCGTCAGCTGCCTTGCCCTTGAGACAGGGTTCATATGAACCAGGTACAGCATCTGTGCTGTTGCTTCGTCATAGCTACTTTTTGTTACTAAACTTCGGATAAGTGAGGGAAGAACTCTTCTTATTTGGTAACCAGTTCATTTGAAGAAGAGTCTGCTCATAGTTTTGGTGCTGCAAGCACAGTCAGCAGTTTGACAAGCACAGTCTCTTTCTGGGATAACCCTGAACATTGCAAGTATATGTTGATTGATAATATGGCCAAACCATTGTGTCTTTCATTTTAAGAAGCCTACTATGGTTTGTGTCCTGGACAGAAATGAGTCGGTGCTGCTGCTCAGGGACATGCAGGCCTCTACTTGGCTTCCTCCTTCCTGCTCTGAGTTTGTCTGTTTCTGTTTCTCCATTTGGCTTTCTTTTCTTTACACAGCTCCCTCTTTCTTTCTCTCTTGCCACTTAAGCCTAGCTTTTCTGCACATGTCACACCAGTGTTTGCAAATGTTCAGCAGCTCTGTTGCCAAGGCAGGTGTGCAGAGAACACTGTCTTTCTGACCACCTCAGTATGTCCATTAGCTTAGCAACAGTGAGTTGGCAAGACAGGCATCTAGTCCTTGTTCTGGTACAATTTGTGAAAACAACCTTGGTGTTAAGAGCCATGTGTGCCCTCGGTACGAGAATGCCACACTCACCTCACTTCTGTGACCACTCTTTGAACCATCTCTTGTCATTTCTAAAACACTCGTCTCAGAACAAAACATTGTTTGCTTTTTTTAATAAAAAAGCAAGCCTTCCTCATAATACCATTCTTTGATTCCTCTACCGTAAAACTTCCTGAAAACTTACATTCACTCTTTTATGTTCTGGAAGCATTTATAATAATAGCAGCCATTACCTTAATATTGAAAAAAAAAAATAAAGCTAAAATATTTTCTTCTCTTATAGCTGATTTGTGAAGCTAATCCAAAGAAAAAGGCACAAAATATTTATAAGGTACGAGGAGGTGTTCTGAATGAGATGGAAAGCTTTCTGTAAGTGCCTGTGCAGAGGAGCACAGTGAGATTCAGGCTGAGCCTGGACTGTAGGATCAGAAACACAGCACTTAGGGTTTTCTCAAGTGCCTTTTATTCCTATACAATAGAGGCTTTGCTTCTTCACCTGAAGGAACCACACAGTGATTCACTGAGGGACATTTGAGAGCCTCCCTGTTGTCAGCACCCTGTCGAGGCTTATAGCATGGTGGCTAGATGCCAGTAAGCATAACGTGTGTGTGTGTGTGTGTGTGTGTGTGTGTGTGTGTGTGTGTGTGTGAGAGAGAGAGAGAGAGAGAGAGAGAGAGAGAGAGAGAGAGGGGTGTAGCCCTGGAGCTATTGTTCATAGCTAGAACCAATTAGGGCTTTGTTGCTGAACACATGTCCTTTCTGCCTTTGGCCTTGTCTTGCCTTCGCTCTGGTGGTGGCTCTTACTTTCCCCTCTCCCTGCTTCCCTTTGTTTAATGTTGTTGTTTAAATTGGAGAGTGCTTATATAGGGAACAGTGTTCACAAAGTTGACCAATTAACTGTGCACATTTGGTATTTTTAGTTCTGATTTTCCTTGGCATTCTTTTTGAACTTAAGGCATTCCTCCAGCAACAGACGTGTACATGTGTTTATTTGCCTAAGTATATCACAATTATACTAGGTGTAACTGACTTCAATAATGGAGTTAGTCAGGGTTCAGAGATACTGAGAGGCAGAGAGAGAGAGTCCTGGGCCAGGTGGGGTTGGGAGCTCATCTCTGACCTTGCACAGACTTATCTCTGGACTTGTATCTGAGGGGAAGTGTTTGGGTGTCTGGGTAGCAAGTGGACAACTGTTGAATGTCCTTTTGTTTATCTGCATTATAAACAGGAAAGATCATGAGGTACAAATGATGTCACAGCCTTCAAGGAATGCAGCCTTAGACATCCCTGTTGCCCTACTGTTTACTATGGGTAGAAGGTATCTATGTTAGATTACCACTGCCCTTTAGTGTCCGTTGGAACTAGACTCAACAGTTGAAGACTTATAGCTATCTCTATCCTGTTAACCTGCCATGTGTTAACTCCAGAGTGTAACCCTGAATATTTTGTGCAACATTTCTCTCCTCAGTGAGAGGGGAGGCTCAATTAAGCAAAGGTTCCTAAAGATTGGGGAGATTGCCAGGTACCAGCAATGATGATCACTCACTGTTGCTACCGTTGTATTAGGTTATCCCAGAAAGGAAGGCAGGGAATGGGGCTTGGGTGCAGCCCTTGCGGCTTAGACACAGGCTTCTGATTCAGCAAATGCTGTTTCCAGAGTAGTTGTGTGTCAGGCTGATGGTCTAAACTTGATGAGCTCCTATCAATTTTGTTTCAGAGTAAGAACAACCGTCCGCTCCGCACAAGCCAGATTTATGCTCAGGATGAGAACGCAACTCACACCCAGTTGTACACAAGCCACTTTGAGCTGATGAAAATGACAGCTGGCAAGAGAAGCCCCCCAATCAAGCCTCTGTATGTTCCCTGGGCTCTCACTGTGTTACTGGGATTGTGTCAGCTTAAAGGCTGCTGACTAAGACTTGCTCCTGATTGGTTGCTCTTGTTCCATAACTGTCCTCCTGTTTCTGTTGCAGGCTTGGCATGAATCCATTTCAGAAGAACCCTAAACATGCCTCTGTGCTGGCAGAAAGGTGCTTCTATGAATTTGACACATTTTTTGCCTTTGAAATGAGTTTGTGTAGTTACTTTAAGTTCAGTAGAATACTGAACTATAGTATAAAATAGCATGATCTAAGCTTTAGCCATGATGGTATAGGCCCTGAGCTTGAGAAAACTTGAGGTCTTTTGCCCTTGATCAGAGTTTGTCTGCAGTAGCCCCTGCCAGATAGACAGACACAATGAGAGTCATTTATAAGGAGTCCTTATAAATTGCTTTGTGGCAGGGACTTTGTTCTCAAATATAGCTAATGTGTTCCAAGGCTAAGAGAGTGATTGCAAGGAAGTTTCTCACAAGGTTCCTCTGCCCTGCCAGTACAACTTTTATTGATTGTACCATAAAAGAATATTAAGTTAGAGATGAATGTTCTTAGTTATTCAGTAAAGGAAAAAGAAAATAGTCGGCAGGTGGGCGATGAGATGGGAAGATGAAGCTCTCTTTGGAATTGAGCTGTGGGCTAGATATGAGCAGTGCTTTTATATGTTCTTCCAGTTAGCAGTGCCCTGTATGGCCTGGGCTCTTCACCTCTCAGTGTCAGTCTCCCAGCGCTGGACCACCATGTGGAAAGTTGAAGCCCAGCCCTGCTGTATTTCTTTCCAGTAGGGATTACCTTCAGAGATGCCCTATTTCACTCATTTGCTATGTGCACCTCTGCAGCACTGCTTATTGGTTGGGTGAAACAATGAATTAATTCAGCTGTTAATAGGTCAAGAGCTGCAGAGGACACAGTGCTTAATGAAGGATGCTGGTGTGCCTTCCAGAGGTGTAGGTAGCATAAAAAGAGGGAAAAGGGGGTCTTCACAGGTAGCAGTGTTTGGTGTACAGTATAGGACATAAAGGAGAAGGCTTAGGGTTTGGGAAGCATAGTTCCAGAGGCTAGGGGGTATTTAGTCACTTCCTAGGAAGGTGGATTGTAAGTTGAAGACAAAAGAGACTTGAGTCACCAGAGCAGTGTAGGCAAAAAATAAGAGTGCTGCAGGGACTATGAGACTTTCATGGGCTGAGCAGGGCACTGATATAGCTAGATGTGAGCATTAATGAGGTTACCTCAGCCCATCGTGTAATTGAGCTGGGTGAAAACCTTACAGTATCTGCCTTGGAGTGCTGATAGGAGGGTTATCTATTTAGTGGGAATAGAAGGTAGGGTGTTGTTTGTTCAGTGTTTTGGGATAGTTTTGGACAGGCTCTAGGTTCTTTGATAGGCTATGGAGGACTTGTGGAGGTGTGTCTGGGGCAGATCCTCAGAGTTCATGGAGTACTACCGGATAGTAGATTCCTGAAACTGCAGAAAGTACTGAATCTCATGTATGCTGGGGGCGGGGGGTATATGTTTTCTTTTTGAGACAAGACTTTACTACGGGCTGGCCTTGAACTTGGGGTAATCCTTTTGTCTTGGCCTCTGGAGTGATGGGAATCCTGTACAGCCAGGCGTGAGCCACCATGTACTGTATGTACATTGTTTTGTTTTTTAAGTAAAAGCTTTTCACTTTTCATTTAAGTGTTACATGACTTTCTTTTTTGGCATATATACACTCCCATCACTCAGTTTTATTAAGTCACGTTGGGTTTTGTTTATTTAGGGGGGTTGTTTTGGTTTTGGGATTTTGTTTGTGTCGTTTGTTTGGATGGTGGTTTTTTGTTTTATTTTTAGAGACAGGATTTCTCTGTGTATCCCTGATCATTCTGGAACTCTGTAGACAGGTTGTCTATGAACTTAGAGATCTTTCTGCTTCTGCCTCCTAAGTGCTGAAATTAAAGGAGTGTATCACCCCTATCCGACTGTTTTTTAACACAAGCCTGAAATACAGTCAGCCTGGTAGCTGATACTATGACGGTTACTATAATAATTGAGTCGTGTATACAGTATACATCCTGGACCAAAACACAGCTCACACCCTGAGATGGAATGAATGGAACAAAGCACATTATTGAGGGCACTATATAGTTTAAAACTAATGAATTGGGTTGGGGATTTAGCTCAGTGGTAGATCGCTTGCCTAGTAAGTGCAAAGCCCTGGGTTCGGTCCCCAGCTCCAAAAAAACAAAACAAAACAAAACAAAACAAAACAAAAAACCTAATGAATTATAGGGCTGGTGATTGGCTCAGCAGACAAGAGTTCAGTTCTTAGCACCCATGTCATGTGGTTCACACCCACCCATTACTCCAGCTCCAGGAAATTAGTGTCATCTTCTGGCCTCCATAAACTCAAACATATATACACAGTTTACAAAATTAAGTCTAGGGGCTACAGAGATAGCTTAGCAGTTAAGAGCACTGACTGTTCTTCTAGAGATCCTGAGTTCAGTTCCCAACTCACAACCATGTATAATGGATCTGATGCCCTCTTCTGGTGTGTCTGAAAACAGCTACAGCGTACTCATATAAATAAAATAAATAAATCTTTTTTTTTTTTTAAAATGAAGTCTTTTTTAAAAAAACAAAACCTAATGGATTGTTTCTGGAATTTTTTAAGCAATATTTTTGATATATGTAATAGAAGCTGTAGATAAAAGAGCTTTTTAACTTTGGCCATTTACTTTTAAGTGGAATCAACTATGACAAGCCGCTGCCTCCCATTCAAGTTGCATCTCTCCGTGCAGAGCGAATTGCAAAAGAGAAAAAGGTATGGTGCCCTAAAACCTGGGTCCTCTCAGAAACGTGCTGCTATGACATGCTGCCACCCTAGGCTGTGTCCAGTTCCTTCAGCAGCTTCTTTGCTTATCTTTTAGGCTCTGGCTGATCAGCAGAAGGCACAGCAGCCACCGGTGACACAGCCGCCCCCTCAGCAGCAGCCTCAGCAGCAGCAGCCGCCTCAGCAGCAGCAGCAGCAGCCCCCACCACCTCCACAGCAGCCACCACCACCAGTGCCCCAGCCACAGGCAGCAAGCAGTCAGACACCAGCAGGGCAGCCTGTTGTCCAGCCTCAGGTCCAGGCACAGCCACAGCCACAGCCTGTGCAGGCACAGTCAAAGGGGCAGGCCACAATGACAACTGTGGGCAGTGCTGCTGTGCTGGTAAGAGCCTCTAAACCCACAGTCTGTGCACCTCCCTCTGTGAGGACTCAGGCTGCATCTTGGGGGACGTCTGCATTTTCAGCTGACTGAGCCATCCTTGATGGCTTGGGAGGATGAAGCCACTTTTTGGTACAAGGATCGGGACTAAGGAGAACCTGGTCCTACAGTTGGGTGTAGTCACACATATTTTTAATCCAAGCTTGAGGAAGATCATGAGTATGAGTGTGGCCCAAGCTGTAAAACAAGACCACAACTCAAAAAAGACGTCGCTGCATTCTGTAAAATAAGACAGGTGAATTTGTTCCCTCATTTCCTGCAAGTGGACAGAGCAGTGCCTTCTGGGTCATTGCATGCTCAGCCACCACCTGGGGATGCCACTCAAGCTCACCCACATTCTCAAGCTGTAAGAACACAGATGGGCCAGTGAAAGTCAGAGTTTGGCCAACTCAGGTGTTGACATAAGTGCTTACACTCATTTTCTGTGGTGTTCATCACAGTCATTGAAGCTATGTGTAGTCACATTTGAAGAGAATAGGCCCTGTGCAAAATGGGATGACACTTAAGTCTGTCAGCCAGACATGAAAGTATTTGTATGGTGCGTACAAGTACAGAGGAATGCGGTTACACACAGAGGCCAAAGGTTGTGGGTGCTGCTCTCAGGCTCCATCCACTCTTGTTGTGGGCCTTCACCTGGGCTTGCAGATTTGGCTAAGTGTGCTGGCCAGTGGGCCCAAGTATCCTCTTGTCCACACCTCACTAGTACAGGGATTGTAAGCACACACCACTACTCGGAGGTCTGTACGTGGGTGAGGAGTTAAACTCCAATTCTCACACTTACAAAGCAAGCACTTTACCAACTGAGACGTTCCTCAGACCTTGAATCGTTGGCATTGAGCTGTGGTGGGTTTTTATATGTGGTTGGGCAACATTCTCCCTTTACTCAGATGATGATACATTTACTAAATACTGTATGGTGTGAGGACTTTAAAGTAAGGTTGATGGGCAATAGCTCTTGCCCATTGAAGTTTGTGTTTCTATGTGGGATAGAATAATGATCACAGGAAGAATTTGGACAGTGATTGGTGGTAGGAACATCATGAAGAGGTGGCATTTGAAAGTTGAGGCCTAAGTGACAGGAAGCATTGGTGAGAAGGATGGAAGCAGCCGGTACAGAGGCTTACATGTGGCCAGTATGAGGGAGGTGACTTAGCACTGGAGAAAATGCATGTGGTGAGGGGCAGTGTGGGAAGGGGAGGCAAGCTGGAGGCAGCCCTGGTGGTGAGCAGACTGAAAGCAGCCAAGGGAGTATGCTTGGGATTTGTGTTGGCTGATGATCTATTTTGCAGAGTTTATGCAGCAGAAGGCCTGGCCTGAAGTTAACCTGAGTTTCTGTTTTCAATAGGCAGGAACCATTAAAACATCAGTCACTGGAACAAGCATCCCAACAGGTGAGGAGGATGCAGAGGGCTTGGAAAAGAAGAGGTCAGCCTTTTTTTTTTTTTTTTTTTTTTTTTTTTTTTCGAGCTGGGGACCAACCCAGGGCCTTCGCGTTTGCTAGGCAAGCGCTCTACCACTGAGCTAAATCCCCAACCCCGGGTCGGCCTTTCTCCTCTGACCTCACCCATGTCGTCCCCTTTAGGCACTGTAAGTGGAAATGTGATTGTGAACACAATAGCCGGTGTCCCTGCTACTTTCCAGTCCATTAACAAGCGTCTGGCATCACCTGTGGCTCCTGGAGCTTTGACTGTGAGTTGTTCCCATGGTCAGAGAGCATACCATGGCTTGTATTCTGAAAGGACTATTTGCTTCTTGAACAATCCATAGATGAGAAAAGTAACTGGTCGAGTTTGAATTTCATGAATAAGTAGCTAGTCAGTTTAGGAATCATCAGGAAACTGTTCTCTTTTGTATTATTAGGCAAGGATGAATGTCCCCATAGGACAATTTTCAGGGAGGAGAGGTGTGGTATATGACAAAACAGCTGCCAGTCCCCTTGTCCCAGGTGCCCTTACCTGTGCCTCACTCTGAGTGGGAAGCAGAGGTGATGTAGGTGCCCTGGTAGAGTGCTGTGCTGGAGTGCTGCTCAGAGCCATGTGAGGAGAGCAAGCAGCCTGATTCCCAGGATAAAGGCAACTGGGCAGGAGAGAGAGCAATCACAAGCATCAAGGTATAGGTTGGCTGTGGGAAGATGATCCCCTTTGGTTTAGAGAACATGCCCTCTGTAGCATAGCACAGGGCATGTGGTCAGAAAGTTTTCCTAGTGTCAGCTACTTGCTTTTCTTTTTATAGCTCACAGTCAAAATAAAACACATTGCAATACACTTGATTCTCTGATACCAAGCCTGAAAAGCAGCCCGTCTCTTGTAATAAGAAGTGATATCTCAAAGATGTAATGCTCTTACACCAGCATGCTGTGTCCCTCTGCAGTTTAGAGAATACCTTTTCTAAGAAGATGTAATTTCTCTGAGATCCTACAGAGGTAGACCCAAAAGTGGATGGAGTTAGGGGTGGTACAGAACTATATAATATACATGTTTGTGTGTAATCACTGGGATTGCCGAGCATGTCAAGAGAGCTAGAAAGAAAAAGACAGTCCTCACCAGATGACACCAGAACAGTTGGGGAGCTATACACTAAAAATGAATCTTGACAATTTGCACTTTTTTGGTTTTTTACGCCTCTGCCTCCCCAAGTGCTGGGATTAAAGGCATGCACCACCATGCCCAGCTGAATTCACTTTGCATGGTAACAAGCCATTGAAACTGTGGACTTCTGGAAGGAAAGATACATCTTGCCTTACAGTGGGCAGCTGTGATAACATTCCTGTATTACCTTTCTAGACATCCGGAGGTTCTGCTCCTGCTCAGGTGGTTCACACCCAGCAACGAGCAGTTGGCTCCCCAGCCACTGCCACCACTGACCTGGTGTCCATGACAACAACTCAAGGTGTACGAGCAGTCACTTCCGTGACAGCCTCAGCTGTGGTCACTACCAACCTGACTCCAGTGCAGACCCCAACCCGCTCTTTAGTAACCCAGGTGTCTCAAGGTAAAGGGGCTTGGTGTTTCCCTGAGCCAATATCCGCTATTAGAGCTTCTGTTTGCAGTTGTTCTCCAGAAGAGTTGAGGATGTGAAGGTCTAACAAGCCAGCCTCTTTACAGCCACAGGGGTTCAGCTACCCGGAAAAACCATCACCCCTGCTGCCCATTTCCAGCTTCTTAGGCAGCAGCAGCAGCAACAGCAGCAGCAGCAACAGCAGCAGCAGCAGCAGCAGACTTCCCAGGTGCAAGTTCCACAGCTCCAGGGCCAGGCCCAGTCTCCTGCACAGATGAAAGCTGTGGGCAAGCTAGCACCGGTAATACATCTTTTACTGTACCATCACAGGCACTCTCTGCACTCTCACTGAACTGCCTCTCTGCAGTTCAGAACCTACTTTGCAAAAATCCAGCATTAACTTTAGGTAGAGAGCCTGATTTCTTGTATTTAGACAACTTTCTGTCCAGTAAGCGTGCATCATGCTTCTAAGAATCATTGGGAAACCTTAGTTTCCTGCTGGAGGTGCATCTTGAATCCTGTGCATTGTATTGCCACAGCTCATTTTCCAGAGGACTACAATGTGAACCATTCCTGGAGGTTGGTACAAAAGCACTCCTCAGTGCTCCTTCAGGAGCAGCTAGGTTACAGTATGCTTCTCTTTGTGCTTGTTTGAACACTGGTGTTCTAGTTTTGCCATCCTGCTATCTTGCTTTTTTGTTTTCTGTAGAAGGTAATGCTATATCCTTGCCACAAAAGCAGAATCACTAATATTCAGCATCAAAAGAAACCAGAAAAATACATACAGTGTGAATAAGAACTTTTCTGCTGATTCCTACTGACTGCTGGGTTTGATCTTTTGAGCTGCTGGTCAGAGGCTTGACACACTAGAGCGGAGGTGCAGCCACCTCTGAAGTTTGAGAAGGACCCAGAGATGTTTTTTTTTTTTTTTCCTCTGTCCTTGTTCTATTGTGACCTCTTTAGTGTGTTTGTTCCTTTTGAGAGGTGATGATCAGGCACCTCAGTTGGGAGCTACCCTTTTTCTTCCTGTAAACCATAGTAATTGTTCTCTGGACTCTTAAGGCCAGCAGAGGCAGATTGTATGTATGACAGCTAAAGCTGTCACTGAGACTGCTCCAGTTAGCATTTCCCACCCAGAGCAGCTGCCAGGAGCCCTGTTCTTCCTCTTGTTCCTTTATTCTTCATGCACATTCTCCTAAGTCAGTTTCAAAGCCATTGTCATCTCTTATATACCCAGAGAGATCTGTTAGGGACAGTTCATACATTTGTGGGTAGGAGGGTGATTGGTTTTGTTTTGTATTGAACTTAACTATCTTTGTGTCTTGAGTCTGGTAGCATCGTGTAGCTGCTGTCAAGCTTTCCTCTACTTCCAATGTGTCAGAACTGCAATCTGGAGCCACCAGGCCTGGCTCCATATCTAGTTATCTTGATGTTTGCATAAGGTTTATTGCCAAGTTATTACTATTGATGGAGTTCAGTTACAAAGTTATTAACCGTTTATTTAGACTGGCTATGAGAAGTAAAAACCTGGAAAGCTTGATTTGAACTTAGTCATCTGTCAGAGTTGCTCTTCCCAGTTTTTTCAGTGAAGTACTGCTTTTCATTCAGTGCCCACTTGGCAGTGTGGATGGTTTATATTCTGCATATCAGCTAATGTTCCTGATGTCTCAGTAGAGATGGAGGGTGGCTTACGGTTAGCTCATGTGGAAGACATGTCTTATTTGGGTTTCAGGAACACATCATCAAGATGCAGAAACAGAAGATGCAGCTGCCACCACAGCCCCCACCTCCACAGGCCCAGCCAGGACCCCCACAGCAACCAGCACAAGTGCAAGTGCAGACTGCACAGCCCCCACAGCAGCAGCAGAGTCCTCAGCTCACCACAGTCACAGCCCCACGGCCTGGGGCTTTGCTCACAGGCACCACCGTAGCCAACCTCCAGGTGGCCCGGCTTGTAAGTTCCAGTTCCTATATGTGTTGTCCATATGTGTACCATCTCTGCATTTCCCCAAAGCTTTTTTGTTTTTGTTATTTAAGTTGGTGGGGGAATGTGTATTTAGGTTGGAAACTATGTAGAGTCCGTTTTCTTCCACCTTTACAAAAAATGTAGAGACTAAACTTTGGTGCTAGGATTGCACAGCACACACCTTTACCTGCTGAGGATGAGGTATTAGATTTGTGGCAGGTTGTGCTAGAGCTTCTTGTAGAACCAGTGAGTGTCACCAGGTCTGTAGGGGCCAAGTGGTTGGGAACAGCAGAAGGTGAGCAGCGAGGGGAGGCACAGCACACAGTTGTCCTGCTCTTTGCTAGGGAAGGGAAAGGGCAATGCCAGTACAGCTAGAGGATAGGACCACAATGTGTGTGTGTGTGTGTGTTGGAGACACACAGGGGTTCCATGGCCAGTTCACTAGTGACCACTTGGCAGCAGGGAGAGAGAGCAAGATAGTGGTGGTTGGTGAGATGCACACACTGTGGTCAGTGTGCTTCAAATCTTCTGTGTCACAGCAGCCAATGATGGGTGCTCCTATGAGGGCTTGCTCCACCAGTGCTGCTGCCCTAGGAGCTCTGCACCAGTCTCCAGGAATTTTTTATTGAGCTACCTTTTACAAATGAAGGAACTGTGGCACATGGGCTAATTACCTGCTCCGATCCTGTACTTGGCAACTGTAGCTTGAGATAGGGCCTCAGCCCCAGGTACCTGGGCTCTGCTCTGTGTGTAAGTCTTTATGAGGGGCCCCTCCACCAAAGAGGAAGTCCTAGGATGACTTATTTCAAAAAGAAGACTGTTGTGCTTACAAAACTGCAAAGCATGGGAGTGGTAACAGCTAGTAGGCAGAAGCTTAATTAGCTATTGCAGAGAGGATTGTAGTAATTATGCCACAAACTTCACATGCTCATTAATACAACAGTGCTCTTATCGTCCCACAAAAAATGGTTGGGCTGTAACCTAGAGACATTAAAAAGGTGGGTTAGCAACTGGATTAGTTCCTTTCCTTTCCTTCTCGATGTGATCTCATGGTGGGGAGTTGTGGCAATGTGAGAAAGGGGAGACAAATGCTGACATCAGCTCATCAGGCTCAGTCTGGGCTCCCAGTCCATATTCAGGGCTCATCTTGATTCCCCTCTCTGCTCTGCAACCTCTATACAGTCTTTCCCAGAGAGTTGTCTCCTGGACAGTTCTAAATCCAGTCAGATTGACAGTGAAGGTTAACCTTTCATCAAAGACTTTAAAGTGACTGTTGTAAAGGGAAGAGGCTTCATAATACAAGTGATTGTTCTATGTGGTATTTTTGAACAGACGGAAGAGATGCCTAGGAAGCCGAAGGTCATTTCCACTTTGCTGTGTGGGCTTTTACTGTGGGTAGCTTTGTCTTTCTTAGGCTTCGTTTGTTTGGATTACCTCTATATATACAAAATGTGACTAATTTCCATTGTCCTTTTGTAGAATGTACTTTAAGGAGAAAAGCACTTGGTGGCAGTGTGGAAAAGTTGTAGATCAGGTAGCCCTGGGTGGTTGTGGCAGTAATCTTATCTTGGAGAGGATGGAGATGTAGGTGGCACATGACTGGGGAGAGATGTGTGTGGATCTTAGGGACATCAGAACATGGCAGCAGGGCTGACAACCCAAAGGTCTTGTACAGATTCTGTCCCCATGTATCTGTTACTGGCAAGCAGAGGACCCTGGGCTGGCCTCGTGATTGTAGATTTTCCACTTAGTCCATCTTTGTAAATTTTCTTGACCTCTGGTCAAAAAGTGTTTTTTAAAAATTAGGAAAGCGAAGACACACAATATCTGAATTTCTCTGGATTCTCCTGTTATTTCCACTGTTTAGACCCGAGTCCCTACTTCTCAGCTGCAGGCACAAGGGCAGATGCAAACTCAGACACCCCAGCCTGCTCAGGTGGCCTTGGCAAAGCCTCCGGTGGTATCTGTCCCAGCAGCTGTGGTCTCCTCGCCAGGGGTCACGACCCTGCCTATGAACGTTGCAGGGATCAGCGTGGCAATTGGACAGCCACAAAAAACAGCAGGTACCTTCCTGCAGCCTCCTCTTGCTGCATGCCTTTCCCAGGTGGCCATGTGGTACACAGGGAGGTTTTTCTGGTGGAGATGGTCACTGCCTTGCTCTGTCCTAACACTGGCTTTACACATATTGTCCTAGGGTGCTGAGTGTAAATTCTCTTAGGTTTCCAAGTCCCAAGTTTTGGCCCTTGGTTCTAACCATTAACATTCTGACATTTTCCACATGTTTCATCATTTATGAAATTGAAACACAATGTATATCTAGAGTCTGCTTAGTTTGCCTTAGAGGTCAATTCTAGAACTTACATCTTTTCTAAACAGAACCTGTATAATAAGCAGGGAGCCCTTGCCAGGACCTGCCTAACTGACTTGGTGTTCTTGTAGGGCAGACTGTTGTGGCCCAACCCGTACATGTCCAACAACTGCTGAAGCTCAAGCAGCAGGCTGTCCAGCAGCAGAAGGCCATCCAGCCACAAGTTGCCCAGGGCCAGGCTGCTGTCCAGCAGAAGGTATGGGTTCCTTATGTGATGTTTTACTTAAGTGCAGCTTTGTGCTGGGGAGGAGGGTCCAGAGTAAATGAGCTGTGTTGGGCTAAGGCCTCACAAGGTATGGGCTTCAAGGTGGAGGTGCGAATGTGGTCAATATCTCTTGTTTCCTTTCAGTTTTGAGGTGAATGCTTATGTAACTGATGATGGTAGGGTGGGTGGGCTCAAGCTAGACACCAGGTATGGATTTTTTCCACTGGGACTGTGGGTTCAGGCAGTTGACACGCTTTCTGTACGTAGTAACTTACTGCCATTGGTATCACCCAATGTCAGAAAGGTAGGGCAATGCCAGGATCTTGGAATGACCATATTGTCTAGGAAGTGCAGGCCCTTGGTAGTTGCTAATGCTCTGAGTAGGGAACCCAGTCTTCACCTAGCTCTGAGCCTCTGCTGTCTCTTTTCTTCAGCTAACCACCCAACAGATCACTACTCAGGGCCCGCAGCAGAAGGTTGCTTATGCTGCCCAGCCAGCCCTTAAAACCCAGTTTCTGACTACACCCATCTCCCAGGCCCAGAAACTGGCTGGGACTCAGCAGGTGCAGACTCAGATTCAGGTAAGCCTGGCACTGTGTACAACTCCATGCAGATGGCACTGTAAATACTTGTTGTTTTCAGAGTCTTTCTAGGACAGACACTGAGACTTCCCAGTCAGATTTGTGTATACACACAGAGACACAGAATCCATTTGGCCAAATATTCCTGGTTATGAACTGTATCCTAGAGTGTGGTTGATAATGACACTGCATTGGGGGAAAACAAAAACAAAAACTGATTTTTCTCTTTCCCAGCATGTTACAATTGCAAATAGCTTCTTGGTTAGAGGTGGGATCTTATGTCTACTTCCCATGTGTTTACCTTTCTATCTTCTGGCTTTAGCTGTTAACATTTTTTAAAAAAATATTAATTTGTATGAGTGCTTTGTTTGCACACATTTTGAATTTCAGACTCACAGACTTTAGGATTCAGAAATCTGAATATAAAACAGATAGTGTAAAGATGGTTTCATACTGCTTAGGCTGGCCTTGAACATGCTGTATATAAAGCCCATGTTGACCTCAAACTTATCATCCTGCTCAGCTTCCAGAGTGATGGGGCTTGTAAGGGCCACCACAGTCTGTATGGGGAAGTTTTATAGCTTTTGTGATTCTGAGAATTCAACCTATGACTTCATGAGACGAGTTTTCATTACTGAGCTATAGCTTCAGCTTTTAAAAAGTAAATTTTGACAAGATACTTCTGCAACAAATGTCTACAGGAAGTGAACACAGGGTAGGAAGTTTTGTTTTATAGAAGTGAGCTCTTGATTATGATGGATGAAACAAGTTCGAAGTCTCAGTGCCTGTCCTGGTGAGGTCTCCTGGTCCACTTAGCTGGCTGGCTAAGACACAGTGCGACTAAGGACTCAGGGTGTTAATGTTGCAGTTCAAATTTACTAAGAGAAATTTACTAAGAGGACTAGAATCCTCTTGAGTTATGGTTGTTTTTGAAGATGATTTTGTTGCTCTTCATCATCCTAGGATCCTGGTGGGTACACTTGAGTTTGTTTCTCCATATTACCTGCTATTATGTTTGCTTAAAAAACAGAGATATCTGTACATGTATTTTGAATCTTATGCTTGCCTTGTTTTGTCAAAGGTTGCAAAACTCCCTCAAGTTGTGCAGCAACAAACACCTGTGGCCAGTATACAGCAAGTTGCATCAGCTTCTCAGCAGGTAGGCTATGTAGAGACCTGGGGGTGGGGTGCCCCTAATTTGTTGGAAAATTGTGATTTTCATACTTCAGAAGCAGGATCCCAGTGATTAGAAAATTGCTTCTGGTTTTCATAATGCACACCAAAAGATGAGCTTTCAGGGAAAATGACTAGGGAATTTCCAGAGCAGGACCACTGCGCTTAAGAACTTGGCTTTTAGGCTGGAGAGATGGCTCAGCAGTAAGAGCACTGACTGCTCTTCCAGAGGTCCTGAGTTCAAATCCCAGCTACCACATGGTGGCTCACAATCATCTGAAGTGAGATCTGATGTCCTCTTCTGGTGTGTCTGAAGACAGCTACAGTGTACTTTTATAGAATAAATAAATCTTATAAAAAAAAAAAAAAAAAAAAGAACTTGGCTTTTGCCTGAACCTGCTCTCAGCAGGCACCTTGGGCATTTTTTCACAAGGTAGGATTACAGCTTCTCGGAAGTGTAAGCCTGTGTCAGAAGCATAGGATCCAGGTGGAGGCAAGGTGGCAAGTGACAGCACCTCTTTGTGACCCAGAGCCCTGTTTTTACTTGTGATGCAGCATTTGTTTTAAATGCTGAGAAGATTGTCACTCTGCCTGACTTGAAGAGACCAAATGTTACACTGACCGAAATCCTTTGCTGTTTTTCTGAGGCCATGGGGTGTATGCAGTAGTTCTTTGCTGGGGGTGGGGGTGTAGGTTTGCCAGGACTGTTCTCTGGTGACATGTGCCTTCTGATTTGGCTTAGGCTTCTCCGCAGACGGTGACGCTCACACAGGCAACAGCAGCAGGGCAGCAGGTACAGATGATCCCAACAGTGACTGCAACAGCCCAGGTAGTGCAGCAGAAGCTTATCCAGCAGCAGGTGGTGACCACAGCCTCGGCATCACTGCAGACCCCTGGTGGCCCAAGCCCAGCACAGCTTCCAACCAGCTCTGACAGCCCAAACCAGCAGCCGAAGTTGCAAATGAGAGTCCCTGCTGTTAGGTTGAAGACACCCACCAAACCGCCATGCCAGTAGGCTGGAGATTGGTTGGTCTGTGCTAAGGCTGCCCCGTGTGTATGTGACAGTGCACACAGTGAGTTTCTCTTAGTGAGCACAGCTCAGTACTTGGTAGGGCTACATATCCTACCATTATTTGCACATGCATTGTAGTCCTTCAGCAGGAGAGATGACAGACCATCAGAGATCCCTGTCTCTTCCTAGAGCCTCCACTCTGGTCCTCTCTCTCTAAGTGCATATACCCTTCTCAATATGGCTTATGTTACAGGCATCCATCTTGCCCCAGTGAACATTAGCTTTGATTTGAATGAAGCTCTGGGGCTGATACCATCTCTGTAGAGTAAGTTTGTGACACATTTTACTAGGCACCTCCGTGGATCCTTTAGTGTTCTTGTGACAAGCTGTGGACACATAGATACGGCAGGTGAAGCAGCCTGGTGGAGTTGAAACCAACACTACTTTCCCCTACTTTTTTCCTTAGTCTGGAGAGCCTAACATTTGCCTAGGAAGGCCTCATTTGGTCCACCCCACCCCTGGCAGCTCTTTATGGATTTCAGATGTCCTGACTGAACTGTTGTACTGTTATGCCCATTGCAGTTGAAGGGAAAAGGTTAGTTAGAATGAAGCTGAGTCCTCTGTGTTTACTCTTCTTACTACTGCAAGGTCGCATGTGGCATTCATGGACATAACAAGCTGACCATGCCTTCTACTTGCCAGAGTGTGGAAGGTCCATGTTCCACATCAGTGCTGAAGCCTGTTTTATGGCGTGGGTCGCCTGAGGCCTGTGCTGTTATGTCAGTACTGCAGCCTGGAAGACAGAAGTGGTTGTGTTGTGTGCCGTCATGTCCGTCCCGCCGTTTGTGTCCTGTGTGGGGAGGAATGTGATAATATATTCCATCCTGATGCCACCCAGAACTCACTTTTGAGCTCTTAATGTGAAACTTGGGGGGGAAAGTAGCAGATGTTGAAAAAACAGAAGAGGTCTTGTATGCTGTGTTGGGGGAAAGCGCTTTGGAGGTTCCTGGTACCTGGCTCGCAGCAGCAGCAGCAGTTCCTGTAGGTCCATGGGCTCTTTGGTGAACAGCACACACCATTGTGGCAGCCGCCTTCAGAGTGCCCAAGCCAAGTGTTTGGTGGGAGAAACAAGAGTCGTCTTCATTTTTGGCAGTTACTTTTGTTTATTTTTCAACCAGATAGATGTTGTGTTTTTTTAAAAATGTAAGAAACAGGACTGAAATTGTAAATACTTTGTAAACACAAGCATTTGTACTTGAATAGGATTTTAAACGGACAAGATGTCCTACTAAGCAAAGGCTAATAAATAACCTTTCTACATCTTTCTTGTTCTGTCTTTCACAGACCACTGTTTGGCTTAAGGATGTTGTTTAAAGGAGCAATGTTGGCACCAAAGTTTGTATTGCTCCAACGTCATGGCCAAGGTCTTGAGCTATCTGGCAACAGGACTGCACCAGGGAGTAGGAATGACCATATGAGCATAGTTCCCCTTCCACCCTTAGATGATCAGATGACACCAGAAAAACAATGCTTCATTTCTGCATAGAGCTATCAAGCAAAATCAGCCCTCACACCCAGTCTCATGCAGGCAGAGCCCCAGGTATGTCCACCACCAGATGCCCAATCCTTACAGACCTAAACAAACCTTAATGACTCAGGTGAAAACTTGGCAAAATCAGTTGTCGGATGGTATTTTGCTGGGGCACACACATGCGAGTGTTGTCCTGAAGCAGACACAGGTGAAAAGATGTTCCGCTAAGGCTGACCCCTGAAAGGATGCGTAAAGGATTTGTTTGCCTTACATTATTGAGTTGTGGAGTTCCACTTGTCATGACTTCATAGAAAGAAGCATACCAAAATCTTCTGATCGTGTTCTGGCAGATTCTTGCTGATACGGATTCATGGAGTTTTGATGAGACCGCTTCACGTAGTGAAGCAAGGCCCATGGAGGACACATGATGTTTGGAGGAAAAGTATAAATAGGACTCAATGGACAGTGAGGGGCTTGCATAGCCGGTTCACAACACTTCTTGGTCTCTAGTTTTTGCTGATCTTTTCGTTGAGAGAGGTGCAGCAAAGAACTTCTCCTGGTTTCCCTGCTGGTCATGGCTGACTTGTGCTGATTCAGCAAAAGCCTGGCTGTGTCTGCTAGGTTGTACCACCACTGCTGACACAACTGGACTGTTGGTTTATTTGTGAAGTGTTTGTGAGTGGATGGAACTGCTATCTCCTATCTCCTGTGAATTGAACTATTATTGCTTTCCTGACAACACAGGTTGGATTTGCTCCAAAGAATAATTTCTAAGCAAGTCCACTTTCCCCCTGAAAGGAGGAGAACAATGAACACACAATATACCTAAGTCTACAAGATACAACGAAGGCAGTCATAAGAGGGAAGCTTCAGTCACTAAAAGCCTACTTCCAAAAACTGAAGGCCTTCAAAATCAGTCAAAAAGAGTACATTAGACATAACCAAAATCAGAGTTAAAATTAATGAAATAGAAACGAAAAAAGGGAATCAATGGAGAGGCAGTTCTTTGAGATCATTAACAAGATTGGGCAAACCCTAACCAAAAAGAGACAAGAGGACCCAAATTAAAACCAGAGTCAAAAAGGAAAACATTGCAACAAATACTAAGAAAAAATGAGGGAATCCTGATAACATACTTTAAAATTTATATTCCACTGAGCTAGAGAATCTAAAAATGATGAACTTCTATATACATATGACCTACCAAAATTAGGATGAAGAGACCTATAAAAAGCAATGAGAGAAAAGCAGTAATGAATCTCCCAACTAAAAAAGTCAAAGGTCAGATGTATATAATGGAGGATTCTATCAGACCTTCAAAGAACTAATACCAGTACTCCTCAAAGTATTCTGGAAAGTAGGGAGCAAAAAATTATTTCTTGAATTCAGTTTTTGCTTGAAGCCAAAAACAAAAATAAAACAAAAAAAAAAAAAAAAAAAAAAGAAGAAAATTATAAGCCAACCTCTTAAATGAACATATATGTAAAAATTCTCAAATATTTAAAAACTAAAAGAATTACAAAGATACACCATGACCAAGTTGGCTTCATCCCAGAGATGCAGGGATTATTCAGCATGGGTAAGTCAATAGACTTAATACACCACACATAATGATACTCAAGGACAGAAGCCACATGACTGTCTCATTGGACTCAGAAAAGGCCTGTGACAAAATCCAACACTGCTGTGATAGAACTCCTGCAAGGAGTTAACAAAATAAAGGCAAAGATAACCCTACAGCCAATATGCTAAATGGAGAAAAACCTCAAAGGGTTTCCACTAAAATCAAAACAATCTATTCTCCCTTCTCATGTTCCATATAGTACTTGGAATCTTTAACTAGAGTGGTGAGATGAGACAAAAGGAAAATAGGAAATGAAGAATTATATGATTTTTGTACATTAGTTATATACAAATTTATGACTTTATACATAAAATACTACACCCATACACCAGTAACCCCCCCCATCTGATAAAAATATTCTGCAAAGTAGCAGGATACAATCATTAACACACAAAATCAGTAAGCTTCCTATATACAAATGCTGGGCAGTGGTGGCATACACCTTTAATCCCAGCACTCAGGAGAGGCAGGATCTCTGAATTTGAGGCCAACCTGATCTACAAAGCAAGTTCCAGCATAGCCAGAGCTATACAGAGAAACCATATCATGAAAATAATAGTAATAAATTAATAAAAGATAAAAAGCCTAGAATAAATCTAAGGAAGTAGAAGACTTGTATATCAAACACTTCCTGACTCTGAAGAGACAAAAAGTGGGAAACCACACACGTCCATGGATTGGTAGAGGGATAAGACTGTAAATACGAGCATCCTACCAAAAGCACATCACAAACTGAATGCAGTCACCACCAAAATTCCAATACAGTTCCAAACACCTTACCCTACTCAGAATGGACAAGGTTTTAAAAGATACAACCTGGCATGAGTGTAGAGAAAGGTTATCAATTCACTAGTTTGAGTACAAATTAATACAACCACTGTAAATCAGTGTGGTTGGTGGTCCCTCAAAAAGTTGGGACTAAACCTACCAAATGATGCAGCTGCATCGCCCTTGGGCATATATCCAAGACTCTAATCCACTTCTACGTGGCACTTGCTCTTCATTATTAATTGCTCTAGTCACAATAACCAGGAAATGAAAACAGCCTAGAAGCCCATATCAACTGATGAAAGGACAAAAATGTTCTGCTACATTGACACAATGGCATTTTCAGCTGTCTGAAATTTTTTTTTCAAGTAAATATTCAACTGGGCCTGGAGATATGGCTTGGCAGTCAAGAGCACTGACTGCTCTTCCAGAGGTCCCAAATTCAATTCCCAGCAACCACATGGTGGCTTCCCGACCGTCTGTAGTGGGATCTGATGCCCTCTTCTGTAGACACACGTTCTAATATATACATATACATACAGGTTTAAGTGGAGTTACCTTATATTGGGTTGTTGGGGGCATAATATCCCAACTAGGTGTCACATGCTTGCAAACAACACCAGGAATGGGTTACCTATTTGAACTGTTGGCCACTGGGTGCCATAGCCCCCCCACCCCAAACATGCATACTCTTGCCAGTGCTCTTGGTTACCCTCCAGAACAGAACTTAAGAGTAAGACCTATTGTTGAACAAGATAGCACATACTTAAGTCATCAAACATGGGAAAATCAAGTTGTTATTCAACCTGGATCCAGCTGGTACTGGCCAGCTGAGAAGAAAACCTTATCCAGCTGCGAATCCTGTGAGCTGCAGTGATGACCAGCCTGACAAGATTTGCCCATGGGTGCATTAGTGGCACAAGCATTATAGGAGGGAGCAACTGCTTTAAAAACAAACAAACAAACAAAAAAAAAAAACGGGGTTTCCCTGTGTAGTCCTGGCTGTCCTAGAACCCACACTACAGACCAGGCTGTCCTCTAGCTCAGAGATCCACCTGCCTCTGCCTCACAAGTGCTGGATTAAAGCTGTGGTGCCACCAAGTCAGGCACCAAACATTTTCTTGAAATGTTAATTTTTTTTTTCTTCAGTATGTCCATGTACAATGTGTGTGACTGGTGCCCTTATAGGGCACTGGAGCCTCTGGAACTGGAATTGCAGACAGCTGTAAGCCATGTGGGTTCTAGGAACCAAACCAAACCCTATTCAGTAAATGCTAACAGCTGAGCCTTCTCTAGTTGCTCAAGCCCTTTCTGATTCGCTCCAAGGCCTACTCCATGAAATAGTAGGTGCTGTTAATGGGACCAAGAACCTGTGGCTGGATAGGTCATAGGCTTGAGAAACAAATGCTATTACTGTTAAATGAACATGGTGAAAATGACTTTTAATGACACTGCTGTACTCTCCACTCTGGTCAGAAAAGCTGCTCACAGATGACCACTGCTCAACAAGTCCAGAGAGAGTCTTTGTGGAGTGCTGAGCCCTAAATGGAACATTTCACACCTCTTCCTCCAAGGCTTAGGGATCTTTGAGGAAGAGGGTACGCAAAAATTTAAGAGCCAGAGGCGGTACATAACATCGAGGGCAAGTGTTTTCAAGACGCAATAGGGCAGTAGAACGTATGAACTCACAGCAACTGTGACAGCATGCACGAGACCTGTATAAGCTGAGGGACTATTGTTATTACCGCTACTGGGAGAGGCAGTCAGCTTTCTCTGGTAGTGTGACCCCTGGTAGGCTGACCACTTTGCAGGGCAGGAACCACACTCAAGAGTAGATAATACAAATCAACTCAATAGGTTTAAACAACAGAAAACCTTGGGGTTAGGTGGGTGGGGAGGTGAGAGTGGAGAACAGTGAAGGGTGTGTGAATATGATCAAATTTCATTGCATGAAATGCTGAAAGCATTAGTAACATTAGTAACACAGTGTTGATAACTCAAAAGGAAGCCTGACCCTCCCCTCAGACCAGGTGCTAGCAGACTCCGAAGGGTTAGTATCAGCTCTCTGTGAAAACCCTAGCGAGAATAACTCACATCAAGACTACCACCCTGTGATACATCAGTGGCTGTATTTACCCATAAAGGCTGTGGTTTAAGAGACACAATAACGGGCTGGAGAGATGGCTCAACAGTTAAAAGCACTGGCTGCTACTCCGAAGGATCAGCAGGGTTAATTCCCAGCACCTAAATAGTAACTCACAATTGTCTGTAACTCAGTCCCAGGGGATCGGATGCCCTCTTCTGGCTTCCATAGTCGACTGCACACACGGTACACAGATAAACATTAAAAAAAAAAAATCAGGGGGTTGGGGATTTGGCTCAGTGGTAGAGCGCTTGCCTAGCAAGCACAAGGCCCTGGGTTCGGTCCCCAGCTCCGAAAAAAAAGAAAAGGAAAAAAAAAAATCAGAATGACAGCGGTTAGTTTGAATCTCTCAGTTCAGGGTACTTCTCCCCAGTGAGCAACTACCCACACAGCAAGAGGCTAGGATCAGATGCAAATTCCACAGAGCTGAGAGAGGGAGAAGGAGAAGCCGTGGCAGGACAATATGGCAGGTGACGTTAAGATTCTGTTCTGTGTATTTACAGGTTATCAATGTTCCTAAGGGATGGATGGTACTGGACTTTGTATGTTTAAGTGGGCAATTATATCGTATCAATTGGATCTAAAAAAACATTTTTTTTTCCACAGAGCTAGGGTCAAACACAAGCCAGTTTCTAGGCCTGCGAAAGCTGTGAGGTAACCACTACAGGTCAGGAAAACAAACAGGCCCTATGTGATTAGTGAGTTACTCCAACTGTTTCACTGTCTGGTGTCCTACTGCGGGGCAGGGCACTGCTGAGCATTCAGGGACAAAGTGAGAAGGTGGCTTCAGTAGCGGCTGTCTGCATGGTTAAAGCTGAGATGAGCCGTGTTTGTTCTCAGTGCTTCTACAGAAATTACTAACCCAGTTTTAAACTCCTCTGTAAAATGTGTCTGCCGCTGCCGCTGCCGCTGCTGCCACTGCTGCTCCTGTTCCTCCCACGGTGGCTTTGCCTGCTTTATTCCTAGTACTAGGCTCTGCCTAAGATTTTGTTAGAAAACAGGCATTTCTAGTTAAAACGTGCTTTAGAAAAAACATTTTCGGGGTTGGGGACTTAGCTCGGTGGTAGAGCGCTTGCCTAGCAAGCGCAAGGCCCTAGGTTCGGTCCCCAGCTCCGAAAAAAAAAGAAAAGGAAAAAAAAAAATTTCTGGGCCCTATACACATGAACCAAACATTACAACTGTAATCCTCATGCACTTTAAATAATGCACTTGGTCTTAATACAGGTTATTACGCTTGCTCTAACATTGTGAACACCAGCCAAGCTATCTTAGCACCTACCTATCCCTTTTAGTATCACCAACTCAGATAGGAAGCCAGCACATGACCTTACTAACTCAATCCTGGCAGACAGTGTTCTGGAGATCTCTGGGTGAAGGATAAGGGTCTGATCCTGTGAGAAAGAAAGTGATATTAGCTTGGGTCTAGGGCAATGCATATTCTGAATGGTCACGGGGAGGAGACAAAAACCAATGCAACCAAAACAAGGCACCAGTTAGAGAAGCCAAGGCTGTGGCTCCCTAACTCCAGATTTAAAAGCTCCAGATTTAAAAAGGACTTGGACAGGGTCACAGAGATGGCTACAGCTCTTGTAGAGGATCCAGCCTATAACTGCCTGTAGTTCCAGTTCTAGGGGATCCAGCAAACACGTCTGGCCTCCTTGGGCACTAGGCACACATGATGTATAGACACAACTGCAGGTAAACATATATGTAAAATTTAAAATGGGGGAGGGCATGGGTAAAGCTGCAGGAGGCTTCCCCTTACCCAAGTCCCTAGAGCCACCAAGGGCCTGGAACCAGTACCTGTGGATTGTGCTGCTCTCTCGGGATAGCCTGGGTGGCCTGAGTTACAGGAGTAGCTAAGTGGCTGTGTTGGAGATATCAGAGAATCTGTATGAGTTCAAGTGATCCATTCATTTTATTTTTTTTTCTGAATACAAATGAAAATAGTTTACCTTTTTTGACACACAGACTTTTCAAAAACAGGCCTCCTTATAAGCACAGGTAAGTGCTAAGTCTCCTTGACAATGCTCAGGGAAGGATTCTCCCACCATTTAAGAACTTAAATGGGTGGTGGCTGATTATAAAGTACGATCTTGAAGACTAGCGGCCAAGGAATCTTCAACCTGTTCTTTCCTCTAATGACTTGCCTGGGACAGGCCCACCATAACATCTCTGTAGACGCGTGATGCTAACAGATAAACACTTTAATCTGTAGTCACCATAGTTTTTGGTCACACTCTCGAGGGCTTCCTTCAGTTTCGCCTGAGCTTATTTCTGAAGATCAACTGGACACCAGCAGTCCAATCCAAGGGCCATTACTTTTCAGGACCAGGCCACCATCTAGGCTGCCTGTCCCAAGACGACCAGATGCCCACAATGTTGGGAAGAAGGGTTGTTCCCATTGGAACCCCAAGGAACTGTTATCTTCTGTTCACAGGAAGAATTCACGTCAGCAGGATGTTCCCATCTAGGCTGCCTTCAGCTTTTGTTCCTCCTATGGAGGAAAAGGGAGCTTTGCACCATTTCATCCTTACTGCTAGCTGCAACCCCCTACAACTTTGAGACACCAGACACCATGCTAAAGGAGGAGGCGCCCCCTGATTGCCTCCCTTCCTGGTTGTGATAGTGTTACTAGGGCAGAGGTGGGACTGGTCAAAGCCCTCACCTTGACAGTTTTCTCCAGCTGAGACAAGGCTGTCTCGTAACGAGCAACCAGTGGCTGCAGGAGCTTCCTGGGGACCTCATGGCATGCCAGCTCAGGCACCCCAGCTTCTGACACCATCTGAAGGAACTTCCTTTCCTGGAAGGGTGGGGTTTCGTGAGAAGGACTCTGGGTCAGGCCAGCATCCATGACATCTGCTGAGAACTAATCAGTCTTACCTGCACTTTCAAGAGAAGTGTGAAGGCCTGTCCAGTTTTCCCAGCTCGGGCTGTTCTCCCTACCCTGAAAGCAAGGATGAGTGTTTTGGACAGTGGCTCCTGGACCAGAGAGACCTGACAGGACAGTGTCTCTCTTGGCCACACTGTACATAACCATCATGCAAGGTGATCCTACATAGGATGACCAAGAGTTCATAATGTGGCCTACCAACGTCCGCTACCAACTACCCTTACCTATGCACATAGGTCCTCAGGTACTGCGGAGCATCATAGTTGATCACCAGCTCCACACCCTGCACATCAATGCCTCGAGCGGTAGCATCTGTGCTGATAAGGCTGATGAGACACAGGCAGTGGGGCTAAGGGCCAGAAAACAAACATCCCCCCCTGTGCCTACCCTGCCAGGGTTAATTCCGAGTCTCTCTTGGAAATCAGTTGCCCAGGAACTAGAGGGCCCAATAACACACCAACTCTCTATAGTAGGTCCTGTGTGTTTTCCAGGTACTCACAGCTGGATCTTTCCCTGTTCAAACTGCTTCAGGATTTTCTTCCTTTGTCCAGGCCCATAGCGGGAGGAGAATTCAGCCACACTCACACCCCCAAAAGCTTGTGCTAACAGGAAGAGCCTGGGTAGAGAAGGAATAGAAGTCAGGTGGTACCAGGGCCCAGTGTATATTGGCTACACCCACGTTAGTTCACCTCACCTGTGGGAATTCTCTCGGGAGTTGGTGAAGCAAAGAGCCCTCGAGAAGTTCATCCCAAGGACCAGGTGTAAGACAATGAGTGGCTTCGAGCTGAGTCTGCATGGCACATAGTGATGCTGTGGGAAATGGACAGCAGGTGCTAGCCAGAAGCCCTGGACCTCCACACCAACCTGCCCCACATACCCAAACCTGTGCCATGTGCCCTACTTGCTCACCGTGAGCCCCACAGGGAAGGTGTACTTCCCTAGGTTTTCATCCACCTCAACTGTGTCTCTAGGGCTTTGGTGTCCCAGCCTTGTGGAGAAAAGCCTTGGCTGGTACAGGCCGAGGCGCTGCAGCTTCTCAGGGTTCTGGGTCAGTGTGGCTGAGAACAACAGCTTCTGCAGAGGCATCTGGGGAATGCAGGTGCTGGAAAAGGAAGGGCATGTAAGCAGGATAGGTGTCCTTGTGCCACTGTGATCCCTATTATAGGGCCAGCAAGGGAGCTAAGAAAGGGAGCAGCACATGGGGGAGCCAGCCCTCGTGCAAGGCAGGCTACCTGGAAGCAGTCACAGCCTGGGGTTGTGTCCTCTGGAGCAGGGCACAGGAGCCTGTGGGGTCCTCAGTGTAGAAGGCTGCCGCCACCACTCGTGGCAGCCAGGACTGGTGCATGCTGTCTATCATCCGGTCAGCCTCATCAATGATCTACAGCAGACAGGAGCAAGGGCCAAATGAAGATCCCTGCTGTGATCACCCCAGCTAAAAGCCCAGACGTCCAGGAGGTGGCCTACCAGGAAGCGGAGCTGCTGGAGGCTGAATCCTGGAGTCTGGTCAATGTGGTCCACCAGGCGGCCAGGTGTGGCCACCACAATGTCAGCCAGGCAACGGAAACCATCTGATCTACAAACCATAGAGACTCAGAGAAAGGAAGCACCTCCCAGGGCCATCTACTCAAAATTCACATGTAAAGCACTGATACCCCCCACCCCCTACCCCCCGCCCCCACCACAGGACCCCAGCTGGGCTGAGGGAGGACCTCTTAAAGAGCCCACCACCTGGCACACCTACGTCTTCTGGACAAGGCTCTCCTGCTCCTTGGCCAGTGACTTCTGTCCAGTCACCAAGGCAACCCGCAGAGGTGTGGTGTCCGTGTAGATGTTGAATACTTTGCTCACCTGAAAAAGGAATCCGTCACTGGCCTAAGGTAGGTGGTGTCCCCTGCCACAGCAGAGACTTGAGTGGGATACAGCTGGTCAAGAGATAAGTACATGAACACACAGGGCAACTGAAGCTGGGGACAGCTGGTCAAGAGATAAGGAGCATGAACACGCAGGGCAACTGAAGCTGGGGACAGAAACTTCTGGATGCAGAGCTGACACACCTGTTGGGCCAGCTCCTTAGTGGGAAGCACAACCAGCGCACGGATGTGGCAGACCACTCGATGCAACAGGGCCTGCAGAGACAAAGACCATCTGTGCCACTGGGATCCTCCCATCATGCTCCGACTGCAAATCTGTGCCCTCAGACTCACTTGCACCACGGGGATGACAAAGGCCAGTGTTTTCCCACTGCCTGTTGGGGCAGAAACGCAGAGGTCACTAGGTTGGTAGCCACCTCTGCCTACGAGAAATCCATTGTCAGCACTCTCAAGGAGGGCGGGAATCACAGCTGCCTGGACTGGAAGGAAGGAAAAAAAGGATCGTGTCAAATATATGTCACGATATACCATTTCACCCAGGAATTCTTAGGTCAAAGATGGCACCAGGACTGGATAAAGCCTGAGACAATCGTCAAGGACCTGAACCCAAGGCTACAGAAGCTCACTGATCTTGTGTGCAGTAGGGACACCTATATGACAACCCTGACACTGCAGCTCAGCCCAGGGAAGGCTGCTGTGAGTCCACCCCGTCATCTGCCCAGGGCTGAAGCACCTGGAAAGTAGGAAGAGATGCCATTAGCCCTCAACTGCTTCTGCAAGTCAGGGTGAACCTCGGGGATGTCCTCAATAGGAGTAAGATCCTCAGTGACACTCTTCTTGACACAGCTTGGCTTGGCCAACCATGCTGGCAGGAAAGGCTGGACCTGAAAGCAAGGGGGGGCGGCCCACAAGGGTTCGGCAGAAGCTTCAGGCTTTCGGAGTCATTAGAAACCAGGAACAACAACAGAATAGACCCTAGTCAGTCTTTCTTCAACCCTTCACCACCCACTCTTGCAACCTTAGCACACCGAACACCCTGCATAAAGTACTTTGTCCATAAGCCTACCAACCCAGCAAACTGTCTCCATGCACCAAGAAATGCTGCTTTCAATGGAGGAAGACAGGAGCACACCGCAGGGCTTATCCCAAAGGTTCTTACCGGTCCCTGGATTTCCATTTCAAGAGCGTCCATGCATACCCAAAGGAACACTATAAGCCTCCCGCTTTCTCTAGTTAACCACGTGATGGCGAACAAAACAAAACAAAACCTTCCCGCTAAGACTGATGAACCCCAGGAGGACAGAAAGAACCGCCGACAGTTTCACTCACCTTCGGTACCTTCTTCCTTGCAAAGTCCCCCAACACCCGGCCTGGAGCTGGGGGTCTCTGGACATCCTCCTGAGGGCTCTCACCTGGGTCCTCTGCACCCGCACTGAGCTCCTCCGGCGTCTCCTCACCTCTCCCTGAGCAACAGAGCACAAACGTAGGAGACGTCAAACCCGCCGCGTATGCAGAAAGCCTCCATGCTCTGTTCCACATCGTGGACTCACGGCCCACCTGCGTCCACGTCGTCTTCCACTTTCTGCCGCTTAGCCCTAGGAGCCTCCGGCTTCTCAGCCACCGAGCCGCTCACCCCACGCCGCCGTCGGGGCCGCCGTCGCCGTCTAACTGGCGCTTCCGCAGCCGTCCCGGTGGACTCGAGCTCCGGCTGCCGCTGCTGCCGCTCACGGGCTCTGTTCTGCAGCCGCTCCAGAAGCACTCGAGCTCGGCCTCCGGCCTCTGCCTCCGTATCCCCTAGCCCCGCAGCCTCCGGGCCCGCGTACCGCGCTATGTGGAACAGCGCCATAGCTGCTGCACGCCTTGGTTCCTCTTCGACGCTCTTTGATGACGTAACCAGGCCTGCGCCCTAGAAGCGCTGGTGACGTCACGACTGCGACTACACTTGGCGCAGACGCGGGTTCCCGGGAGCAGCTGGCGGCAGCATGGAGCGGCACCAGGCATCGACGGGCTCCAGGCAGGAGCTCGGCCGCCTGCTGGAGGCGGTACTGTCGAATCGTGGCCAGGCGAACGCGGTGTTCGACATCTTGGCTGTGCTTCAGGTGAGCGGTGCGGGCGACAGGGGCGGACCTGGGGCGGCAATTGGAGTCACAACGGGGCCGAGCGACACATTGTCGGGCTCCCCATCTCAGTCCGAGGACCCTGAGGAGATCAAGGAAGGAGTGCGCACGTGCAGCCGACTCTTCGGTACCTTGCTGGAGCGGGAAGAGCTGTTCGTGGGTTCGCTGCCATGCGAAGACATGGCCCTGGCAGGTGAGTGACCTGGAGGGCGTGGGGTGCTCTCCGCCAGGCAGTTCCGGAGAGACGCCTTGTCAACATAGGAACACCCCCGAGCCAGGGCCTTGTCATAGACCATTCAGTCTGGTAGGAGAACGCGGTCAACTCACTGTGGCTCAGGAAGTGAGATCCGTATACTTGCCAGGATTGTATGAATTGGTACACATGGCCGTTTTGGTTTTGTTTTTTTTTTCCCTCGTGTTTTATGTGCGCCATTTCCAGTTTGATACTGTTACTGCCCTAGTGTTTGGAAGATCCAGATCCTGAGGTAAAGTAAAACTGTGTTTCAATACCCGCTCCCAGTTCGCAGGGTTCAGGAAATGTCGTTTGCAATTCTGGGATCTTGTAGTGCAGGTTTACTACTGTGAAGATGAGACACAATGGGAAGATGGGGCTGGGCTTGACACACAAACATTAATGCGAGTTAGCTCTCCTAACTCCTTAGGATCCCAGGGAGCCACATACAAATACAAGGTGTGGATGAGACACCGCTACCACAGCTGCTGTAACCGCCTGGAGGAACTCCTGACCCATCCCTCCTTCCAGGTCAAGGTGAGTTTTGAAGTCTTGGGCTTTCCCCCTCATCTCTAAAGCAGCAGTAGGGGCCTTTGATTTGAGAATCTCTTCCCTCACTTGTTGGAGAGACTCCTACCTAGAAAACTTTTTCACTGTGTGCTGTGACTCATCTGGCCCTGAAGACCGTTCTGGCAACCCTAGTTCTGGGCTGTGTACCTGCATTGTACATTGTTACATTTGCTGAGGCACCTCCAAACCTGGGGGACAAGGGAACGGTTAGGTGGCCTCCCCTGCTGGCCAAGCTTGTGTACATGCCTCAGGCCAAGTTCTGTTACAAGTTATGTCCCAAGTTATCAAGAGCATGTCACCATCGTCACATACGTATGGAGCGAGATAAGCTGGGGTCTGATCTCTTTTCTCTCCTGGTTCTTGGCCCAGGACTAAGCCTGGTTGTGAGAGAGCCTCCCAGAAGTTAGATGAGCTTTGAGGGGCCTCCTGGAGGGTGGAGGCCTCATGGTCACTCTTCTCTGCATCCCAGGAACTGGCCCTCGAGACGCTCATGAAGTTCGTGCAGCTGGAAGGAGCGAAACCCCTGGAGAAGCCCCAGTGGGAAAGCCACTACCTCTTCCCCCGCACACTCTTTAGGGTGAGGCCTTGGTAGGACCTGGAGGACTGTGGTGACCACAGCCCTAAGGCTGTCCCATGAGCCAGCAGGTTGAGCAGATAGCTGGGTGGGGGATTATTCCTGCTTTTGCCTTGATCTGGGAGCTGAGCAAGGCTTCCTGCTCACTGGTCTTGAGTGTCTTGCCAGTTGGAGAGGAAATGGCAGACAACTTGGAGGTACGGGGCTTGTGGCACTCTTCTTAGCCATGTGAGGACCACCCTGTGGGACAAAGTCATTCATCTCTCTCTGTCCCCAGGCAGTGGTAGGAGGCCTGCTCACACCAGAGGATGACCACAGCCTGCTTATCTCCCAGTTCTGTGAGTACTTAGAATATGACGACATCCGGTACCACGCAATGCAGGTGGCCACCAGCATCTTGGCGCGGGCCACCAGCCGGCAACCTGAGGTAAACAGCTGGGTCTCGTAACCCTGTGTCCTAGCACCTCAGGGAGGTAGGTAGGTGGCAACAGCCTGGCCAGATGCTTAGGCTAGGCTTCCTATAGGTGTCACTCACCTTCTGGAACAACGCCTTCACGTTGCTGTCTGCTGTGAACCTACCCCTCCAAGAGCATGAACTCACCAACTTCTATGTGAAGCACGCACGTGAGTTCTGGGCACATAAAGGCTCACAGGAGCCTGCCCCTTAGTAGGTGGGCTGCTGATCGGAGTCCCAGTCTATCAGCCTGGCTAGCCACTGTCTTCCCCACTTACAAGTTGATGACTTCTCTTTGCTGTAATTACAGAGACATCAAGCAAGTGGAAGGTCGTTCACTTGAAGGTGAGACACGTTCAGACTTGGGGACCTTCCTTGGCATAGTCTCCCATCTCACACAATGTCCCTTTTAAGTGTCACTATGACCAACTTCAGACCTCATCCCTTAACCTTGTCTCTCCTTCTGCTGAGACATGGCCTTGCAGACTGCCATAGGGCTGTCAGGGTAAAAGGTCAAAAGGGCTAGGTGGCCAGTGTTGGCAAGGAGAGCTGGGTGTGTCGTGACACATGAACGTCTGGTCCCATTACAGGAGCAGAGGAAAGCTTTCCAGGAGATGTGGCTTGGCTTCCTCAAGCACAAGGTAGAGTCCGGTGGGTGGAAGTGCCCGGTTTTGGTGTGGGGAGTGGGGACAAGGGAAATTGCTTCCCTGACTGACACAATCTCTACAGCTGCCCCTCAGCCTGTACAAGAAGGTGCTGGTGGCCATGCATGACTCCATCCTCCCCCACCTGGCTCAACCCACGCTCATGATCGACTTCCTCACAAGTGCTTGTGATGTGGGTGAGTGGGACTTCCACCAAGGCTATTTGGCAAGGGCCACTCGTCGTGCATGGGCTGAGCTCCAGCTCCAGACTGTGTCATACTGGAGCTAAGTTCTATGTCCTTCTTGCATGTGGCCTTAGGTAGTCACACTATAGGCCGGCCATCTGCAACTGCAGCCATCCCTCCCTTGCTTAGGCTCAGGGTGAGCAAGGTATGGCCTCATGTCTTCCTGTGTTCCCGCAGGTGGTGCCATCAGCCTCCTGGCCTTGAACGGACTTTTCATCCTAATCCACAAGCATAACCTGTGAGTGTCAGACAGGATGGCATTGCTCTGCTCTCTAGCTTCTCTCTATGTGCCTGTGTTGCTCACTGGGGGAGGTTGAAGCAGAAGAGGTACAAGAGGAGGAGGGAGGATAAAGCCTTGGCTGCCTGGGGTCCTGTCCTTTTAGGCAGCTCACCCCATGGCTCCTCTCTGGTCTCTCCCTCAGGGAGTACCCTGACTTCTATCAAAGGCTCTATGGTCTCCTGGATCCATCCATTTTTCATGTCAAGTACCGAGCGCGCTTCTTTCACTTGGCTGACCTCTTCCTTTCGTCCTCGTGAGTGTGGGGGCTATCCAGCTCACCAGCTCTGTCATCCATGGGGGCTATAGTCCTGTTTGGGGAGGAGGAAGGTTATTGGGGACCTATCTTCTCATACGTGTTGCCCTCCCAGCCACCTCCCTGCCTACCTGGTAGCTGCCTTTGCCAAACGCCTGGCCCGGCTGGCGCTAACAGCACCTCCTGAGGCCCTGCTTATGGTCCTGCCCTTAATCTGCAACCTGCTGCGTAGACACCCTGCCTGCCGAGTTATGGTGCACCGCCCACAGGGCCCTGGTGAGCACATGAGTAGCTGGGCACAGTGGCACACCCTGGCAAGAGTCCTACCTGCCTCCCGCGGCCACACAGCTGGGTAGCAAACAGAAATGGCAGAAGCCTTGGTCTGTTTCTATCTAGAGCTAGATGCTGATCCATATGACCCAACGGAGAAGGACCCAGTCAGGAGCCGTGCCTTAGAGAGCTGCCTGTGGGAACTGCAGGTAAGTCCCCTCCCTACCCAGATTCTGGAAGGCATTGGATCTTGGTCACACAGGGCACCATGCCAGGGTATCCCAGGGAATTCAGTCACCCCACACTGGCTCAGGCTTCAAGCTCCATCCCAAGGTCCTGCCTGTGTGCCACGAGGTCCCTGTTCACATCGCTGTGTGCTACTCCTAGACCCTCCAGCAGCACTACCACCCAGAGGTGTCCAGAGCTGCCAGTGTCATCAACCAGGCACTCTCTGTCCCTGAGGTCAGCATCGCACCACTCCTGGAACTTACTGCATATGAGGTGAGTGTCGTGCACAGGGCTGTTGGGGTACATGCCACGGGGACCACTGCATCCAGTCCAGGACCACCGTCTGTCCTTTGCAGATCTTTGAGCAGGACCTGAAGAAGAAGATGCCCGAGTCTGTGCCCCTGGAGTTCATCCCAGCTAAAGGCCTGTTGGGCCGACAGGACGACCTTTGTACTCAGTTCTTCTGTCTCAGCTGACCTGGCTGTCACTTCTCCTAAGAGGTGCTTTTGTGTGTGTGTGTGAGACAGGATCTCACTATGTGAGACTGACCTGTACTTGTGGTTCTCGAGCCTAAGCCTTCGCAGTACTGAGGTTACAAAGGTGCGCCACAATGCCTAGGCTCAAATAAATGGTTTGTTTTGGTTTTGGTTTTTTGGTGTGGTTTGGTTTGGTTTGGTTTGGGTTGTTTTGTTTTGTTTTGTTTTGAACAGTGTTTCTCTATGTAGCCCTGGCTGTCCTGGAACTCTGTAGACCAGACTAGCCTTGAACCCAATCAGATATCTGCCTGCCTCTGCCTTCTGAGTGCTGGGGTTAAAGGTGTTCACCACCAGTGTCTGGCTTAAAATGTTTATATAAAGGGAGTATATATCTGGCCAGTTAGGTCTCGGGCAGGGAGGGGCTGCCAGAGTCCTCTGCTTTTCCTGTAGCCGGCAGGGCAGGACAGAGGTGACACAGCATTGTGCCCACTTTGTTACTGGGGCACCCTGCAATATCCAGCTATGCTTAGTTTAGATTCAGATCAGGCAAGGTAGCCAAGTGGAATCCTGAGCACACAGATACCTCCTCCTGTGGGCTGCTGGGAGTTCTTAGCTTGTCTGTCACTCTTTAACGGAGGGCCTAGTTTCTATTGAGGTCAAGCATCCTCATTTTCACCTCAGGTTTGTTCTAAGAGAGGTATCTTGGAGCTGTGGGAATATAGGCAGATGGTTAGGTATACTGCCCAGTTTCTTCTTCCAGTTTGGCCGTTTGGATTCTGAGTGGATCCATTAAATGGGGTTGGCCAGCTGGCCCTACTATACATGGCTTGCAAAAAAGTGGTAAGTGGATATGCCTGCCACCTACATGGTTTGGGGACACAGAGCTTGCTTCCATACGTCACATTCCCTTAGCCATGCTGCTCTCTGGCCACATTCCATCCCACGTCATTGCCCTAAGTTGCAGGTAGGACTGGGCTACAATGTCTGGGATCTATAAGAGGCCCCTAGAAGTTCCATGGAGTGCCCAGAACTTCTGAGGGCCAAGCTTCTGTGGATCATGTAGGATGAAAGGTATGGGGCCAGCGCCCTGTCTTGGCGTGAGGCAGAGGAGACCCCTGGAAGGCAGCTGCTCCAAGTCAGTGACAACAGTTGTATGCGGGGTTCCCTGTTCACTGTATCATGCCTAACACTGAGTTGGAGCAGACTTTTTAGGGCAACCATACATATTGCCCGTTTGCAGAGAAAGGCCTGAGTAAGGCCTGTGGTGTCTACACAGCGAGAATGTACACTACTCATTGACTGGCAGGGGCATATATATTTGACAGTCCCTTAACTGGCAGGCTAGCTTATATGTGCATCCTATTGTAGCATCCGTACGCAGCCTCACAGGACCAGATGGCATGCTGAACGTTGGGGATTGTTACTGGAATGCCAGCATTGGGTGTTTCCCATCTCATCCCACGCTGGCTCCTGTGGCCAACGTTAGACGAATCCAGCAAGCTGCTGCTTGGTTTATCTGGGGGAGGGGAGGAGCATGTGGCCCTTGCCTTTGTAAAGGTATCCATTTCCCAGTTCCCTGGGGGTCTTAGAAGGTGGAGACTGTACATAAGCCACTAGAGGCCTCCAGTTCCTCTATATTTCTCTTGTCCCTACAGTGGCTGTCCAGTCACCTGACAGCTTTCCCTTTTACCACTGGGCCTTTTACCATCATAAAAGTCATGCCTCTGAATGCTGTCATTGACTAAGGTTCCCATGTTGCTATCCATGTGGCTTTTAAAGCCTAGTGGCTGCTTGCTTTTTCCAGTCACAAGATGTCTGTGTTCATTTGTATTACTGCTACCGTTACCCATTCCAATTTGGAGCCCATGCAGATACCACCAGTTCACCAGGCATCGTCATGAATCGAGGACATCCCTTTCAGTATTCAGCCAGGTTTGGCTGGAGAGTCAACTGCAGGAGGCAAGAGGAGAGGTTCTGGCTTTAAATGACACAGGCCCCAGCATCACCTGCATAGCACTGGTGGTAAGGGTTGGTCCTAGGGTTGCTATTGCTGTGAATATGACCAAAACAACTTGGGGAGGAAAGGGTTTATTTGGTGTGCACTTCCATATAACTCTTAATCAAAGGATGTCAGGACAGAAACTTAAACAGGGCAGGAGCTAATGATAGAGGCCAAGAAAGTAACCCTGGGTGTCTTGGGACTCACTGTAGACCTGGCTGGCTTTGAACTCAGATCCACCTGCTTCCCAAGTGCTGGGATTAAAGACATGTGTCACCACCATCCCTGGCTGAGCCTGCTTTCTTACACAACTCAGAACCACCAGCCCAGAGGTGACCCCCACCCACAATGAGCTAAGCCCTCTCCCACCAATCAATAATCAAGAAAATGCCCTACAGCCTAATCTTATGAATGCAATTTCCCAATGGAAGTGCCCTCCTCTCTGATGACTTCAACTTGTGTCAAACTGATGTAAAACTAGCCAGAACAACCAGCTTCTTGTCAGTTTGACACACAAATGCATCACGGTTAAGCTACCACCTTTCCTTTCTTGTTTAATCCCCAAGATTATACAGTAATAAAGTTATAATATATAACACTTTAACCAACTTAAAAAGTCCCACAGTCTTACAAATTCAAACATGCTAAATGTCGTCTCTTTAAACATGTCCAGTCTTGACAGGTGGCACACACCTCTGATCCCAGTACTTGGGCGGCAGATCTTTGTGAGTCTGAGACCAGCCTGATCTACACAGTGAGTTTTAAGACATACATGTACACAGAGAAACAAACCCTGTCTCTAAAAACACTTGCTCAGATATGCTCATAGGAGCTTTATTCACAGTAGCCAGAAACACCCTACATGTCCCTCAACTGAAGAACAGATAAAGAAAATGCAGTACATCTACGGAATGGAGTATTACTCAGCTGTTAAAAAGTAAAACTGGAGGGGGCTGGAGAGATGGCTCAGCCGTTAAGAGCACCCGACTGCTCTTCCAGAGGTCCTGAGTTCAATTCCCAGCAACCACACGGTGGCTCACAACCATCTGTAGTGGGATCTGATGATGCCCTCTCTTCCGATGTGTTTGAGGACAACCACAGTGTACTGTATTCATATAAATAGATAAATCAATCTTTTTTAATAACAGCACCATGAAATTTGCAGGGCAAATGGATTGAATTAGAAAAATATAATCATCCTAAGTGAGGTAACCCAGACCCAGAAAGACAAACGTGTATGTATTCATTTGTAAGTGGATATTATCTGTAAAGGATAATCATGCTATAGTTCACAGACCCAGAAAGGTTAAGAAACAAGGAGGGCTCAAGGGGGTGGGGTGGCAGTAACTCATGAATCTCCCTAGGAAGGGGAAATAGATATTATGGGTAGACTTGGGGCAGGTGGGAATGGGAACAGGAGGGATGCGGGTGTGTGTGTGTGGAGTACTGAGGGAGACAACTGGACTTGGAAGAGGGCATTTTGGAGGCAAGGTGGAAACCTAACACACTGGAAGCTCCCGGGAATCTACAAGGATGACCCTAGCTAAGAGTCCTAGTAAGGGGTGACAGGGAGCCTGAGTCAGTGATCTCCTGTAACCAGGCAAGACCTCAAGTAGAAGGTTTGGGACACCAATTCAGCCTCAAAACCTTAAACTTACAATTTGTCCCGCCTACAAGATGTGCTATGGTAAAGGCAGTGCAGAAAAGTGGGGGAGCGGCCAACCAATGACTAGTCTAGCTTGAGACCCAAGCCAGGAGAGGAGCCCCATCCCTGACACTGCCTAGAGGGCCAGAAATCAGAGGCTGGATAGTCCAAAATCTAGGATAGAACCAAACAGGGCTGCTATAAAAAGAGAAAAAAAAAGTCAATAAAATGATTGCTAATGATATTCCAATAGAGTCATAGACAGGAGCCTAGCGTAATCATCGTCAGAGACTTCACCAGCAACTGGTGGAAGCAGATAGAGAGACCCACAGCCAAACATCAGGCAGAGCTTGGTAAATTCTGCAGGAAATTGGGGAGGGAGGATTGTGGGAGCCAAAGGGGACAAGGACACCATAAGAAAACTCACGGACTCACAGAGACTACCTAGGACGGACTTAGGCCCTCTGCGTATATGGTGCAGTTGTAGTGTAGCTTGGTCTTTATGTGAACTCCTAACAGTGGAAAGGGGGCTGAGCAAGCCATGGGGATCAACTCAGTAGGCAGCACCCCTCTCCATGGCTTCTGCATCAGCTCCTGCTTCCTAGTCCCTGTCCTGATTGAGTGCCTGTCCTGACTTCCTCTGATGATGATCTGTGATGTGGAAGCATAAACTGGATAAGCCCTTTCCTCCCCGAGATGCTTTGGTCATGGTGTTTCACCGCAGCAATGGTAACTATGACAGATGTGTTGTTTGTCTGTCTGCCTGTTTTTCTGTGAACTTCGTGCATGCCTGCTGCCTGTGGAGGCCAGAAGAGGGCATTAGATTCCCTGGAACAGAAGTTACAGATATTTACGAATTGACATGTGGGTCTTAAGAATCAAAGCCCGGTTGCATTTTTTTCATAGAAGCATGTCCGTGTAGTATTTGGGACATGTTAAACTTAGAAAATTATAGTAAAACACCATCTAGTCTCTCTCTCTCTCTCTCTCTCTCTCTCTCTCTCTCTCTCTCTCTCTGGTGTGTGGACATGTATGTGGAGGCTGGAGGTCAATGCTGGGTGTCTCTTCCTTAGTTACTCTCCACCATTTTTTGAGACAAATGCTCCCACTGAAGCTAGAGCCCACGAATTCAGGCTGGCTGGCCAGTGTGCCCCAGGAACCCTATCACCCTGTTATAGGCATTTTCCACTTACCCTGGCTTGCTTTGTTTGCTTGGGTGCTTAGGGTCCAAAGTCAGGTTCTTATGTTTGTGTAGTGGGGATTTACCACCAGAGCCATCTCAGTTGAGAGGTCTCATGTAACTCGGGTTAGTCTCAAACTCACTGTGTAGTCAAAAGCATGCTTGTGGTCCTTGCGACTCTTAGGGATGGGAGGTCTCTTGAATCCAGAAGCTACGAGCTATCCTGGGCAATAGAATAACACAGTCTCAAGAAGAAATAAGGCAAATGTGACAGATCACACCCATAATCCAAGCACTTGGGAGGCTAAGATCAAGAGAAAACACACAATCCAAATATTTTAATTATAAGACATATACCGAGATTGGGCAGATCTAATACAATACTAACTTATTCCCCAGCTATAAGACTCCTTGTTACTTGCAGTTTCTCCTGGACATATGGTTCTGGTCCATCCCGGTTCCTTCCTCCTCTTCCTTCATCCTCTCCTTCTCCCTCTCACCACCTCTGAAGCCTCCAGTCCCACACTTTCCCCTCCATTGCCCAATCACAGTCTCTGTGGTTTATTGACCAGTTAAAATGGGGAGAAGGTTCATATAGCATCACCTGAGTATGTGATGGCCTGTTTGTAGGGGCAACCCCTCTGGAGGAACCAGAATTAACAATAGAATACAAATACATACCACCAGGCCAACCCACTACATTTTCCCCTTTTTGTTCAATTAAAAAGGCTCTCTTATAGTAACAAGCAATATATAGTAGGAACTATTTTGAAATAATCATGAAGGTTATTAAGTGTGAATTATTCAAAAGTCTGGCCTGTTTGTATTTTGTAACTAGATGAGGTACCTTACCATCTATCCTATCTTAATGAGATTACAATTCTATACCTAAATCATCTTCTCTTTTAACCTGTAACATCTTTTCAAATCTAGAACATCTTCAATGCTAAACAACTTAAGTTTAATTGTGAGTCTACAATTATCTTCAACCCCAACAGAGAACTGAGAAGGAAAATATATTATTTGAATGTATAATGCAGCTTCCAACATTTAAAAATGACAGAGACAGCTGACTGCCTGGACAGTTCCCAACATTTTTGAAAATGTTGGAGCATCCATCTTCAGCCTTCTGGCCCAGAGCATCTGACAGACCTTAAGTGAGGCAGGATTTATGAAGGACTAGCTTACCTGTCTTGGCAGAGCTTAGCAGTCGACTATCCTGTGTGCTTGTCCTTTTCGGACAGTGTATCATCTGCAGATGCAGTTAGGGCATCTTTTCCCCCAGTGGCTAGGCTTGCCACGATTGAAGCAATTCCATATGGAGTTTAGTGATGCTCATCATCCTCCTTGAAGTAGGATGTGGGTGCTGTCAGGAGCAGACCTGTCTCATAGTCAAAACATCTTTTAATAATGAAATGATTTTAAATGCCATATTCTGTGGATCTCTGACATTTTTGAAGACCATCTTTTTATATGTAGCCTCACTGAATTGTTAAACCTTACTTCTAGCTACTATTTGAATAACCTTGAGAACAACTTATTGTAATGAACTAAATTAGCATCTAATAAAACCATAAGTTTGACTATCTGATTATTAACTTGTTGCATTGCCTAATTATTTTAAAAGATTGTAATAGCAGCTATTAAAAGGACTGGGGCCTAAGCCTTGTATACTTAAATGATTTGCATAGGCACAGTGCCTATCTAAGAGTAACAAGATTAACTTTAAATTTTATATCAATATACAAATATTTAAACCAATAAAAACCTTAAACCTGTATCAATATACAGAATTCTGCATCAATGTAACAAAATACAACTTCAATTTTGCATCAAAATATAAAGATCTCTACCAATGTAACATTATGGCTACAAAATACTTTTGTTTAAGAGTAGATTTAATAATCCATTCCCATTTGTCTAATTTCTAATTACTATATCCCCCTTTTTTATCTAAGAAAGAAAGGATAGAGAAGAGGAAAGGCAGAAATCCTTTCTATTTCTATTTAGTTTCCTCCCTACCCAAAATTATAATTATTTGTAAATTATTCCTTAAGTTAACAACATAACTATAATTTATAAAATAACCAAAAACCATCCACCCCAACTTAAGGGACTGGAATGACAGTCTTCTTATAATTGTTTCCTGATGCCTTGGGGTGAAGAAATTCCTTTTTGGAGGCCCAGAAGGAAATAGAAAAATTGGTTTTGTCAACAGAGGGCTAGCTGACATCATTTGCTGTCCAATCTCTATGTGCTGAGAACATTTGTGGCTTAGCCTTAGTCCTGATTGTAATAGTCTGAAAGGCTGGATGGGTGAGGTAGCTGCTCTGGAAATGTCCTGGAAGCAAGTCTTTAGAGGAAACAGTTTCAATGTAGTTGAGGTAGGACCAAGCAGGAAGCTGTAAAGGTAGGTCCCAGAATCTCAGCATCCCAGAGTGTGAATCCTGTCAGGTCTGTCTTTGTAAATAATAAATCATGAGGATTTTGCACCCAAAAAGACTTATTGGCTGTATGTAGACATTTAATTCTCTCAGCCAGTTCCAAAGCTGTCTTTGTGTACAAATCCCCATATACATTACCTATCTTGTTGATCTGGTCGATCTCCTTCTTCTATGTGGCCAAGGTCTTCAGGAGCTCTCCCTTTGTCCTGTCTGATTTAATCAACTTGGAAGGAACCCATAGCTTTTCTTTTGCTCCCCCAGCATAACACATTTCCTGTTTTCCATTCTGAAGTTAGGACATCTTTTAAAAAAAAAAAAAAAAACAGGCTCATTCAGTTCAACAGTTTTCTCCCACAACCCAGTGTCTCAGCAGCCATGTTTTTTTGTTCATTAGCATCTAAAAATGTAAGGTTAATAAGGCACTATGTAGCCTATCTCTGGGGGTCTTTGCTGTCCCCCTTTGTCTTTAAGCATCTCTCCACAATTGCTTGTCCCATAGGATTATATGATATCCCTGTAACATTTTATGTTATAATATGTAAAAACTGATTCATCTTATTAGAGATACGTGCCGATTGTTGTTCGTTTATGGGTATTCCAATAATGGCCATAATTTCTAACAAATGTGTAATTACAGAGCCAGCCTTTTCTGACGCTAAGGCAGTTGCCCATTGAAGTCTTGAATATGTGTCTATAGTTGGTGCACATATTTCAGTTCACCAAACTCTGTAAAACGGGAGACATCCATTCGCCAAATTTCATTCCTTTGGGTACCTTTAGGGTTTCTTCTTGTGGGTAATGGAGTTTGGTTATATAATGAACAAGTAGGACATTGCCTCACCATTTCCTTGGCTTGTTGCCAAGTGATGGAGAATTCTTTAAACCTTTGCTGTTAGCATGGTGGCTTTAATGGAATTTTGAAGCCTCTGGTGCACTTCCTATCAATAGCTGGTCAATTTCATCATTACCTTGTGCCAGAGGGCCTGGCGGACCTGTATGGGATCCTCCGTGTGTTATATACAATAAATGACTTCTATTCCTGATCATTTCTTATAGCTGAATAAACAGGGAAGTCAATTCAGAATCACTCAAATAAGTCCAGCAGTCTCTGTGAGTAAAACAACCCTTTCTGCATAACTAGAGTCAGTTACTACGTTAAGAGACTCTCACACATCTAACAACACCATAATTATTGCATATAACTCCAAACCAACTAGAAGGTCTCTCAACCACCTTAATTACATTTTCTGATTTATATCCTGCTTTTCCTGATTTATTTGCATCAGTGTAAAACGTAGGAGTTCTTTTTATTATAGAAGGTAGAATTCAACTAGTTCTCTCTACGAACTGAAGTCACTTGGTTGTAGGGTATCGTTCGCCTTGTGTCCATAGCAAGGTACTCACTGCATTAGTGAAAAGGTACCACAGTCTCAGCTGGATCCATTCCAGCCAGGTCAAAAAGACTCATTTTTCCTTCTAGCATCAATTCAGAGACCTTCTCAATGTAGGTTTTTAGTTTCTTACTCTGTTTGTGTGCTAGAAATATCCATTCTAAGATACAATCCTCCCCCTACATGAGAATTCCTGTAGGGGAATGAGCAGAGGGTAAGTTGACTAAGATGCAGGCCGTCTCTGGGTCAATACAATCTAGACGCGTATCCTGCAACTTCCTCTCCACCAGAGCTAACTCCTTTTCAGCCTCGGCTGATAATTTTCTTGGGTTGTCATTAAATCTTCATCACTCCGTACGGTTCGAAATACGTTGCTTAGCTCTCGAGTGGCCAAGCCAATTGCAGGCCACAGCCAGTTACTATCTCCCAGTAGCTTATGAAAATCATTAAGAGTTCTCAATTGGGGGTTGGGGATTTAGCTCAGTGGTAGAGCGCTTGCCTAGCAAGCACAAGGCCCTGGGTTCGGTCCCCAGCTCCAAAAAAAGAACCAAAAAAAAAAAAAAAAAAAAGAGTTCTCAATTGGTTTCTCCTGATTTGCACTTTTTGTGGTCTAACCTTTGGTGCTTATTCTATATCCTAGATAATTAATAGAACCCCCTTTACTTTTTTCAGGGGATTTGCAGTCCCCAACAAGAGGAGTTTTTGTTTTTTTTTTTTTTAACTTCATCAAACATTCTTTCCCGGGTGTTTGTATTCAAACCAGCCAATAGGTTATCATCCATATAATGATAAATAATGAATTGAGGAAATTGTTTATGAATCTTTAGTGGCTGAGGTACAAAATATTGGCACAAGGTAGGACTGCTAACATTCCTCATGGTAAGGTTTTCCAACAATATCTTTTTTATTGGACAACCTCTATTAAAGGTAGGTACCAAGAAAACAAACCTTCCCTTATCACGTTCATGTAGAGGAATTGTGAAAATCAATCTTTAAGATCCATCACTGTGAAAGGCCATTCCTTAGGCAACAAGGAAGGCAGTGGGATCCTAGGCTGCATGGAACCCACTGGCGGAATAACGTTATTAATTGCTCTGAGATCTGTCAACAGCCTACGTTTGCCAGATTTCTTTTTAATGACAAATACCAGAGAATTCCAAGGGCTGGTGGACTCTTCTACATGCTGGCCCTCCAGCTGCTTCTGGACTAGTTGTTCTAGTGCCTGAAATTCTTCTTTCCTCATAGACCAATGATCAATCAAAATGGGTTGGTCAAGTGAGATACCTTAGTGGTAAGGATATTGGTGTCTTATCAGCAGTGACTCGCTGATGTACAGTTGAACTGTCAGGCCCTGCTGTATCTTGTTTATGGATACCCTGAACGGCCTGTAACTGTCTTTGATAATATTCTTTAACAAATTGATTTTTATTAATAGGAGCCTGACCAGTGTGGCTTGCCTCTGAATCTGAAGGGATATTAATCTGTGTTTTCCACTGCTGTAACAGATCTCTACCCCAAACGTTTAAGGCTGTATCGGCCATGTATGACCTTAATTTTCCTATTGGACTTTCAGGCCCTGTAAATTTAAAGCCATCTACTGCTTTGCTTCATTGGAGAGAAGCCCCAGCTCCTTGGAATTGGATGTCTACCTCTTGAAGATTTTGAAGAGAGAATGGTGACACCTACTCCAGTGTCTACCATTCCTTTGATTTCAATATTGTTTATTAATATCTTTAGCTTGGGCCTTCAATCCTCTTTAGAAGTTTGCCAAAACACTGGGTTTGGGGTCCTTTTTGAATTGTCTATAGAATTTGTCTTGATCTTGCGATCTGCTCTTATAACATCTGTTTTCAACAGTGGTGTATAATTATCCTGAGGAAGAGAATTTTCCCTGTTTGGCATTGGGACCTATGAGAGCCACCCCAGGGGGATTTTTTGGTAAAGTGTTGCCCCATTTGCCTGTTATTGATTTACATCCCCCAGTCCAATGTTGGCCTTTGTCACATCTCTTGCATATTCCAGGAGGCTTGGGCTCCCTTTTGGAATTAATTTGGTTTTCTCTGAAGTTCCTTTTGAAATAACCTTGCTCACCGCAATTGAGACATTTGAAATTTTGGGTCGTCTCAAGGACTCTAGTGGTGGCTTCACCTATGAAGGTCATTTTGGATGACCGAGGTCTAACACCAACTGTATGTCTGATCCACCCATCTACCAATGCTGACCTTGCCTTTGACAGTCTGACTACTCCTTTGCATTCAGCATTTCCAAAAGCTGAAGACTTGATTCGTGACTTCCTTGCTAATGGATCCGATATACTTCTTTCCGCAGATGAAGTCAACCTTTGCAAAGAGTCAAGGAATGTTTCTTTAAGACCTTGCTTGACCTGAAAAACTGGTCCAAGTCTTTTTTTTTACTCTTTCTGGCAACTTTGTCCCAAGCATTCGAGGCTGTCATGAGACAGGATGTCAAAGTTTCCTCATATTTGGCCTGTACCTCTGGGTCAGCAAAACGACCTTCACCATGCAGCAGATCTTCAGAAATATTGATACCTCTGGCTTTATTTTGTTGTGCTATCTCTTTTGCCTCTTCTCTCTACCATGAACACCATCATTAAATGTGACCCAGATTGTAATGCTGCTTTTACCATATCCTTCCAGTCTTGGGATACTATTTTACTTTTGATAGCCCAAGTAGTCAGGATTTGTTTTAAAAATGTCAAATGCTTTCCAAAATAAGTGACACCTTCCTTAAACTTTCTCAGGTCTGGCACATCCACGGGTTGCCATTCGAATTCCTGATAATTTTGTGGACAGTTATCCTCTGCTGGTCTTTGTCATGTAGTAATGGAATAAACTCAAGTTTGTTTCCTGACAACCTTTGCTTGGTTCTTTCTAATCCTCTCTTCTCTCTCTACCCGAGTATTTCCCCTAATTAACATTTTAAGTTCCTCTCTAAGATCTGTGCCAATATTTCATATCTCTCTAGCCCTTGTATCTCTGTCATCCTGGCATTGTGCTCGACCTGAATGATAGGCTTTTGTAACCTCTCTTCCAAAGCTTGTCCCCCATGCCTCAAATTTCTCCTTTTGTTGCTTCCCCTGTTCCATAAGCTTCTGTATCCTCTCTTCGAATCTCAGCTTCCACATCCTATTTTTCTCTTTATATTGTAATACTGATATCGTGATGTCTATTTTATTTTGACTGATTAATTCTAAAAGATTCTCCTCCAAGCCTCGCTTCCAGTCCTCATTTCTCCTTCTCTGCCACTCAGTCTGATCTGTGAAATTCTGCATTTTTTGTTCTAGCATCTTTTCCAGCTTCTGTCTCGTGTTCTTCTCTCTGTTGCTTATTTTGACCTATAAAATCTTGTACCTTAGTTCCAGTGTTTCCTCTGGGCTGTGCTGCCAAGTCTTAACTTTCTGTTTTTCAGTCTGATGTATTTTCTGCATTTTGTTTTTGTTGTTGTTCTAGTGCCTTCTCCAGCTCCTGACTCCAACCTTCATTTTCCTCTCTCTGTTGTTTTTCTTGACATATAAAATCCTGTACCTTTAGTTCCAGGTTTTCCTCTAGACTGTAATGCAAAGTCTTAAATTTCTCTGTTTTTCAGCCTCATCAATGAAATTCTGCAGGTTTTTTTTTCTTTTTTTTTTTTTTTTTTTTTTTTTTTTTTTTGTTCTAGGGTCTTCTCCGGTTCCTGTCTCCAGCCTTCATTTTCCTCTCTCGGTGCTTTACTCCGTTCTTACTCTCTCCGTGTTCTTACTCCGTTTTATAAAACCTGTTAATCCCCTTTTCTAAGCCCCCCACATTTTTATCTAGGGCCCCGTTTTTGAGAAGACATAGTAAAACCAACATACTTATTAGGATATAATTGAAACTTAATATTGTAATAATAACTGGCAGGGTGTCCATTTCCTTCAGATCCATCCCGTTTGAACAATTAAAAATAGCATCACATAAAACCCCAAAGGTATTTATTGTGTTTCTCCTCTTTAGGTATCTAATTTTTGTTATTGTCAATTTATAATTTTTATTAGCCGATCTGGAGCGTCTTGTACCTTTGTCTCCCTCTAGTGTTCGATTCAGGACAAGGCAGTCCTCCCAGGGAACATTTTTTTTTTTTTTGGTTCTTTTTTTCGGAGCTGGGGACCGAACCCAGGGCCTTGCGCTTCCTAGGCAAGCGCTCTACCACTGAGCTAAATCCCCAACCCCCCCAGGGAACATTTTTAATTGCAGGGAGGGGCGAACTGTAGAAAAAAACGGAGCTTCTGGGCTTCTGAGCCTCTCTCTGGCTTTCGTTTGGGTTGCAGCCGGCAGCATGTGCACTGATCTCAGGCAGCCTGCAGTGCAGTCAGGAGAGCAGGTCTGGCTGTCCAGTGTCCCGTTTAGACGTGGGAATAAGGGAAGAGCAAGCACGGGAAGGCTGGCTCCAGGCCGAGATGCCCACATCAGCCAGCTGTGCCTGTGAGAAAGCTTTGGGAAGTTAGCTGCCGGTTTTTGTTTGTTTGTTTGTTTTTGTTTTTGAGCTGTTGATCCTCAGCTGTGAAGGCTGCGTCTCAGGTAGTCATGCCGCAGGGTCCTTGGTCCCTCTTGAGCTCAGGGACCCCCGACTGTGTTATAGCACTAGCGTTGCCCAAGTCCCAGCTCAGAGCAGGGGTGCTGCTTCTGGTTGCTGTGGTTTGCTTAGGGCCTGGGGAGGGAGCCTCTCAGTTAGCTCTCAGTAGACCCCCTTAGACCCATTCCGTGTTTAATTTCCACCTTGGTGCTGCTTTAGAGCTCAGCCCTAGTTGTTTATTGGGGGGGGGGAGTCTAATATAAATACTAACTTATTTACCAGCTAAAAGACTCCTTGTTACTTGCAGTTTCTCCCTGCCACGCTGTTCTGGCCAGTCGTGGCTTGCTCCTCCTCTCTTCTTCTCTGCCTCCCACCTCCTCTCCAGTCCCACCTTTCCCCTCCACTGCCTAATCACATGCTCTAGCCTTTCATTGCCCAGTTAAAATGGGAAGAGGTTCACAGGGCATCACCTGAGTACGGGATGATCTGCTGGGGGGGAGGGAGGGAGAATCCCTCTTGAGGAACCAGCATTAACATCCGTATACAAATGGTATCAGACCAACCCACTACAGGACTCCTCCCCCTATGGAGGGAAAGGGCCTTTACTAAAGGGGGGGGAGGGAGGGAGGAGAGAGGGAAGGAGAGGAGGGGGGGAGAGGGGAGAGAGAGGGAGAGGGGGAGGGAGGGAGAGAGAAAGTGAGAGAGAGGGGGGGGGAGGGAGGGAGAGAGAGAGAGAGAGAGAGAGAGAGAGAGAGAGAGAGAGAGAGAGAGAGATTGATTGATTGATTTCTGCCTTGTCATGTGACCATGAAGCGGAGGCCCTTGCTGAGGGTTGATGGGTATCCGGCATCTTTTTTTTTTTTTTTTGGTATCCAGCATCTTGACGGTGAATTTCTGGATCGTTATTCTTTTTTTCCTAATATTTCTCAGGTATTCTGTTATGAGTACACAGGCAGAGTTGAGCCTTGGGATTATAAAGAGCAGCCCCATTTATTGAGTATCCACTGTACATTAACAAGTCTCCCTCTTCAACATACACCTTAATCCCAGCACTGGGGAGGCTAAGACAGATCTCAAGTTCAAAGCCAGCCTGGTCTACAGAGAGAGTTCCAGGACAGCAGGGCAAGGACTACACAGAGAAGCCCTGACTTGAGACACCACCCCCAAAGAAAGGTCGCATGAGTAAAGTTCTCGGGAGTGCAAGTTGTATACAATTACATGGATAAGCCACATGTGGCAAAGATATGTCTTTTTATAGCGCGTATAGACATTTCATTGAATAGCAGCAGCAAGCAATAATGAGTAACCTGAAGGAAACTCACTCCTAACTTCCACACCTGGGAGGAGCATGAGAACGCATTCCAAGAACAATCTTGTGTTGTGAGAAAACTGAGCTCACAGGACTCTTCTTGGAGCGTTCTCCTCCCACGACTTCATTCCTGGCCTGTGCAGACCTGTGCAGACCTGTGCAGACCTGTGCCAGCTCCTGTAGGCCATGGAGTGTGAAGATGAAGAATGGGAGTCCATCTGGTGGCTGCAGGCTTACACCTTTGCTACATCTTTAACTTCCGATCGATGTCCAAGATTCTTGTTTCCAATAAACCAGAAAGGAGCAACCACGCCACCAGGAAATGAAGCAAATGCTTGCACACAGAACCAAGGTGGAATCAATAAGGAAGTGACAGTCATTGGGAGACAGGCAGATGGCAGATGCACATGCCTGTCGGTGAGGAGAGTGGGCATCACAGAGGCCCACCCTCAGGGCATAAATATGAGGATCTGAATAAAGTCGGCCAACTTGCATGGGACGTTAGTCTGCCTAATTTATCTGCCCCATTCTGCCTGTAGAGCAGCGTCTGTTCTACACAGTGGCACAAGCCACAATATCCTGTTGGCTGGCATTGGCTCAGTGTTAACAGCCTGAGACAAACAGATCTAATCACACATGAGCCTCCTCTTTAGATGGATAAAAAACCACTGGGCCTCTAGAATAGGCTCAGAACCGTTAGTTCCAGATCTGGGCACTGTGCTCTCTGCAGGCCGAAGGGAGGTAAGGCTGTGAGGTAGCCTGTATCCGTGTGAGCAGCCATTGTGCCTGCTTTGTTGGGTGGGTGCAGTGACAAACCCGCCTTCCTGGTGTGTAGGAAGCACTTGGCTAAGAAAGGTAACATCTTTTGAATCTGAAGTTTCTGAAAATGATCCTTATTCTGAGACCTACTTGTGTCCAAGTCATGCCTTGTTGGCTTCTGTAGCTGGCCAGGGATGAGGACTTTCCAAAGCGTTACTTTCCAATGCTCTCTTGGTGTCAGGGAGACTGAAGGGAGCTCGGACTCCACCCTCCTAAACACCACAGTGACAGCCTTATCCTCAAGAGCTCCATCAAAGACCTGGAATGTATCTAACGTGACTGGCACAGGTCCTTCAGATCCTGAGCCTGGCAGGAGAGAGGGACTCTCGGGATAGGCACACATTGCGAGCAATCCTTTCAGTACTATAGTAGCTAGAGAAACTCTACCTCACAAGCTGCCATTTAGTGGCTCCTAGTTTTACTTATACTGAGCCATTTTACTTTATGAACACTAGGTGGTGCTCTAAAACCGGGTCTGCCTCAATTTTGAGCTGCCTTAGGACCTTTATAACTGGAAAAAAAAAAAAAAGTAAAAATAAACAGGACAAAACACGAATTTGATGCATGAGAGTGGCTGGTGACTTGGGGGGCAGTGCGGCAGTGGGTATCTGTCCGTCACCCTGTTAAACTCACTCAATTTGCCAAGCTGGGCTTGAGTCGGTTTCTAACGGCGCAATCGGCCCAGGGAATTTCTATTTCGTCGACCTGGAAAGTTGACCAACAAACAAGGACTCTGCTGGTCACAGGTCCTTGACTACTAGATAGTCAGAGTCAAGCCTAGCCCTGCCTGCCTCTCTTCATGAGACCTTAGGACCAGGAGAATGTGCTTGACAAACTTGCTACAGATATAACCTCTTTTGGTAATTGTGCCTGCACTGAACCTCGGCTAGCCATGTCCTGATGGCTCACCTGCAGTCCTGGCAGTCATCTACAGCGGGTTGGCCTAATGCTAATTTTGGGGCCCCGAGACTGGCTGTCCCAGAGACAAGAGAGTCCCCCACCCAAGTTATTTCTAATTGGTATAATAAACGTGTCAACAGCCAGTCGCTAGACAGAAGAGAGATAGGTGGGGTTTAGGTTTTGTGGGCATGGGGGAGAGGACCACCATGAGGAAGAAGAAAACGAAGGAGAGAAGGAAGGAGAGGCCACCATGAACAGTTAACGGTCAAGAGAGTGTGGTCCTGCAGGCTGCCCAATTGGTGTTAAGAGCAGCCCAGAGGGGACATGGTAATAGTTAAGTAATAACTCAGGGTTATCAATAGGAAAGTAGATTCCAACAGCGTGGGGGAGGGGGCAGTAGGCAGCTTCCCAGCTATTGTGCTGTTTAGGGCTCATTGTAAAATATAAAGACTGTGTGTGTGTGTGTGTGTGTGTGTGTGTGTGTGTTCTGGGAATTCAATAGCCAAAGGCGGGGTAGAAACCCTAGCTGGGATTAAATTATTTCTACAACAGTCATGGTCACCCACCCATCTGCCAAACTGGTATATGGGGTCCCACTGGCACATCTGCCCTGGTTCAAGGACATGTTTACACAAGGCTGGGTAACAGCAGAGGGGGTGAGGGGTGTGGAAAGGAAGGGGTGGCAGTCAGTTTTCTTTGATCTGAATGACAAGCTATCCTTCGCAAAGATGTGGGAAGCCTCTCAGGGAACAAAAAAAGGTATGGCAGGAGCCACATCTGTATGTGATCGTAGAACCCGCAGTACATTTGCGACGTGTTTGCAGTACATATGTACATGAATATTACATAGATAGAGATATGTGTACATGCCTGGTGTGTGAATACGTGTGTGGCTACACCTGCACATGTATGAGGTATGAGCATGTGCAGGAGGGTGCATGTGTGTGATGTGTGTGGGTATGCATGCACTTAGGTAGTATGTGTGTATATATGTGTGTATACATGTGCATATGTCGTGGACAGAACCTGGTGACCTGAGTTGGATTGCCCAGAACTTATATAATGGAAAGAGAGCACAAGATATGTGTCCCCTGACCTATTCAGACAAGGTGTGATGCCTATATCTATCCTCCTGTAATGGCTATTCCTGGTTGTCAACTTGACTGTATCTGGAATGAACTACAATCCAGAATTGCAGGGCTCACCTGTAATTCAGATCTTGAGCCTGGAAAACACAAGTTTCTGACCTGGATCTTGGCATGGAGATATTGAGGCATAGTGGCTATGAAAACCTTAGGCCTATGTAAGGTAGTTCAAACCTTTAATCCCAGGAGACTGAGGCAAGCAGATCTCTGAGTTCAAAGTCAGCCTGAGGCAAACAAGTCCCAGATCCAGGCGTGGTGGTACACACCTTTAATCTGGGCCACACCTCCTGCTGGGGACCTACATAAGGACTTTGGAAGAAGGAAGATCATTCTTCACCTGCTTGCACTTACTTGCCAGCACATCTGTTGGAACCTGCTTCTTCAGAAGACCACGGAAACAACCAGCCTTGTGGGACTGAGCAACGACTAGATTCTTGGACTTCCCATTCATAGCTGACCCTCGTTGGAGAGTTGGACTACAGACTGTAAGTCATCACAATAAATTCCCTCAATATAGAAAGACAATCCAAACATGCTGTGACTCTGGAGAATCCTGACTAATATACTCCCCAATAAAAACAAACATGTACATTGTACATTAATATATAATATTTTTAAAAAGGAATGACAGGCAGCACAGCTCTTTGCCTTGGACCTGCCTCCTCTGGACCTGGTTGAAACTCTTGTCTAAATCTTGCACTTGAGAGACTGAAGCAGGAGGATTGCTCCAAGTTTGAGGCCAGGCTGGGCTACATAGTAAGATACCATGTTACCTCCACTCAGAAAGAGAGAGAATATTCATTTATCAGCAACACTGAATCGTGGTCCTACCCTTAAGTGCTTTCTATGGGACAGGGCAGAAAAGTGGGGTCAGGGGTTGGAGCTGTTTTCTTAGATCGCACATAGGACCTGCTCTTTATGGATGTGATGAGTGGATGGTGCTGAGACTCTTAGATCTGTTGAGCATCCCTGGTCCTGCTTCCGAGTACTAGTTGGGATCATGCCATCCTAGAGTTGATACCATATGGGAGAGAGGGGTTGGGCAGAGGCAGCATGCAGCCTGAAATACCTTTGATGTCACCATTTTATCCCAGGACTGATGCTCACTGGTTTGCTGCCTCTGGGGTATTGGTGGGAATGGTGAGACCTGACTTGCCAAGAATGGGTGGGAAGGTCCGGCTCTCCAGACCTGTCTATGCCTGCCATTTCTGAAATATAGGAGCCCGACAACTGACTTCAGCCACCCTGACAGAAGAACCCCAGCTGATGGAGAACTCAAGCAGTGGGATTATCATCTTTCAACATAAGTGGCGATGGGCATCTTATTCAGGCCTTGCTATAAATTGATTTCAGATTAAACCATTCCTTTCATCTAGATCGAAAGGTGGGAACAAGTTCCAGTCAGACAAAAATCAAAAATAGCTAAGACCTCCTTCTGTCACTCCGGTCTCCAGGGCTCACCCCTTCCCATAATCCCTAGGTTCATTAATTGGCCTTCTTGATTGTTACAGGACTGTTTAACCGACCATCTATTTCCTTCCTTTCTCTGCTCCACACTCCCAGCTCCAATACCACAGAGCTCCACAATCAGTGAATAGAATTACACAAAATGCAAATTACTGACCTAATGAGAAGGCAAGTAAATAACTCAGCCATGCAGGAGATCAATCCCTTGGCCAATTTCCCCTAACTGCACACGGAGATCTGCCCTCCCAGGAGGAGAGCCACAAACATGGCCCTGGCCCATTTCATCCCCAGTGCATGCCTCTCCTGATCTAGTGGCCAGGTCTTCTCAATCTGGGGCTCCAGCCAACCCTCAGAGGCCAGTCCCTTCACTACTTAAAACGTCACAGTTGGGACTGCATAGCTCAGTCGTTAAGAGTATTTGCTGCTCTTGCAGAGGACCAGAGTTAGGTCCCCAGCAATCTTGTGAGGTAACTCCAGTTCCAGGGCATCTGACGACCTCTTCTGGTCTCTCAACACCCATGAAAATAATTCAAATAATTTTTTAAAAAGTTCAGTTGGTGCTCCTCTATTCTGTAGGTTGGTCAGCCGTCCACCTTGGACTCTGGATTCTCCAGAGTCACAGCAGTTCCTTGAGGAGATCCAGGAAACAATCCCCACCCCCCCCTTTTTTTTTCCAGATCAAGGGGTGCAACATTCCTGGGTCTGTGTCCATCTTCCATTCTCAGAGCTGTTAGCATTTCACCTTCCAGATTCTAATGTCTCTTCTGCCAGGCTACCTCCTTCTGTCCAGGGCCCAGTATCTTAATTTTAATCTTCTTTTTTCACGGTCCACAGGATGCAACGCGGGACCTCAAACATACTCGGCAAGGGTTCTACTGGTTGAGCCGCATCCCCAACTCCCTGCCGCCATTAATAAAGTCTCTGTTTTAGGTTTCTATTTCTATGTCGAAACACCATGACCAGAGCAACTTGGGGCAGAAAGGATTTATTTCAGTTTGTATTTCCGTATCATTGTTTGTCATGGAAGGAACTCAGGGTTAGAACTCAAGCAGGGCAGGGACCCCGAGGTAAAAGCTGATGGAGAGTCTGTGAAGGGTGCTGCTTACTGGCTTGGTTCCCATGGCTTGCTCAGCCTGCTTTTTTTTTTTTTTTTTTTTTTTTTTTTTGTGAACTCAGAACCACCAGCCCAGGGTTAGGACTGTGCTGGGCCCTCCCATATCAATCACCAATCAAGAAAATGCACCACAGATTTGTCCACAGGCTGCTTTAGTGGAAACATTTGCCCAATCGAGGTTCCTTCTAGCGAAATGACTGTAGCTTGTGTCAAATTGCCAAAACTAGCTAGGACAGGTTCTTAGGAATAAGCTCTGGGCTCAGCCACAACCCAGGACTTTTACCCACAAAGCCCCTTTGTATGTCTCCGCCTGGCCTTGCGGGGCATGACTCAGAACATCCTACTTTCTCCCTATGACCTATGACCTCCAACCCTGCCTCCATGCCCTGGCAGAAAGGGTTGGATAGAAGCCTTTGCCTGGAATCAGACGTTGAAACTCATCCTTTCAGTAAGTGTAGAATTTCTTAACATAATTACCCCATGTTCCGAGGTGGACAGGGAATTGAATCAGAGCATGGCGGGAAGAGGCTGGTCAGAGCAGGGAGGAAGGGGACACGTTGCTGGGCTGCAGAGAGCTCACTCTAGGGACCATGGTTCATAGCTTCTCAGGGTCACTGAGCTGGTCTGCACAGCCCCTGACTAGAGGAGGGGGATTATGGGTGGGGTGGACAATGGTTCCCTTTTAGATTTATTCTTCATGTGTATGATTATTGGCTTGTGCGTATGTGGAAGCTAAAAGTGTTTTCTCCACTGGAACTGGAGTTATGGACAGTTGTGAGTGGTTGCCAGTATAGAAACCAGGTCCCCTCCAAGAACAAATGCCCATCTTTTCTGTCCCAACAGGGTGCTACTGTCAGAACCTAGCTCTGCCTTCTGGGCCTCTGAGCAGGTGGCTTATCCCCACAAGTCTGAGCTTTCCTGATATAAGATGAGTGTGTATTAGAAACCCAGGTGAGCATCTGTAGGATTTGAGGGGAGGGGTCCTGCACCCAGAGCCCTGTGCAGGATGGAGTCCAGGTGCTTTCTAGGACTCCTTCAGCTAGGGAAGAAGACTCCCACTTATAACTCCCCCTACTGTCATTCGTGTGTGTGTGTGTGTGTGTGTGTGTGTGTGTGTGTGTGAGTGTGTTGCTGTTGTTGTTTCTTAAGATAGGGTTTTGCTAGGTAGCCCAGGCTTCAGACTTACTATGTAAATCAGTCTGGCTTCAAATTAACTCTGTAGCCCAAGGCCGACCTCAAATTCACAGCCACCCTCCTACCTCAGCCTCCTGGATGCTGGTGAGCATCATGCCAAGCTAATTATTTTTCTTACTTGGCTTAGTCGTTTGTGGAAGCAGCATCTCATGCTCCAGGGCTGGCTGACCTGAAACATGCTATACAGAGAAGGGTCTTCAACGTCTGACTCTCCTGCCTCACGAAAGCTCTCCAGAGCGGTATCCTAGCCTAAGCAGCATCTCATCATAAAATGTCTTCTTATCCTAGAATGGCCACGTAAGGTGTGATTTTAATTACACCTTGGTATTAGTATTAGAATGACTGACACAGTTGCCAGTGATACTACCACTCGGTTATTAATCATAATGACAATCCTAATTGTGGGAAGACTATGGAATACCGATTCTTTATTACAGAAATCCCAGGAGCAAAAATGAAGAGAAATCTCTGGGAAAGTCATGATGAAGGCATATCACAGAGGTTGATGCCAAACCTCCCCCATACACGTGTGACATGCCTTATTTATGACATATATACAATTGTTCTTTATGTGTGTTTTGGCCAAAATTGCAGGCAAGATTTACATATGCCTTAGTCTTGTCCCAGCTTTTGATGGTCTTCATTTAGAATGACTGGCACCTCAGAGATAGACAGGGACTTAAAACTTAGGTTGTTGAGTTTGGAGGCAAATGCTTCATCCGTGGAGTCATCTCATTGGCCCATGTGATGGCTAATCTTGGTTGTCAACTTGACTACGTCTGGAATAAGCTGAAGCACAAATAGCTGAGCATGCGTGGAAGGGAAGACCTACCCCAAGTCTGGGTCGCAGTTTCTGGGATGAAAGATGAACTTATTGTCTGGTTGCCTTCATTCGCTGGCAGGAGTATCTATCGTTGTTGCTGAGGTATTCCCTCACTGACATTAGAACCCACCTCTTCCGAATTCCAATGTAGCCTGAAGAGCAGCAGCTCTTGAATCCTCTGGGACTCCAGTACTGGACTGCCGAGACATGCATTTCTGCGAACTGAGCCAACTATTAGATTCTTAGCTTTTCTTTCCAGAGACAGACATCATTGGGCTACCAGAATCACAGTCCTTAAGTCGAAGTAATAATAAATCCCATTTAATGCATACATATCCTTACATATATCTAGCTAAAGGTTTATTGGATAGATATCTAGAGATAATATTGGGGGGGTTATTTTTGCTTTGTTTTCTTTGAGACAGAGTCTCTTTGTGTATCCCTGACTGTCCTGGAACTCACTCTGTAAACCAGGCTGGCCTCAAACTCAGGGATCTGCCTGCCTCTGCCTACTAAGTGCTGGGGTCAGAGAAGCGTGGGGCCACAGACACCCCCACCCAGCTAGATCTATTCATCATATCAGTTCTGATACAGCCCTTTAAGAGTTCGTGCTCTCCTTGATGGTGGGTGTGTGCACATGTGCACATGCATCCTTGTGTAGAAGCCAGAGGACAGACAGCCTTGAGGGCCATTCACCTTGCTTTCTGAGACAGGCTCTCTCATTGGCCTGAAGCTCACTGAAGTCCAGCCAGCCAGTGAACTTCAGGGATCCTCCTGTCTCCGTTTCCCCAGTGCTGGAACTACATGTTTAAGTTACTGTCTTAGTCAAGGTTTCTATTGGCGTGGTGAAACATCATGACCAAAAGCGAGCTGGTAAGGAAAGGATTTGTTTGGCTGACACTTCTTTTTTTTTTTTTTTTTTTTTTTCTCAGAGCTGGGGTCCGAACCCAGGGCCTTGTGCTTGCTAGGCAAGCGCTCTACCACTGAGCTAAATCCCCAACCCCTTGGCTGACACTTCTAAGCCATAGGCCATCACTGAAAGAAGTCAGGACAGGAACTCAACAAGGCAGGAACCTAGAGGCAGGAGCTGAGGCCATGGAGGGGTGCTGTTTGCTTCCCACCATGGCTTGCTGAGTCTGCTTTGTTATAGAATGCAGGGCCCTCAGTTCAGCAACATCTCCACTCTAGTGGGCGGGACTCTTTCCCATCAATCACTAAGAAAATGCCCTACAGGCTTGTCTACAACCAAATCTTACAGAGGCATTCTTTTCAACTGGGGTTCTCTCTGATGATCTTAGCCTGTGTAAAGCTGACATAAAATTAGCCAGCACAATCGGCCCCTTGTCAACTTTATACCCAACACCTTTTAAAACATCCCTTTCAGCTGTGCAGTGAAGGCTCACACCTTTAATACCACCAGTCACGAGGCAAAGACAGGTGGATCTCTAAGTTTCAGGCCAGCCTGGTCTACAGGGAGAATTCCAGGACAGTCTTGGCTACACAGAGAAACTGTTTTGAAAAACAAACAAAAGCTCAAACCAAGCAAACAAACAAACAAAAAAATCCATAACCTTTCCTTTCCTGGGGGCGGGGGGGAAGGAGGTCATCCTCAAGATCTCAGATTTACATATCACAAATATAAAACATTATAAACTTGTAAGTTCCACAGTCTTTACTAATCCAAACACTTTAAAAAGTCCGGTCTCTGTAAAAATCCAACGTCTCAACTGGGCAGAGTGGCACTCAGGAGACAGAGGCAGGTGAGGATCTCTCTGGGTTTGAGGCCAGCCTGGTCTACAGAGTGAGTGTCTCAAAAAAAAAAACAAAAACAAAAACAAAAAAACAAATTAAACAAATAAACCAAATCCAAAGTCTCTCAACTGTGGGAATCCTACAAAAAAGTATTTAAATACTTTCATACTTCAAGAGCACAGTACCAATCCGAACAAAGCAACACCAGACTCCGACTGTATAAATAGACCAATGTACAATATTTGAGACGTATTACACTCACCATCTTCTGGGCTCCTCCAAGGGGCTTGGGTTGCTTCTCCAGCTCCACCTGTCCAGCACTCACAGCTTGTCTAAGCTCCAGTCTGCTCTACTACTGCTGCTGCTGTTCTTGGTGGTCATCCCAGGGTACTGGAGTCTCCAAAATGCTGGGGTCTTCTTCTAAAACTGGGCTGGACTTTCACCAACAGCCTCTCCTGGGCTCTCTGCATGATGCAAAGTCTCGGGCTTTCTCCATGACTCCTTCATGCCTTCAAAACCAGAAGCACCTGGGAGACCTTACACACAACCACAGTTGGCTGCCACAACAAGGCACGACCTTGGAACCCTTGAACACAGCTTCTGTGTGCTGACTCAGAGGAAAAACTTCCCAGAAGGCTTCAATAATCCTGGCCTTTCCTAATCACAGCTGATTCTCAGCCCCAGCTGACCGCCGTCCATTGTCCCAGAAAAACGGGGGTTGGGGATTTAGCTCAGTGGTAGAGCGCTTGCCTAGCAAACGCAAGGCCCTGGGTTCGGTCCTCAGCTCCGAGAAAACAAAAAAACAAAAACAAAGGTTTTCCTTCAGTAGTTCTGGTTTCTTTTTTAATCACAGCTGACCAGCATCACAGATTCTTCACACAAAAGGCCCAGTAGAGTCTTTGCTTCCCTCTGAAACCTCACAAGCCAGGTGTCCAATCATTTACCCTCAACATTCTTGTCTGCCAAGCTCCTATAGAACAGCTCACTGAGCTGTCAGTGGCTTTTTTAGCTCCAAGTTCTAAATTTCTTCCATATTCTTCCCCAAAGCATCATCATGTTCAGGTCTCCTACAGCAATACTTCACTGTCCTGGTAACAATTTGTCTTAGTTCTTTTTTTTTTTAAATATTTATTTATTATATATGAGTACATTATAGCTGTCTTCAGAGACACCAGAAGAGGGCATCATCAGATCTCATTACAGAGGGTTGTGAACCATGTGGTTGCTGGGATTTGAACTCGGGACCTCTGGAAGAGCAGTCAGTGCTCTTAATCACGGAGCCATCTCTCCAGCCCTTAGTTGGGAGTTTCTATTGCTCTGGAAACATCATGACCAAAAGCAAGCTGGAGAGGAAAGGGTTTATTTGGCTTACAGGTCCACAGCACTGTTCAGATCACTGAAGGAAGTCAGGACAGGAATTCAACAGGGCAGGAACCTGGAGGCAGGAGCTGGGACAGACGCTGTGGAGAGGTACCACTCACTGGCTTGCCCCTTATGGCTTGCTCAGCCTGCTTTCTTATAAAACCCAGGACCACCAGCCCAGGGATGGCCCCACCCACAATGGGCTGTGCTCTCTCCCACGGATCACTAATTAAGGCAGTTCCTTCAGGCTTATCTACAGCCCAATCTTATGGAGGCATTTTTCTCAGTCAGGATTCCCTCCTCTCCGAGGGTTCTAGATGATCCTCAGATGTCAAGTTGACATAAAATTAGCCAGCACAGCGACCGTGCCTGGCTTTCTTATGTGATACTAAGTCTTCAACCGAGTCCTCAGGCCGGCTCTATATTGATGAAGCCACCTCTTCAGCCTTGTGTTGTAGGTTTCTATGACAGTTTGAGACCCATTTCTTTAACCTGCATTTTGTTTTTATTTCGTTCTCTGCATCATTTTTTTCGGAAGTCTACCCACACAAATTCTCCTGGAGAATTTCTTCGCTTCTGTGGGTCGCGTTTCCCTCCAGCATGGTTCTTCCTCTGGTCAGCAGCACTGATTACCCTCACTCCTGACCAGGGTTCAACTCTCTTTCTGCCATCTCTCCCCTCCTGCTTTTCTTTGCCGTGGGATAGTAAAACCTTTGGTGAAATATGTCCCACCCCAGCCCAGCCCTGTGCATTTCAGTGGGGCACAGCAGGGAGCAGCTACTGCAAATAGCGCCCACGTGAAGGGTCTGCGCTGCTCCCTCGCTTTCCTGGCTCCCAGGGAGGTCCCTGGTGCAGGAGCCACCTGTTGTCCTACATCTTCCGGCTGCCATGGCCCTACGGGAGGGGCGCTGGAGCTGGTCCTGGGTCCCTGAGACATCTGACTTCAGACTGTAGCCCCCAAGCATGCTCCCCGAAGTCCCTCTAGATTTCTGTGCCAGCGCCAGTCCTGCAGGGACCCGGGAATGAGCCAGAGGCTGAGGCAGCAAGCTCTACCTGAGCCCAGTGCTCGCCCCCGCTGGAAAGCTAGAGCAACTCCCAGGACAGGGTTATGGTTAGCCGGGGAAGCCCTGCATGTTCCTGGGTGTCGCTCCACCTTGCTTCAAAAGGGTTATTCTCAGCGGTGAGAGGATGTATGAGAAGCCCTATTGCCAAACTTTGTAAAAACTCCAAACCTTTCTGCTAGGGAGAATTTTGTCAGTCTTTGGAAAGAAGCCTCACATATTCAATTAGAGAGGCCTACTTTAGCTGTTCATCAGATCAGTCATTGCGATGTGCTAGACTGTGTTTTCTTCAGTCCCTGTTCTCTGTTACAAATAGTTTGGACTTGGTTGCCTTTGTCCTAAAATATTACTAAGCTCGAAAACACAACAACAACAACAAAATCAAAACCAAAATCAAACAAACAAACATCAACAACAACAAAAAACTCAAACCATCGCGGTGTCACTTTGCCTTTATGCGGACAATGTCTCCATAGAGCAGACATGCTGCCCTGTTGTGGACCCACAGACATCCCATGGAAGGCTGAAAGAAGAAAATGCCATCCCTGTGACTTTGAGGGGAGAAATCTGGAATTTAACACTCAAGGTGGGTAACCCTAGTCCGGCCAAGTCATGCCTCTACGAGGAATGCCGGCAGTCAGTCACGGCCGTTCAGTACCACTCAGCCGCTGAAGAAAGATGGCGTGTCGATTTGTGTTAGCACAGATAAGCCATTTAATTTAATTTTAAAAATGACTATCGGGTACTTAAAAGAGCAAGAAGAAATAGCCAACAAGCCACCTCATCTTATTTCTCCCCAGGCAGTTAACTGAGGGACTTAGCGAGATTGTCAACTTAATTAACTCTGACCGTGTGGAAGCTGTCCTCATCAGCACGAGGGGGCCGCACCACCGCGCAGGCGCCAAGTCCTGAGAGTCCTGCGCAGGCGGCTTCTCTCGGGATATTTTGAGCTTTGGAGAGCCCTGCCCCAGGTACAGCCCCAGCTCCACTCAGGTTCCTAACCTCTGGCTCTGCTGTGAAACCCAAAGGCACTGGTGTCAGGCCTCAACCTTAAGGCTTCCTGCACACCAGGTACTTGGGAAATGCCACGGTGTCCCTCTAAACTCTTAACTGGCAAGACCCAGTCCTCTGCATGGGGAAACATAGCTCAGCTCTGTTCCGGGAACCTCCTCCTTGCTGTCCAGGGTCCGGGTTCTAGCGGCCTCTTCAGCCTCCATTCACCAAACAGCCATCTGCCTCCCGGAGCTGGGCAGTGACAGTGCCCCAGGCTGGCCTGCTGCAGCTGGACGGATGCATTGTTTCACTGACCTCGAAACGATGCTCTGGGTTCCTTATTGTCAGCAGTGATGGCACACCTTAGAGTCACCATGAACACCGCAGTGGTGATAGGAATGTTCTCGGTGACACACAGGTCCCTGCAAGCCTATGGTCACCGCAGAGGCCACACAGTCATGGATGCTGGTCTTTTTATTAGTGATTTTTTGAAACAGGGAACTCACTAGGTAGGCCAGGCTGGCCTTGAACTCACAGAGACCTGCCTGTGTCCACTTCCTAAGTGTTGGGATTAAAGGCATGTGCAGTTTTGTTGCATTTATTTAAATATGAGTGGAGAGAGAGAGAGAGAGAGAGAGAGAGAGAGAGAGAGAGAGAGAGAGAGAGTGTGTGTGTGTGTTGGCAGCAAGTCCCTTCCCCAGTGAGCCGTGTTACCGGCTCCTGGTCCTTTTACGACCCGTGTGCAGCAGGCAAGCTCTCTGCCACTGAGTCACACTCACAGCCCTCCTTTTTTTTTTTTTTTTTTTTTGGTTCTTTTTTTCAGAGCTGGGGACCGAACCCAGGGCCTTGGGCTTCCTAGGCAAGCGCTCTACCACTGAGCTAAATCCCCAACCCCCACAGCCCTCCTTTTAAGACGGTCTTGTTCACTAAGTTACCCAAGATGGCCTTGAGCTTTTTATCATTCTGCCTCTGCCTCCTTGGGAGTTGGGGGACAGGCTTGGGACACCAGGGCCAGAGCATGCAGGCCCTCCCCTCAGCTCATGGCTCAGACATCATTTGGTTCCTCTGAGGGATCAGGGAAGTTTCTGAGTTTGTTCCGAAACGAGAACATAAACATGGTGTCTTTCCCAAACTCCTAGCCCCTCGGGACAGGACCTCCCTTAGGAACAGGATCTTTGCAAATGCAGTATGGATGGAGTTCAAACTGGAGCAGGATACCAGGGGCTGCTATCCCTGTGACAGGAGAGGGCATAGGATGATGGAGGTAGAGTGCCACAAGCCAAGACCCATGACTCTGGAAGTAGGGAGAGGTGGGAGGCTCCTGCTGGGCACCCCCATTGGTGCTTTTCCTTTCCCGTTCCTTGCTAGCTTCTCCGGCCTCTGCAACAGGGAAAGGCCACATTCCTGTTGCTTTGAGTCCACAATGGGTGGCCCTTTCTGTGGTCGCCCAGGATACCAGTGCAAGGAGACATGGAGGCTTTTGAGCTGATCCCCAGCGGGAGAGGAAGGGTGTGGTATGGGATACAGATCGAAGGGCAGAAGAGATTCCTCCTGGAAAACCTTATGCCACCTGGGTGCCACCTGGGTGCCAGGCACCAGTGGGACTTCTCCTTGCAATTCCCTTGTGCTCACCCTGAGTCTAGTCGCTTCCCAAGGGGCCCATTCCCAAGCACAGCTGGAGCCATCAGGGAAGCCTTGCTGGCAAGTCGAACACTTTTATTAGGCAGAATTAAATTCTGAGGCACTGTGTCTACCGCGAGCAGAAGAAAACAAGCAGCACCCTAGTGTAAGGGGCCTCCCCAGGGAGTCCTCCGAGTCCTGTTTCCCAGGGCAGCCAGAGCTCTGGCTACAAATGAGCTGTTTTCTGCCCAAACCACACGGATTCTTCTACATTGGCTATGAGGCCAATTTACAATTGAATTAATGAAAGAAACGGACATGTTCAGTCTTATTACATTCTGTTTGTTTGATCATTGCCGTTCATAATATGACTGTTGTGAAAAAAGAAGGACAGAAAGAAAAGAAGGAAGGAGGGAAGAAGGGAGGGAAAAAGAGAGGGAGGGAGGAAGGAAGGAAGGAAGGAAGGCAGGAAGGCAGGCAGGCAGGCAGGCAGGCAGGCAGGCAGGCAGGCAGGCAAGATAGAAGGAACCCAGTTTGGTCATGGAGAGGTGTATCCAATTAACCCTGTGACTATGGATATCTTGTACAAAGTCACTTTCTTCCTCTGTTTGGCCAGCCATGAAATGTGGTCATGTGTTCCCAGTGCTACCTAAATGTAGATAGAGAACTGAGTCTCATGTCAATATAAATGGTTTCCTTCCTTTCTTTTCTTTAGTTCTCCTCTTTCTCCTTCTCTCCCTTCTTTCCCTCTCCCTCACTGGCTTCAGCACAGCCCACAGTAGCATTAGATGTTATTCCGAACTCAAGATTTATGGTTGAAGAACCAACACGTGTAAGTCACACGCCACCAGGAATTCAACTTGCAAGCTGATCCCAGCACAGAACATCTCTGGGCCGGACAGACAGGGTCTAGGGCAGCAAGAACATCCTGTTGGCCATGGGCAATACTGACCACAGAAAACATAAAAAGCACTAAGCTAGATCAGAGCCCCCACCCCCCAACACACACACACACACACACACACACACACACACACACACACACATCCCTTCTTCAGCTTTGGCCTGAACTGTCCCCTAACATTCCCAAATAGGAGGGTATTGGAGAAACATGTACCCATTTGTGAGCAGGTGAGGACTGAAAGACAACAGTATCTCACAAGGCAGGTGCTTTATTATGCCTGTGCTGTAGCAGATGGAAGGCCTCCAACCAGGGATGTGGATGCCTTGGCTCCTGCCTTGCAGTCTGTCCCAGGCTAGGAAGACTCTGAGGAAAACAGGTGTGGGGTTTGTCAAGGTTTGAGAATGGTTTTCTGTGAGATCCTGCATGACCTGCCACTTGCCCAGTGGGTAGATATCAAGACAGCTCTGTGACTATGACTTGCAATGTTTTCCATGTGAAGGCACAGGCCATGTTTACCCACTAATAAGACACCAGTTTCACTGTCTCACCATGTGGACCTCAGGCCTGTGGACTGATTCCCGTGTCCTCAGGAGAACTCTGGGAAGACCTGCACAAGGAGAGGTACTCAGGGGCGATGTGCTGGGGTCCCACAGGAGCTTTGGAAGGGCAATGGAGACAGGTGTTCTGTGTCTCCCCCATAGTAAGAGAGCACCACGGAACACCTCTGGAAACAGTTCTGGACATTCCTCCAAGAGGTCAGGAGCCTGAACTGTGGAACTTGGTCCACATCTGGGCAGTAGGGGGTGGGGGTGGGTATCCTGTCGGTTGCTCACCCTTGCAGTAGTTTCCTTCCTGAGTCTGGTATCCTGAGCAGGACGAAGTGGTGACACTTCCTTTCCTGGAAAGAACAAGCTAGAAGAGGGACTGTCAGGCTCATGGCCCCCTAAATGTCTAGGCTGCTCTGGTAATACAGGTATAGGGCAGGCCTGTGGCAGATGGAGGCTCTGTTGTATAGAAACTACCCTGCTGACTCTACGGAGAGGCATAGGAAGCCAGCAACTGACCCGTAGTTCTGCCTCCGTGAGACCATCAGAGGGGTCAGGAGGCTTCTGAGTGGGCAGAGCTGGCTGGATTTCAGCAGCCACCATCGAGTAGTGAGTTCTGATGTCTGGTGGGTACTAAGTCTTCAGTCACAGCCGGTCTTCAGGGTAGTTCCTCCTATCAAGGGACAAGGTGCCCTCACTGCCCTTTGTTAGGAAGTCTTGCTGCTCAGACCAGTTTGGCAGCCCTGGAAGGCCAGGGTTTTAGGGTAGTGGCCATAACCAGAACCCCATCACCAGCACACCTATCTCCAGCAGCTTAGCCAGCATGGCCCCTTGCCAGTGTCCATGATGGCAAATAGAACAGGACGGGCCACTGTGTCCTGGGGTGGCTGTCTGTGAGGACATTGGCTATGTTCATACAACTCTCCTGCTCTTTATCTTAGAAACTCTGGCTTTCAGATGCAGGTACAGCTGCCCAGTGTTAGGCCACATTTTCCAGTTCTGCCCAGCAGGGATGGTGACAGCTGGCGCCTCCATGTCTATCTTCCCCCTTCAACATCTGGGCAACAACACAGCGAGGCCAGCTCTCCTGGACCACGAGGGCAGACACGTCCTAGCAAAGACATCTGGAAGTGTTCCATACAACTCAAGACGTTAAGAGCCATGCAGCACGGTCTTCGCCCTGTGCTACAGTTCAAACGCTGCGGCCACACAACATCTCAGACCACAGGTATGGCTGTGTGCCAGTAAAACTTTATTTATAAAACAAGTGAGGGGCTGGGGGGATCATTTGACGATGCCTGCTGTAGAAATGGCAGAACAACAGGAGACTTCACTTCCCAGGCTGAGACTCCCCCCCCCACTCCCACCCAGTGACTGCCAAGCTGACCCTTGGGAAGAAAGGTGAGCTGGGTCTCATCCCTGTGATCGCTTCCCATTGCCTTGTTACCAGAACACAAGCGGCCACCCTCAAAGTTTGCCCTGGGTTATGGTGAGGTTGAGCAGGTGAGCGAGGGCAGCTGAGCTGAGAGGCCCTAACCTGCTAGGACAGGGTGCTTGTTGTGAGGACGCACCCCCTGCCCTCAGCACTGAATAGCTGAGTCTGTTTCCCTATGGGTTATGTACAGGGACTTAGCACATGCGTGGTGGCTATCCTCGAAGCCGGTTGGGGAACACTGTAGAAAAGGCACGTGATTTGGCATGAGTGTGCGCTGTCCTCAGATGTCCTCCCTCAGGCAGAGCTGCCTGTTCCACAAAAGTTTGGTTCCTAATACAGGCTGGAGCTGTCTTGGCTATCCCTGGTGACAGGGCCCAGCCCTGAGGTGTGCAGGGCCCACATTGCTCTTGGGTCTGTGGGGGTGGGCTCCAGCCCAGGACCTTCTAAGTCCTGGAACATTCAAGAGTCCAAGGGCCTGAATGTGTGGAGGTGATCCGGGAGGGGTGCAGAAGTCAGGGCTTGGCGTGTTTGATCCAGTTTCGGATCATCCACTTCTGCCCTGAGCAGCGCTGCACCACCAACCTCAGCCCAAAGTTGGCATCTTTAGACATCTCTACCTCCAGACACCGACCTGTGTCTCGGCTCACGATGGGGCCACTCTGTAGGACAGGAGAAACAGAGTCAGCTTGGGAGTCCGGGATGTGTTGCTGATGAGGGGTGATCCTAGCCCCACCCTGGTTCCTGCACTACCACCGTAAAGATGTAGGGAACCTGTTTCTTTGGAATACCTGCACCTCCTCATCTCCCCTTCAGCTAGCCACTCTCTTCAGTTCTCCGAGGTTCAAAGATCTTCCAAGAACACATCTAGGGTCACCCAAGACTGTCCTCTTCCTGGGTGCCCTTTGGTCCTTTTAATTATTGGTATCTCCGTGGCCCGCAAACATTGCGCCTTAAGTCTGGTGACTTTGGAACCCTCTTCTGCAGATTCTCTGTGCTGTCTATCCTTCATTGGTATCTCCATGGCCCTTGAGTCTGGTGACTTTGGAACCCTCTTCCATTGTCTGTGTTGGCTTTCACTGTCTATCCAGCCAGCCTCCTGGGAACCTTAGAACCTCAGTGGCTCATCAAGCAACAGTGGCAGCCAGAGTAGCTAGACCCCGCCTTTCTGCTCCTACAAATCACTCATGCTGGCAGAACAACACCCAAGGGATCCTCTGTGTGGGATCCCTAGAGGCACAGAGCCAGAAGATCAGAGGACACGTGACCCATAGAGGCTGGTGCTGAGTGGGTCAGGATGCACAGGAAGAGATAGTGAGGGGACCGGACCTGGATCAGGGCCCAGAGACCCAGAGGAGCAGGGCTTGACATAAATGAAGGGCAGTGGGGAAAAGGTTAGATTCAGAACCCAATGCATCAGAGCCCCGAGGAGTTCTAGTGGCCAGGGCTAGTCTTAAACCCATCCTCTCCCTCTGTGTCTGAGTCCAGGTGCTGGGGCAGGCAAGACTGTGCCCCTCTCTTCCTGTGTGAGTCAGGGCCAGTTTTATAAACTTTCTGACAGGGAATGAGGTGATCAGTCTTGAATATCGCCCTGATTTGATTTGATTGGTAAGTGTCTACGGTGGCAAAGCACAGCTCTGCACGTGTCTGTGAGGGTCTTTGCAGAGGTTAACCGCCACGATGTGAGCTGTTCTGCTCTGCCACTGTGGTGAGCCCTCTGAAACCATGAACCAAAACAAATCTCTCCCTTCAGCTGTTTCACTATTTGCCACAGCCATGAGGTCTGACTTTCCGGGACTGTCAGCCCCATCCACTGACCTGGGTGAAGTCCCACAGTCTCTGCGTAGGCCTGGCCACATCCTCACACTTCTTTAAGGTGGGCATGCGTCCCCGGCCGTCATCTACCAGGCACTTGGAGTCTGGCAGAAAGGCGGTAGAGCCCAGGGGGCCCAGCTGCAGGAGGCCATCAGCACTGTAACGCACCAGCTGGGGAGACAGTGGGAGCTGTGAGTGGAACTTGGGTTCAGGCTCAAGGAACCCTGAGCCTAAATGTATGTATCTATGCACAGGCCTTCATCAATACCCAAGGTCACAACTTTCCTCTTTAGTGTGGCCATGTCTGCCCTGATCACGGCATGAGGTACCTTCTCAGGTGCTCATGTCCCGGCAGCACCAGCTTCCTCAACTTGGACCTGGGAAAATGGTGCCGGTCAGGGGACTGACACCCAGATGTTGACAAGAGACTGGAGAGACAGCATTTACATCTCCACTAAAAGCCCCCTTTGCCCTCAAGCAGAGGCCATGCCCTCTCCCACTCACTGGGGCCATTGTCTCAGAGCAGGCGTCTTGCAGTCTGAAATTAAGAAGCACCCAGAGACTGACTGTCTCTATCCCTGTTGGAGGCAGCAAAACCAGAGGCTCACAGAAATCCAGGTCTACCCACATGGGTGTTCATGAATGAGGCTCGAGGTATGCAACCCCAGCTTTGAGCTGCACACGGCTCTTAGTCAAGTCCGGCAAGCTTTGGGGCTCCCCTAACAAGAACGGAATAGAAACAACTGTTTTCCCCCATGAAACCTCATTTAACTCCTCATTGTGACTCCCACTTAGTCCACAAGACCGTCAGAGAAAGCAGGTGCTGCCTATCCCATTCAGATGGTGGAGAAACCGAGGCATAGGACTGTCCATGACTTGCCAAGGCCCATTTGACCCAATGTTTTTAAACTTATGGCACCCACAGCCTCCAGAGTCCCAAGATGCTCCAGCCTCTCCTGAGCTTGGCTCCAACAGCACGGGGACTTGCTGTGACCTATTCCGTGCCTACCTGCCCGCCTTCCCCGTGAGGTCTAGACGCTGCCCACCTGTGAGGACATGCCATGGCAAGGGTAAAGAATGGCTCGGTCATCGTCTTCTGCCCCCTGGTCCAAGCAGTAGCCGCTGGCTTTGCTGTTTCTCACCTATATCCAGAAGTAACAGAGAAACGGCAGGTCACTGAGGAGGGTCCCGGGGCTGAGGGAAGACAGCCAGGAGCTCTCCCACCCTGCCTCCCACTTTGTAGCTGGCTGCGATGAGACAGGTATGAACTTTACATCCTCCCTTGGGTAAGACCCTGGGACTTGGCATCTGCCTGGGGTAGGCAAGAGGTATGGTCCCTAGGGAGGAGGCAGGAAAAAAAAAGGGGGTGGCAACTCTGGCTCTGTAGGCAGCCTGGAAAGAGATGACTCTGTCACATAAACATGTGCTCTGTGAATATATGGACAGCTAGCTGGCCCCCAGTAGATGAAGGTGGATTTGGTCAATAGAATGGCTCATGAACATCCCTGTGCTAACACCTCCCCTTGGGCAGCTAGCTGCAGAGGCTACTCTGCCTCCAAGACACTTTGGCTAAGGTCTACAGTAAAACGACTGTGTATAGCTGTGAACCCAGGAGACAGTTGTAGGTTCCTCAGAGAACCCACTTGGATGCTCACAGGACCCAGCCAACAGCCAGCTGATCTCTAGTCTATGTAACAAGCACAGGGGGGCACCCACTGCAGCCCCTGCCCATCAGAACAGTGGTGACCCTGGACTCTGATCCAGGAGAGCGGTGTTCCGTTTCACCCCACTGGGATTCAGGTTGTGGAGTTTGCAATAAGTCAGCCCATGGGCCTGGCCCTAGGATGGGAGAAATCCTGCGGTCACAGCATTCAGGTTGGGAATGGATCCCACAGTTGGCACAGTGGGAAGAACAACACAGGAGAGCAGAGAACTCTCCCTTCATCTCCACTTGAATGTCCAGAAAACCTTCGTGCCCATAAGCTGGATCTGACTAAGGGGTTACCAACGGGTGATGGTTCTGCAAGGACTACCCACCAGGCCCCTCAACCCTGAGTGTTGTTCCAGGGCTAGCCTGTCTGTAGGGAGGCTAGGCTGCCCTCATGAAGTTGAGGAGTTAGGAGCAGGGGGTTGCTGCTGTCTGTGAAATGCCTTCCTTTCTCCCTGACAGTTCTGTAGTGAGAGACCTTAGATTCCAGACCTGGGTCAAGGTAAGAACACAGTGCCTTCTCCCCAGCTCTAGAGAGATCCCTGTACACAGTTGTGCACTTGGGAGCTCAGGGTGACACATGGGTCTTGGTACAGCTGGTGTGCCAGCACTCAAGTGTACATGTATATGCACATGTAAGTGTTTCTGTATATGCA